>NC_047084.1:184800079-185425079 GCF_902459505.1 Geotrypetes seraphini | reverse complement strand
GGTGCCTGCCTCAGCTCAGAACTGCAGCTGGAACAAATGGAGAAGAACTCTGCCTCACTGGTTCACTCTATGAACTTGGTCTTCAGGCTGCCTGTCTGACTGAGCCTCAACCCCCAGAAACTCTCTCATAGTGACAGGGGGAGGCCCATGCAGCCGGCCTGCTATTAATCCCAGTCAAGCCAGGAAGGAGCCAAACAGCCTGCACTCAAGCTCCTGATAAATCAGGGATGCAAGCAGCTACTCAGGGGACGGCCCCCAATCTCCAAAATATTACAGCAGGCTAGCTAGACAGGTGTCTCAAAGAGCTAATCCTGCTAGCAGCAGACTTCCGCCACTTGAGTCTGTGTCTTCTCCCAGAGGTCCTAACAAGAGGAAGCTCTGGGCACTGAGCCTCAAACTTAAAAGAACTCAAAAATAATAAAGCCGCAGAGGCGATCAGAAACACATCTGAGCAACTTGCTTACAGAAGAAAAACTGAGGGTGTAAGAGTAAGGAGGCCTTCTGGGAAGGAGGTGGAGTTGAAAGATGAGTGATATCATTCTGCAAGCAACTTGGGTTCAGATACATAACCCTAGTGTCAGGACTACTAGAAACATTGCACTAGAAAATACATTATTACTGTATATACTTGAATATAAACTGAGATTTTTGGGCCAAAAAAAGGTCCAAAATAGGTCAGCGCTGACCCGCCCCCCTCCTGAACTGGTTGCAGGCCTCTGCCAGGCCTGCCATGAAACCTGGTAGTCCTGCAGTCGCCAGTACAGGAGGGTGAGTCTGGACTCATTTGGAGCACTGGTCTTGACCTTGGGGCTGCCATGTGAGCAGACTGCTGGGCAGAATGGACCATTGGTCTAACCCAGCAGCGGCAATTCTTATGTTCTATGATCCCTCACGCCTCCTGACCCAGCCGATTCTAAGAATTTTTACCTCCCTCCCGCCTCCCCTGCGTACCTTTAGTATCCCTGGAGGTCCAGCAGTGAATCGCAGCAGGAGTGGCCTTCCTTCGCTCTTGTCTGTGCAGAGCCACTAGCGAAGGAAGGAACCACCAGGGATACTAAAGGTACATGGGGGAGGTGGGAGGGAGGTTAAAAATTATTAGAATCGGCTGGGACAGGAAGTGGGAGGGATCCCTCCTGTCCTGTCCATCGCTGGACCATCAGGTCCAACGGCAGGCCTGGTTGAGGCCTACAAGTCATCAGAAGGGAGGGGGATAGGGTACAGAACCTGGCAAGGAGGGAGTGGGGCTGGATGCAGAGCCTGGCGGAGCAGCATGGGAGGGAGAACTTGATACGGAGCAGGGCAAGGCACTGCACTTGAATATTAAACCCCCAGTTTATATTTGAGTCAACCATTTTCCTCCCTTTTTTTGAGGAAAAAAGTGATCTTGTTTTACATTCATGTATATACAGTAGTAAATAAATCCCATTCGGACTGGTGGTTAATAATGCACATTGATACATCTTTGCAAGCGGTAATGCAGTAGCAATTTTTATGGTAGTAAATCTATCTCAAAAGGCTTAATGCACCAGATTTTAATTGGGGGGGGCAAGTTCAGTGCAGTACTAAGCATAAATACAAAACAGAAGAAATAAACAGGCCCCTTATAAATGATAGGATGCCTTTAATGAAACAGCTCAGTATAGCTTATCAAAAACTGAACTGGAACACACTGAAACAACATAAGACTATAGGATGTAAAAGAGTAATACAGTATATTGCAAGTGTAAGATGATTTGTTAGAGATGATGATTATTAGGCGACATTTCAAATATGTTCTGTGCCGTTGCTTTAAATAATATGGTCTGTGAAAAACAGCAGGGATTCTGCCGTTTGAGAAAGCAGACTTAAGTTTTGATAGAATGGAGACATTCTCTAGGCCCTATGTGATGTTGGAAAATGCGTTGCTGTAAAATCTTGTTGCTTCTGTAACACTCACTGAGCCCCGCGGTGTTTGTAATGTAGAGTGGGTATGTACAGTATAAATAATCCTCATATTTTGAGCAGCAGGCATCATGACCACCTGATATTCTCTCTCTGTAGAGCCAGCTGTTCTGAAGAGCTTCTGGCCAGAGCCATGTGATCTTACAAACACATTTCAGAGCCGTTCCTGAACTCTAGCAAAGACTCTTGTGGAGCAATGACAGTGCTAGAAGAAAGTCGGCCTTTCGCCCAACAGCTCTCCAATGTCTACTTCACAATATTTGCTCTGTTCTGTTTTAAATTGTTTGTTAAAATCAGCCTTGCCATCCTGAGTCATTTCTACATTGTGAAAGGAAACCGTAAAGAGGCAGCACGGATAGCTGCGGAGTTTTACACAGTCACTCAAGGGCAAGGTAGGAATTTTAAGCTTATCCCACTCTTCTCTCTTTCTGCTGATTTATTTAACTGCAACATATTCTTCCTGTCTCCAAAAGAATGGCCATCTGCAAAACTCAAGTTTGTTGACTTCAGTCTTGAATTAGTCTTTAATTGTGTGCTAACTGGTGGTTTCTGTAGACCATCCCACTCATTTGCCAGAAATTTCTTTTTAACTTTAAGAGCATCTCTCATGCATTAAAAAAAACATCAAATCTCTCACAATTTAGTGATTTGCATTGCAATAATTTGTAACATTTTTTTAATAGTTAATAAGAGTGGTAATAAATAAATTCATTTGTGCTTTGGAAACTCCAAGAAAGGAAATTGTTAACATGCACTCAGCTATGAAATTGTCATATCTGAAAAGTTGATAGTGATTCTAAATAAAAGTTGGTGTGTCTAATAGAGAGAGACAGGCTTATAGACTACAGTATAATAACTCAAAACTTTGGCTTTACAGAAATGAGCTTGTTACAGAAAACTGAGAGTTCAAAATGGAAGGTGATGTGATATAAATAGCCAGATTTATTAAGCATTTTCTTATAGACATAAACTTGACGTAATATTTTAAGCCCATAAATGTAGTTTGAATGTAAGAAGGAAAGGTCAGGATACAGTGGGTGTGTTTCTGTTGCTGTGATATTCCGTATCAATGCCCAGTGAAATTCATCTAGAGAACAAGGAAGAAGAGACAAATAGAGACAGAGGCTAAGTAGAAGTTGGATAGCTCCTGTAATAAAAGGTAGAATAAATTCATTGTTTTATAAAGCAAGAAGGCTGATGAAAATAAATTTTTGTTTACAGTACTGTAATAAGGCACAAGTATGTAAAATAATTGTACTAAATTGTTCACATTGGAAGTTGAACGAGAAAATACTAACATGCAACGCATTCAAGATTTTCTTTCATTTTGTAACCCATTCTCTAATTCCCCCCCCTTTACAAAGCCACACTAGCGTTTTTAGCGCCGGCCGCCACAGTAACAGCTCATAGGAATTCTATGAGCGTCGGAGCTGTTACCGTGGCGGCCGGCGCTAAAATCGCTAGCCCGGCTTTGTAAAGGGGGGGGAGGGTTTGTAATCTATTTTTATTCTACTTTTTGAGAAATAATAACTGTTTTCTTGTTTAGCGTGTTAGTATCGTGTTTTCCTTTTTTTAATATTTACATTGATTTGCTAACATATTTACAGACCATTACAATAGTGCATTTCATGAACTGGTGTTGGAACATGATTATTATGAGGTCAAAATCAATTCCTTATAAATGCAAATAGAAACATACCTGTAGAAATATGACAGCAGATAAAGGCCAAATGGCCCAACCAGTCTGCCCATCCACAGCATCCACTATCCCCTCCTCTCCTTAAGAGATCCCATGTGCCTGTGCCAGAATTTTTTGAATTCAGACACAGTCTTTGTCTCCACCACCTCTACTGGGAGACTATTCCATGCAGCTACCACCTTTTCAATAAAAAAAAAAAAGTATTTCCTTAGATTACTCCTGAGCCTATCACTTCTTAACCTCATTCTACGCTCTTTTGCTCTGGTGTTTCATTTTAATTGAAAGAGACTTGTCTCGTGTATTTATGCCACATAAGTATTTAAATGTCTCCATCATATCTCCCCTCTCCTGCCTTTCCTCCAAAGTATTGAGATCTTTAAGTCTGTCCCTATACGACTTATGACTTAGACCATCAACCATTTTAATTGCCTTCCTCTGGACTGACTTCATCATGTGTATATTTTTTTGAAACTGCAGACTCCAGAATTGTACATAATATTCTAAATGGGTTCTCACCAGAGTCTTATACAGGGGCATCACTACCTCCTTTTTTCTACTTGCCAGTCCTCTTCCTATGTACCCAAGCATCTTTCTATCTTTCACCATCGACTTTTCAACCTGTTTGGTCACCTTAAGATCATCACATACTATCATACCCAAGTCCAGCTCCTCTTTCATGCACAAAAGTTCTTCACCCTCTAAACCAGGGATGCCCAAATGCTAGATCGCGATCGACCAGTAGATCACAAAGGCAACGCGAGTTGATCACGTTGCCTTTGCGATCATTTTCTCCCTGCTGCTTCCCCAGGCCTGGCGCATACAAGCGCCGGACTCACAAGACTTCACCTCTGACATCGGAGAGGAAGTTCTGGACCAGCCAATCGCTGCCTGGCAACTTCCTCCCCGACGTTAGAATTGACGTCGGAGGTGAAGTCTTGTGTGCCCAGCGCTTGTACGCGCCAGACCTGGCTCGGGGAAGCAGCAGGGAGAAATCGGCATGGTGGCTTGGGGGTTGGGGTAGGGAAAGAATCGGGGAAGTGGAAAAATCGGCACGATGGCTTGGGGGGGCAGGGGGAAAGAGAAAGAAAGACAGGCAGGCAGGGGTAGAGAGAAAGAAAGGCAGAAATAAAGAGGGGGGCCAGGGGGAGAGAGAAAGAAAGGCAGAAAAAAGAGGGGGGCAGGGGTAGAGAGAAAGAAAGACAGGCAGGCAGGGGTAGAGAGAAAAAAAAGCAGAAATAAAGAGGGAGGCATGGGGAGAGAGAAAGAAAGGCAGAAAGAAAGAAATATTGGTTTTACAGAAGAAGGAAGTGCAACCAGAGACTCATGAAATCACCAGACAAAAAGGTAGGAAAAATGATTTTATTTTCAACTAGCTGATGCCCTGGCGTTGCACGGGTATTTAATTATAGCAATAACACTGTAAATGGATTCAAATAAAGATACTTTATAGTGGTGAATGAAATTATTTTTTTACAGCTTAATAAAAAGTACAATATTCAAATTATAATGTGAAATATTTGACAAAATGAATACAATACAACTAACGCAAAACGTGATTATAAACAACAATTTTAGTTTCACCTCCTGGAGCAAGAACATATAAATTCTTGGGTGAACCCACCCTTGAGCAAGCAACATAGAGTTGTGGGCCGCGAGACCCCCAGAACATATCACCCCAGGTAGTGAGGGATCTGCATACCAAGTTTCATTCAAATCGGTCAAGCCGTTTTTGAATTACTGTGAGAATGGCAGCTTTTTTACATATTTTCCATTGACATGAATGGGTGAAATCTGATTTTCTGTTTGTAGCTCCGCCCATGTGTGCAGGTGGGCCGTGAGACCCCCAGAACATATCACCCCAGGTAGTGAGGGATCTGCATACCAAGTTTCGTTCAAATCGGTCAAGCCGTTTTTGAATTACTGTGAGAATGGCAGCTTTTTACATATTTTCCATTGACATGAATGGGTGAAACCTGATTTTCTGTTTGTAGCTCCGCCCACGTGTGCAGGTGGGCCGCGAGACCCCCAGAACATATCACCCCAGGTAGTGAGGAATCTGCATACCAAGTTTCGTTCAAATCTGTCAAGCCGTTTTTGAATTACAGTGAGAATGGCAGCTTTTTACATTTTTTCCATTGACATGAATGGGTGAAATCTGATATTCTGTTTGTAGCTCCGCCCATGTGTGCAGGTGGGCCGCGAGACCCCCAGAACATATCACCCCAGGTAGTGAGGGATCTGCATACCAAGTTTCGGTCAAATCGGTAAAGCCGTTATTGAATTACAGTGAGAATGGCAGCTTTTTACATTTTTTCCATTGACATGAATGGGTGAAATCTGAATTTCTGTTTGTAGCTCCGCCCACGTGTGCAGGTGGGCGCGAGACCCCCAGAACATATCACCCCAGGTAGTGAGGGATCTGCATACCAAGTTTCGGTCAAATCGGTAAAGCCGTTATTGAATTACAGTGAGAATGGCAGCTTTTTACATATTTTCCATTGACATGAATGGGTGAAATCTGATTTTCTGTTTGTAGCTCCGCCCATGTGTGCAGGTGGGCCGCGAGACCCCCAGAACATATCACCCCAGGTAGTGAGGGATCTGCATACCAAGTTTCGGTCAAATCGGTAAAGCCGTTATTGAATTACAGTGAGAATGGCAGCTTTTTACATTTTTTCCATTGACATGAATGGGTGAAATCTGAATTTCTGTTTGTAGCTCCGCCCATGTGTGCAGGTGGGCGCGAGACCCCCAGAACATATCACCCCAGGTAGTGAGGGATCTGCATACCAAGTTTCGGTCAAATCGATAAAGCCGTTATTGAATTACAGTGAGAATGGCAGCTTTTTACATTTTTTCCATTGACATGAATGGGTGAAATCTTATTTTCTGTTTGTAGCTCCGCCCATGTGTGCAGGTGGGCCGCGAGACCCCCAGAACATATCACCCCAAGTAGTGAGGGATCTGCATACCAAGTTTCGTTCAAATCGGTCAAGCCGTTTTTTAATTACTGTGAGAATGGCAGCTTTTTATATTTTTTCCATTGACATGAATGGGTGAAATCTGAATTTCTGTTTGTAGCTCCGCCCACGTGTGCAGGTGGGCGCGAGACCCCCAGAACATATCACCCCAGGTAGTGAGGGATCTGCATACCAAGTTTCGGTCAAATCGGTAAAGCCGTTATTGAATTACAGTGAGAATGGTAGCTTTTTACATTTTTTCCATTGACATGAATGGGTGAAATCTTATTTTCTGTTTGTAGCTCCGCCCACGTGTGCAGGTGGGCCGCGAGACCCCCAGAACATATCACCCCAAGTAGTGAGGGATCTGCATACCAAGTTTCGTTCAAATCGGTCAAGCCGTTTTTGAATTACTGTGAGAATGGCAGCTTTTTTACATATTTTCCATTGACATGAATGGGTGAAATCTGATTTTCTGTTTGTAGCTCCGCTCATGTGTGCAGGTGGGCCATGAGACCCCCAGAACATATCACCCCAGGTAGTGAGGAATCTGCATACCAAGTTTCGTTCAAATCGGTCAAGCCGTTTTTGAATTACTGTGAGAATGGCAGCTTTTTACATATTTTCCATTGACATGAATGGGTGAAATCTGATTTTCTGTTTGTAGCTCCGCCCACGTGTGCAGGTGGGCCGCGAGACCCCAGAACATATCACCCCAGGTAGTGAGGGATCTGCATACCAAGTTTCGTTCAAATCTGTCAAGCCGTTTTTGAATTACAGTGAGAATGGCAGCTTTTTACATTTTTTCCATTGACATGAATGGGTGAAATCTGATTTTCTGTTTGTAGCTCCGCCCACGTGTGCAGGTGGGCGCGAGACCCCCAGAACATATCACCCCAGGTAGTGAGGGATCTGCATACCAAGTTTCGGTCAAATCGGTAAAGCCGTTATTGAATTACAGTGAGAATGGCAGCTTTTTATATTTTTTCCATTGACATGAATGGGTGAAATCTGAATTTCTGTTTGTAGCTCCGCCCACGTGTGCAGGTGGGCGCGAGACCCCCAGAACATATCACCCCAAGTAGTGAGGGATCTGCACACCAAGTTTCGTTCAAATTGGTCAAGCCGTTTTTGCGTGATCGCAGCACATACACACACACATACATACATACATACACACATACATACCTCCGATTTTATATATATAGATTTAGTGATCAAAATGTGTCCGTTTTGAGAATTTATATCTGATGTCTATATTTTGCACTATGGCCCCTTTTTTACTAAACCGCAATAGCGTTTTTTAGCGCAGGGAGCCTATGAGCATCGAGAGCAGCGCATGGCATTCAGCGCATGGCATTCAGCGCAGCTTTCTGCACTAAAAACCGCTATCGTGGTTTAGTAAAAGGGGAGGGGGTATATTTGTCTATTTTTGTATAGTTGTTACTGAGGTGACATTGCATATTTTAAAGTCATCTGCCTTGACCTCTGAAAAAAAAAACCCTGAAAACAAATGATAATTAACATTTTTTCTGCGTACAGTGTGCTTTGTGTTTTTTAAAATTTTATTGTTGATAGATCATTTTGACTTGGTCATTTTAAAAGTAGCTCGCAAGCCAAAAAAGTGTGGGCACTCCTGCTATAAACTGTACCGTTCCCTCAGGTTTCTGCAGCCCAAATGCATGACCCTGCATTTCTTAGCATTAAATCTTAGCTGCTAAACTTTATACCATTCTTCAAGCTTTGCTTGGTCCTTCCTCATGTTTTCCACACCATCAGGGGTGTCTACTCTATTGCAGTTTTTGATATCATCTGCAAAGAGGTAAATCTTATCAGTCAGCCCTTCAGCAATATCTCTTACAAAAATGTCAAAAAGAACAGGCCCAAGAACTAAACCTTGAGGCCCACCAATGGTATCTTCCCTTTCCTCAGAGTGATCTCCATTGACCACTACCCTATGTTGCCTTCCACTTAACCTTGACCCAGTCTGTCATTTTGGGGTCCATACTGAGGGCATTTGGTTTACTTATTAGATGCCTTTATGGAACATTTCCATTGACTTTGCTAAAATCTAAATACACCACATCTAGTGCTCTCTCTCTCTCTCTCTCTATCCAATTCTGACAGAAAGTAAATTTTAAAAAATAGAGAACGAATTCAGATGGTGGATGATGAAATATGTGTTTGCTTGTCGACTATAGTCCTGCATTTTGAGTTCATTTGCACTCAAAAACAAGAACATCCATTGCATTGATTAGGAATTCTTTCTGTCTACTTTAGTTTCACCGTTGTTACTATTACCCATACATAGCTTAAAGAACTTTAAATAAATAATTCAAAAATTTTCTTACTCTTAATTTTTTGTTGGTTTTGCAATTTTATAATTTCAATTATAATTTGCTATGAAAAACAGAGTTTTACCTCATGCAAAATTGTCATTTCTTTAATAAGACATTAACTATTTTTTTTGCGGCCCTCCAAGTACCTACAAATCCAAAATGTGACCCTGCAAAAGGTTTGCGACCACTGCTCAAAAGGAACCATGACTAGACCCATCAGAGACACAAGGTATACTGTGCAGAAGGGATTTAGGCCAATGATCCACCATGCAGGCCAAGGGATTGTCTAAATCTTTGCCAAAAAGCATCTGCCCCTTAAAGGGCAAGTGGCTTTAAAAGCTGAGTCTCCAACTCACTACCAGATCCAGAGCATTCTCTGGGCAGTTGCCGCTGATACCTAGGCCTTGCTCAGGACTCTGAAGATGTCATAAAGAGCATCATCTATATAATCCACCCCTTCCAGAACAAATGGGTAAATGTCCTCCTCATAAATACAAATCCACTCAGGAAAAGGGTCAGTTAAACTCCAGTTATTACTCTAAATCAGAACCCCATATGGAAGCAAACACCCCCTCTGTAACACTAACAGGCCTTAATCACATACACACGAGCCAATCACACAACATTTACAGTACTAGCAGGAAACAGAAAAAGGAAAAAGAAAGAAAGGTGGAGAAAAGGTGGGCTGTGTGTCCCGGTGTGCTATGTAACACCACTCTGCAGGCTACCATAGTGCTTTTTCTATTTTTTCTATATTTTAGAGTGCAGGGTTTGTTTGAAAGGTGGAGTTTTTTTGCCAGATGAAGCTGAACTGAGGCTTTTTCTCCACCTTTCTTTCTTTTTCCTTTTTCTGTTCCTGCTAGTATATGTTGTGTGATTGGCTCATGTGTATGTGATTAAGGCCTGTTAGTGTTGCAGAGGGGGTGTTTGTTTCCATATGGGGTTCTGATTTAGAGTAATAACTAAATGTCCTCCTCCCCAGATGGAGCCTGATACTACACTGTGTGGCACGCATGTGCCATGAAGGAGGCAGCCGTTGACGCTTTCAGCCCTAAGGCCACATTCTCAAATAGTCATTTGAGAACCAAGTCTACCCTGCAGTCCTGCACATCTTTAAGGACCATCCATTCCTCACTGGGAAGGGAATTGCACTTGGTAGTGATCTGCACCACCAAAGAATCTACCTTAGGTTATACCAAAAAGGCCTGAAAATCCAGCGATAGCGGGTACAACCTTAACCTGGTCCAAGACATTCACAGGTGACTTTCTAAGGCATCCCACTTCTCTGTAAGCATAGCAGTGATGTCCGTATGGAAAGGAAAACAATCTGGGGTTTAGAATTGCTTATAACAGATCTTTGAACAGAAGTAGATGCAGGAGCATCTAAATGCAAAACTCTCAGCAACACAGAGATAATTTCCATTAATGCCACTGATATGAGAAGCTGGCACACTGCTAGATCATCCTCCTGGTCCAAGGACATCAAGGCTCTGGATCCTGAGAGACACTACATGAGTCTGTATCCTCTAAACCAGTGGTTCCCAACCCTGTCCTGGAGGACCACCAGGCCAATCGGGTTTTCAGGCATGAGAGAGATTTGCATATAATGGAAGTAACAGGCATGCAAATCTGCTCCATGCATATTCATTAGGGCTATCCTGAAAACCTGATTGGCAGGGTGGTCCTCCAGGACAGGGTTGGGAAACACTGCTCTAAACCAGTGATGGGCAACTCCGGTCCTTGAGGGCCAGAATCTAGTCGGGTTTTCAGGATTTCCTCAATGAATATATATTGAAAGCAGTGCATGCAAATAGATCTCATGCATATTCATTGGGGAAATCCTGAAAACCCAACTGGATTCCGGCCCTCGAGGACCAGAGTTGCCCACCCCTGCTCTATGCCATATAATTTTTGGTCAGAGAGCAAAGGCATCCCATTTGACTCCCAATCCACCCTGTCTCCCCACAACTTCTCAATTTTCTTAGGCTGAACCCCAGTAGGGGAGGAGCTGGCTGAGATGGAAAAACCTGCCCTCGCACCTGAAGCACTATATGGACTTTGATAATCCATGTAAGTATCAAACATAAGTCTGATAAATTCGGGTATAAATTCCGTCTGAGATTGATTAGACTGCTCCAGCATAGAGCCCTCTCACCCCCATGACCCTGCTCCAGGCTCCACGTGCCTGCACTTCAAAGAAGATGGTGATGTTCTGTCCAGTGCTTTATGGAGGGAGATTTGCCAGAAAAAAATAATCTCTTGTGACTCAGAGGCCCTCAGGTGGCCGGAGGCTGCACTCTTTTCACCTGCCCCCCCTCGTATGGCATGCAGTGCATAGATGCTCCATCTGGCATGATACAGTGGTCAAATCATCAGGAGTCCATATCTCTTGTTTGTAGTGCAAACACAGGCTTTTAAAATTGGCCCAATGAATCTAAGATAGCCGCATGGCTGCATGTGGTCATCAAAAAATGGCCTCAAATGGCTACTCCCGTGCCAAAAATTCAGGGAAGGGGTTTACAGAGGTGGGCAACATAATATCTAGCCTCAGAACTCCCCCCCCCCAATTCCAATTTATGGCGCCTACTAAATTTTACCTGAAGTTTTTACGTGCTATATCTTTAAATAGCATTTTACCTTTGCTATACAGCATGACATAATAGTTTTATTTATATGTTATTTCCAGTCTGGAAACATCCCTTTGGTATGAGTCAGGCAGGCATGCTCCCAAGTGTCATGTTGACTTAGCCTTTAGTCTTATTTTTGTACTCCCATAAAAAGAAACAGGATAAATAATATCAAATGTAGCACTCTCATAATCCCCTGGGAACAGGAAAATGTAAACAAATCCACAATGAGTAGCACAGAAAACTGCCCACTGATAGTCTTATCAGATATTACCAAATGCAGTTTGTTATTTCCCCCCCCTTAAATAAGCATGGCAGTGACTCTTTAATGATTCAGGAAGACAGAATGGTGAAGTGAGCAATTGGTGACACTGAATAATCAGGCTAGTAAATATTTAAATTCCACTCCAGTCTGGTCAGTGAAATCTCAGGGATCCATGCAATTAGCACAATGTTATGTCAAAGTATTGTAGGCAGACCAGTGAACCCTCAGATTTCAGAAGCCTGGAGAAAGCAATGCTAGCTCAAACAATTTTTAGATTTGTCATTAGTTTATGTCATCACTGGAGTGCACTTGGACTATTGTAAATCTTGTGCTCTTAGGTTTGCCAGGAACCCTGCTGAGTGCATTACAGGTTGCACAGAATTCAGTGGTTAGAACTAGAGAATGACACGGTGAAAAAATTGGTCCCCGTCACCGCCCCGTCCCCGTCTCACCATCCTCTGCACCGCCCCGTCACCGCCATTCCCTTCACCGCCCCGTCACCACCACTGCCACCCCATTCACCACCCCATTCACCGCCCCGTCACCGCCACTGCAACCCCATTCACCGCCCCGTCACCGTCACCGCTGCATACATAAAAGCCTCAAACGGGTACGATTTTATATACTTTTCTTTATTTACGTATAAAGGAAACATTCTTTAAAACTTTAAAACTTAGTTAAATATTAGTTAATAACTATACAAAAACAAAACACGCAGAGAAAAAATTAATTAATATAAATTCTCAAAACTGACACATTTTGATCACTAAATTTAAAATAGTTATTTTTCATACAATTTTTCAATCACTAATCTTCCACCACCCCTGGGGCTAGCAATGCAAAAACAAACACGACATGTACTTTAAATGCTTACAATGTTAGCCTACATGGTAAGTAGACGCGGCCGCTGTACCTAATCGCGGCAAAGATCTCCCTGCCGTGATTAGCATAGTGACCGCGGCTACGGCTGCAAGTCTCCCCTCCCCCCAGCGATCACGGCAGGAGGGCACCCAACCCCTCCTGTAGACCCCCCCCAACGGCCCTCCCGACAATCGCAGCAGAAGGGTACCCAACCCCTCCTGCCGGTCCTCCCAATGGCCTCCCCTAAGATCGCCGGCAGGAGGGTACCCAACCCCTCCTGCTGGACCCCCCCCAACGAACCCTCCCACCCCGGAACCCCCTTAGTCTTACTTTCCAAGTTGGACCGGACGGCTCCTCACACGTATGGCCAGCAGGCTTGCCTCCGTCCAAATGAGGCGGGCCCGCCCCTACCCTGCCCAACCCACAGGATCCTAGGGCCTGATTGGTCTAGGCACCTAAAGCCACTCCCGCTATAGGAGGGGCCTTAGGTGCTTGGGCCAATCAGGCCCTAGGATCCTGTGGGTTAGGCAGGGGAGGGGAGGGGCGGGCCCGCCTCATTTGGACGGAGGCAGGCCTGCTGGCCAGACGAGCGAGGAGCTGTCCGGTCCAACTTGGAAAGTAAGACTAAGGGTGGTGTTTCGGGATGGCGGGGTTTGTTGGGGGAGGGTCCGGCAGGAGGGGTTGGGCACCCTCCTAGTGGCGATATAGGGGGCCGTTGGGGGAGCCGGCAGGAGGGGTTGGGCACCCTCCTACCAGTGATCATAGGGGGGCTGTTGGGGAGCTGGCAGGAGGGGTTGGATATCCTCCTGCTGCGATCGTCGGGGGGGCTGTTGGGGTAGGCAGGAGGGGATGGGTACCCTCCTGCCGCGATCGTTGGGGAGGGCTGGTTCTGTCGGCATGAAGGGCTGAGCACCTTCCTGCCGGCGATCGTCGGGGGGGGGGGCGGGTTCTATTGGCAGGAAGGGTTGATCTGACAAATGAGGAGCACGGTGAAACACAGGTAAATAGCGGTTCCTAGAAGGGGGTACATTGGCCTGCGGGGACAAATCTTTTCACCGTTTTTGCGGGCGGTGAAAACTTTTGTCCCCGTGTCTGCGGCGATTTGGCTTTGGAGTCTCCATAACCCGCAGCCAAACTGCAGCCACGCCGCAGCTCCCTGCGGGGATCGCTCCCCGTGTCATTCTCTAGTTAGAACCCTTTTTCGTTTGGAAAGGACTGCGCATGTCACTGAATACTATGTGAAGCTATACTGGCTGAAATTAGAAGATCGTACATTTCAGGTTGCTTGTGATGGTACAGTATAACTGTGTTTGAATGGTTTGGCTCCTGCAAGTTTGGTGGGTACTATTCATGCTTATGTCCTCTTGTCAAAATTGCATTCTGTTCATGGCGATGTGTCTGTGCCGTCTATAAGGGACCTGAGAATGAAATCCTCACTTGTGACTATGTTCTCTGTTAAGTCCACTCAGTTTGTACCATCTATTAATCATTGTAAACCGCATAAAACTTCACGGTTCTGCGGTATATAAACTGTTATTATTATTATTCTCTTATAAGGGACCCCAGGAATGGAATTTACCTTTGTACATCAGAAAGCAATGTAATCTTGTTGGGTTTAAGAAGCTATTGAAGAGGCATTTATTTTGTCATATAAAGTATGAGTATTGAGACTGCTGTTTAAGTGTAAATGCTGGTTGCTTATTTGTGTGATTGTTTTATGTGTATTTTATGTATTTTTTATGTATGTATGTATGTTTATACTTATGAGCCGCTTTGGGAAAAGTGGGTTATAAATAAATAAATAACCCCCCCCCCCCCAAAAAAAAAAAAAACAACAATATGGCCTCCTTTTACAAAGCCACACAGGCGATAGTTTTTCGGCCGGCGCGTGTTAACCCCGCTAGCACCGGATAGATCAAAAAGGATGAGTATTGAGTAAAGGTCCATGGATATGGTTAGGAACAGGTCACTGGAAACTTTGTCAAAAATTGTTTCTGTAGCATATAGATGGCAAAAGCCAGATTGGAGTGGATTAAGAATATCTTGAGATGAAAGAAAGTCAAGAGAGCAGCAGTGAACAAGCACATTCAAATAACTTAAATGCAAAAGGGAAAAAATGCTTAAGCCACTATTTATTACTGTGGACAATTCATGAAACATTACTCTGGGCAAGTTTCACTTAACATTTCATTTCCCCATATAAACCACTTTGATTGTGTAAACCACACAGAAAAAGTGGTATATCAAGTCCTATCCCCCTTTACCCTTTTTCTATATTAAAGTTATTCCCCAGTGTGATCACAAAATAAATATACAAAACCAAAAGTCAAAATCAATCTAAACAAAAATACAATCATCAAATGCCCCAAAAGTGTACAAATGGAAGGAGTATGAATAATAAAAAGAAACAAATAAAATAGATCATAAGATCCAAAAGTAGGCCACAATTATTATTTTACCCTAAATTTATTTGAAAATTTATAACCCGCTTAAACCTAAGCCGTTTACAAAATACAACCATAATCATCATATAGGGGTCCTTTTACTAAGGTTTGGTAGCTGATTTAGCTCGCGCTGCACTAAATCGGCTATCGCACCTTAGTAAAAGATGGGGATAATGTAGAAACATAAAGATAAACAAAACAAATTGATCTAAAATACTCATAATTAATATCACAAAGTTGTTTTTGGTACTTTCTTAAATCTCTGGATATCAGAAACTAACCTCAATGGTCCTATCAAATTATTCCATATAAAAAAGCCTGCAATTGAAATTATAGATGCTCTTGAATTTGTATAACGTACATGGGTAAACTCATCTGTTGATAATCGTATCTTCCCTCTGACGTTAAAGATCTGAGGGGCTGATAAAGTTTGTGTCAAGTACCAAGGGATCTTATAGTGATGACTTTAAAAGTTAACACAAGAACTTTAAAAACAATGAGAGATTTGACAGGTAATCAGTGAAATTTTTTCAACCATGGTGTAACATGTTCAAATATGCTTCCACCACATATCAAATGCACTGCTGTGTTTGGAATCACCTGCAAAACTATACACCATGATAATACTGTTCCTAGATAAAGGGTAATACAGTAGTCCAATCTTTAAATTATAATAGTTTGAACCACCAAATGAAAATCATAATCTGATAACGATAGGTTTTAGTCTGCTCAATAATCGCATGTGGAAGAATGCAGACTTAACCATTGCCAGCACCTGATCTCTCATACTTAATGTCAAATTCAGCCAAACTCCCAAAATCTTCAGCTGCCTATGTATTGTAAGTCGCATATTGTTAACCTCAACGTTTTATGTATTTATTTATTTCGATATCTATCCCGTTCTTCCAGAAGCTAAGAACGGGTTACAAGTAGACATTCACAATCGTTTGAAAACAGACAACAAATAGGTTACAGTAGACAATAACAGAGCTTATTCTAGAGACCAGACTAGTCATAGCGAAAAGTACTAGGAGATGTATATTAAGGAGGCAGTTTTTAATGGCCCGATTGACGGAAGAGGAAAGTCTTTACTGCTTTGCAGAAGGTCATTAGTAATTCTAGCGACCTGATCTGTGTGGGTAGTCGGTTTCATAGCTGAGGTAGGAAATGGCTGTAGGATCTTTTGTACGCCATACTCATTCGGAGGGATCTCCCTGCGGGAATGCTGAGTCTTTGTTCTGCTTTGGAGCGGAGGGGGCATTTAGGGGTGTATAGGCATAGCTTGGATGCTATGTAGGCTGGGTTTTTTTGGTAGAATCTCTTGTGTGTCATGACCAGGGCTTTGAAGATGCATTGCTTTTTGACTGGTAACTAGTGAGCTGCATAGAGCGCTGGAGTAATGGGATCATGGTAACTGAAGTTGTACAGGAGTTGAATTGCTGAGTTCTGGACTTTTTGGAGGCGTTTTAGATCTCTTGCAGCGATGCCATTGAATAGGGAGTTGCAGTGGTCTAGTCTAGAGAGTACGTAGGCATATAGCAGTTGGGCTAAGTCTGTTTCTGGGAGGTAGGGTTTGATCCTTCGCAGTTGGCATAGGTAGTAAAAAGATGTGGAAACTACCTGTGAGACGTGGGCGGAGAGGGACAGGTAGCCATCCAGTATAATTCCAAGACTTTGTAGCTGGTCTTTTGCTGTTAAGGGGGTGGATTCCCAGGATAGTGTCAGACGGGTGAAGGTAGTGTTCTATTTCCTGATACAGAGTAGTTCAGTCTTTGAGGTATTCAGCTGGAGTTTATTGGCTGTCATCCAGTTTTTCATATCAGAGAGGCAGTGTAGGAGGTTAGTGAGTTGGGTTGGCCGATCGTCACCTAGGGGAGCAATAGTTGAAGGTCATCAGCATAGGAGTGAATCTTAATGTTGTATTTGTGTGCAATGTCGATGACTGGCCTGATATACAGATTGAAGAGGAGAGGGAATAGCAAGGCACCTTGGGGAACTCTGTATTTAATTGATTTGGGGTTTGATTTAGCTGTCCCTAGTAGCACAGATTTCGTTCTTTGATCCAGGAAGAAGGTGAACCATTGCAGTGCTGAGTTCTTGATTCCTATGTCAGCGAGTCGGTCTAGTAGAAGTTGATGATCCGGTCCTCGAGAGCCGTATTCCAGTCGGGTTTTCAGGATTTCCCCAATGAATATGCATGAGATCTATTTGCATGCACTGCTTTCAATGCATATTCATTGGGGAAATCCTGAAAACCCGAGGACCGAGGCTCTCGAGGACTGGAGTTCCCTACCCCTGATCTATAGTGTCGAAGGTGGCACTAAGGTTAAGCAGGACCAGTAAGGCATCATTTCCTTTATCCAGCACTGACCAGCTGTCGTCAATGATGTCAAGGAGGACAGATTCTGTACTATGGCCTGGTTGGAAATCTGACTGGCGTGAGGATAGAGCTTCTTGTTGATCAATGAAAGGTTGCAGTTGGTGGAGCACTATCTTCTCCAGTAGTTTGGGGCCATAATGGATCTTTACTACTTCCAATCAACATCACATCTGTTTTACTACTTGGAATCTAGCTAAGTACTTGGGACCTGGGTTAGCCACTGTTGGAAACAGAATACTGGGCTTGATGGACCTTTGATCTATCTCAGTATGGAATTTTTATGTTCTTAACTTAAGGCCTCTAAGGCAAGCACTCAGCTTTCTTTGAATACTGGTCCCTTACTTTTCTCAAATGAATAACAGCTGCTGTATGTCACAGCTCTTTTATATGACTGCATCAGTATTTGTGAAAAGAAACATGCCTAATAAGCATAAATCATAATGGACACCAATTTCTATTATGTCAGGAAATGTTTTTCTATACTCTATTTCAGATATAAGGTAGATTAAATATATATAGATTCCATTTAATTAATATGTTATATGCTATACTAGAAAAATACATTTAAACTTTTGAACTAATAAACTCAAACAGGAGGTTACAGCTATAGCTCCATGTGACCCTGGGCAAGTCACTTAATACCCTCATTGCCCCAGGTATAGAGTTTGAGCCCACCGGGACAGATAGGGAAATATGATAAAGTACCTGAGTGTAAACCACTTAGGATGTAAGTGGTATATAAATAATTAAATAAATAGAAAAAAACATCACAACGCCAGCCAGGATGTCACCTCTGTGGGAGAGCACTTTTCAAAACCAGAACTTCATCAATGATTTTACGGTAAGAATTCTAAAGGGAATTTTTTAAACAATTGAGGAACATGATGTAATATTTTGACACCCTAAATTAGACAGGACATAACAAAAATCTGGGTTTTCTATCACATTATAAGCAAGAGCAAAAAATCCAGGAATTGCAGTGATGTGTCAAACAACGACCCAAAAGGAAGAACTGCAGGAATGATGTACAAGATGCCAAGGGGTTAATAATAATAATTTTAAAAAAAATGTCTAAAAAGTGTCCTAAATGGCTACTTGGACGATCAAAAAGCCTGATCGTCCAAGTACCCATAACCAAAGCTGGTTTTTAGACGTATCTAAAAACAGCTTAGGCCTTTCCCCTGCCACTAAATGCACAGAGAGAAAAGAGGTGTGTTTAGAGGAGGGGAAAGGGCGGGCAGTGGGCGGGAGGTGGGCCGACCTACACCTAGGCGTACAACAGGTATAACCAAAACATTAACAGGTTGCCTAGTTGGCACTTAGACCTTTTTGACTTAGACGAAGTCAAACCAGGTCTAAGTGCTGAAAAAGGGGCTGCTGAGCTGATGGCCGCTGGCGCCATCAGTTCAGCGGCCTGGCAACCTACCCACCGCAAGCATCGCAGCAGGAGAGATGCCTCATCTCCCTTATCGTGATGCCATCACACCTCTACCCGAACTGCTGCGACCCGCGGCAGCAGAGATGCCCTATCTCTCCTGCCGCGGGTCGCGGCAGCTTGGGTAGAGGAGTGATGGCATCGCGGTAGAGGAGATGAGGCATCACCCCCCACACACACACACAACATCGGGGCAAGAGGGAGCTCAAGCCCTCTTGCCCCGCCAACTCCCCGACGATATCAGGGCAAGAGGGAGCCCAAGCCCTCTTGCCCCGCCGACTATTCTGATTGGCCCAGGTGCCTTAGGCCCCACCTGTGGGCGGGGCTTTGGGACAGCTGGGCCAATCCCGGCCCATTTTAGCGTCGGCTGCCTGCCGGATGGGCGGGTTTGGCATCCGTCCGTCCGTCCAACTTTAAAAGGTACGGGGAAGGGGGTTGGGGGTGGGGGGTCGTGGGGTCGGCCGGGGGGTTGTGGGTCGGTGGGTGGGACGATCAGGGGTTCTGGGGGGGCGGTCGTTGGGAGGAGGGGGGTTGCGTCGAAGGCAGGAGGGCCTGGGATCCCTCCTGCCCATAATGTAGTGGGGGGTGAGGGGTAGGGGTCGTTGGGGCCAGGAGGGTTTGGGCTCCCTCCAGGCCCAATCCAGTCGTGGGGGGGTGGTCGCTGGGGCCAAGAGGGCTTGGGCTCTCTCCTGGCCTGATTTTAATCTGCAGGGCAAGAGGGCTTGTCCTCCCTCTTGCCCCGATATCGGCAGGGAGTTGGGGAGTCGGCGGGACAAGAGGGCTTGGGCTCCCTCTTGCCCCGATATTGTCGGGGAGTCAGCAGGGCAAGAGGGCTTGAACTCCCTCTTGCCCCGATGTTGTTGGGGGGGGGGTCGCGGTTCGACATGGCAGGAGGGCTTGGGCACCCTCCTGCCTGGATCGTTGTGGGGGGTTTTGTAACCGGTGTTGTTTTTGACAGACACCGGTTACAGAATCCAGCTTTTAGGCGAAGGACTGTCTCCTCCTTCGCCTAAAAGCCCTTCTGTTGGACGTTTGGGGCTTAGGCGTTTTTTTGGTTCATTATGGCCAAAAAGTGAAGACGTCCTGGGGGTGTACTTTTAGACGTAGTGGTGATCTGGGCATTTAGTAGAGGCAGGCCATAATCAAAACAAGGACATTTGTTTTGGTTATGGACACTTTCCCTGATTCTGCTTTGAACGTTTAAGGACTTAGGCCAAAAGGGGACTTAGACTTTTTTTTTGATTATGCCCCTTCACGTCTTTAATAAACAATAAGCATAAAACAGTTTGCATCCAAAATATGGTCCAAGAAGTTGATGAACCAGGATCCAACACAGCCCGTGTTTTGAAGAAACACTTCCTCCTCAGGGGTCCTAAAAAGTATCACATACTAGGGTACCATATGGATAACAACTGGAAATGGCGGTTGTATAGACAGCTAAGCGAGCTGCGAAGGAGCCTACCCAGCTTGCTTAGCTGTCTACCCAACTGTCATTTCCAGTTGTTATCCATATGGTATCCTAGTATGTAATAAGTTTTAGGACCCCTGAGGAAGAAGTGTTTCTTCGAAACACGAACCATGTCGAGTCCTGGTTCATCAACTTCTTGGATCATTTTGGATACAAACTGTTTTATGCTTATATCATGTTTGTTGATTAAAGACTTGGCATCTTGTACACCATTCCTGCAGTTCTTCCTTTTGTTCACTATCACATTATAAGCCATAAAATTATTATACTGCTTTTCAACCTTCTTATCACCCATCTATTTCTTCCTGTTTCTATCCGATCCTTCCCTCTTCCTGTGAGGTTGTTAATCTGATAAAAAAAGGTATCATCTTATTTTCTTTTCTATTGTTTTATTAATGTTTGTTTCTAGTATGACATAAATCAGAATAGAGCAGTGTCTGCAAGTATATTTCCACAGTACCAGCCTTAGTAATTTAGAACACTATATCCTCAGTTGCAGGTGGTTTACTGTAACAACGTTTTCTCTGTGGCCAAATTTTATCCATCACGTAAGAGAACTGATTTGTGCTTTAAGCCTGATAATAGCTGAGAGATTCTATATAGATCCCACAGTCAGGGAACTGGGTGGGGTTGGAGGTGGGGTGGGGTTAGGAGTTTAGGTTTCACTTTCCAGTGATGTCTGCTGGGCTAGAATTAGCACTTGAGAGCAAGATTCCTATGGAACATTGAACCGGTGCCACACTTAAGCCAAGATTTTGAATGGGAGCCTTTGTTTATGGGTCAAAGGCGAGGACTAGTCATATTACACCTGGGAGATTAATAGGAATGCCGTCCTTACAAGGAATTTTTTTTTTTTTTTAAAGTTCAGTCCCAATGGTGCCTCTCTGAGTATATGCTTGGAATTTGGTGGTGTTTATTTAATTTTTTTTATAATTAGAGATTCATCAGAGTTGCCAAGTCATAACAATGTGACTAAGTGATATATTAAAGTATCCAGTGCTGCTCTGTTAATCTGCCTTTACACATTTGTAGTGTCGGAACAGGAAAACTCCTAGAATGCTTAGAGAAAGGAGATTAAAACAACACAGAACTGACTCAGGCTTAGATACACTAAACAGGGTCGGTAAGATCGCGTGGGTCCGCTGTGGTCCAATTTTTGGCCGATTCCATAAGAGCGACTGATGCTCAAACAAGTTTGTATGCAAATGATTTGAGCGTTCGTCGTAATACCCGTCCGATCCTGCCGATGAATCGCTGTGAGAGCGACTCTCACATATGCGCAGAGCTGACAGGGGAAGCCCTAACAGACAAGAGGCAGGGGAAGCCCTGAAGCAGCCACCTGCCACTCAGCAGTTTGGGACAGGAAACATTTTTTTCTTGGACACAGATGTGCGTGTTGCATAAATTTGCTCCATTAAAAAAAAATTGTGCTGTGCTGGCCCTACCTCCTGATCACAGCCATCACAACCCCCCCCCCCCAACAACTGCGGGTCCCCGAACCCCCCAACGACAGCTGCCTCGATGACAGTGACACACCCAGACAGGAGGCTCGTTATCAGAGGGCAGGGGGGTTGCTTGGCTTGCTTTTTAAAAAATATGAGGCAGATATTGTGCACAACATCTGTTCCCGTTAAAAAAAAGGTATGGTAAATTTTATAAATATATTAATTTCAGGACAGGGCAGGTAAGCGACTGGTCTTGATCAGTCGCTTTTTTTGGATCGCTAAAAGTGATCTTTCTTTGTGCATCGCGAAGCAATGTTAGCAACAATCGCTCGACTAGTTTACATGACATTTCAATATTAATGACCATATTTGCATGGCCAGATCAGAGAATGAACGATCATGCAGAAAACTACATGGTGAGCCAAATCTGATCGTCGCTAAACCAGTCAAAACCGGTTTAGTGACGATCACTGACTTTAGTGCATATGGGCCTCAGTGATTCCTGCGATGACTTCAAATTTTATTGGTAGCTCTGTTTTAAGGTCATAGCTGACTACTCATTCATAAACTTTCTCATGCACCCTTTCTTTTCTGTAGACTGTAACTCATGCAGTCCAGCTATGTACTTATGAGGAATTTAGGAAACGCCTAAAAACATATCTGTTCTTGAAGCATCTAGAAAGCTGACCCGTACAACTCTTTCTCTTCAATAACAGTTCCCTTGAGCTGTTAACCACTATCTTTCACCTCTGTTAAGTTCAATCAATTTGTACCATCTTTTAATCTTTGTAAACCGCATGGAACTTCACGGTCCTGCGGTATATAAACTGTTATTATTATTATTAATCTCAATACAGTGATGGCTCTGATTTGAAAAGCAAATAACCCCCCCCCCCCCCCACACACACACACACACAATTATAATTCCGATGGTGTTTTTAAGAAATAAATATAGGAAAAACATCTAACAATGATTTATTTTTTGTTTAAAGTAATCAATAATGTGTTTGCATGATATTTATTCTCAGTTTCTATAAGGGTATATTGTCAGTGGGTGATATCTTTCTGGTCACAGTGCTGCTGTCTAAGGGTCTTGAAATTCAGAACGGCTCAGATTTGTTCCAGTATCTTAAATATTTCACTGTTATTATGACTCATGACAAAAAAGAGTGTTCTTCTGACCAATTAAAGACATAAACAAATCCATTCTCTATCCTATGCCTACAGGGATTTTTATCCTTTATGAGAACATATCTATAATGTTTGGACACATAAAAATGGAAAGAAACATGTGGAGGCTTTGTTGATAAGAAAATTAAAGGCCTGAGAAAAAAGAAATAGAGGAATTTTCAGCTGGCAAACAGGAAAACAGCTCAAGGACATTTTGGAGTAGAGCCAATATGGGCATTGTTATGCCTCCTGCAGCCTTGCCCTGGTGTAACAGGGCTCTAGATATACCTTATGCAATTCAGTATTGCCTTAGGACCTTAATGCTATAGTTATTTCCTTCCAGGACATATGAGATAAATATTACGCGCAATGTAGCCTGAGATATATTTCAGTTTCACCTGCTTGCCTGTATAAACTGTTTTATTGGTCTTTATTCTACAAGACCTTTCCTCTCCCTCAGCTAAACTTGAATTCTTTGTCTCTTGCTGTGTGTCCTGACCATTTCTGATCTCTGCCTGATAAGGTCATTCAAGGTGCTTTCTTTTCTCAGCCACCTAGAACTAATCTCAGCTCTGATTGGCCTCTCTCTTATATCCCACATCCCCTTACCTGGGTGGGTGCCTGGCAAACCCTTTGTTCTGTTGGCAGTTATGCTTCAGCTCTGCTAAAGAACAGTTCTGACTACATGTTCGGCCGCATAGTCTATGGTCGCATGGCTGCTCAAGACCACCCTGATGTCCTTCTTTGATTAGAGGACCATCGTTTTCACCCTTATCCATCAGACCTCCATCATTCTGCTATCCTCTGTCATTTGGACTTTTCAGTATCTGCCTTTGCCTCTTCCCCCCCCCCCCCTTCTCTCCAAACCTCCCCACCTCTTCATCATACTGGAACAAGGACGCTGTGCCATCTATCCTTTGAGAAAACTCTACTACTGTGAGTACTTATGTTATATTTACTTTCTAGCAGCGATGCCATTCAGCAGATGTGACAGCTTGCAGCGCTTTTTGGACTGGGTACTACGTTGACTTGCAGGCTTTTATCATGTATTGAGAGCATTCCTTTTTGTTTTTTTAACAAGTACATTGGCGCCATCTACTGGATTTCATTTATACACCCCTGAGGAAGGCTTTTCAAGCCGAAACACGGACCGTGTTGGGGTTCAGTACAAAAAGGATTGAAAGACTCTCTGTTAGGCTTGCATCATTTTTTGTATATGTTTTAACTATTTATATGTTTCTAATAAATTGATTATCCTTGAGGTTGGTCGACTGTTTTACATACGTGGGGTTGTGTTTTTCTTTTTGTTGTGGAATACTATACTTACTCAATGAAACATATCTCAGAAATTATGAGGAGTATCTGCATGTGTGTCAGCATGGGGGGATTTAACTTCTGCTAAAGTGCAATCTGACATTTGGGATTTGGTTATACAAGAGCAGCAAATGTATGATATGAACACATTGGTAAACTGCTACTGCCTGGATTCTAAATAGGGCTCATTCACTAATGCTCATGCATGTATGGGAAAATTAGCATGTGGCCATTTACCTATTTGGGAAAAATGGCATTAGTGCACAAGAATGGCCCATGCAAGGATGTGCTAAGGCCACAATTTTTTTTTTTTTTTTTACCACCGTGTTATAAAAGGGCCCTTATGTATTATTTATGCTCTAAATTTAACTAAAATTACCTGGCCAGCACACTTTTAAGCATTAGCATTATTCTTCTGGTATATATTATTTCTTTGTAAATATATTCTTTAATATATGTGTGCAACGCATGCATGCGTGTAACGTCATCATGTCAGATCCATACATGCTCAGAGGCCCTCCTGATGCAGCTCCGAGCTCAGGGCCTTCCAAAACCCAGATAAACTGCCAGGTTTTGAAAATCTTTATGGATGCCTGGACAGTCCTCTCAAAATGGACATGTCTGGGTTTTCCCAGACATCTGTTAACCCTACCCAATACACTCATCTTGCTTTCCCTACCTGCTCTCTTGGTCCATATTCTGTCTCAGGCCTAACTGATCCCCTTTCATTCCCTTCCCATCTTCTTTCCACATTCTCTGATCCTTCTGGATCCTGCTTCAGCTTCAATATTTCCCCCTCGCCCCAAACATTTCTAGTCCTTCTCTTCTTCCTATCTTTAGAATACCCTCTCCTTATCCACACCTAGGTCAATCTGCTTGCTTCCTTCCCTGTGTTGGGTGGGGAAATAAGTGTTTTGGGGGAGGGGAGTTATTAATATGGACTATTGTTAAGACAGGCTACTTTACTGTTAATCTGGGTGAATATTTTCGGATAGCCCTGCAATTTAACTGGGCAACGTCCTCTCTTGCCTGGTTAACCCTTTCAGGACCATAAGGATCGTAGGCCAATTTTTGTGGTTTTGACGACATTTTTATGGTAAAAAGGGCTTGCAGATGCCAAAAAATTGATTTTTTTTGTGAAATATCATTATTTTTATTTAAAAAAATCACACTTCTGGCTTATGGACAGTGTGGCAAGTGAATCTTCTCGTCAATCTAGCAACGACGCTAATGAATGAATGTCGGAACCAGTTTGTTTACATAAAGGCAGTATCATATGGAATCCGTACATATCAAATTTAGAACTGTAGACTATCCCAATCAAAATTTATAGGATTTTAAAGTTATGGGACAAATATGTCCCTTGGTCCTGAAAGGGTTTTTTATGACCTCTGTTTGAAGATTTCACTAAGTGCCACTGAAAAGATCCACACTGAGCCCCTATGCTATAAAGGGCTCCTGACCTTTATAGAATACTGGCCTAACTTTGGGCGCTGGACTTACACCTGAAAACAACCACGTATAAATCCAGCATCCAAAGTTAGGCACGGATCGACATTATTCTATAACTTGGCACCTAACTTGTAGGAATGCCCTTGACTTACCTATGCCCCTCCCGTGGCCATATTCCCTTTTGGGTTGTGCATGGGGAAAGTTAGATGCCAGGTTATAGAATAGTGTGCAGTACAGCTTCAGTCAATTGTCCAATTGGTGCCCATTTCCTCATTAAGTTGCACGCAGGCAAATTCTGGCGTCAAAGTTTGGGCAATCTGTTTAGAATCTGGGTATAGTCTGTGTTTGACGATGCGCTATCTTGGTAAAAACACTGGAACAATTGGCCATATCATACAATGTGGCAACTGATTAGACAGTGATGTTTTCCTCAACGTCTTTCTTAACAGTTGCAATTGATAATGTCACTCTGAAACAGTTGTTGAGGAAAGAATATGCCATAAGGAATCTTCCCAATTCACATTCCAGCTGGATCACAGTTCTATTAATAAGAGCCATTCAAAACCTTTGTCAATTTTGTAAACGTAATAAAGATTTGTTCTACAATGAAAAGAATCTAGGATTTGATTCATCCCTGTTGTTTTAAGCCTCCACTTAGCCAATAGGGCCAGACACAAAGGTTTTGCAGAATATCAACTTTCGGAAAGGGATTTGTAGCCCCCATTGCGCTTCTGCTTTCTCAACCCTTTGTTATTCTTTCCAGCCTAATGGATGTTGGAAGGAATTATGCATAGGAGGACATGAATAGCTTCCTGTCAGGAGGCAAAAACAAACATTTAACAGAATGTCCAGCTATCTTATACTGTAAATTGTAATTTCCTGGAAATGTCCAGCTATCTTACACTGTAATCCGCTTAGAACTGCAAGGTACAGGCGGAATAGAAGTCACTAATGTAATATAATGTAATGTAATGAGATAAATTTGGTATGGGGGAAGTGAGCCCCTTCTGGTGATTCAGACAGGTCGTGACCTGTTTGGGCCGCTGCGGGAGCGGACTGCTGGGCAGGATGGACCTATGGTCTGACCCGGCGGAGGCACTGCTTATGTTCTTATGTTCTTAACCCATTGCAAAGACATATGGTACTCAAAATGGGTCAGATAAGACGGATGTTTCCCAATAATAAGCTAATTAAAGAAATGGCCTAATGCATTTCTGTGGAAAAAGCAGTTCCAGCTTTTTCATCAAGGAAACATAGTAGGAATTCCTCCTATTTTACTGCCACACTCCTTTTGTCTATACTTTCCCTAACTATTGCCACCCCTCAAAATAATTCCTCCAATAGCAGCCCCACCCACCTAACTTTTGCTCTGTGTAACTACCCTCTATCTATTCACTCCCATCCCCCACCCCCTCCTCCACCACAAAAGTAGCATCCACACATTCTCTTCCCCTTCCCAAAAATACCATTCTTCCCCCACTCACACACATACACATACTCTCATTCTTCTAAGGCAAGATTAACCATTTGCTAGGTCCTAGGCAAACAAATATATTGGGCCTCCCTTGTAATATAAATACATCTAAAACTCCCACTATTGGGGCTCCATGTAGTTCTGCCTGCAACAGCAGAGGATGAAACAACAGATAAGAAATGCAACTTGACAACTCTTTCTTTCTGTTTGCTGGAGGGCAATGCAGAAGTAGTTAAACAGACCTCTGTCGGCAGTAGTGGCTTTGCTTCCCCTCCCCCTTTCTGCAAGAAGCTGGTTTACCAAGGCAATAATCTTCCTAGCAATCCATTGAATTAGCAAATGTGAAAAGGTCTAAACATTTGGGTGCTTAGTATATGCCTAGTCTGCCTGTGCCTTAATCCTGCCTTGTCCATTTCCATAAACAAAGCTGCTCCTTTCCCTCTTTCTCCTAGTTTAAGGCACACTCAGAGACAATGCAATTACACACACAGAAATACCTATATATAGTGTTACCAGATGTACGGATTTACCTGCACATAGCCTCTTTTTAGAGGACTATCCCAGCACTTTGTCCAGGTTTTGAAAAGCTTTGGTCTCGGGGCGTCGTCTGGAGGGCATCTGGGCATGTGAGGATGCAATGTGGTGATGTCATACGCATGTACACATGCATGTGATGTCATCAAATCTCACCCGTGCATGCTCGGAGGCCCTCCACAAGTGTCTCCGAGCTTGAGGATAAGAGGTTTGGGGGCGAGGCTGGGGTGGAACCGTGTGTGACTTGGGTGGAACAGGGCAAGGCCAGGATGGGGCCACGTGTCCAGGTTTTACTGTTGTAAAATCGGGTAACCCTACTTATATTTTTTACATACATGGAGGGGTTGGAAGGAATTCCATGAGCTATGCTTTACATGCTTGCCTCACTTGTTATGTATATTTGTTTCCACTGAGGAAACTAATAAAGCCCCAGCTCTGAAAGTGTCCATAAATGTTCATTTGTCTGTCTGAGGTCTTTGTTTTAGTGGAATTTATATAAGTCACTTTATTTATAATGGTTTTTTTTTAACACTGCACCTTAAAACTACGTAAGATACTTTAATTCAAGGAGGCTTTCTTGACTTTATTTGTGAATAAGAATTAGCCACCAGTGGCAAAACTAAAGGGGTGGAGCACTTCCTCCTCTGGGTGGAGCACCACCCTCCTCCAGGTAGTGGAAAGGTAGGTCGATTGATCGTAAGATTGTGGCTGCATGCATGTAGCCATTGGCTCTGCTAGTCCCCTGCCTGTGAACAGGCAGTTGACGTCAGAGGGGGTGGACTGCATACCCGTGACTGCTGCAGTACCCCTGAGCTCCCTGCACCCAGGGTGGACTGCCCTCCACCCCACCCTTGTTATGCTACTGCTAACCACAAACCCTCTCATTCTATAAATTTGCATGTCCAACTTGATGCTTATGCAAAGTTGTGTGCTCAAGTTTTATGTTCTTTCTTTTTCTGGCTTTCGCCAGAGAGGTTCTGTTTGGTGATGATTTAAGAGCAAACTCAAGGGTTTTCTTTTTAAAGATGCATTCAATGACTAAATGAATTTCTTATGATTCTCATTTTATCTTTATATCTTTTGATAGTTTTCTCTTTCCCTATCCTATTGTTTTTAACCTTAATTGTTTTTCTTTATAATCAGATTGTATTTCTTTCCTAGCCTTTCCTTGTGTTTTATTATGTTTGTATAAGTTGGTTTTTTATTATGTTTAGTAGATTTAGTATTTTTTGTTAGTTACGTTTGTTTCCCCTAACTCTGTAATTTTTATCGATTTGTATATCACCTGGAATAGGCGATTAATCAAATTCTATAATAAACTTGAAACTTGATTTGTTAATATATGTTTTGTATTTTATTTGATTATGTATGTATGTATGAATGTAATTTTTGAACCCGCTTGGCATTATTGGATTTGCATGATATAAATATTTTAAATAAATAAAATAAAGTTATAGAATAAAGTCAGTTATGATTGCAACTTGAATTTGCCCAATAGTCTATCCTGCGTAGCCTATTGTAACACTCTACTAGTGGGCCTGCCTACCAAAACTCTCTCCCGCCTCCAAAGGGTGCAAAGCGCTGCAATCCACCTTCCGAAAACCTAGGCATCCGCAACCATGTTACCCCTGCATTAGCTTCCATGCACTGGCTGCCCATTCAAAAACGCTGCACCTTCAAGGCCCTGGTCCTCGCTTTCAAAACCTTCCATGAAACGATTCCGTACTACATGAAAACTAAACTACAAATCTACTTCCCAAAGCAACCACTGAGGTCCCAAGGAGAAAAACGACTGACCATACCTCCTGGCCGCTCCCTCAAAACTGAAACCGCCCGCAAATGCTCCTACTCACATTTCATACCCAAACTTTGGCACACAATTCCCCCATCTGTCAGATCACTAGATGGACTCTGGAACTTCAGGAAGGCTGTGAAAACCTTCCTCTTTACTAACTCAGCGCCTTAAAGTCATTCACCCTGAAATGCCACCCAGTCAACGCACCCACGCCACCTAATCTCACTAGATGCTACTTAGTGCATATGTTTTATTGTCATGTCTATATTGTAAATTATTGTCATGTCTATATTGTAATTTATGTAAACTATGTCATCTCTGCTCTGTCTGGATTATTATGGATGTACTTTGTAACTCGTTCTGGGCTCCTGTGGGAGGACGGGCTAAAAAAATTGAATAAATAATTTTGGAACCCGCTTAGCATTGTTGGATTTGCACAATATAAATATTTTAACTAAATAAAATAAAGTCATAGAATAAAGTCAGTTATGATTGCAACTTAATTGAATAAATTAAATACCAGTTGGCTTTAACAATTTACTAGCTTGATGCTAATTGGCACTAATTAGCAGTTACATGTGTAACTGTCCATAATTGGTCCTCTACGACAGTGTTTCTCAACCTGGGGTATGCGGGCCGCGGGCTGGCCGCTGCCTGGGATCTCTCCTGGCCTGGTCTCCCACTGAAGCCACTGCCGTTTCTTCCATGCCCCACCCCTGAAGCTGACCCTGCCACCCGACACGCTTCGTGCCCACCCCTGCCGCAGCGACTGCACATGGCCAGCCCATAAGCCTTTTTTCCCCAGTGTCAATTCTGACATGAAACAATTAGTACTATTATTATGGGGTAGAGTCAGGGGCAGAGTTTGGGTGGATCTGGGGGCGGAGCTTGGACTGGTCTGGGGCGGAGCTTGGGCAGGGGTACTCGCTTGGTATTTGTTAGGCTTAGTGGGTACTTGGCTTGAAATGTTGAGAAACACTGCTCTACAAAATGTGTGTGCAATTTCCATAGAACACAACTGCAAGAGTGTGTAGATTTGGGAGGGGCAAAAGCAGGACTGGGTCATACCAAGCACTTAAATGCACATACATGCAGTTATGCATCTAACTGGCTAGAGTTAGGCATGAGCATTTACATCAGCAATTTAATTAGAGTAAGTGCATAGAACTGTGGACTTACTACTATAATTTATTTTATGATTTATTAACTGCCTTTTCATGAAGAGATTCACCTAAAGTGGTTTACAAGACATTAAATAGTAATCAGGCACTCATAGGTATTTTCCCTATCTGTCCTGGCAACCTCACAATCTAAGGGCTCCTTTTACAAAGCTGCATTGGAGGTTTCTACTGTGGGCCGGCAAGGTAAATGCTCTGATGCTCATAGGAATTCTATGAGTGTTGGAGCATTTACCTTGCTGGCCTGTGGTAAAAACTTCTACTGCAGTTTTGTGAAAGCCAGTGTAACTTTGGTTCCTAAAGCAACTGAGGGTTAAGTGACTTGGCTAGAGTCAGGGGTAGCAGACTGGGCTTGAGCTCACAACTAGAGAATGACACAGAGGCTGTTACCCGCGGCTAGCCGCAGGTCACCTGCCAAAATGGTGGTGGTAGTGGGGAAGTGCTTACTGCGGGTACGGGGACAAGGCCATCCACTGCCCCGTGGAGCGGTGAATGGCCTTGTCCACGCAGTTAAGGGAGGGAACGCGGCCCCCTCCCTCTTTCCTACCTGCCGGCTGAATCGATCTCCCTCCCTCCCCCTTACCTTCGCGGCACATTTTAAGTTTAGAGTAACGTTCAAGCTGCTGGAGCCTCCATGCAATCGCTTGCGTCTGTGGGTGGAAGCTTCTCCTCTGACGCAACCGGAAGTTGCGTCAGAAGAGAAGCTTCTGCCCACAGACGCATGCGACTGCACACAGGCTTGAACAAGTTATTCTAAACTTAAAATGCGCCGCGAAGGTAAGAGGGAGGGAGATGCTCGGACCGCGCGAGGGGTGCCGAAGGGCAGTGAGGTGGCGAGAGGGAAGGGTGGTGGTGGAAAGGAAACAGACGCCGAAGGGAAATGGGGAAGAGAAAGTAGGGAGAAGATGCTGAAGGGAAATGTGGAACAGAGAGTGGGGAGAAGACGCTGAAGGGAAATGGGTAACAGAGAATGGGGAGAAGACGCTGGAAGGGAAGAAGACAGAGATGCCAGACTATGGGGGGAGCGTAGGGAAGAAGATGGGTGTCAGACCAACTGGGGGGGAGGAGGAGATGCAGAGAAAAGATGCAGACAGTGGATGGAAGGAATTGAATGAGAAGATGAGGCAAGCAGAAACCAGACAACAAAGGTAAAAAAAAAATTTCTATTTATTTTCTTTATTTTTTTTTGCTTTAGGATAAAGTAGTATATTAGTTGTGTTGATAAAAATTTATAAACAAAGCCCTGCCAGCTGAACATCTCTTTATCTAGTTCAGCAGCCAGAACTTTGATTTATAAGGAAGGAATAAGCTAAATATTGCCGTACTGAGGCTTGTATGGATGCTACGGGGATAGTAGTCGCGGGACGGGGCGGGGACAGTGGTTGCAGAGATGGGGACGGGGCGGGGACAGTGGTTGCAGAGATGGAGACGGGGCGGGGACAGTGATCGCGGGGACGGGGCAGTGACGGGGACAAATTTTTTCCCTGTGTCATTCTCTACTTATAACCTCAGGGCTCTGAGGCAGCAGTTCTAACCACTAGGCCCCCCCCCATCCCTATATAGAATTTGGCTCAGCGCACATCAACCCAATACCTAGCTTTAGGTGATCTATAGAGATTTACCTTCTAAATGAGTAATTTGTGCTGAATGTGCCAGCAGGTCAGTTTCAGAGATCTATATCCTCTATAATATATAGGTTTGAATCATAATATTTTGTGGCATTTTTGATCCAGCAATACTTTTGGGTTGTCATATAGACTACAGAAACAAACTCCTACTTTCAGGCATGTTGAACTGAATACTTTACACCAGTGGTTCCCAACCCTGTCCTGAAGGACCACCAGGCCAGTCGGGTTTTCAGGATAGCCCTAATGAATATATATGAGAGAGATCAGCATATAATGGAGGTGCCAGGCATGCAAATCTGCTCCATTCATATTCATTAGGGCTATCCTGAAAACCCGACTGGCCTTGTGGTCCTTGGGAACCACTGCTTTAAACAGCAGAATGTGAAAATTGTGCAAGGGTGTGAAGAATTTTGAACTTGCCAACGAGACTTGTGAAGAGACTTGTCTTCACAAGTTACGCAGACTAATTGCTCCTCTCCCCCAGTTCACTAGTTAAACAAAACTGTGGGGCATTCCAGAGGTACAATATTTAATAAACTTATATTCAGCGGTGGTACTTAACACATTAAGGTGGTAATTACTTTTGCTGAAGGAATAATGTACAATTTTTTGCCAAATAGCACATACTAATGGCTCCTTTTACAAAGCCGCACTAAACCACCGGCTGGGCTAGCCACTACTGCCTCCTCTTGAGCAGGCAGTAGTTTTTCGGACAGCGCGGGGGTTAGCGCGTGATGAAAAGTCATGCATGCTAAAGCCGCTAGCGCGGCTTTGTAAAAGGAGCCCTAAATTTCAGAATCCTGCATTATTTTCCCTTAATGTATGTTATTATGTCACAGGGGTCATGGATTTGATATATTGCCTTTTTGTAGATACAGTCAACATGGTTTACATATATCCAGGTACTTTTCTGTCTCTAGTGGGCTCACAATCTAACACTGGGTTTTACTAAATGGCACTAGTGGATTTTAGCGTGGGCTGGCAATGTAAGTACTCTCATGCTCATAGGAGCAAAAGGAGCCCTAAGTTACGTACCTGGAGCAACAGAAGATTGAGTAACTTGCCCAGGGTCACAAGGAGCTGCAGTGGGAATCAAACCCAGATCCCCAAAGTCTCAGCCCACTGCACTAACCATTAGGCTACTCCTCAACCATGCAAGCTGCGTGAAAATGAGATACAAAAAGCATTTCATTATTCTGCAAATTGAATAATGCAGTTTGTGTTTCCTTTGTAAGCTCTGCTATTCAACTTTTAGCTGATGTGATTTTACCTCGCTAATGCTTCTTATTTGTTTGGGCTTAATTCAGTGATCTAAGCAGAACTACTGGTGTGGCTTGCTTTGATAATTATTGGTACCTGAGGAGTTTACACCCAGGAGGGCAGTTTGATTATTGCCTCTCGTCCTTAGGTGAGCTTTGGCTGCTTCGTTTACCCAATTTCACTAACTTTATTTAGATTAAGTTCAGCAAATGACTTAGTTATTTATTTACTTATGTACTTAATTACTTACTTGGTTTTATATTTATTTTTTTATTCAATTTTCTATACCGTTCTCCCTAGGGAGCTCAGAAAGGTTTTACATTAATTTATTCAGGTACTCGAGCATTTTTCCCGGTCTGTCCCGGCGGGCTCACAATCTCTCTAATGCACCTGGGGCAATGTGGGGATTAAGTGACTTGCCCAGGGTCACAAGGAGCAGCGTGGGTTTGAACCCACAACCTCAGGGTGCTGAAGCTGTAGCTTAAGCACTGCGCTACACCCTCCTGTCCTCCTAGGAGACCCCAGAACGGGTTACAAGTTTAAAGTGTATTTATCCAAAGTGATGGCAAACATGGCATGGCAGGACATTGACAGAGATGGCAAAACATAGTTAACAAAGCATGGTAAAACATAACATGACAAATATGGTATGGTAAGACATAGTATGACGTGCATTGTATGACAAAACATAGCATGGCAAACATTGCATAACAAACATAGTATTACAAGCGTGGCTAACATAGCATGGCAACCATAGTATTATATATACAACATAGCATGGCAGACATAGCATGGCAAAGTATATATATATACAAGCATAGTATGGCGAATATAACATGGCAAACTGTTATATATAAACATAACATGACAAACATAGTATGGTAGATGGCTAATCTAGTTTGACATGACAATATGATATGTAACATGGTAGAACGTAGCGCGGTAGACACGGGATGGCAAATATTATGTAGTGGGCATATCATGAGAATTTGTAGCATGGTAGACAGTGTGGCAAGTATAGTATCAAAGATACTATACTATACATTGGGCTAGATTCACTAAGCAAACCGATCGTGTTTGCGACCCCGACCTGATTCACTAACCTCGTGGCCGATCAGATTCCGATCCGCTCATGCAAATGAGGGTAAAAGGCATGCAATGTAGGAAGGACGCGATTCACTAAACATTTCCAAGAACACCGACTGGGCTGGCCGATCCAAAAAAGAAGCGACTGGTGGGGACCAGTCGCTCAGGTCCTTTCCGACTGCCCAGCTCTCTGCTGCCATACTTTCTACCCCGACTCTACTCTTGCCGTCCTGCTCAGCCCTGACTCTCCAGCTCTGCTCAGCCCTGACTCATCTGCCCAGCACCGGCTCTGCTCAGCCCCGACTCTCCTGCTCTGCTCTGCCCAGCCCTGACTCACCTGCCCTGCTCAGCCCCAACTGGCCTGCCCTTCCCTGCAGTGCGGGTTAAAACCATGGGCTTGCAAAGTATATAAAAAAAGTTAAAAAACAGAAAACAAAGCAGCTTGCAGCTCTGTAAGCATGCGCAGACCATCTACAGACAAAGAAGATAGTCTGCACATGCTTCAGGATCGCTCACTAGCGATCTGTGTGGTTGGTGGGGGGGGGGGGGCGTTCCTCTGATCACCCCCATTTGCATGCTGGCCTTTTTTGAATTTGCCAGCCTGCCTGTAATTGCCCACGGATTAGATATAGAAAGGAAGATTAGTGAATCTAGGCCTTTGTAGACTGAGTGAGAAAAGGTGACAGTATGACAAAATGTGGCAAAGCAATATATGACAAAAACATGGTGTGGTCGGGCATAGTATGTAGTAGGTAGTGTGGCGGGACTTTGCACAGTGGAAGCTATATATTTTGCCACCTATGGTGACTTGGTAGGTTAGAGCACAGTTCTTCAACCGCCGGTCTGCGGACTGGTATCGGTCCGCAGAAAATTTCTGCCGGTCCGCACCGGGCCGGCGAGATCAAGTCGGCAGTTAAATTTCCTGCTGACTGCGGTTCCTCCCGACTGCGGTTCCTGCTGATTAATGTTCCTCCCAGCCTCAGGCGATCAAGATAGGCTGCCAACGTCGGGGCCTTCCCTCTGTGAGTCTCGCCTGTTCAGAAACAGGAAGTTGAAACAAAATAGGCGGGACTCAGAGAGTGAAGGTCCCGACGTCGGCAGCGTGTCTTGATCGCTACCCCTGCCGAGTTGCTGAAGAGGGCCGCGGGGAAGTTGCGATTAGACCGGAGAGAGCTGCAGATTGAGGTGCAGGTGGAAGGAGATGGTCAGCGTGTGCGAACAAGATCCTGGGGAGCCTTCACAGTGGCTGTCTCTCCTCCCACCAGCTCTCCAATTTGCCAGGGCAGTGATTTACCGGCAACTTCCTGCAGGCAAGTACCGAGAGCTGCTGGAAGGGGAGGAAGTCATTGTAGGAGGCTGGGAAGGTGCTGGAAAAGGGAGAGCTGTTACTGGACTTGAAGGGAGTTAGAAGGAGAGATGCTGCTGGGAGGGGAGGAGGGAAAGGGATGGGAAGAAAGTTAATGTTGGATAGAGGGAGGAGGGAAGGGAGAAGGAAAAAAAGGAAGGAGGGTAGGGAGAAGGCCTTCGACATGGTACCACACGAAAGACTTCTTAAGAAACTATGGAACCACGGGGTACAAGGGGAGGTCCACCGATGGATCAAAAACTGGCTGGCAGGCAGAAAACAGAGGGTTGGAGTGAAGGGTCACTATTCAGATTGGAAATGGGTCACGAGCGGGGTGCCGCAGGGGTCGGTGTTGGGTCCTCTCCTTTTCAATATATTTATAAATGACCTGGAGGCGGGAACAAAATGCGAGGTCATTAAATTTGCAGACGACACCAAACTATACAGCAGGGTTGAAACAACGGAAGACTGTGAAAATCTCCAAAAGGATCTGACGACACTGGAAGAGTGGGCCAATAAGTGGCAAATGAGTTTTAACATAGGGAAGTGTAAGGTCATGCATGTAGGAAAAAAGAACCCGATGTTCAGCTACAAAATGGGGGGATCACTGCTGGGGGTAAGTAACCTTGAAAGAGACCTGGGAGTAATGGTGGATACAACACTGAAGGCATCGGCACAATGCGCCACAGCTTCAAGGAAAGCAAACAAAATGCTCGGAATCATTAAGAAGGGCATCACAGCCAGGACAAAGGAAGTCATCCTGCCACTTTATCGCTCAATGGTGCGCCCACATCTGGAGTACTGTGTCCAGTATTGGTCACCGCACCTCAAGAAAGACATGGCAGTACTCGAGGGAGTCCAGAGAAGAGCAACTAAACTGATAAAGGGTATGGAAAACCTCTCATATACTGACAGGCTAAAAAAGCTGGGGCTATTCTCCCTTGAGAAGCGGAGACTTAGAGGAGACATGATAGAAACCTTCAAGATCCTGAAGGGCATAGAAAAAGTGGACAGGGACAGATTTTTCAGATTATGGGGAAGCACAAGTACAAGGGGGCACTCAGAGAAATTGAAAGGGGACAGGTTTAGAACAAACGCTAGGAAGTACTTTTTCACCCAGAGGGTGGTGGATATGTGGAACGCACTTCCAGAAGCTGTGATAGGCCAGAACAAGTTACATGGCTTCAAAGAAGGTTTGGATAGGTTCCTAGAGAATAAGGGAATTGAAGGGTACAGATAAGAATTAAGGATAGGGATAGGAGTAGAGATAGATTAGAAAAATAGTCTAGGACCACTGCTCAGGCAATGGGCCTGATGGGCCACCGCGGGAGCGGACCGCTGGGCGCGATGGACCTCTGGTCTGACTCAGCGGAGGCAACTTCTTATGTTCTTATGAGAAAGAAAAAAGGAAGGAAACAGCTGCCAGGGAGATTACAGGAGGGGAAGGGGGTCAGGGTGGAATGGAGAGATCAGATGAGAGAAAGGGGAGAGAGAGGAATGAGAAAGTAGAGAGACATTGATGCTGGAAAAGGGGTCAGCAGAGAAATGAGAGAGGGATAAAGATGCTAGATCTGGTGTAGGAGAGATAAAAATGAAGAAGGCAGTGAAGCTGGAATGAATGATGTAAAAAGGAGAGAGGGGGATGGACAAGGAAGAGGGGCATAGAAAGAAGTCAGATACATATGGAAGGGGGAGAGGGCAGACATTGGATGGAACGGGCAGATGCTGGAAGGAAAAGAGTGAAAAGAAGATGAAAGCAGAAACCAGAGACAACAAAAGGTAGAAAAAAATAATTTTATTTCTATTTTGTCATTAGAATATATCAGATTTGAATTATATATCCTGCTAGAGACATAACTGGGGACTGCAGTATTCTGTTAGCATGATATTTCTATGTAGCATTCTATAATAACTTGGCTTGTTCAGTTTTCTTGATAGTAGAGGGGATATATGTGAAGGGGAGGGGAGACAGGGGTTTTGTTGGTCCATGCTCTGTATATTTGTATTTATAAAATCACAATTGTTCAGAATATTGTTTCTTTTTATACTTTAATGAAATACGTTCAATATAAAATCATAATTGTGGCTTGTGCAGATGGGATCAGATGGTTTGCGGGGACCGAGCTCGCGGAAATGGGGCGAAAACGGGGTTTTTAAATTTTAGTCCTAGTAGTTTGCCAGTCCACAAAATAATTCTTTTATTTCTGCCGGTCCACGGTTGTAAAAAGGTTGAAGAACACTGGGTTAGAGCATTATATGATGGGCAACATGAAGTGCAACAGTGTTTGAGACTCACGACAGCGGAAGGCTGGTGCTTCTCTTTGTAAGGTTTGGAAATTTGGGTAGGTGCACTCCCAGAGGGTCAAGGGAAGAGGTGGGTTTTTATTGCCTTCCTGAAGTTCAGTAGCCCTTCTTATGATCCTATGTGGTTAGGTAGCTTGTTCCAGAGGCACGGTAGGTAGTGCGTGTAAGGTCTTTTTCGGGCGGTCTCAAGGGCGTTTGTAATTGGTTCTCTTCTTGCGAGCGCAGCGGTCGATTCGGGGCACTTATGAGATTTTCTCTTACATGCTATATGGAAAGTTCTAAAATATTTCTGGTTAACCATTTCCCCTGTTCCAGTGAAATTGCAATTTTTCTTTGCTTACGTTAGTCTTAACCTGTACTCAGATGAAAATCTCCGATCTGAAATCTTGCATATATTGGATTTGTTATAGGTTTTGCATTCTCTTCATATCTTTCTGATAGGGCTCTTAGTTGTTATTTTCCCTCTGCACTCATATCTTCCCATAAGCTACAAATGTCTTTTTCTTTTTTTTTTTTTTTATAAGTACTACTAGTACTTATAAGTACTTATACTTATAAGTACTAGTACTTATAAGTACATACTAGTACTTATAAGTAACCACATTTTTTCCTCCTTACCCTTTGATCTGAGGATATTTGTCAACAGTAATTTAGCTTGCAATTTGAATTCTTCCATTCTTTAGTAAAACCCATATAATCACATATCATTCTGGGTAAAATAGTTTGTGCTTTGTAGCTGCTTTTTATTTGAAGGAATTGTAAACTTCTCTTATGCATTGAGAAGGATGGTTTATAAAGAGGGGCATTTTCAAAATGATGTCCAAATCCAAGTTTGGACATTTTGGCCTGAATTCTATAAACGGCATTCCGATTGTAGGCGGCCAACTGCTGCCTAACCAGCTAATCATGACACACTTTTTCTAAAAAAAAAAACCCCAAAAAAACCTCCCAAGGCAGGCTGCCTACATTTGAGGCACCTCCAAGAGCCTAGGGAGGTGCGCAAGCCCGTCTAAGCTCCCCTAAGGCTTGGCCCGGAAGTAGCCTTAGGCAGTCATACATGTCTCCGTAGGCCTGCAGTACACATGTACAATATAGGCCAGCAAAATGTTGGCCTACATTTTTATTTATCTTTTTATTTACATGTTTATATTCTGCATATCTCACAATTCTATGCGGAGTACAATAAAACATCTATAATGTAAGCAGACACAGCCACTGAGCTTATTGCGGCAAGGGATCTCCCTGCTGCGATAAGTTTAGTGGTTTCCCCATACATCGTGAAGCAGGAGGGATACCCAGTCCCTCCTGTCTGGCACCCGTGAACACTCCCCTGAACATTGCGCGGCACGATGGATGCCCAGTCCCTTCTACTGACACCCGCCGCAAACTCCCCCGAATGATCATGGCAGGAGAGATGCCCAATCTCTCCTGCCGACACCAGACGCGTGTCCCCCCTCCCCCCCCCCGGATGATCGCAGTAGGAGGAATGCCCAGTCCCTCCTGCCCGGCACCTCCGAACCCCCCCCCCCTCAAACGATCATGCCAGGAGAGATGGCAAATCTCTCTTGCTGACACCGGTTACGACCTCACCCCAAACGATCACGGCAGAAGGGATTCCCAGTTCCTCCTGCCCAGCACCCACGAATGATTATGACAGAAGAAATGTGCGCATAACTTCCTCCGTTCGATTCTATAAAGAACCATGTGCAAAAGGGGGCATGGCCATTGGAGAGAAATGAGCATTCTCAAAAGTAATGTGCAGTGTTAAAGAATTGAAGGGTTGTGCACCCAATTGTGTGCAAGGATTTACACCTTGTGTGCAAGGTTTTAGAAGGCATAATTCCTGGCACTTTATTTTAGTCTCAGGTATCAGCGCAAAGTGCTATTCTGTAAATTCTGCGTATTCCACCATGCCCTGTATAGAACAGCACTGAGCAAACAATTTTTCCCAATGCCCAACTTTGTGTGCCACTTACTGAATTTAAATTTTTCTGCATACTCTTTGGTTACAGTATTATAGAACAAAGGGCTCCTTTTACGAAGGTGCACTAGCGTTTTTATCGCACGCACCGGATTAGCGTGTGCTAGCTGAAAATCTACCGCCTGCTCAACCCATAAGTGTGTCCAGAGAGTTATATGTAAAGTCTTTCTGTTCTGCAATCTTTGCACATAGTTCTTATGTAAGAATGTTTAGTTTTTAATAATATTTTACTAAAATAATTTAAGGGTTCAGTCAAGAAAGAAGACAAAAACATTATTCTGTAGAAATCAAAGGAAAGTCTTGTGTTAACTTAAGCTGTTTCTCTCCGTTAAAAATAGAAAATGCTAGTGCCATCGTTCCCTTCCCCCCCTCTGTGCCTACCAGTTCAGCATAGCAAGTGTTAGTGACAGGACTGCAGCCAGTTGTAACTATACAAGAGTGTTTGTGAAAAGCTCTCAGACAAACAACTGGCTAACCCGTGACAGTGAGAGGGATTGGCTGTGGAAGAATGTCTAAACCCATTGCTGGACTGTGGGACTGCCGGAGACACTTTATAAAGAAAAGAAGTCTGGAAAGTATCGAAGAGTTTTCTGCTTGTAAGCGGAAAAGCAGCTGGGGTATTCTTACCAGCCAAGGTTAGTTCAAAAGTCAGCCCGATATCTGGTATGGCTACAAAGTGTGGTATGTCAGTTCAGTTTAGAAAGGTAAACATCTTATATAGAGGCAGGGATAAATGTAACTTGCTTGTTTATTTGAGCATAGCTGTCGTAAATTAAATGGTTAACTTTGTAGGCTGCAACAAATGCTGTGAATTCTGCATTCTTTTTCTGTTTCACCTAATTTTGTTTGAGATAACATTTCGCTTAACAAGAACATTCCATCAGGCCCTCCAAAGTACAATTTATTAGACATAAAGGCTCTGATTCTGTATAGGACGCCCAGGAGGGGTGTCCTATACAGAATTGGGCCTACACTATCCCCGATTCTGTAACCGGCGTCCATGTTACAGACACCGGTTAGAGAATCGGGTTAGAGTAGACACGGTCGCTACACTTATTGCGGCAAAGGATCTCCCTGCCGTGATAAGTATAGCGGCCACCTGTCCGATCGCTGGCAGGAGGGTACTGAACCCCTCCTGCCGGAAGGCTTCCCCCCCCCCCGACACTCCCGTTCGACGGCAGGAGGGTGCCCAACCCTTCCTGCTGGAAAGCCGCACCCCCTCCGGACCCCCCACGCTAACGACCCCCCTAACCTCCCCCCAACTAAACTCTAAAGGGTTGGCTGGCCGGACGGGTCTTACTGCCGTCCAGCCGGCAGGCCCGCCTCGTCGAAATGAGGTGGGCCCGTCCCTTCCTGGCCCATCTCCGCTAAGTCTAAGGCCTGTTTGGCCCAGGCTCTAGAAGCCTGGACCAGTCAGGCTGTAGGCATAGCGGGTCCGCCCATCCCCACTAACCCTAAGGCCTGATTGGCCCAGGTGCCTAGAGCCTGGGATAATCAGGCCTTAGACTTAGCGGGGATGGGGCGGGCCCGCCTCATTTTGACGAGGCAGGCCTGCCGGCTGGACGGCAGTAGCTGTTCTTATGTGGAAATGTTGGTCTCAGAAACAGGCATAGAGAAAGCGATCCATCAAATATTTAATAAACCTTGAAACCTTGAAACCTTGATCATTTGAAACAAAATCCAACCCACTATTATAATATTCCAAGCAAAATAGGGTTAATTGGAAATAACGAGCCTTCAAGATTTTTCTTTATTTAATTAAATGAAAATTCATCTTCTTCCTATATCATAACAAAACCTATCAAGGTTACCCTCAAGTGGTGAAATTGGAGGCAGGTATAGCATACATTGTTGATCATTTTTAGTGCATAGGACCTCACATAATATACGTTATCACAAGTCCACATTCTGTCCCTTTTTCAAGCAATAATCATTTATACCAATGCCTCCATCCCTTCCCTTATTTTGTGAAACACATTTTTTCTATTTATGTGCGACTATTAGTGTGTATCCCTCATTTAAAATGAATAATGTATATCTCATATATAAAATTGATTCAACTGTCCATACTACTATATAAAAAATTCAATTTATAATCCATTAGTGATTCATTAGTGAAACCTTTCCGTTCATAAGATTGCTATCATTTTCTATCAATCAGCAACACATAGCTTAAATAGCGATTTGCTAATCCAGCACTGGTTTCAGAATTCAAAATACCAAACGCTCCATATTTACTTGAGTGCTTCAGTCATCAGACCTTCATCGGGGGAAGTAGCTGTTGCTGTATTGCTAAAAACAAAGACATGCATATGTGTCATAATCCAAACGGCTATTTTCTACCAAAACTATTTCTATATAAATGGGCCACTGACGCACTATTGTTAAAGTGTTTTCTAATATTTATAGTTAAAAATAGAAACCCACCATATCCAAACACATCATTCCTAATAGACTCACTAAACTAAAACTAAACTAAACCTTAAGTTTGTATACCGCATCATCTCCACGGAAGTAGAGCTCGACACGGTTTACAGGAATTACTAAAGAAAGGAACTCCAATGGGAGGAAGGAGGGCTTGGTAAAAAGGAAGGAAGGATGGGGACTAAGTAGAGTGGAGAGGGAGGGAGTGCTTACATTTTAGAGAAAAGCCAAGTTTTCAAATGTTTTCTGAAACGTTGGAGTGAGGGCGAACTTCGAAGAGGGGCAGATAAGCTGTTCCATAGCTCGGTGATCCTGAAGAGGAGGGATGTTCCAAGTCTTCCTGTATGGGAGATGCCCTTCAAAGAGGGGAATGACAGTATGAGTTTTTGAGTGGATCTGGTGGAGTTAGGATTCGGGGAGAGCCAAGATAGTGGAAACAGGGGAGGAAGGATGCCGTGTAGAGACTTGAAGGCTAGGCAGGCGCATTTGTAGTGAACCCTGAGGAGCACTGGGAGCCAGTGAAGCTTAGACAGAAGCGGGGAGACGTGGTCGAATTTGCTTTTTGCGAAGATTAATTTAGCCGCGGTGTTCTGAATCCGCTGAAGCCTGAGAAGACTTTTCTTTGTTAGGCTTAAGTAAATGGAGTTGCAGTAGTCCAGTAGAATAATGGATTGAACGAGGATAGCAAAGTGTTGTTGGTGGAAGCAGGATCTGACTTTCCTTAGCATGTGAAGGTTGAAAAAGCATTTTTTTACTAAGGAGTTAAGTGATCGTTGAAGGACAGTGTAGAGTCGATGATGATTCCCAGAACTTTGCTTGAGTGCTCAAGCTGCAGTTTGGTGCCAGAGGATAATGGGATGACGGTGGGCAGCTGATCCAATTTTGGGCCTAGCCAGAGTAGTTTAGTTTTGGTTTCATTAAGTTTCATTTGAACGGTGAGAGCCCAGGATTGGAGATTCGTTATACAAGAGGAGATGTTGTCAGAGAGGTTGGTGAGGTTGGGATCAGTCTCAAGTAGGACAAGGATGTCGTCGGCGTAAGTGTAAAGTGTCTCAGAGGGGGATAGTTGGAGGAGTTTCAGGGAAGACATATAAACATTGAAAAGAATCGGGGATAGAGGTGAACCCTGAGGAACTCCACAAATCGGTTTCCAAGGGGAGGATGAGGTACCGTTCATGTTAACGAAGTAGGAGCGTGAATGTAGGAACTTCGAGAACCAGTCTAAGACTGTGGAGTGTATGCCAATTTCCGAAAGTTGGAGGATAAGAATGTCATGATGGACAATGTCGAAGGCTGCAGAAAGATCAAATTGAAGAAGGACAGCGAACTTGTTGCAAGAGTGAAGATGTTGGACTTTAGAAATTAAAGAGGCCAGAAGGGATTCAGTGCTAAAGTTGGGTCTGAAGCCATGTTGGTAGGGTAGAAGAATGGAAAATCTCTCAAGATAGGATGAGAGCTGGGTAGCTATGATGGACTCCAGCATCTTGGTCAGAAGAGGAATGTTAGCTATTGGGCGGTAGCTGGACGGTGTGGAGGGGTTGATCAGCTTTTTTTCAGTAGGGGGGATAATGCAATGTGTCCCATTTCTACAGAAAAAAGGCCTGAGAGTAGGGCGGAATTTATAAGTTTGGTGAGAGATGAGATGGCTTGTGTGGGAATATTTTCGTATAAGTAGGAGGGGAAGGGATCCAAGGTAAAGTTGCAGGATTTTAATTTGAGGCAGAGTTTGGAAACTTGGGAGTCGGAGACGGGATCAAAGGCGGTCCAGGATCTATCGGCTGGGATATGGTTGGCTTCGGATGGATTAGTGTTGGAGGCGGCGAGCACCAGAGAGTTGTAGGAGGGTGTTGGAGGGAAGGAGCATCTTAAGGTGGTGACTTTCTCATTGAAAAATTTAGCTAGTTAATCGGCAGATGGGGAGGAGGGGGGTGTGGCGGGATCGTGTTTGGAGGATATGGAACGCCAAATGTTGAACTTTGGTTGTTGGATCTGGAGATTTTGTTGCCGTAGTAGTTCTCACATAACTACTCACAGCGATTAAACATTCTCTGGCACACGACAGGCTGTGTTACTCCAGAGTTGAAAAATGCTTGCCAAAAACTCCTCTATTTTTAATGCTGTCCGCTGTCACATGTTTGGGGCGTCGCCACGTGGGAATGTGAAAACGTCGCCATGTTGGAACATGAAAACATGCCCACCATGCTGACGTCACATAACGCGAATCTCAGAGATTAATTCATTCTACTTGATAGCCCCCAACTGTGGGTCTCTATCTAAACGTAATGACATCACAGATTAATGCCGAAGATGCTGTGAAACAAATGCCCTAATCTATCCCTTCCATCCCAGTTGCATAATAAAGACTCATACTGAAGGCAAAATGGAACGAATGCCCTAATCTCTCTCTTCAGTTGCACACTGAGAATGAAGTTGTGAAATCAATTACAAAAGATGACTCTGAATATCTATCAGGCATCCCATTCTCTATTCAATCCAGCGGACATTATCTACTAAGTCTATTCCCTACAGTACCTTGAATGTTTTGATCATGTCCCCTCTCAGTCTCCTGTTCGAGGGAGAAAAGGCCCAGTTTCTCTAATCTTTCACTGTACGGCAACTCCTCAGCCCCTTAACCATCTTAGTCACTCTTCTCTGGATCCTTTCGAGTAGTACCGTGTCCTTCTTCATGTACGGCGACCAGTGCTAGACGCAGTACTCCAGGTGAGGGTGCACCATGGCCCAGTACAGCGGCATGATAACCTTCTCCGATCTATTCGTGATCCCCCATCTTTATCATTCCTAGCATTCTGTTCACCCTTTTCGCCGCCACCACACATTACGTGGACGGCTTCATCAACTTGTCCATCATAACTCCCAAGTCTCTTTCCTGGGAGGTCTCTCCAAGTACTGCCCCGAACATCCTGTATTCATGCATGAGATTTTTGTTACCTACATGCATCACTTTACACTTATCCACGCTGAACACATTTGCATGTTTGAAAGCTCATTGAAACAGCTATGAGTGCTATTTACTTGAGTGATGACTGGCTGGATGGACCTTGGGGAGATGGAGATTTAGGTACAGTATGACCTGTTTATTGACTTTGTAGCTCTACTTTTTGCTTGAATGTTTTTGATCTGTCTCAGTTGTGTTTACTAAGTGGTGCAAAGTGCCTGGTACTGGTAAATGATATACCAGGTGACTTGGTACTAATGCTGTTTCTAAATATAGGCTGAGATTTGTATGCATGAAGTATCTGCTTGTGAGACTATAACCTCCTGCCCATTTAAATGGCTTGTGCCTGCCTAGCTGACAATATTCAGCATTTAACCAGACAGTGCTGCTGAGTAAGCACTCAAAAAGACAAACAAAAAAGAGGGCATAAAAAAGTCCACAGCATAAACAGTTGTGAGCATACAGTGTACACAAAGGCCTAGATTCTGTAAACGGCGCCTAAATCGGCAATCACGTATGAAAACGGCGCCAGCCACATGTCAATCATGCTTAGGCGCTAGTTAAAGAATCACGGCTAATGGCGCCCACCAGAAAACTTAGGTGGCTGCAATGTAGGGCAGGTTTTTAGGGGCCTATATTGCAGATGCCTAAGATTTTTAGTGAATCGCGCTTATCCCGCTCCGCCTCTAACCATGCCTACTTAGGCATAAAGTGCTGTTAGGCATCCTGCTGTAGACGTGATTATAGTGCCTCTTAGTGCTACTTTTTTAAAACAAGTTTTTAATTGGTTTTAATCAATGTGGTCAATTACCACTCTGACTAAAGCCAATTAAAACAATTAAGTTACCGTTTATAGAATATGGCCCAAAATGTATAATACCTGGATGAATGCAGGGGAAAAAAATGAAGCTGAAGGAGTTGAGTGGTAATTAAATAACTGCGTTGAGAAACAAATAGGAAATGGACCCAGTATGGTCTGTGTTTCGTCAATGAGCCTTCCTTAGGAGTCCAAGCTGTCAAAGGGGCAAAATTTGTTTGGGAGATTTTGACAGCGATGCACATTTTTCTCATATACGGTTGATGTAAGATTACTGTGCTGTTTACTTCAGTCTAGCTCTGTAACCCATTTTATACCCCTTTGCCCTTCATACTGTTTCATTCAGATCTTTGTGGGGTGGGAGGAGGTCAGTGGCCAGTGGGGGAGTGGGGGGGTAATTATTTAAATCCTCTTGTGGTCATCTGGTCAGTTTGGATACCTTTTTAGCACTTAGGGCTCCTTTTACTAAGCTGCGCTAGCGGTTTTAGCGCGGGGTTAGCGCGAGCTACATTGCCGCGTGCACTAGACGCTAACACCTGCACAGAGCTTGCGTTAGCATTTGGCGCGTAGTGCGGGGTTAGCACTCAGGGCAATGTAGCATGCGCACCTTAGTAAAAGGAGCCCTTAGATCAGTGGTCTCAAACTCAAACCCTTTGCAGAGCCACATTTTGGATTTGTAGATACTTGGAGGGCTGCAGGAAAAAATAGTTAATGTCTTATTAAAGAAATGACAATTTTGCATGAGGTAAAACTTTTTATAGTTTATAAATCTCACCCCCCCCCACCTCCCCCCGAAGGCCTACATGTTCTCCCCCTGCTTTGCAGCATCCTCCAGCTACCCCCTGGCCTCCCAGTCTTAGTTTTAGCTAATTACCACAGCCTGCAGAGAGGATCACAGGTGCTGTAGCATTCCTTGCAGGCTGCTATCGGCCTCCACAGCATGCTCCCTCTTCAGCAGTCCCGCCCCTCCTCTGACATCAGGAGCAGGATTGCGGCAGAGGAAACATGCTGCAGAGGACGGCAGTCTGCAAGGATCACTACAGCACCGGCAATCCTCTCTGCAGGCTGCGGTAATTATCTGAAGGTAACAGTGGGAGGCTAGGGGGGAAGCCGGAGGAAGCTGCAAAGAGTGGGCATCACTAGTACAGACTGAGGGCCTCAAAATAGTATCTGGTAGGCCGCATGTGGCCCCCGGGCTGTAGGTTTGAGACCACTGCCTTAGATGCTTTTAAAAGCTCTGGACATCTAAGTTCCATCCTGGACGTCTTGGGAAAGGTTTGATTATCACTCAAGACATCCAAGTCTAAGCTCGCCTAAAGCCTGCTCAAAACACTCCCTAGAATTTTGGACACAGAACGGCTATTTATTCAACTTTTGAGCCTGTCCTCCCTGAGGAGCTCAGAATGGGTTACAAATCAGGTACTCAAGCATTTTCCCTATCTGTCCCAGTGGGCTCACAGTCTGTCTAATGTACCTGGGGCAATGGAGGATTAAGTGACTTTCCCAGGGTCACAAGAAGCAGCACAGGGTTTGAACCCACAACCTCAGGGTGCTGAGGCTATAGCTCTGACCACTACACTACACTCTTCTCCTAGCAAAACATCCAGAAAGTCATACACAGTCAGCCCAACACAGAACTGTGTTTCGCCCTCAATTGTCCTCAGGAACTGTAACTGCACGAGGCTCAAATCACCTTTCAAACCTTCACAAATCATAAAAACAGCATTACCACCTAATAACACATAAATGAATAAATCAGTATGCCCAAAATACAACATCTTTAACAAAATACAGAAACCTAGGGTTTGGCACAACCCAGGCACCAGTTAGACTATGGAATACACTCTACCGCACAGGAAATAGCTGAATAAACTAATCCCCCACTTCCTTTCTTTTATCTAAGCCACCAATCTAAATCATCACCTACATTCAATCCCCTCACAATTTTACAACAAATTCCACTCTACTTTGTTAAGACCCCTAAGGTTCAATTGTATTCTACAGATGGATCAGAGCTGTTCCTTCCTCAATAAAACTTTTGACACATTTCCATGGAATGTAATTTGGAGGATACAATTTGTCAGTCTGTTTAAGATGAAGAAAAGACTTGATAATTATAACATCTAGTGTCTGAAAGAAGTAAAAACCAATAGCCTCCTATGGACTGTAATCCAATTTATTATGTAGATTGTGTGTGTGTGGGGGGGGGGGGGAGCTGTTGTGGGTTTATGTTGTGATATGTAGTGTGGGATGAAAAGATTTATTTTTGATATATGATTATTTATTGTTATATGAATTTATTAATAAATAAGTGTGAATAATGAGAACTCATATTTAATAGCTTTTTTAATATTGGGATATATATTCATTAGGGATAGCTTAAAAACCCGACTTACTGGGGGTCCCCCTGGACAGTTTTAAGAACCACTGGAATGCGCTTCCAGAGGGAGTGATAGGACAGGGTACGGTATTGGAGTTCAAGAAGGGATTGGACAATTTTCTGAAGGAAAAGGGGATAGAAGGGTATAGATAGAGGGCTAGTATACAGCCATTATACAGAACCATGGTGAGACCTCATTTGGAATACTGTGTGCAATTCTGGAGGCCACACTACCGAAAAGATGTGCTGAGAGTAGAGTCGGTGCAACGGATGGCCACCAGGATGGTCTTGGGGCTCAGGGATCTATCGTACGAGGAAAGGCTGAAAAATTTGCGGCTGTACTCACTCGAGGAACGTAGGGAGAGAGGAGACATGATCGAGACGTTTAAGTATATTACCAGCCGTATCGAGATGGAAGAAGAGATTCTCTTTCTCAAAGGACCCTCAGCCACAAGAGGGCATCCGCTCAAACTCAGGGGCGGGAAATTTCATGGCGTCACCAGGAAATATTTCTTCACCGAGAGAGTGGTTGATCCTTGGAACGAGCTCCTGGTGCAGGTGATCGAGGCAAACAGCGTGCAAGAATTTAAGAGCAAATGGGATGCCCATGTGGGATCCCTTAGAGGGTTAAGCCAAGGGAACCTGTCACCAGGAGTGGGATCCCTAGGATAGTAGACTTGGGGGTGGGTCAGTAGAGTGGGCAGACCTGATGGTCTATGGCCCTTATCTGCCGTCATCTTCTATGTTTCTATGTCCTGGACCTGATGGGCCGCCGCGTGAGCAGAAGGTATTGGAGTTCAAGAAAGGATTGGACAATTTTCTGAAGGAAAAGGGGATAGAAGGGTATAGATAGAGGGCTAGTGTACAGGTCCTGGACCTGATGGGCCGCTGCGTGAGCGGACTGCTGGGCATGATGGACCTCAGGTCTGACCCAGCAGAGGCATGGCTTAAGTGCACTGATCTAAGGAAATATTTTTTTCCCACAGAAAGGGTGGTAGATGCATGGAAAAATCTCCCTGTAGAGGTACTGGAGATAAAGACTGTGTATGAATTCAAGAAAGATGCTGTGGATGGGCCATTTGGCCTTTATCTTCCATCATGTTTCTATATTTTATTTACAATACAATACAGTGTCTTATATACTGCAATTACTGTATATCACTACTAGCACTGTGCTTGGGTTCCAACTGCTGAAGTCTCTGTTAAAGCTCACTCCAGTCCATCTACACCCTCCTAGCCATTGAAGCCCTCCCCAGCCTATCCTCAACCAAAAGGCCATATACAGACATATACCATGCAAGTCTGCCCAGTACCGGCCTTAGTTCTTCAATATTTACTATTATTTTCTGGTTCTAGATCCTCTGTGTTCATCCCACGCTTCTTTGAACTCCATCACCGTTTTCCTCTCTACCACCTCTCTCGGGAGCGCATTCCAGGCAACCACCACCCTCTCTGTAAAATAGAATTTCCTGACATTGCTCTTGAATCTACCACCCCTCAACCTCAAATTATGTTCTCTGGGTTCCCCAACTAATATCTGCACTTGGCCCCACAGATATATGATAAGCTGTATTGTAGAAAAGCATTAATGTCTTATCTGTGTTATTTGAATGTTCTGAAGTGAGCTTAGTACATGTCTCACAAGTATTATGCTGGCATTGTATTATATCTCTCTTATTTGAATTTCAGTGCTGTTTTAGTTATATTTCTAAAACTGTTTCATGGTAATCCTATTTGAGTTTGAGTTTACCTCATTCATTGTACTGTATTTGATTGTATTTGTTCTTTTTACTACTGTTTATACTGTTAACAAAATTGTAAGTCTTATTTGGAATTGCACTGCTATACACTGCCTTGGGTGAATCTCTTCATAAAGGCGGTTAATAAATCCAAATTAATAAATAAATAAAAGTAATTTTTGAAAACAAAAATACTTGACAGGTTTTAGAACTCACCTTTTCACTTGGTGTTACCATGGGGATATGAGAGAACATAGAACAGTAAGGTAAAGGGACTTGATATACTGCTTTTTTGCGTGGTTACAATCAAAGTGGTTTACATATCTTAGATAGGAACTTATTTTGTACCTGGGGCAAGTAACTTGCCCAGAGTCACAAGGAGCTACAGTGGGAATCAAACTCACAACCTCAGGGTGCTGAGACAGCTGCTTTAACCACTAGGCCACTCCTGTGTTGTCTTTTCCCTTTACCCCAGTTCTCCTGGCCTAGCTGCTTCTTTTCCCTGCTACCAGATAGAGAGCTGGCACTAGTAGGCACTTGGTAATATCTGCCACAGGAAACAAGAGCAAGTGCTTCTCAGGTTGGTGCTGCTTCTCTAGGGTTACCATATGGTTCCAGAAAAAGGACGACAGATTGAGACATCCGAGTTTTACTTCCATTGCTTTCAAGTTTCAAGTTTATTAAAATTTGATTCTTACGTTTATAATAGAATTTCAGTGGAAGTAAAGCTCAGATGTCTCTATCTGTCCTCCTTATTTCCATTGCTTTCAGTGGAAGTAAAATCTGGATGTTTCAATCTGTCCTCTTCTTTCTGGAGCCATATGGTAACCCTATGCTTCCCAACCTCCTGTGGCTGATTTTGTTCAGTGACCCGGCAGAGGGAAGGCCCTGGCGGGGAAGGCCACGAAGCAGCCCATTCAGAGAGCTGCCACCGGTTTTGAGACTTCAGAGGTATGTAAGGTGGTCGGAAGGGATGGCAGATAATGGAAGGAAGGGAGAGGAAGAGATTAACTTGGGCGGAGGGAGGTGGGTAGGGGGGGACAGAGAGAGATGGGGAGGAGGAAGAGGGAGAGATGGACTCACAGGAGTGCAGGGGCAGAAGAAGGAGTGAAAGAGATGTTCTCAGGAGGACAGAGGAGGCTGAAGAGTTTGAGGGAGAAATGGACTTGGGTGAGGGCAGACGAGGCAAATGGGAAGAGGGAGAGATAGGGAAGATAGAAGAAGGAGGAAGGGAAAGATGGACACAGAAGAGTGGAAGAGGAACAGAAGAGGGGAGGCCAGAGGAAGCAAAATGGGGGAGTGAGAATGAATTGGGGGCAGAAGGGGGATAGAGGAATATCAGACTCAGGGGAAGAGGCAGAAGGGGGGAAGATCCTGGATTATAAGTGTGGAACAAGGGGTAAAGGAAGGAAGATGCTAGGAATGGTGGATCCATTTGAAAGAGGCTATGGGAGGGTTGTCAAAGAGATGAGTAAGAGGAAGGTAATGCATGCAGAAGGTAGAAATGTGGTAATGGGGAACAGATGAAAGATAAAAAGGCAACAAGAAGATGAGAAATGAGTGAGATGGGAAAATACAAGAGAAAGAGAGAGAATGTTGAGAAGTAGATGAAAAATTAAAAGGAATAGAGCAAGAGGGTGAAATTTGAGTTAAGAGAGGCAGAAAAGGAAAAAGCCAAAGGAGAGAGCTTTAAAAGATCAATACAGTGGTACCTTGGTTTGCGAGCATAATTAGTTCCAGAAGCATGCTCATAATCCAAAGCACTCGTATATCAAAGTGAATTTCCCCAAAGGAAATAATGGAAACCCAGATGATTCGTTCCACAGCCCAAAAACTTTAATAATACTGTATTCTAATGTATAAAATAAAAAGGAGAAAGATGCTGAGCTGCCAGAGGAGGAGGAAGAGGAGAAGAGCTGCAGCCTGGGTGGCTCCCCGGTGCTGCTGCTCCTGTCTCAGCAGCCACCGTTGCTTCTGGGGCTGGGCTCAGTACTGCTGCAGCTCACCGCTGTCACCTTCAAGGCACAAGAAGCCAGTGTGGCATTGCTGTGTGGAGCACAAACAGTTAACCTGCAGGCGGTATTTGCCATGCTTTCCCAGGCCTATAATGGTGGTGATGGAGGAGTAGAACAGGCTTCGCAGCTCTGCAGCATCCCAGTGCCCAGCTCCGAGCACGTCGCCGAGATCGTGGATCGGCCAGGTTGAAATTGCGGGTAAATTGTGCGTGATGTGCTCAACAATGCGATGCGTGCTTATTTGACGTACTTATATTGCAAGTTAAAATTTGCTGGAGTGTTTTGCTCGTCTTGCAAAACACTTGCAAACCACGTTACTCGCAAACCAAGGTTTGACTGTATGTAAGAAACAGGTGTAGTGAAGGAATAGAATAAGACAGGAAGAGAAATAACAAATGGATAGTGGTCACTGGAAACAGAATTAGCAGAAAAGAGGAAAGCAGGAAAGAGAAACGGATCAACGTGATGGAAAAATAAAATGCCCAGACATGCACAGTTAGAAAGAATTGTTTTATTTTGAATTTATTAATTGGAATATGCTTTGGGAAATGTGTGTTGCAGTACAAAAAAGAAATGTATTTGTTTTGTTTCTCCAGTTTTGCAGTATATGTTGAGTTTAACTTTTGGGAATTTCTATTTTCTTATCTCTAGTTTGGGATTCCTTGTGATTTCTATTCTGCCATTACCTTGCGGTTCAAGGCGGATTTGGACATTTAGGAATACATAAGGCGTTATCTGGACATTTCCCGTGGTATTATGGAGTGGAGCGGGTTGCTATTGGGGATTGAGATGACTCTTGCTGAGTTAGTTTGTCTTTAAGGATTTCTTGAATAGCAGGGTTTTTATTTCTTTTCTGAAGGTTTTGTAGTCTGGGGTCATGATCAGTAAATTGGAGAATTGGTAGTCTAGTTTTGCTGCTTGAGTGGCCAGGAGGCCATCGTACATTTTTTTTCGTTTGACGTTTCTGATTGGAGGGTGCGTGAATGGAGTGTGGGTTCTCCTATGTCTGGTTGTGGTTGTTTGGATTAGTCAGTTGTTCAAGTAGGCTGGGCAGTCTCCGTTTATGGTCTTAAATAGTAGACAGTAGAATTTGAATAGTATTCTTGCTTGTATTAGGAGCCAGTGTGAATCGAGGTAAGCCGCTGTGATGTGCTACTGTTCTATGATTTAGAAACATAGAAAACGATGGCAACGGTCATATGGCCCATTCATTCTGCCTATCCATATCATCCCATATGCCTCTGTTTCTCTGGGGTTCCACTGCTCACAGTCTGGTGTCTTTTGTTTTCCTTTTTTTTTTTTGTCTACATTATGTTTCTAGCTTATGATCATATATATATATATATATATATATATATATATTTTTTTTTTTCCTTCTTTCACTCCCTCTTCTGCCCTCTGTCCCATCTTTTCCACCTGGAAAAGAGCTCTTCACCCCCTATGTTTAATAGAAGATCCACACCCCTGATGCCTGAAGATATGCTGGTGTTCAGAACATTTGCAGTGCTGAGGGGGGGGGGACGCTTTATGTGATTAAAAATTTAAATTGCAATTAATCACGATTAATCGATGTGCAGCCCTAATAAATATATATGGATTATATATTTTCATGATTTTGTAATAAGCCTAATTGTTTGGCTCCTGTCAGTTTACTGTATTCTCTCACTCCCACCCACCTTACTCCCTGATTGTAGTTTTGAAGAAGGAGTGAGTAGTGGGGGGGGGGGGGGGAAGGAGAGGCCGCCATCCCATCCCATCCCTCACCTCAGGCAGCAGATTGCCTTGAGCCATTCCTGGTAGTAGTAATAGTGGTAGTTGCAAACCTCCTAAGAAAGAAGGTGTTTTTAAGGATCACTTTTCTAGTACAACTGATGGAAGCTGAAGTGATAGTGTCAGAATGCTTTTGCTCACATTCACTGTCCTTTCCAGCTGCATCAATTTTGACTTAGATCTTATGAGTCTAAATCCTGCTAACCCCGTGTCCTTGTGGATTATAGTGCTGTGCTTATGTTCCTTATTGTTTTCTAGGTTCTTGGGCAGACCGTTCACCACTGCATGAAGCAGCCAGTCAAGGACGCCTCCTTGCTCTAAAAACCTTAATTTCACAGGTAGAAAACTGATGCTTGTTTTTCCATTTCTATCCTCTTTTCAGTACTTTATAAATGCTAGTAAATGTTTCTAACTTGAATATAGAATAGTGGAAGGTTTTTCCCATAGTGAGAGAAGAAAATTGGTGCAAATCTGCAATCGCAAATATCTAGAACTGGGTGCCCACATTTCTGTGCTACTTCCGTTGCATGTGTACAAAATACCAACATTTTCATGGGTAATGTGTGTGAGCAGCAGCAAAGCAACTAAGTGCTATTCTGTATGAGTGTACATAAGTGGCTTATCATGTAAATGCAAGGGGGGCGTTCACATGGGTAGGGCACGAGAGGTGCATGGGCAGTGCTCATTTGATCCTTAAATAGTGTACTGGTGGCTGGACACTTTTAGGATGATTCTACACTACATTACATTTGGCATTTGTAGCCCACATACACCTCATGAGTTCAGTACAACTTATAAGAACATAAGAAGTTGCCTCCGCTGAGGCAGGCCAGAGGTCCATCTCGCCCAGCGGTCCGCTCCCGTGGCGGCCCATCAGGCCCATTGCCTGAGCAGTGGTCCTTGACTATTTCTATAACCTATCTCTACTCCTATCCCTATAACCTAAGTCAACTCTTATCTGTACCCCTCAATCCCTTTGTCCTCTAGGAATCTATCCAAACCTTCTTTGAAGCCCTGTAGCATGCTCCTGCTTATCACAGCCTCCGGGAGCGTGCTCCATGTATCCACCACCCTCTGGGTGAAAAAGTACTTCCTAGCATTTGTTTTAAACCTATCCCCTTTCAATTTCTCCGAGTGCCCCCTTGTACTTGTGGTTCCCCATAATTTTGAAAAATCTGTCCCTGTCTACTTTTTCTATGCCCTTCAGGATCTTGAAGGTTTCTATCGTGTCTCCTCTAAGTCTCCGCTTCTTCAGGGAGAACAGCCCCAGCTTTTTTAGTCTGTCAGTATATGAGAGGTTTTCCATACCCTTTATCAGCTTAGTTGCTCTTCTCTGGACTCCCTCAAGTACTGCCATGTCCTTCTTGTGGAAGAAGTGGAAGAAGGTGGGCATATCCAAGATGTACCTAGTTATGGAATCAGAAATAAAACTAAACGTAATATTCAGCATGAAAGAAACATTTGAAATAGCCAAGCTTATAACAGTCTGAGGAAGATTTTATAATTGGGAAAGGGAATGGGGGACTTGTATACCCCAAATATATTGGAGAATGAAGTAAGTGCACAATATCAATCTAATTAGTACTCCTTCTTTATAGTTAAAGAGACAGGAAAATTTCACTCTCATAGAAACATTGATCTGATTGCAAATCGCTCTTAAAGACAGCCTAAATAAAGCTTTCACAATCTTAAAATTAGGAGGAAAAAGGCTTCAGTTAAGACTTCATATGGCCAAAAATGTAAACCTACCAGTTTACATTCGTGAAAAGCTTGTATCAAAAACCATCAATACCAATGCATATAGTTGAAAAAAACAATTCTATGTAGAAAACTCCCACTGTCAAAAGTGGCAAATCAGTATCAAAAAAGAAAGTCACTTAGCTTTTGCTGTAAGTTGGCCGTTCTCCATGCTCACTGCAACGGCTTCCAATGGTTGGGTTTTTTTTTTCATCCACTCCACCTTACATCAATTGCAGAGATCCTACAGGGTCATCCCTGTTTCGCTTCCACAGCTTCGTCAGGAATCATCCACACAAACAAAAAGAACAGATTCAACATCGAGCTGGACAAGCAGACGGAGTGACATAGAATCCCTGATCCAGCCAAAAGAAATACTTCCTGCCTTTTCCGGTTCCACCTCCGGGTATGCGAAACTGGGATGACCCTGTAGGATCTCTGCAATTGATGTAAGGAGGAATAAAAATACCAGGTTGGGTCCATGTGCCTAAGGCCCCGCCCACAGGAGGGGCCTAAGACAACTGGGCCGATTCCGGTTGGCCCAGGCGCCTCAAGCCCCACCTGTGGGTGGGGTTTGAGCCGCCTTGGCCAATCAGGCCCTAAAGCCAGCCATTCCCGAGATGGCTGGCCTGTTGGAAGGGCTTGGCACCCGTCCGTCCGACCAACAAGTTTTAAGGAAGGGGGTGGGGGTGGGAGGGTCACGGGTCGGCAGGGGGGGTCAATCGGGTTTCAGGGGGGGGTGGTCGTGGGGGGGGGTTGTGTCGAGGGCAGGAGGGCCTGGGATCCCTCCTGCCCGTATTTTAATGGGGGGTGGGGGTTAGAGGGTGTCGCTGTGCCAGGAGGGCTTGGGCTCCCTCCTGGCCGGATCATGTGGGGGGGAGGGGGGTTGGAGATCGCCGGGCCAGGAGGGCTTGGGCTCCCTCTTGGCTCCATCAGACACGGCGAGGGGGGGGGGGTTGGGGATCGCGGGGCTCCCTTTTGCCCCAATGTCAGCAGGGGGTCGCGGTTCGCCAGGGCAGGAGGGCTTAGGCTTCCTCCTGCCCTGATCGTATCGCGGAGTTCGGGGGTGGCGCGGGGCAGGAGGGCTTGGGCTCCCTCCTGCCCTGATCGTGTCGCGGGGTTCGGGGATGCCGCGGGGCAGGAGGGTTTGGGCTCCCTCCTGCCTGGATCGTTGTAGGGGGGTTGGAATTCTGTAACCGGTGTTGTTTTTGACAGACACCGATTACAGAATCCAGCTTTTAGGCGAAGGACTGGCTCCTCCTTCGCCTAAAAGCTCTTGTTTTGGACATTTGGGGCTTGGGCTTTTTTTAGGTTAATTATATGGTGTAAGTTTATCCTTAGTGGTGGTCTGGGTGTTTAAACAGCTGAACGTAGAGGCAGGCCATTATTTTAAAAAAACCTCCTTTTGATGTTTTTTTTTATAATGGACATTTTCCCTGCTTCTACTTTCAACGTTTAAGGCCTTAGGCCAAAAGGGAGTCCCCTTTTGTGCCCCTCCACGTAAACTTCTTTAGTTGTACCACACAGAAAGATGGTATATCATTTATATGCCACTGTCATTTATCATATTTCTGTTAAGTGATTGTTCTGCAGTGCTGTTAAATGCGTATGTTTCTGACACTGTATCATGCTATTGCTGCTATTAGGATTTAATTTGCCTATCTCCAAGTTTACCTCATTTATTCTATTTTATGGTTCTGTTTGGTCATTTTGCCGTTGTTATGTTGTTAACACAATTCTAAGTTTTATGTCAAGCTATTCTTATTTATTTATTTTTATTTAATAATTTATATTCCGTATATCCTACAATTCTATGCGGATTACAAATTATTTAGGTACGCAAGCATTATTCCCTAACTGTCCCGGCGGGCTCCCACTCTATCACATTACCTGGGGCAATGGGGATTAAGGGCTAGATTCACGAACCTGCCCGATCGGAACCGATCTGTGTCCGATCTGGGCAGGTCCGATGGATTCTCCAAACTGCAATATGCAGATGGGAGCGATCGGAGGAGTGCCCCCACCTGCCTACCCGGATCTCTCTATAGCAGGGCAGGGAGAGAGGAAGAAAAAGTTGGACTCATGGAAGGACAGAAAGAGATGTTGGTTGGGGAATGGAATGAGGTCTGGAAGCAGAAAGAAAGAAATACAGTGGAACCTTGGTTTACGAGCATAATTCGTTCCAGAAGCATGCTTGTAAACAAGTTACTCGGATATCAAAGCAAGTTTCCCCATAGGAATGAATGGAAACTCGCTTTGATTCATTCCACCAAACCCCCCCACCCCGAGGCTACCGGCGCTGCTTCATCACCCCCTCCCCCCCCGCTCTAAGCGGCATCGCACCCCCCGAACCGGCATCGCAACCTCCCCCCCCACGAACGCCCCCCCCCGTGAGAACCGCATCGCACCCCCGTGCTGAAAGCGGCATCCGCCCACTCTTCCTCTCAAACACGCTCCTTACCCCTTCTGATGGTTGTGAGAGTGAAAGCAAGCTCCCGCCTCTTGCCTGGACCGGGCCTTGAGCATCTGCACATGCTCAAGGCCTTCTGGATCTCGAGAGAGCATGTTTGAGAGGAAGGGCGGGCGGATGCCGCTTTCAGCACGGGAGTGCGATGCGGTTCTCGTGGGGGGGCGTTCGTGGGGGGGGGGGTTTGCGATGCCAGTTCAGGGAGTGCGATGCCGGTTAGAGCGGGGGGGGGGGGGGGTGATGGAGCAGCGCCGGTAGCCTTGGGGTGGGGGGGTTTGGTGGAACGAATCAAAGCGAGTTTCCATTCATTCCTATGGGGAAACTTGCTTTGATATACGAGTAACTTGATTTACGAGCATGCTTCTGGAACGAATTATGCTCGTAAACCAAGGTTCCACTGTATTTCTTTCTTTCTGCTTCCAGACCTCATTCCATTCCCCAACCAACATCTCTTTCTGTCCTTCCATGAGTCCAACTTTTTCTTCCTCTCTCCCTGCCCCCTCCCCTTTCTTTCTCTCTCCCTGCCCCCTCCCCTTTCTTTCTCTCTCCCTGTCACCCTTTCTTTTTTTCTTTCTTTATTTCTCCCTGCCCCCTCCCCTTTCTTTCTTTTTTTATTTTTATTTTAACAAGTTTTATTGAATTTTCACAATGGCAGATACACCAGATAGCCAAATCCCCACCTCAGAACACAAAGTTATACTGGTACTCTTCAATATAAGGCAATACTATCCAACCCAAAATTTCCCCCCTCCCTCTCTTTTTCTTTCTCCCTGCCTCCCTTTCTTTCTTTCTCTCTCTCTGTCCTTGCCCCCCTTTCTTTCTTTCTGTCTGTTTTTATTTCTCTCTCCCTGCCCCCCCTTTCTTTCTTTCTGTCTGTCTGTCTTTCTCTCGCCCTGCCCCCCCAAGCCACCACCGCCAAATTCTTCCTGCTTCCCCAATGCCAGGTAGCTGGCCCAGAACTTCCTCTCCGATGTCAGAATTGATGTTGGGGGGGGGAGGGAAGGCTTTGGGCCTACGTTTGTATGCACCTGGCCTGGCGTCAGGGAAGTAGGGAGATCAGAATGCAAAAGCAATGCAAGTCTATCGCGGAGCCCAGGATGGACTCCTCGATCGACCCATGTTGCCTTTGCGATCTACTGGTCGATTGTGATCAACCTTTTGGGCATCCTGACCTACAGTTTGGCAACTGCTAATTTAGATTGAAACATAAAACCATAAAGATTCACAAAGCCATAAAACTTCAGAAAGTTAACTACCATATACCAGGACCATTTTTTCAGCAAAATTTAATTTAGCATCCACCTATAGAAATCTACAGAATACTGTAATATGGTATTTGTTCCATATAGATCTACTAAATGTGATTTACAATTACATTCTCTGTTTTGGTTTCCAGAAGTGAGAGGGATAACATTTTTTTTAATTATTTCAGTCCACTTGTGCATATCAGGCAGCAAAAAATTGGCAAGATTTGCCAAGTCATATTATAATGATACACAATTTTTAAATGTTTAAAAAGGAAGTTAAAACTTACCTTTTTAAGAAATATGTTACTGGGTAATTAAATGTGTAATGTTTTATAGTAATGTAATTCTGGAGATTGGATCCATATCTTATGTTTGTAGTATGTAGTTTGTAGTACTGCTATGAAGTAATGGTATTGGTGGTATATAAATAAAGATTGTATTGTATTTAGGGTTACAATGTGAATACTGTGACGATAGACCATGTAACTCCACTGCATGAAGCCTGCCTGGGAGACCATGTTGGCTGTGCAAGAACCCTTCTTGAAGCAGGAGCGAATGTAAGTGTTCTTTGCACCTTACCTGACCCTAGAAAGGTCCCTAAATTTTTCATACTAAATTTGCAAGTTCCTCTGTGTATCTGGTGATATATAGTCATCTGGAATCTATATGTAACCCCTGGCCTCCTATGGCACCCTATGGCTTGTTATATGCACAGGAGGCAGGCCAGAAGAACACTATCAGGTAAAAAGAGGGTAAATAGGACAAACAGAAATTCCCCCTTTACCAGTATATTCAGGGTTCTGGGACACTGATCCCTAGAGCTATATGCATAGAGGTAGCCAGTTTAGGGTTTAGAGGACATGTCCGGGCATCCATACGGCTTTTCGAAACCTGGCACTTGTCCGGGTTTTGAAAAGCTGGTGAGATTGGGGCTGAGGCTGAAGTGCATCCATGCATGTGCAGATGCACTTCAGCCCTGGCCCGAAGAGACGAGGTTTGTGTGGTGCTAGGTTTGTGAGGCGGACAGGGCGGAACAGGGTGGGGTCATGCGTCTTCTTTTACCAGATGGAAAATCTGGTAACCCTAAGCCAGCTTCTTAGAGGAATTCACTGTCAGCTCCCACAAAACTATTAACCTGAGACAAACTGTTTCTCCCTACTCCAAACTGCTCCTTTCCCCTTCTGTCTAGTGGACCTACAGACCCACCCCTGAGGCGGGCCTCCACCTGGGGGCCGAAACACGGACCTTGTCAGGTTATTGGCTGGATCCTTTCAACATAAGGACATTTTGTCCATAGGAGTTTTGATATATGTGCTTTTATTTATGTGATTTTGAATTTGCTTTGAGTTTATTAAAATACAATTTACTTGTCCCAAGGTTGACATGCTATATCCCACTCACCACTTGTTTTCCTTTTGTTGTATTTTGCATGGGGTTTTTTGTTCTTTTTCTTTGTTTTAAATGTTCATAAGCCATTATTAAGATGGGCATGAGAAAATACAAAGCTTTCTGTCTTTTCTCTTCACTTTCTCAGGCTGAAAAAAACCCCTCTGAATCTTTCAAAACAGCCAATAGTAGCTCTCTGTTCCTGGCAGTGGGAGGAGTCTATATAATGTACAGGCAGTTTCTCTGTTGCTAGTATGACATCAGAGGCATGTTTGCTGAATTTCTGCATTTTGAAAGATTCAATGAACGCAGGAATCCCTCTCCTCACTGCACTTTGAAAGATTTATGCCCAGATTCTTTAGTCACTGTGCATTTAACGATGGTGCTAAACCATTGTTAAATTCATATATTTTACCGCCCGATTATTAAAATGGCTCACCGTGGTCTTTTCCATGCTTTCTAGCAGCCTCCAATTGTACTATGTAAATGTAATACAATGAGATCATTAATATTAAAATGGTAGTACAATGAGGTCATTAATATTAAAATGAGCTCTCAGAGCAATTCTCAAAATGAATGCCCCTCCATTTATGAGGAATTGGGCCCGATATTTACCGGCAGGGTCTAAGCTGTCATAGCCTTACTTTCCTGTCAGTGCCTAAGTGCTGGCACTGGCAAGAAAATAAAGCAGCTCAGACCCACCACCATGAATGGCCCTGATTCCCTCCCCCTGCAGAGACCAAAAATAACCCTGGTGGTTTAGTGCTGCCCCCCCTCTCCCCCCACACACACCATTGCCACCCTCTGCCAATACACACTCTCTTCTGCTGCAAGGTCAGGGACCCGCCCATACTGGGGGACACACCTGACAGAAAGCTCCCCCATGACAACCATGCTTCTAAGATGAAACCCTAGTGGTCTAGTGGGCCGTCCCCCCTTCAACCCCTCTCTGACCCCCTGTACCCTGGGATGCACTGGGAGGGGCCTAAGGCCCTGATTGACGCAGGCACCTAGGGCCCCTCCTAAGGCCACTAAGGGGAAGGGATTTAGATGCCTGAGCCATTCAGGGCCTTAGACCCCTCCCAGTGCATCCCAGAATGTACCGGGTTGGGGAAGGCACAACATTTTGAAGAGGCGTGCCTGCCAGCAGGAGGGAGTGAGCATCTCACCTGCTGATCTTCTAAAAAGGGTAGGGGAAGGTTGGAAGGGGGGTTGAAGGGGAGACAGCCCACTAGATCACCAGGGTTTCATCTTGGGGGCTTGGTATGGTGAGGGGTTGTCAGGCGATCTTGCCATCAGGAGGGTCCCAGGCATGGGAGGGTGGTAGACGGGAGTGGGCATCCCTTCTGCTGATCTTTCAAAAAAAAAAAAAAAAAGTACACCAATGTCGGAGGTGTAGGGCTTCCAGCATCAGGGGGACCCCTTTTTTTTAATAGGCGATGCTCTTGTGTATGTGTTGTCAGGACTGGTTTTAGACATGCTAGGGCCCAGGGCAGAAATTAAGGAGGGGGCCCCTGATGCCCTCTTTTCCCTGCACCCTCCCCCCCAATATCCCCACCTTGTATTACTATCACACATAAAACAACTTTAAATGACTTCTTTATACACAAAACACAGACCTTTATCAAATATAGAACAAGGAATCACAAATAGAAATAGAAATTGAACTGGGAACCCCAAGAAATTAAACTCAGCAAGTATTACAACACTGGAGAAATAAAAACAGGACAGATATGCACTGAACTTTTTGTACTGAACACACAAGGGGCCTAGGTCCACCAAAACTTAGCCATTTCCCTTGCTGTGGCTGGTGGAGATCCCAAACCCTGCCAGAAATCTTTAAGCTCTGTAGCTAGCAGAAGCATCCCTAACCTGCCACTAGCTGCAAAGCTTGAACAGTTTTAGCCTTTGGAATGGAGGAAGAAGTTTTCAGCTGGCAGGGCTTTGGGAAGCCTAACAACTTTGGGCAGGAGGCATGGGGCATGGTGGGAAGAAAATTTAGTGCCCACCTACTCTGGTCTTAGGGCCAATGCCCACCCCTCATTAGCTGTATGGTAAGCCATTGAACACAATCCAAATATTTATGATGCACATATCCCAAAGCTAAAATAAAACACTTTTCTACCTTTAATGTCTGGACATTTTATTTTTCCATCGTGTTGGTCCCATTTTGTCTCTTCTGCTTTCCTGTGTCTTCTGATATTTCCCTTTCCAGTGGTTGCTGTCTATATGTATTTTCTCCTCTCTCCTGTCTTGTTTCATTCCTTCACTCCTCGTCTTTGATATACTGATCTTTCCTTTTCAGCAATTCCTGCCATTTTCTAATTTCCTGTCTCACTATCGACTCAGATTTCACCCTTGTCTTCTTTACTTTTCAGCTACCTACCAACTTTTCCATCTTCCTTTCTCATGCTCTAGCTCTCCCATTTCTCATCTCATGCATTCCCCAGCCTCCTATTCCCTTCTACCTTTCATCTACATATTCCTCATTACATTTCTACCTCTGTACTTACTATCCTCCTCTCATTCATCTCCTTATCACCCCCTCAGTCTCTCCCATGATTCCACAATTTCCAGGATATCCCCTCCTTCCATTCTTGTTACAGCATCTCCTATCCCTCTCCCCCGCATGGTCTGGAATCTTCCTGTCCTTTTTCCTCCACCATCTTTCTGTCATCCCCCCACCCCACAGTCCATTATATCACCTCCTCTCTCTCCTCCCCTCATGGTTCAACATTGCTCTCACTCTCTTTCCTGATGTTCTTCCCGCCTCGTGCCCTATAATCTAGCATCTCTCCCATTTGCCTCCCCCCCAATTCAACATTTTTCCTTCTCTCCCTCCTTCTCATCCCCTACTCCAACATATTTCTTGTTCTTCCCAACTGCCATTCCATCCAGCATCTTATCCTCCCAGGGTCTGCCTGCCTCCCCTGGATCCAAGATATCTGCCATTGTTTTCCTTTGAGAGGGGGGAGCCATGGGAGCCCAGCCTAGCATCCCCCAGTGGCAATGCATATACTGTCCAGCATTCCCCCCACTCCACAAACTATGCAGTCCAGTGTCTTTCTCTTTCCATTCCCTCCTCCCCATGGTCGCGGTGTCTCTTTTACTTTCCCCTCCCCTACACGCTGCTGCCGCAGTTTCTCCGTTGCAGGCAGGCAAGAGGAGGAGCTGTGCTAGTGAGTCTTCACACAAATAGCATGCATATAATTTACATGCTATTGTGCTGAGAATTGCCAGTTAAACAAATATCGCTCCCACCATGGTATTTTTTTTTTTTATCATGTTGTCAGAGCTTAGAGAATCTGGCTCTCAGTGAACATAGGAACCCCCCTCCTCACACTCTCCCCCTGTCACAATTGGATGGGTCCCCACATCCACCTATAAAGCATGTGTGGTAAGTAAGCACAATTGCTACCTAATACAGCAGAGCTGTCCTGACTGGCCAATTGAACATATTTACTGAGCCATTCAAGAATTGTCAACCACTCAGCAATGACAGTCTTTGCAGAAATGTATATAGACTGATTAGAAGGAGTACCTAATTCATCATAAACAAGTGTTGTGACAGGCTTATGGGTCCTGTCTGACCTGCATACCCCTACAGTATCATCAGCATGCTGACTAGATGAGTCATCTGAAACAGCAGGCATAATTTCACTATCAGCTGGATTTTCCTCAGCTACACCAAGTAAAGGCATGGGAGCACTAATGTCTGCCAATATTCCCTTGCAAGGACTGTTATCAACTGTGAAACTGCTAAGCTCAGGTAGAGATTCAGATTTACTGGTTGATTCAGATAAATTTGGCATTGCTTCTGACCTATGTATAGGTGGTACTTGAGATGTGTCATGTATATGTGCGAGAGAGGGATCACTAAGATCCTCTGCATTTCTAGCATTTCTTTCAGTTACTGTCTTAATTAGTGACCCATTTGTGAAGCATCTCACTAACTCAATCAGACCTAGGCCTTGTGATGCTGGTGGGTCCATGCAGTATTCCATCTGAAATGTGGAATCTTCAGACTGAAAATTCTTCAGTGTTCTGAGATACAGCTGTCTTGTTTGTTCTGTGAGCAGGTTTGAGGTCTTAACCTTCATTTGTATTTTGCTATTGGCCTGGATGTTGTATTTTTTTTTTTCAATTTATGGCAAGCAGACTGATGGATTAGGGATCTAACTCATATATTTACACTGTCAAATTCGTATCAACAATTTCGACGTGCTTTAAAGACGCATATTTTAATAGAATTTTTTGGAAGTTAGACACTGGACATTTATTCATTTGTATTGCTAATCTCTGTGAACTGCATAGAACTTAATGGTATTTGCGGTATACAAGTGAGTTTTTATGTTATGTTATGTTTATGTTGACTATAAGGGGTAGGTGATTTCTATGTAGTGTTCTCAGGACATTTTCTGCTTTCAGGTATCAGCTTGTACACTGGCAGGTTTGGCAATCTGAGTCACTACCACATAGGGCTCTCTGTACCAGCAGTTTGATAGCTTGTACTTGCCTGGGATGTCTAGACCCCCTGATCAGTACTCTATCTCCAGCTTGTAGCTCTTGACTTTTGACTTGGGCATCATAGCAGAGTTTATTACCTGTATTTTGTTTGCCAGCTGTCTCCTGAGCTACTTGATTTGCAGCATTGAGTTGCTGTTTGAGATTCTGGATGTATTTGAGATGGTTTCCTGAAGAGTGTCCATCTGATGTGACTCCAAAACATATATCCACAGGTAGTCTAGCTTCTCGTCCAAGTTTCAAGTTTATTAGGATTTTTATATACCGCCTATCAAGGTTATCTAAGTGGTTTTTACAATCAGGTACTCAAGCATTTTTCCCTCTCTGTCCCGGTGGGCTCACAATCTATCTGACGTACCAAACATAAGATAATAAAGGGAATACGTTATGGCATCATTCTTTGTGCAGTTGTAAGCATGCACCAATCTGCTTACATGTTGACTCCGCCCTGCCCCCAGCCCCGCTGCCACACAAACCTTGTGTCTCCTTCCCCAAGCTCAGGCCACGTCTGGAGGACCTCCATGCATACAAGGACATTGACATGATGATGTCACGCACATGCTTGTGATGTCATCACATGCGCAGAAGACCTCCAGACGTGGCCCTGAGCTTGGGGCCTTCCAAAACCCAAACTACTGTCCATGCACCTTGACATTCCTCTAAAAAGAGGACATGTCTGGGTGTTACTGGACATCTGTTAACCCTGTGGTGTGGTATGTGACCTTTTTGATGCCACAAACTTTGCACATTTCTCTTATTATCCGGCTTTCAAAATCTCTACCTTGGTCAGAGTAGATTCTGTTGGGAAACCCGTAGTGTACAAAATATTTCTCCCATAACACTATGTCGGCTCATTTATTGGGCATCCCTCCTGCCAACGATTGTTGGGGTGGGCATCTCTCTTGCTGCAGACAGTATGTGGGGGGGAGTTCGAGAGTTCCCTTCCGCAGCCGCTTAGCCATTCATGGCAGGGGAATTCCCCCTCCCCCATTAACTGAGCGGCAGGGACTCCCCAAAGCTGCAATTCTGTAACCAGCACCCTAAAATGATTGACATGTGATCAGTGGCCACCGACTTGGACGCTGGTTACAGAATCTGGCCCTGAATGTTCCCTTCAATAACCTACTGGAGCACTGCTCCCTCCTTCCCTATCTCCAAGCTGAGGCCCCTTGCAACAGACAACTGTCAACCCTGGTTTTCACCCCTTACTGGGTAGAGCTTTTCTTCCCCCACTTCATGCATGGCTGAGAGCCGATTGGGTTAAGCCTTTCCCTGCCCTGCCCTCCAACCTTAGAGATCCTTTTCCAGAAGCTCCGCTGTAACCCTGGAGTGCTGCCTTTCACCTTGGTCTTTTCTTTTCCTCTCCACAAAGTTAAAACCCTTCCTTTTAAATTTCCTCTCTCATTGGCCACTGTTGGAAACAGGATGCTGGACTTGATGGACCTTCAGTCTGTCCCAGTATGGAATAATTCTTATGTTCTTATGTCCAGGATAGCAACGCTAACTAGCCCAACTGGAAGCCTGTTGAGTCATCATTTTCCCCTTCTCTCTCAAGCACAGCCCTCTGGGCTTCAGAGCTCACAGTCTTCTGGGAATTGTAGTTGAAACCCCTTTTAAAGGGACCAAGCTTAAATGTGCCTGAATTTGAACAGAGTACTTTTCTGGCTGCATATACAATGGCCCTTGGGCTGCATATCACAATAAATATAACTACCATCTATTCTAAAATTGCTATTCATATATAAATAACTATTTGCATGTATAAAAACATTTTGCACATGCAAGTGGCATTTATCTTTTTAAAAATTATCTCCTAAATATATTAAAGCACATCAGATGTCCCTTATTTCAAGTAAACTATATTTGATATATTCTAGGTGAATGCTACTACAATTGATGGAGTGACTCCATTATTTAATGCCTGCTCAAGAGGCAGTGCTAGTTGTGTGGATCTTCTCTTAGAATATGGTGCCAAAGCTCAGTTGGAATCATGCCTACCTTCGCCAACTCATGAAGCATCCAGTAAAGGTAAAATATCCTATTTATTTTATGGATGGGGGGAGTCATATATGTAATCTACTCTGTACAGTTGTTAATTGAAAATGGTGAACTATAATTCAGTGAATTAAATTAAATCAAATACTATTAATATAAGATGATAAAGAGTTGCAATGGATACCAAACAAGAGCTATTAATTGCTTTTATTTTTTTTCTGTTTAGACCAAACTAGCCTTGATTTTACCTTATAGCAATAGTCTTGCTTTTAATTAACAAATCAAAGCTACAAGAAGAGTTAAAGTTGCAATGTATTCATATAAAGGAAAAATGGAAACTGTTGGTAATCATTTTTGCAGACGTTAATATCCATCAAGACTGAAACTGTTTATGTTTGAATATTTATAACACCTTTTATTTCTCTTTCTGCACCCATAGGTCACAGTGAATGTTTGGATGTTTTGATTTCTTGGGGTATAGATGTCGATCAAGACATTCCTCATTTGGGATCTCCTCTGTATGTAGCGTGTAAATCTCAGCAGATTCATTGCATTAAAAGGCTTCTTCATGCAGGTATTGTTGTATTCACTTAACTAAATACAAAAAGAACTTCTACTATTATTCAAAAGTAATGCAAAATTATAGTCGTAAAGGACAACTATGATCAAAAGACCACTGTATGAGCTTATTCAAATATCCCTGAAAAGTTTTTACAAAAAATAGTGGAGAAAAAAGAGACCTCAGATAATCAATTCACTCCTTATCTCAGTACACAACAGTCCTGTAATAGAGCATAACACATCCATTGGTCTCTCAAAAAAAAAACTCCACAAAATCCACCATCATAAATATTGATTCAAAAATTATTCAAATTGAGTAAAAATACAGCCATATCCTCATAGTTGTCCAAGACGGTTAATCACTGGTATACATGAAACTTCCTCAAGTCCTGTCACGTTATCTTAAAGGCAAGCAAACTCAAAAAGCGAGGAAAGAAGAGAATTTCAGCCAGGCCCCTGGCCTTTTTTTAAAACATACAGCGACCAACAACTTCGTCCATGTAAGACTCACCAGTATTTTGTGTGTATTCACTTAAAACATTTTTGAGACATCTGCCTAGCCACTTTATCAGTGGGTAACTATTTCAATACAGATTACAAATTAGCTAACCTTTAGTAAAAGGACCCCTATCAGCCTAATTCTATAAAAGGCGCTAAAATTGCACAAACAATTTATTTGAATAATAAGCCAATTAGTGCCCATAATTGGGATCCTAACAAGCAATTATTGGTGCTAATTGGAATTAAAATTTATATACATATACTTAGACACAGGCCATGGGAGAGTCATGGGTGGATCAGGGGTGCTCCTGCAATTTACATGTGCTGTTATAGAATAAAATGGATCCACATCTAATTAGGCACGAGGATTTACGCCACGTTTCAGTTGGTATAAATGGCTGCGCCTAAAGTTAGGCACAGTTCCTACTGCCAAGCGCTATTCTAAAAATGGCATCTATGAGCACTGTATATAGAATAGCAAAAACATACTATTTTTCTCAGTGCTAATTTTTTAGGCACCATGTATAGAATCTAGTCCTATATGTGTTACTATTTATACATATAGGGGCCATATTCTGTGAACAGTGCTGTAAGTTAGGCGCTTAGATCACGCCTAGAAACACCTAACTTAATTACCTTAATTAGCTTTAATCAGCATGGAAATTGACCATGTCATTAAAATCCAATTAAAAACTCATTTAAAATAAAGTAAGCACCATAATTGCACCTACAGCATGGCGTTTAGTGGCACCTAAGGTATGAGGAAAGATAAAAAGGTTTGGGCTCTTCAGCTTAGAAAAGAGACAGCTGAGGGAAGATATGATTGAAGTCTACATAATCCTGACGGAAGTAGAACAGGTACAAGTAAGGGAAAAGTTCTCTTGGACTGGAAAACTGTCAATGTTATTCCGCTCCACAAAAAGGGATGCAGGGCAGAAGCCGAAAATTACAGACCGGTGAGTCTCACATCAATAGTATGTAAACTTATGGAAATGTTGATCAAAAACAGATTGGACCCGATTCTGGATGATGAAGGACTAAGGGATCCCCACCAGCATGGCTTTACGAAGGGAAGGTCTTGTCAATCCAATCTGATAAACTTCTTTGACTGAGTAACAAAAAAACTGGATGGGAGAGAATCCCTTGACATCGTGTATTTAGACTTCAGGTAGGCTTTTGATAGTGTCCCACACCGAAGGTTATTAAACAAGATGAACACAATGGGCCTAGGAGAAACACTGACTGCATAGGTATAAGACTGGCTTAGCGGCAGACTTCAAAGGGTGATGGTAAACGGTATTCCCTCAAAAACGTCGAATGTGACCAGTGGAATGCCGCAGGGCTCGGTCTTGGGCCCAATACTATTTATTATCTTTGTAAGGGATCTGCCTCAAGGACTTCAAGGCAAAATTACATTATTCGCCGATGACGCTAAACTATGCAATGTCGTGAGCAGCGCAGCAGAACCCAACAGTGCAACCGTGCCCGACACTATGGAGCAGGACCTACTTTTACTGGAACAATGGTCCAGTACTTGGCAACTGAATTTTAATGCCAAAAAATGTAAGGTGATGCACCTTGGTAGCGGAAATCCATGCAAAACGTACACACTGAATGGTGAAAATCTAACAAGAACTGTAGCAGAATGGGACTTAGGAGTAATCATCCGGGAAGATATGAAAGCTGCCAATCAGGTGGAGAAAGCTTCAGCAAAGGCTAGACAAATGCTGGGTTGCATCAAAAGGAGCTTTATTAACCGAAAACCTGAAGTTATACTGTCGTTGTACAGATCCATGGTGAGACCTCACCTGGAGTACTGTGTTCAGTTTTGGAGGCCACATTATCAAAAGGATGTGAAGAGAATGGAGTCGATTCAGCGAATGGCCACCAGGATGGTCTCAGGACTTAAAGATCTCCCATATGAAGAATGTTTGAGCAGGCTGCGCTTATATTCTTTCGAAGAGCGCAGAGAAAGGGGAGACATGATAGAAACATTCAAATACATCATGGGCCGCATTAAGGTGGAGGAAGAAATCTTTTTTCTTATGGGTCCCACGGCGACAAGAGGGCATCCGCTAAAACTCGGGGGAGAAGATTTCATGGGGATACCAGGAAATACTTCTTCACAGAAAGTGTAATCGATCGATGGAATGGTGTTTCACGTCAAGTAATCGAGGCCAGTACCACACGCGACTTCAAGGGACGATGGGACAGACAGGTGGGGTCGCTCCAGAGAAATGCTTAAAACACGGATTCTCGAGGGAGGGAGGATTCCTGAGTGGGCCGCCGGCTCTTTTCTGCTGTCATACTCTATGTTTCTAAGTGGAATCGATTTTTCACTCTGTCAAAAATTACAAAGAATAGGGGACACTCAATTAAGTTACAGGGAAATACTTTTAAAACCAATAGGTGGAAATTACCTTAGGTGCCGCTATTCATGATTCTCTGTAAATCTTAGGCACTGGAAATGTAACCTGTTTTTTCTTAGGTACCGGTAGCCGCGATTCTGTTAACAGTGCCAGCCATTTTTGTAGGCGCTGTTTACAGAATCCGGGTCGTAGATCCTTATAAAATGATTTTCTTAGTGTAGAAGAAAAGAAGATACAGTCTTTGGGTAATGTACTGGCTCGTATATCTAGTAATGTCTTTGTAGATGATATCAGTATTCTTCTGCCTGTCTGTAATAATATGGATTGGAATGTACATATTAAAGTTAGTTCTTGACATTGTGGAGCATTGGGTAACAGTCTGTAAACTAGAAGATAAATACAGATAAAACTAAATTTCTTTAACAAAGTCCACAGAATTTGGTTAGATGTGATCTTTTATTATTTCTTTTTTTATTATTATTTATGTATAATTTCCAATTACAAACACAAGAATCCTCTTGTTACAGAAAATCAGAGGAATAATAAGGAAAAACAAACATATGTTGCATAATAATGAATAAGAAAATCAAATAAAAAGACAATATCAGACAACTTAAGAAATTATGCAGTATAATCTGGAAACAAAATATTCACTCTTTCTTACACCACTATGATGCCTTGGAGAGCAAGAGTGTTAAGCAATAAGGTAGTCTCTAACAATACTTATTTAATTACCAACAGAAAAAAGCTTAACGTGATTTTATCCAGTTCAAATTTTTCTATAACAGCCCTTTTATATATAAGAACTTAAGAACAGCTGCTGCTGGGTCAGACCAGTGGTCCATCGGAGTTAACTTTTTTGCATCCAGAAAGCTACGAAGTTGCTCTGGCACAAAATAAACATATCTAATTCCAGCATGTTTAACTAAACACTTACAGGGATAGCTAAGTAAAAAAGTAGCACCCATTTTTATTGTTTCCTCCCTCATACTCAGGAATAACTTTCTCTTCTCTTCTCTTGAGTGGATTTAGTAACATCGGGGAAAATCCATATCTTTCCTCCTAGAAATAAACTCTGGGAGAAACGAAAGAAGGTTTTTCATTATCATATTTAAGTACTGCTCGAACACAAATGAGACAAGTAAAGTGCCTCGATACTGAATTTCTTCCTGAGATGTTTCAAGTATTCCAGTTAAATTAAGTCTATTTCTTTAGAAGGAAAATTTTCCAATTTTCTCGGCAAGTAATATATTTTGTTAATCAGTGGTACCAGATCTGTAGAAATTTTTAAAATCTCTTTTAGATATCTCTTTAAGGCATCAATAGGTGTAACCAAAATTTAATTTCGGAAAATTCAATACCCGCAAGTTCAAAATAAGCCCTAGCATGATTTTTAAAGGTCCTCCTAATATAAGCCCTCCCCAAAAATAAGCCCTAGTTAAGATCAACCCCTGAAGCCCCTCCCGAATGTCCCAGGCACTCCCCGACTCCATCCCTGACACTAGTGCTGCCCAATTTGTCGGCGGCAGCACTTTCATCCCCCCCAGTGCAGCATCTTTCCTCCCCTCTCACCCATCCCCTTGTGTAGCATCTTTCTATACTGACCCTCTCACCCATCCTCTTGTGCAACATCTTTCTATCCCTCCCTCCCATTCCCCTTTGCAGCAGAACCCTGCTGACCCTCCCACCGTGAGACCGACATACTTCCACTCCGAGGCCTCCAAAAACAGCAGCAGCGGCAGCACTCTGAACGAGTAGAGGGAAAGCCCCAGCAGGGAAGGCCGCAAAGCAGCCCATTCGCTTTTGATTGAGTGGAGAGAAATAACTGTCCCTGCACACAGTGGCTTGGGTTTTTTTTAAGTCATTTTATTGAATCACTCATCGTTAAATTAGATATTGTTTGTATATTATAACAGGGCAATTATAAACAGTATTTTACATTAAGGAAAAGACCCCTGAGACAGGCCTCACGGCCAAAACACGTACATGCTGAGTCTTGAGTGAATAAAAAGTCTGAGCACCACAGGTCTCCCCCTTTGTTGTTTTTCTTTGCTCTACCTTAAGGTGGTAGTATCTCCTGTTCGGGTGTAAAGCTAAACCATGTCACAATCATCACTCTTTTAATCGGGATAAATTTTAATGGGCAAAATTTACGCAATGTGTAGGGTGGAAGTGGGTAGGAATTTAATATTCAAGTATTCAGTCTAAGGAAATGCTTCTTTACAAAAAGGGTGGTAGATGCATGGAACAAACTACCGGTGGAGACAAGGACTGTGTCTGAGTTCAAGAAAGCAAGGAGCAGGCATGTGGGATCTCTTAGGTGTAGGAGGAAATAGATGATATGGATGGGCCATATGGACTTTATCTACCATCATTTTCTATGTTTCTAAGTAAGTTGGACAAATAGTTTGAACATTGATCGCTCTGGGTTTTGTATAAGATGCCATTTTTTCCATTCATCCTGAAAGCTTAGCATCATCTTAGCATTTATTTATCTACATTTTATGCTGCAGGTGCAAATGTACAAAAGGGCAGGCATTTAGACACTCCGCTACATGCTGCTGCTCAGCAGACCAGCACAGAGATTATAAATTTACTGCTCGACTTTGGGGCTGATATTAATGCCAAAAACACAGATTACAGGCGACCGGTTGAAGTAGCTACTCCGAGTAGCTTGGTGGAACGACTATTGCTTCTGTATGAAGGTAAGGTGGATATTCATTTACTGCAAGGGAATAATGTTCAATAAAAATGGATCAGTCAAACTTTGCAGCTACTCTGTGATGCTTCTGCTGGAGGTGGCACTATTCTCCATGTGGCTTTTTCTATTTCTCCTAAACTATTTGTGCATAAGGTATGTTCTCGAATAATTTAATTACATGTTATGATATGAATTAAAAAGCATAAATAAAATATCAAAGATAATTTCTACATATACTTTCCAGATGCAATTGATTTTTCTGAACTTTTGAAATGTAGTATATAACATGTTAGAAATTCAAGCTTGTTTCATAAACAAATGATATAAAATAATAGGAATAAGCACTATAAATAGTACAGTATAGTTAAAGTGTAGATTAAGTGGTTCTTAAAACTGTCCTCGGGGACCCCCATCCAGTTGGGGTTTCAAGATATCCCTAATGAATATGCATGAGGCAGATTTACATGCCTGTCACCTCTATTATATGCTAATCTGCCTCTTGCATATTCATTAGGGATATCTTGAAACCCCAACTGGATGGGGGTTCCTGAGGACAGGTTTAATAACCACTAGTATAGATAAAACCAAAAGGGGCTGATATTCAGATTGTGGGAAGAAGGCTGACTAACCCCTGTGGTTGAAGCTGACTGCAGATATTCAATGCCAGGCCACAATTCTTCCCCTCTCTGACCATCATCTGATAACTTTCACAATTCATCACCCCCCCACCCCCGACCCAGCTAATCTCCACCAATACATTACGGAATCTTCAGGCTATTGACCCTTGTACACTCTCCACCGCTGTCTCACCCCTCCTCTCAAACACTATGCTACACAAGTCCATAAACTATCTCCTAGCATTCTCTCCTCTGTTCTAGATAACCTCACTCCCCCCACCCCTTGTTCTGTAAGGTGCGCCAAACCCCAGCCCTAGCTGACCTCTAAAATCCGCTATTTACATTCCTGTGCCAGATTTGTTGAATATCTTTGGCTTAAATACCACATTCATTACTTCATATATTTTTAATTCTTCCTGACCTCCTTCCTGTCTGCTGTTTCACTTCCCAAACAAGACTACTACACCATTTGACTAACTCTCTTAACTCCAACCCTTGCCTTCTCTTTGCTACACTGAACTCAGTACTCAAAGTGCCCTCACCTTCAGCCCCTCCATCATTCTCCCTCCCCCCGACTTTGGCTAAATACTTCTATGACACAAGATTCACGAGATTAACCTTAAGTTCTCAACCAAGCCACATCCAGCTCTCCCTCTCTCAGACCACTCTGTCAACCCTCCTCTGGCCCCTGCCACCTTTTCTTCTTTTCCTGAAATCACTGAAGAGGAACCTGTACATTTTCTTTACTCTTCCAAACTCACTACCTGTTCCTCTGATCCAATTCCCACCTGTCTACTCAACAACATCTCTCTTACTGCCACCCCTTTCATCCGTCACATCCTCAATCTATCACTTTCCACTGCAGCTATTCCCAATGTCTTCAAATATGCCATTATTACACTACTTCTCAAAAACACTTGATTGGACCCCACCTGCCCTTCCAACTATCGTCCCATGTTGCTCCTCCCCTTCTTATCCAAGCTACTTGAATGTGCTGTTCACTGCCGTTGCCTTGAATTTTTGTCATCCCTAGCTATATATGAACCAACTCCAATCAGGCTTTTGCCCCTGCACTCTACAGAAACAGCCTTTGCTAAAGTTTCCAATGGCCTGTTCCTCGCCAGATCCAAAAGCCTCTACTCTATCCTCATCCTTCTCGATCTGTCTGCTTCTTTTGACACCATAGACTACCACCTTTTCCTTGACACACTGTGCTCACTTGGATATCTGGTTCTCTTCTTATCTCTCACATTGCACCTTTAGAGGCAGATTCTGTATAGTACGCAGGTCTCAGCAGCTGCCCCAATTCTCTAACCAGTGCCCATGCCACAGGTGCCTGTTAGAGAATCACAATGGGATCCCTTGCCATCAGCTGATCATGGGAAGAAAATCTCCCTGCCACGATCAGCTGAGTGGTTGCAGCAGGGAACACCCCCCCACACACACAAAGTCCCCCAGTAGGAGAGATGCCCACTCCCTCCTGCCGCTGAATCCCTGAACCCTTCCAAAGCATCTGGGCAGGAGGGATGCCTATTCCCTTCTGTCCCCGAACCATTTCCGAAGCAGCCAGGCAAGAGGGATGCCTACTCCTTCTGCTCCCCCACCCGGTTGAAGACCAGCAGGAGGGATGCCCCTCCTGCCGATCTTCAACTGGGAGGGGGTTCGTGGGCAGGAGGGAGTGGGCATCCCTCCTGCCTGGATGCTTTTTTTTTTTTGGGGGGGGGCAGGAGGGACTGGGTATCCCTCCAGCCAGGGGACTTTGTGGGGGGGAAGGGAGGTAGTTCCCTGTCACGTCTGCTCAGCTGATCATGGCAGGAGGATTTTCTTGCTGCGATTAGCTTAGTGGCTATGTCAGTTTGAAATGTAATTGATATATCTGGCTAGTATACAGGTTTGTTATTTTTACAAGGCAATATCACTAAATCATCTAAGGTGAAACTGTTAGTTCACCCTTTCAACCTTGTATCCAAAGGAAAGTGTAACGTTTGTTTTCAAACCCTCAGAGACGCCACCAGAAGATCACATCATCATATCCTCTGGCTTTATGCACCTGATCCTCATCGGGTCAATATATAGTGTGTGTGCTTCTCTAATTTTTGTCTATTTTTGACTTTTTTTAATTTTAGTTTATTCTAAAACAATAAATAGTATTAAAGAGTATTGTTATGTACTTAGCTTCACTGGTGGTTGTTGGTTAGCTCTTTAATCCCTTGCTAACCAACAACCACCAGTGAAGCTAAGTACATAACAATACTCTTTAATACTATTTATTGTTTTAGAATAAACTAAAATTAAAAAAGTCAAAAATAGACAAAAATTAGAGAAGCACACACACTATATATTGACCCGATGAGGATCAGGTGCGTAAAGCCAGAGGATATGATGATGTGATCTTCTGGTGGCGTCTCTGAGGGTTTGAAAACAAACGTTACACTTTCCTTTGGATACAAGGTTGAAAGGGTGAACTAACAGTTTCACCTTAGATGATTTAGTTTGAAATGTAAGCCATCATTTTGATGGCCTACATTTCAAGCATCTGTCATAGCCCTAGGGAGATGCTTAGGGCCACTTCCGGATGAAACCACACCCGCAATCCGCCTTGGGTGAGCTTAAGTGACCCGACATGTCTCCCTGCATCCGCAACAGACACCTGCAGTGTAGATGGCCTGCCTCAGAATTTTTTTTTTAGAAAGCGTGCATCCCGATTGGCTAGTTAGACAGGGGTAGGACAATCAGGGCACCATTTATAGAATCTACCCCTTAGTGTATGCAGTGGTAGATCCTCCTCCACTGCTGTCTTACTATCAATTGGGGTACTCCAGGGCTCAATCCTAGGACCTCTTCTTTTCTCCATCTATACTCATTCCCTTGGTGCTCTAATCTCCTCCCATGGTTTTCAATATCAGCTCTATGCTGATGACTCCCAGATCTATTTATCTACAGCAGAAATCTCTATAGAAAACTAGACCCAAGTCTCAGCCTGCTTGTCCAACATCGCTGCCTGGATATCACACTGCCACTTAAAACTGAATATGACCAAGACTGAGCTACTTATCCTTCACCTAAACCTATCTCTTCTCTCTATCTTAGTGGATAACACTCGCATCCTTCCTGTCTCACCAGCTCACAACCTCGGGGTCATCTTTGACTTCTATCTCTCTCTCTTTATCTCTCTACAAATCCAACAGACCGCCAAAACCTGTTGTTTCTTTCTCTATAATATCTCCAAAATCTGACCCTTCCTCTCTGAGCACGCTACCAAAACCCTTATCCACACCCTTATCATCTCTCGCCTAGGCTACTGCAACTTGCTTCTCACAGGTCTTTCACATAACCATCTCTCTCCCCTTCAATACATTCAAAATTCTGCTGCATGACTTGTATTCCACCAGAGTTACTGTGCCCACATCATTCCTCTCAAGTCATTTCATTGATTTCCTATCCATATCCACATACAGTTCAAATTTCTCCTATTGACTTCCAAGTACATTCACTTTGCAGCTCCTCAATATCTCTCCCTTTACTCCTCCCCAGGAACTCTGTTCGTCGAACAAGTCTCTCTTATCTGTACCTTTCTCTTCTACTGTGACCTACTCCTCCAGACTGCTTTCCTTCTCCCTTGCTGCACCATAAACCTGGAACAGACTGCCTGAGTCAGTATGTCAAGCTCTGTCCTTGACAGCATTCAAATCCAGACTAAAAGCCCATCTTTTCGAGGCTACATTTAACTCCTAATCCCCACTCGCTTGTATATTACCCATATCTGAGAAACTCCCTAACCCCCTACTTGTCCTGTTTGTCTGTTTGATTAGATTGTAAGCTCTACTGAGCAGGGACTTTCTCTTTAATGTTTTAACATACATTGCTAAAGAAATAAGTAGTAGTAGTAGTAGTAGTTTCCATTGTCTGGCACTGAATATTTCCTATTTATTTTTGGACAGCCTAAATTTAGCCGGCTAAATCAATATTGAGCAACAACTAGTTACGTTTATTGGAGCCAAACATAGACCTTTTATTTGCATGGCTCAGTTTGGCCTCTAAACTTGGCCGGTCAGCATTCAATATTGTGCTATATAGCAGATAGGTTTTAGCCGCTAAGCATGAATATTCCACAGAGATCGCCAATGATCTCCCACTGAATAGTGGCTGTTAGTTAGCTAAGTGTCTTTTAATCAGACAGGACCATTCCTTGCCAATTAAATAGTGCTGAATATCGGGTGGAAATTTACTTCATAAAATATGAAAAATAAGGGGAGCAAAATGGCTGCCTTTTAGGAAATGCTGCTTGAAGCTCTCTTGCGATTTCTTTTTTTTACTTTATCTTTATAGCAATTTTCCTGTTTAGTGAAATACAAAGTGAAACTTAGGGGTTCTCTTCCTCTGATGCCAGAGACTCCTACTCTATAGGTAACCTATGCCTCTATAAGGCACTTCCATGTTGAATGGGTAGAGAAGAGCCTTGATTGGGAGGGTAATATTTTGCTCAGCCCAAAAATCTTTTTTCCTTTGGTGACCACAGGCATTAATGCATTCTGAGCCAAAGAGTCCCCCAGTATCTCCAACTGTGGTAGGCCTATACCTATGGCTATGGATAGATGATTTAAGAGTGTGGCTTTGAAATGCCTTATCCAGAAGGAACTACTCTGGATTTCTTGGTGGTAGAAGATTCTTCTACATCTGGAGGTTTGACTAATGATGGTACTTTGTTTTCATTAAGAAATTCATTCCTCATGGATGGGGTGTCATTTCCACTGCTGATTAATCCTTAGGAAATAACATTAGAATCGATATAGACAACATTGGAGGTGTTCCACAAGATTTGTGCAACATTTGTCAATGCTTCCTTAGTGAATTCTGCTTCTTCTAAGACTTTGAAAAAATGTTTGGATATGTAAGAGTGTGTTGAATGATCTGGAAGCTTCTATTACTCAAATTAAAGGCATTCAGGTGCAGATGTTCCAAGAAAGGTTATTGCCGAGTCTGATCCAACCTCTATAGAGAGAGACACAGTTGCTAATTTAAATGTCTATACTATTTTGGAATATACTCAAGGGAAAATTTCACAAAGGGCTATTCTTCTGGTGTCATTTGTCTTTTTATAAGATACAGAGGCTCTTTTGTGAATGTGCTTGTAATCAATCAACACAACCTTTTTGGGAGAGAACTTCCAGATATTCTCTGTTTCTCATTTAACCCAGGATAGAAGAAAAAATTATTGTTTATGAAGAATTGGTCATAGTAGGTGTCAGTTTTTATTTGTGCTTGCTTTATAAATGTGTTATCAATTTAAATACTAGTGTATATCATAACATACCATAATAATTTATAAACTATACATGCCTTACAGTTCAATGTGGTTTACACACAGAGACTGACCCTAATCAAGAAATTACAAATCATACAAGAAGAATTGTACCCGAGTAAAAATACAAAATACATTATACAACAAAAAAACATATGAAATATGTTTTCTCAGAATACCTAAAAACACATGTAAGAAGAAGAATGAGAAATCTTTTGTTTTAATTATGTATGTTACTAATGTTTTGTTTTAATTATGTATGTATCATTGTTATCTGCTTAGATGGTTGATATGCGGGCTACAAGTGTCTTAAATCAATCAATCAATGGAGAGAACTCAGACCCCAGGCGAACTACTTGAAAGGAAAGTAAACTCTCAACAGATCTTAATCATATTCTTCCCCTAATAGAGGGGTACACAAATGGATTAACATTTCTGGTAGCATAAGTAGAAACTACAAAAATAAAATGAGACAAGAGGTAGTCAGGAACCTGAGCATTCAATACTTTAAGGAGAAAGCAACCAAATTAAAATTTTACTCGGGCTTTCAGTGGAGCTTATAATTATAAAGAAAGATATAGTCCTGTTTCTTCAAAGAAAATATTAACTGTATTTTGGGTCGACTGCAAGTGTTTCAAAAGCTTCTGTGGACAAGCTAAATAAATGATGCTACGGTAATCCAATATGCTCAAGATTAAGGCCTAAATCAGTAATCTAAACTGAGATTCCACATAATAAGCACGAATGGAGCGGAGTTTCCACATCCACATCTTGAAAAAACTTTCTGGACCATAGAATTAACCTGGACCTGCAGAGATAAATTCCTTTCCAAAAACCACTCTCAATATCTTTATAGTGAGGATCAACAGATTCCGACATGGTCCAATCAGAATACTATTCTCATTATTCTGTCATTTTTTGATCCAAGTCAACTTCTTGTGTAACAGAACTGCCTCATGATTGTCCTATTGTTCTATTCAGGATGTTAATAATATTGCCCAGGTACGTTAAATAGATTGTGAGCTCACTGGGGCAGATAGGGAGAAATGACCGAGTACTTGAATACAGTTTTAGGCATTAACAGGGAAATTCTTTAAAAGACGCCTAAGTTAGGCACCAGTATATTAGCTTCAATTATGAGCTTTAATAAGATCATAATAGTGAGACAAGATATAGGCATATATATATATATATATATATACGCCTATATCTTGTCTCACTATTATGATCTTATTAAAGCTTTATGATCTTATTATATATATACTAGCTTTATAGCCCATTACATTAACGGGTGCTAGAATATATGTGTGTGTGTCTGTCTATTTCTTTCTCTCTCTGTCTCCTTAGCCGCTTTCTGTATTTCTGTCTTTCTTTTGGCTGTCCATCACCACTCCTTGCGTACTCCCCCTGTCAATTCTCCCTTCCTTTTACCTCCCCTTTGTCAACCACCACCCCTTCACTGCTCCCCTTATCCAGCAGCAGCCCTTCTCCCTTTGTTTTACCTCCCCCCTGTCCATCAGCACCTCTTCCTGCACCCCCTGTCCAGCAGTAGGCCTCCCTTCCCTTTTCCCCCCCTGTCCATCAGCACCTCTTCCTGCTCCCCCTGTCCAGCAGTAGGTCTCCCTTCTTTTTTTCCCCCCCCCTATCCTATGTTTGTTTTACCTCCCCCCTGTCCATTAGCACCTCTTCCTGCTCCCCCAGTCCCTTCGGTTTTTTCCCCCCTATCCTATGTACAACCTGAGTGCTATAGCTGTGCTGCCTTGAAGGAGGGCCGCCAGCGCCGCTCTGTGAAGGCTTCATCCTGGCAGCCGCCACTCTACACTGCCGCGCACGTCCGAAACCGACTCCTTCTGTCAGCCGCTGCTCAAGAATCTAATAAACAGGAGGACGTAGTGTATTTTGAATATAAAATTTTAAATCTCAGGGGAAAGAGCTCTTAATATTGATTTATTTTGGGGAGGGGTCTGCAATACTTAAGGGAGGGGGTTGTTATATTGATCTATACCAGGGGAGAGGGCTGTTCTACAGATCTATACCAAGGGAGAGGAATGATTTACTGATCTGTTCTGGGGAGGAGTCTGCTATACTGATCTATACCAGATGAAAGGAATGTTCTACTAATCTATTCTGTGGGGAGGGATGTACTATACTGATCTATACCAGAGGAAAGGGATGTTCTACTGATTTATTCTGTGAAGGGGTCTGCTATACCAGGAGAGGTTCTGTTATATGATCTCTGCTGGGGAAGGGCTGTCACACTGCAGTCTCCAGCCCTAGCAGTATTAGTGAGGTCTTTGATGTGAACCTCTCTCCAAACGTGTGGCACTGGCTAGGGAGTTTATGTTCTGACACCGCGGCCTGCAGGCGCTGACAGTGGGCTTGAAATAGCCTGGCCCTGCGTCTGCCCTCCGCCGACAGCCGCCTGCCTCAAAGCCCTCCTCCCGGTAGCCGCTGCTCCGTGCGTCCTGGAGGACTGGACTGAAGGAAAGCCCCGTGGCCGGCCGGAGGTGTCCATTGCTGTGGCCCCCACGGCAAGTCTGGAGGGTGGGAAAGAGCCGGAGCTGTTGCGCGCGAGAGTGAAACGGGAGGGAGAGGGGGAGGGGGTTGGGGTTGCGGCGCGTGATCTTCTTAGCAGCTCTGACCCTCACTTTCTCGTATCGGCGGCTGGTTGCGGTCCCAGCTGGAGTCCTGGTGACGTACTAAGCGCGCATGCACACTCTTGCTGGCCACAGCCCGACAGATCAGATATCAGGAAACATGGCTTAAGAGTGTGCATGCGCGCTTAGCGTTTTATTATTATAGATATAATTTAGACCCCATTTACAGAATGAATATGTATAAACTCGATTTGCATACACTGTTTCCATTATATGCAAATTTCTTTCATGTATATTCATTGTGGATATCCTGAAAAACTGACTGGCAAGGGGGTACTCTGGGACCGAGTTGAGAAACACTGCCTTGGAGTAACTTTCTATCAATATAAATAGTAGTACAGTATAACTATGGAGATCTTAAGCTCACCAGCTCAATTCAGTTTCAGTTGCCTAAGTGGTAACATATCTGCATTGTTTTAGATGGCATCCAGAGGCTGCAAACTTCTGGCAGATACATTTTGCTATGTATGCGGCCAATTTATCAAGACAAGAGGGAAAAAGTACTTCATAGAAGCATCTGCTAAGATGTGCGATGCCTACAAGGCATATTTTGACATGCCTATTGGGGATCAAGACAAACTTTGGGCACCTCACTTCACATGCGAGCACTACCAAAAAATTCTATAAAGTAAGACGATTTTGTTTCTCACTAGGATGGTGGAATTTTCTGCTATACAATTTCTTAGAATGTTTAATTTTTAAAAATATTTAAATTTTAAAATTTTCAATATATTTCAATATATTTTCAATATATTTCAATATGAAATATATTGTGAGAATCTCATACACATTAGTCATAGGTGAAATAAATTTGTTTTCATTACTACAGTTTCATTTTGCTCTTCTACAGGATGGTACAGAAGGGAAATTAGAGCCATTAAGTTTGCTATCCCAAGAATTTGGTGGGAACCCACTGACCACTCAAGCAACTGCTACGTCTGCATGGTTGACCCTTCCAAACGTCGAACTGGCATGTGTGCATCTGCAATCACATATCTCAAGATTCCTTCATTCAGCCTAAGCTCCCCATACCTATTCCCCCAGATAGAGAACAGCTGCCTTCAGAAGAGAGCAGCAAGTCAGAGAGTGAGGGAGACATTGTAGATCCAGTTTACAATATCAGTGGTATAGGTGATGAGAAAAACCCATACTATCCAAACCAAAAAGACCTCAACGACTTAATCAGAGATCTTAGTCTCACCAAGTCCAATGCCAAGCTTTTGACATCTAGGCTCAAGCAGTGGAACTTAAAGTGTGAAAGCCGCAGATCAGAGGAAGTGCCACCAAGCTTTTCCACTTTCTTCACCCATCAAGATGGGCCCTGCTTCTGCCACAATGTAACCGGTCTGTTTAAGGTAATTAGAATCACTTGTAACCTGAAAAAGTGACATCTCTTCATCGATAGCTCATCCAGGAGCATCAAAGCTGTGCTGCTTCATATCAGGAACAAGTACCTGTCTCTTCCATTGGCTCACTCAGTGCACCTCAGAGAGGATTATAACAACATCAAAACCTTATGAAGCACCTTGAAGTATGATGAATATGATTGGGAGGTCATCAAAGACTTGAAACTGGTAGCATTCCTAATAGGTCTCCAAGGTGGTTTTACTAAGTTTCGCTGCTATCTTTGCCTTTGGGACAGCAGGGTCATAAAGGCGCACTACCAATGATGGGACTGGCCACAGTGGACCAAATTTTCTGTGGGGAGAAACAACGTAAAATGAGAACCATTGGTTGACCTCCAGAAGGTGCTAATGCTACCACTGCACATCAAATCGGGCCAAATAAAATAATTTTTTAGAGCTGTAGATAAGGAGTTGGCAGCCTTCAAGTACCTTCAAGATATCTTCCCTAAACTGTGAGACAATGACCAAAGCTGTGTCTTTGTTGGACCACAGATAAACAAGATCTAGGAGTGCAAGGAATTTCCCAAGAAGCAAACTAGGAAAGAGAAAGCAGCTTGGAACAGCTTTGTTGCTGTGGTTTGGGGCTTCCTGGGTAATCACAAGGCCAAAAACTAAGTGGAGTTGGTTGAGAATTTGGTGATGAATTACAGTAAAAAAGGCTGTAGGATGTTTTTCAAAGGCCATGTCCTTGATGCTCATCTTGAGCCATTCAAGGAGAATATGGGAGCATACTCAGAGGAGCAAAATGAGTGCTTCCAACAGAATATACTGGATTTTGAACACCGCTACCAAGAACAATATAATGAGAACATGATGGGAGAATACATCTAGGGGCAGATTTGTGAAAGTGACTTACAATATAATCACAAATCTAGAAAAACTACTCACTTTAAATCTTCTGTGGTTATCTTTAAACATTGTTCCTTAAAATGCAGCATAGTACCGGAAGACTGGAGAGTGGCTAATGTGATGCCAATTTTTAAAAAGGGTTCCATAGGTGATCCAGAAAATTATAGACTGGTGAGTCTGATGTCAGTGCTGGGCAAAATGGTAGAAACTATTATAAAGAACAAAATGACACAACATATACATATTTCATGCTCAGCATTTTGGCTTATTTATTTCTGGATTTCAATATTTTTTCCACATCTATCAAAGACCGTTTTACTACTTTTGTATACCGAGTCATCTTGGATCCCTGAGGAAGGCGTGTTGGGTCCTCTTTTGATAAATGTGGACAGAGTTTTTATTGAACTCTGTCAAGAACATTTATCATGCTCTTATCAAGAACATTTTGAATAAATTACAACCAAAGATCCGAGTACATTGAGTTTCCACAGTCTTATTTGTTTGGTTTTACAACATATGCATAAGCATAAATTAATGAGAGAAAGTGAACATGGATTTAATCAAGGGAAATCTTGCCGCACCAATTTCTTTGAAGGGGTAAATGAAAATTTGGATAAAGGTGAGCCAGTTGATATGAATATTTGGATTTTTAAAAGGCATTTGACAAAGTACTTCACAAAAGACTTCTGAGGAAATTAGAGAGTCATGGGATAGGAGGTAATGTCCTATTATGGATTAAAAACTGGTTGAAAGACAGAAAACAGAAAGTAGGTTTAAATGGTCAATATTCTCAATGGAGAAGGGTAAATAGTGGAGTTCCCCAGGAGTCTGGGCTGGGACTGCTGCTTTTTAACAATTTTTTAAATGATCTAGAGATGGGAATAACTAGCGAGATAATTCAATTTGCTGATAACACAAAGCTGTTAAATCACAAGGACATTATGAAAAATTGCAAGAGGACCTTGTGAAACTGGGCATCAAAATGGCAGATAACGTTTAATGTGAGCAAGTGCAAAGTGATGTATGTGGGAAAGAGGAATCTGAACTATAGCTACGTAACATAGTAGATGGCGGCAGATAAAGACCCGAATGGTCCATCCAGTCTGCCCAACCTGATTCAATTTAAATTTTTTTAATTTTTTCTTCTTAGCTATTTCTGGGCAAGAAACCAAAGCTCTACCTGGTACTGTGCTTGGGTTCCAACTGCCGAAATCTCCGTCAAAACCTTCTCCAGCCCATCTACACCCTCCCAGCCATTGAAGCCCTCTCCAGCCCATCCTCCCCGAAACGGCCATATACAGACACAGACCGTGCATGTCTGCCCAGTACTGGCCTTAGTTCAATATTTAATATTATTTTATAGTAACGTGATGCAGGGTTCTGAACATGGGTATTGGACGCCTGCGCACTCATAAAGCTGCATTTGCCAATTAAGCTGCTAGCTTTCACTCAAGGTGTGAAAAATAACAAAAAACATGGAAAATGACACTAACGCAAGGTTTTACCAAAACATAATTATTTATTTAGTTATTGTTTTTATGTTTCCATTATGAAACTCAAAAGAATAAAGCATAGTTGCGTTAACAGTTGCGTTAGTGGGAGGTCGTTATAGTTGCCAAAATGCTGGCCTTCTGATAACGAACTCAGCTCAATACTTCGAAGCACCCCATTATATACCTTTGGCTCAGTGTGACATCATTGGCTGTCAGCCAATCAAAATTAACAGAGGTGGTGTTTAAAGTTAGACAAAGAAAATTCCTCTACGTTTAAAAGTTTCAGAAATTACATTTGTTTTGTTTACATTCATTTCTGAATATACATTAACATTTTATAACATATCCAATATTTAAGAGAATCTACAATTGTTAACAGGGTGCTGAAAATTGGTCAGTCTTAGAGGAAAGGAGGGGCTGTTTTCCCCCTTTCCCTGCTAGACTGCTACAGATCTCTGATTCTAACTTAACCATTTCCAGATGTTCTTTTTTTAAACCCTTGCATTTTAAGTACTACAAATCCATTCATACCACACATTCAGGGGCCCCAAACATTCATAACTTGATTCATAACTCGTATTTCATTCATATTTATTGCATGTTATATCTCAGATTGGGATATATAATCTGATATACTCTTTCTAACCAGCCTGAGGTACATCTGGTATCAATTAGAACCACGATGCTTAGAAGCGGGAAACTCTGAACAAAGGACACAGGCTGAACACAAAATGGAGTACAATCAGGCAGATACAGAAAAGACAGAGAACAAAATGGAGTCCATGTATATCCTGATTTCCTTTATGATCTAGCCTAATAGCAAAGTACATAAAAAGAATCTAATATAATAAAACGCTAGGCCGCGCATGCGCAGTTCCATCGCGTGGGTCCGTTTTCCATGAGATGTACAGCATCTCAGATAGGAGTGCGCCAGAAACACTCTCTCTCTGTCCTCCCCCGAGACGGATGTTGGACACAGCAGCTGTCGGCCCGTGCTGTTTTTTTGATCTGCCCTGCTCCTTGCCTGAAGTCCTCTCTCCTCCCCCAAAGCTGATGTCGGACGCGACGTTTGTCTCCCCCGAGGCGGATGATCTTATGGGAATCAATGTTCTTCGCTCTGCCCTGCTCCTTGCCTTACTATATTTTTAAGTTGAAAGACCAGGCAGCGGCTCCTCTCAGGATCCCCACCTGCGTCGGAAGTCCAATGCAGTCGGGGATCTTGAGAGGAGCCTTCGCCGCCGTGTCTTTCAACTTAAAAATATACTAAGGCAAGGAGCAGGGCAGAATGATCTTCAAAATGGCGGCAAATCGATCTCCGTTCCTCCGGAGGGGTGGGGGGGTCTGGGAGGAGAGGGATTGCGGCCACTCAGCGCCCCCACCGAGGAGCACAGCAACTTTCCGCTGTCCGGGACCCGACTCATTTGCCGCCCCCCCTCTTCCCTTACCGCGAGCTCGACTGGCAATTTAAGCAGCGTGTCAGCACTCTTCACATGCTGCTTCGGGCCCTTCTACTGCACTGATTTACTCTGGCATGTCCGGAGCAAATCAGGGCAGTAGAAGGGCCCGAAGCAGCGTGTGAAGAGTGCTGACATGCTGCTTGAATCACCATGTGTAGTCGGGCCCGCGGGAAGGGAAAGGACTCAGGCCCGCGTTTGTAGTCGCGACTGTGGGAAGGGAAAGAGGGTAGAGGAAACGCTAATGCAGGCACAGGGAACTGGTGTGGGGGGAGGGAATGCTGCTTTGGACAGACAGACAGAGGGAGGAAGGGACACAGAAAGACAAGAAGAAAGACACAGGGGCAGGTGCACAGGGAACTGGTGTGGGGGGAGAAAATGCTGCTTTGGACATACAGATGGAGGAAGGGACACAAAGACAAGAAGAAAGACACAGGGGCAGGTGCGGGACAGCGGGAGTTGCGTCAGGAGGGGTGCGGGATGCCGCAGAGGGAACTTTTCCAATGGGTGCAACTGGGCGGCTGTCGGGAGCCTCTGATCACGGGCAGAGCAAGGTAAGTGTATCATAGGGATAAGAAGGAGGGGGGGGAGAAAAAGGAAGGGTTGCCTACTGCTGGACAGGGGGAGAAGGAAAGAGGTGCTGATGGACGGGGGGGTGAAGAAAAATGAACGGAGGCCTAATGTTGGATAGGGGGAGAAGGAAGGTGCTGCTGGACAGGGGGGAGGTAAAACAAAGGGAGAAGGGCTGCTGCTGCATAAGGAGACCTGTGAAGGGGTGGTGGTGGACACAGGGGAGATAAAAGGAAGGGAGAATGGACAGGGGGAGCAGGCAAAGGGTGGTGATGGACAGCCAAGGAAAAAGAAAGACAGAAAGAAAGAAAGCGGCTAAGGAGAGAGAGAGAGAGAAAGAAATAAAGAGAGACACACACACATATATTCTAGCACCCGTTAATGTAACGAGCTATAAGACTAGTATTATTATACTTTCCCTTAATATTAATCTATAGTGTGTTTTTCTGGCCTTGGCTACCTCCATATTCAGATTTTTATTCACCAGTTTTTCATACGCTTCTATTGGACATGGTCTTAACTATCACATATGCTTGTATCTGACTAGAGTTACCCAGAATCATACGAAAAACATGCCCTTTTGTAGAAAAACTCTACAAAAATACTGCACTATCATATCCTGACATCCATTCCATTACCGTCCCATAGACATCACCCCCTACTGGCCACGAGCCACTACTGCTCAGTTCCATGTTATGAGTCACTGCCTAGGAAAAGGATCTAGGTGTCATTGTTAAGGATGCACCTTAGATCAGAATTTCTCAACAAGTGGTACATGTACCCTTAAGGGTACATGAGCTACTTGTTGGGAGTACACAGCACTGCGTGGGTCTCCTACTTCCCTTCCTCCTTAATTGCTGCTGCCAGGAATCCCATGCCCTCCTTGCCATGTCTGCTCCCCTCCACCAGAACACCACCGCTGTGGATCCCCTACCCTCCTTCCTGCATCCCCCCTTCTGCTGAAGCAGACCCAAAAAGGCTTCCCTCTGATGTTAGAGCTGACGTCAGAGGGAAGCCTTCCAGGTCAGCGGGAAATCCAAGTTTGCTCCTTCTGGCCTTCAGCCACAAAGGGACACGTCGCAGGCAGCGGCTTTTACACTCTGCACATGACTAACCCGGAAGTCTTCTCACTGAGGTCAGATGGAAGACTTGTGGGTCAGCCATGTGCAACATGTAAAAGCCACTGCCTGCGATGCATCCCTGTGCTGCTGAAGGCAGGAAGGAGCAGCCCAACTGGACAGCCCTGAAAGGAGCGAGTGCGTTGTAATAAGTAAGGGAGAGAGGGTACATGATTGTGGGACAAAGGGAGAAAAGAAGGGGGGATTTGGGACAAAGGCTGGAAGGGAGGTGGGCACAAACTCAGGACACAGAAGGAAGGAAGGAGGTGCACGAACTCGGAACACAAAAGGAAGGGAGGGGGCAAGAACAAGGGACACAGAAGGGAGGAAGGAAGGAAGCACTAACTTGGGAGAATTGTTGAACATGAGTATTTAAGAGGGAAAGAGATGGTGCACATGGGGAAAGGAAGAAAGAGGAAAACTGTTGGGCATCGAGAGAGAGGATAGAGATAGAGATGCAAGGGGAAGAGAAGGATGAGAGGGAGAAATGTTGGATATGGTGGTGGAGAGGGAACAAAGGGACATATTGAAAGGGATGCAAAGGGGAGGAATGTTGGACATAGTGATGGAGGGAAGATGTGGCATCTAATCTAATCTAATTTCCATCTTATATACCGGATCATTCCAGCAAAGACTCGAGCCGGTTAACAAAGTTTAAAAGAATATAATAGAAAACAATAATGAAGGTAATAGAAAAAATTTCAATAAATTAGATCAGTCCTCAGTTCTGGAGAGGGGTGATAGAAGGAGAAATGGGCATGGGGCTGGTGGGCAGTGGTGAAAAATGCTGCACATGATCTGGGGCATGAGAGAGAGAGAGAAATGTTGGATGTAGCAGTAGGAGGTGGGGTGGGTGGGAGAGATGCACCATGGATATTTCTCTCTCTCTCCCACTCACTTTGCAGCAAGGGAGGGAATGAGAGAAAGACAGATGGACAGTGAGAGAGAGGGAGACATGTTGGCAATGAGGGTGGAGGAGTGAGGAAGAAAAGTTGGACTTATGGAGGGACAGAGAGAGATGTTGGTTGGGGAAGAGAATGAGGTCCGGAGGAGAGGAAGCATGCAGGAAGCAGAAAGAAAGAAATATGGGATGCACAGTCAGAAGAAAATGCAACCAGAGACTCATGAAATCACCAGAAAACAAAGGTGTTCAAAATGTGTCAGTTTTGAGAATTTATATCTGCTTTCTATATTTTACACTATATTTGTCTATTTTTCAATAGTTGTTACTGAGGTGACATTGCATATTTTAAAGTCATCTGCCTTGACCTCTTTGAAAAAAAAAAAGAATATAAATGATAATTAACATTTTCTCTGTATACAGTGTGCTTTGTGTGTTTTAATTTTGTGGTTATTTTGTATTAATAAGATTATATTGTGTGTATATGAAAAATGAATGTAAGAAATTGCACTACAATTAGTACTATTAGACTTCAATTATAGGGAAGATGGTGGAAGCTATGATAAAGGACGGCATTTGCGAGCACATTGAGAGAAATGGCCTACTGAGAACAAGCCAGCACGGATTCTGTAAGGGAAGGTCGTGCCTAACGAACCTTCTGTACTTCTTTGAGGGAATAAGCAGTCGGGTGGACAATGGGGAACCCATCGACATCATTTACCTCGATTTTCAAAAGGCTTTCGACAAGGTACCACATGAAAGGCTGCTTAGGAAACTGTGGAATCACGGGGTGGGAGGGGATGTGCACAGATGGATCGAGCGCTGGTTGTCGGGTAGACTGCAGAGGGTCGGAGTAAAGGGCCAATATTCTGACTGGCGGGGAGTCACGAGCGGTGTGCCACAGGGATCGGTGCTGGGGCCGTTACTCTTCAACATATTTATCAATGACCTGGAAAAGGAGGCAAAGTGCGAGGTTATAAAATTTGCAGACGATACGAAACTGTGCGGCAGAGTTAACTCCAGGGAGGAGTGTGAGGACCTGCAAAGGGACCGAGACAAGCTGGAAGACTGGGCAAACAAATGGCAAATGCGCTTTAACGTGGAAAAATGCAAGGTCATGCATATAGGGAAAAAGAACCCGTTGTTCAACTACAAATTGGGGGGGGCATTGTTGGGAGAAAGCAATCTTGAGAGAGACTTGGGTGTGCTGGTGGATGCATCACTGAAGCCATCTGCACAGTGCGCAGTGGCCTCAAAAAAAGCCAACAGGATGCTGGGCATCATATAGAGGGGCATAACTACCAGGACGCGGGAAGTCATCATGCCACTGTATCGAGCGATGGTGCGTCCGCATCTGGAATACTGCGTTCAATATTGGTCGCCGTACCTCAAGAAAGACATGGAGGTACTTGAGAGAGTCCAAAGGAGAGCAACGAAACTGGTAAGAGGGCTGGAACACTACCCATATGCTGAGAGGTTGGATAGGCTGGGGCTCTTCTCTCTGGAAAAAAGGAGGCTCAGGGGTGATATGATAGAGACCTTCAAGATCATGAGGGGCATAGAGAGGGTGGATAGGGACAGATTCTTCAGGCTGAAGGGGACAACAGGTACGAGGGGGCACTCGGAGAAACTGAAGGGAGATAGGTTCAAAACGAATGCAAGGAAGTTTTTTTTTCACCCAGAGGGTCGTGGACACTTGGAATGCGCTACCGGAGGAAGTGATCAGGCAGAGTACGGTACAGGGATTCAAACAGAGACTGGATGGATTCCTGAGGGATAAAGGGATCATGGGATACTGAGAAAGCTAACCTGAAAATAAATGTAGAAACCCAACCAGGTCGTGCAGGTGCAAGACCGGAGGGCTAGGACGTTGATGGGAAGATAGGACTCAATTAGGAAACCGAGGTGGCATGGGGGCCCCTTCTGGTGATTTAGACAGGTCGTGACCTGGGCCGCCGCGGGAGCGGACTGCTGGGCAGGATGGACCTATGGTCTGACCCAGCGGAGACACTGCTTATGTTCTTATGTTCTTATTATGGGGGGGTGGGGTCGGGGCGGAGCTTGGGCAGACCAGGGGCAGAGCTTGTGCAGGTCTGGGGTAGAGCTTGTGCGGGGGTACTCGGTTGATGTTTGTTAGACTTGGGAGATACTTGGCTTGAAGAAGTTGAGAAACACTGCCAAAGATCACTACCTACTCATTGAAACGCTCTCCTTGCTTGAGTTTCAGGGCTCGGTTATTTCATGAGTTTCTTCCCTTTGCACCTTTAGCATAAGCTCTAGAGGATCCTCCTCTGCTGCCTCTCCACTATTGGTTGATATACCTCAGGGATCTGTCCTGAGACCTCTTCTTTTCTTCATCTACATTTCTTATCTCTTTGCTTTAATTTCATCCCATGGGTTTCAGTACTACCTCTAAGCTGATGACTCACAAATCTACCTCTCCACACCTGAAATTTCTATGGGAATCCAGGCCCGAGTCTCCGCCTACCTTTCTGATGTTGCTACTTGGATGTCTCGCCACCATCTAAAATTAAACATGACCAAGACTGAACTCCTTAACTTTACTCCTAAACCCACCTCTCCCCTTGCCCCGTTCTCTATAGCGGTGGATAATACCCTCATCCTCCCTGTCTTGTCGGCTCGCAACCTCGGGGTCATCTTTGATTCGTCACTCTTGTCCTCTCATATCCAACAGATTGCCAAATCTTGTTTCTTTCTCTATAATATTGCTGAAATCCATCCTTTCCTTGCTGAACACGCTGATGACTCACAAATCTACCTCTCCACACCTGAAATTTCTATGGGAATCCAGGCCCGAGTCTCCGCCTACCTTTCTGATGTTGCTACTTGGATGTCTCGCCACCATCTAAAATTAAACATGACCAAGACTGAACTCCTTAACTTTACTCCTAAACCCACCTCTCCCCTTGCCCCGTTCTCTATAGCGGTGGATAATACCCTCATCCTCCCTGTCTTGTCGGCTCGCAACCTCGGGGTCATCTTTGATTCGTCACTCTTGTCCTCTCATATCCAGCAGATTGCCAAATCTTATTTCTTTCTCTATAATATTGCTGAAATCCATCCTTTCCTTGCTGAACACGCTGCCAAAACCCTCATTCACGCCCTTCTCACCTCTCATCTGGATTATTGCAATGTGCTTCTCATTCATCTACCACTACACCATATCTCTTCACTTCAATCTGTTTAGATCACTGCTGCGCTCCTCGTATTCCGCCAGGGTTGTTATACCCACATTACTCCTCTCTTCAGGTCACTTCACTGGCTCCTGATCCATTTCTGCATACGATTCAAACTCTTTTACTGACGTTCAAGTGTACTCTAACCTTCGATGACCATACCAGTGCCCAGGTGAAAAAATGTTTCTGTACCCTCTGGAAACTGCGCACCATCAAACGTTACTTCGACCACCAAGCCTTCCGTCTACTCGTCCAATCTCTGGTATTAAGCATATTAGACTACTGCAACATTATTTACCTGGGATCCTATAAAAATACCATCAAACGTCTTAGAACAGTCCAAAATGCGGCCGTCCGCCTCATCTATGATCTCAAAAAATACGACCATGTTAGCCCCTACTACACCAAACTCCATTGGCTCCCAGTAGAGGCAAGGATCATCTTTAAGTTCGCCTGCCTCTGTTTCAAAACTCTAACAGGATCTTCCCCAATCTACTTGTCTGAGCACCTTGAAATAGCAGGCCCCTCTCGCACACGAAACGCCCACCTATTCACCTTTCCCTCCCTAAAAGGCTGCCTCTACAAGAGATTCACTGATAGAACCCTAGCATTCCAAGCGGGCAAATGGAACAATTGCCTTACCGCCCTCATCTCCAACTCTCCACCCTACCACCTGTTCAGGAAGTCACTAAAAACCTACCTCTTCGACAAATTCCGCTAACGCTGCCTTCCCCCCTTCCCTGCACCCTCCTGACCTCGACATGCCTCCATTCCCTCTGACTACGCCCCCCTCCCAAGCCACTATGGCCTCTCTTTCTCAAGCTCTGTTTTATCTAATTGCCCTGCCTTTCCATAGCCTCATATTTAACATCACTGTAAATGTACCACCGCTTTAACATGGAACATCGCTGTATACGTACAGTCTCTTCTTTAGTATATGCCTTTTTATTACTGCTATTTATGTAACATCTTTGTAAATGTAATAACACTGTAATATGTATCATCTTTGTAAATGTACAGTCTCTTCTATTGTTAACCGCATTGAACTTCCATGGTATTGCGGGATACAAGAATAAAGTTATTATTATTATTATTATTATTACTCGCTCTGTAGCTCCTCAATATCTCTCCTTTCTTGTTATTCCCTATAGTCCCCTCTGGGAACTCCGCTCATCAGACAAGTCCCTGCACTCTCTACCCTTCTCCTCTACTACCAACTCCCATCTCTGTCCCATCTACCTTGCTGTGCCACTTGCTTGGAACAACCTGCCTGGCTCACTCCATCAGGCTCCTTCTCTGGTGGTATTCAAAGCCAGACTAAACCCACTTATTTGAAGCTGCGTTTAAATACTGACTTAACTATCATATCTGTCTGTCATTCCCTTAATAGTCCCCTACCACCGTTAGCCCCCTCTGTTAACTCTTCTGAGCAGGGACCGTCTCTTCCATGTACAATGTACAGCACTGTATGCGACTGGTAGCACTATATAAATAATAAATTATTGTTGATACATTGAAACCCTTAGCTCAATGTGCAGCGGCAGCTAAGAAAACAAATAGAATGTTAGGAATTATCAGGAAAGGAATGGAAAACAAAGATGAAAATGTTATAATGCCCTTGTATCGATTTATGGCACAGCCACTCCTCAAATACTATGTGCAATTCTGGTCACCGTATCTCATAAAAGATGTAACAGAATCAGAAAAGGTACAGAGAAGGGTGACAAAAATGATAAAATGGATGCGACGACTTCCCTATGAGGAGATTCTAAAGTGGCTAAGGCTCTCCAGCTTGGAGAAGAGATGGCTCAGGGGTGATATAATAAAGGTCTATAAAATACTAAGTGGAGTGAAAAGGGTAAATATGAATCATTTGTTCACTCTTTCCAAAATTACTAGGAGACATGCGATGAAGCTACTAAGTAGTAGATTTAAAACAGACCCGAGAAAATATTTCTTCATGCAATATGTAATTAAACTCCTAAATTCATTGCCAGAGAATGGGGCGAAATCAGTTAGCTTAGCAGGGTTTAAAAAAGGTTTGGATAATTTCCTAAAAGAGAAGTCCATTGACTATTATTGAGATGGCTTGGGGAAATCCACTGTTTATTCCTAGGATAAGCAGTAGAGAATGACAGGGTGGGGGGGGGATTTGTCCTTGTCCCTGTGAGCTCAGCCCTACCCTGCCCTGTCAGCTCAGTCCCTGTTCCTGCCCCTGCCCCTGCCAGCTCAGTTCCCATTCCCATCCCATCCCCACGAGCCATCTGATCCCATCCGCACAAGCCTTGAATAGTTATGATTTTATACTAAACTAATTTTATTAAAGTATAAAAAGAAACAATATTCTGTACAATTGTCCTTTTATAAACACAAATAATTCCCCTGTCTTCCCTCCCCTTCACAAACTATCCCCTCTACTATTGAGAAAACTGAATAAGCCAAATTATTACAGAATGTACAGGAAAATCATGCTAACAGAATACCACAGTGACACATGACAGGAATAGTGTGAGGGGACTGCAACTAGGGCAACTACCCCCTGATCAGAGAGAGCCCTAAGCCAGTTGGAAACTAAAGAAGCACAATTTGGGCTTTGCGGTCCCCAGTTATGTCTAGCACTAGCTCTAGCAGGATACATATTTCAAATCTGATATATTCTAATCACAAAATAGAAAATATAAGTATTTTTTTCTACCTTTTGTTGTCTCATCATTTTATTCTTCAAATCATGTTGGTTTTAGGTGCTTATCTCTGTTTTCTTTTAACTCACTTGCCAAGGTCTCCTGACCATTTGACATTTCTTTTATCTCTGTTTATGTATTGTTCCTCATGTTCAGCATCTCCCTTCGCTATGTCTCCTATACGTCCCTTTCTAATATTTCCCCTGTGCCCATCTCTCTGCCTTCATCTCACCATTCTATGATCCCCTCCTCCTGTGTACAGTATCACTCCTCTATATCTCTATGCCCCCCTGTCCAGCATCTTCCTTCTGCGTTCTAATTGTCCCCATGTCTAGCCATCCTCTATCTGTGTCCATATACCCTCCCATATCTAGCATTACTCCTCTGTGTCCATATACCACCCCCATGCAGATGCAACATTCCCCCTTTTGTCCCTGTTCTTATGCTCCCATCCATGCCCACCATCTCCCCTCTTTTTGTATATCTCCCTGTGTCCAGCTTCTCCCCTCTCTTACTCCCTTACACCAATGTGTCTCTCACACTCTCTTTCCTCCCTCCCTCTGCTATTTTCAATATTTCACTCACTCTTCCTTCATCCCCTTGGTTCAGCTTTTCACTTTCCCTTTCCTTCTCTCTCTTCCTCCCTGCATGTCTTGCACCTCTGTCCCTTCCCTCTAGCCCCCTTCCCATTGGTCCAACACCTATATCCCCTCCCTTCTGTGCCTCGGTGTGGGTCTGGCACCTCTCCCTTCCCTCCAGCTCTACTCCACCCACCATATGGGCCCAGCACCTGTTTCCCTTCCCCCTAATCCTCAAACCAGATCCAGCTACTTTCTCCCTTCCCTTCAGCTGGTCCAACAGCCCAAGCAACTCCCTCCCTCCTTTGTGGGTGCAACAGCAGTCCCCCCCCCTTTTGAGTCTAGCAGCCCTCCTCCCTTGCACCCTCCCTCTCGCGGGTCCAACTGCCCCCCACCCTCGCACCCTCCCTCTCAATTGCGGGTGGCAAAAAAAAAAAAAAAACCCAAAACAAACTTGGCTGGAAGTTACATTGGAAGGAGGGGCTCGGCGACAAGAAGGTTCCGGAGTACGGGAGCAGCTCTGCATGCAGGCAGCTTCTAAGATGCTGGCAGGCCCGACCTGGGAGGTGCGAAGGGGGCCAACCCAGGAGAGTTGCAGGTTTGATGTTTTGGGTATTTTTGCCGCCTGCGATCAAGAGGGAGGGTGTGAGGGTGGTGCCTGTTGGGCCTGCGATAGGGAGAGAGGGGGGCTGCTGACTGGGAGGGATTGGAAGGGAGGCAACTCGCGGCAGATCCTTTACTTCGGAGACGAGAATGGTGAATGGCCTTGTCCCCGTACCCACAAACAGTTGATTTTTCTCCCGTTCCTGTGGATTACCTGCAGCTACCTGTGTCATTCTTTAATGAGCAAACTTTAGTTATTAATTTTTGTTAAATCCAGTGCTGATTAACACCATGGTCCTCAGAGAGCCACACCAAGCAAATGAAATACTTAATTACTAAGTGTGGTAGCCATCCTCATAGGAACCAACTGATGGTGAATATTTGCATCCGGATCTCTTTTTTTATATATATAATAAAGTGTCAGTGCTTAATAATAAATAACTAATAACAACTTATCTTTAAAATTAGCTATAAAATTCTACTTTTAACATTTACAACAAAAATAAATAATCAACCGGATTTTATTAACAGACTTCTAATTCCGCATAATACATCAAGATCTCTCCGCTCAACTTCTCAGAATCTTTTAGTCATACCCTCTTTAAAATTGATAAATACGCTGCGTTCCAATAACTTTGCGGTCACTGCTTCCACTCTATGGAATTTACTGCCTAACCACCTGCGCTATGAATCCGATATAAAACAATTTAAATCAAAACTAAAGACATTTTTATTCCAAGACGCCTTTGGTTAATAACTGTCCTTTTAAGGGCAAAGTTTAAAAAATTTTTTTTTAAAAAATTTGAATCAATTGTCATTTCTATCCTAACCTATTGTTTTATCCTTTAATGTTTCTCCTTTCCTTTATCAATTGTAGTTCTCTCCCACTATCCTATTGTTTCATTTCGTATGTTTTTGATCAAAGCGGTCTGTATGTTAGGACATTAGTCTGTATCCCCCATTTTCGTGTTTTATTGTTATTTTATAACTCGTTTGTATGTAATTTTACACTGTCAACCGCTTAGAAACTTGAATAAGCGGTCTAAAAATTTTTTTAATAAACTTGAAACTTCTGTCTGAATCCCCACCGACGCGTTTCAAGTTACTTCCTCAGGGTCGGGGAACAGATTACTGCAAAATAGAAAAATCATCATTAAAGTTCTCAAAATGGTTCAAGACAGACATATACCATATGACTCGTGGTCTTACCAGAACATTTCAAATTCTTAGAGTATGACTAATTCCATAGCTTTAAAGCCGAGACTTCAATATGTCCACGGTGTTCAAAGGAGGAACTAAAGTAATCGAAATCCCCCTGTCGTAAAACGATTCCCATCAATCACAACTAGAGGGAGAACCCTGTTACCGATTCAGGACTAAGTCTACCAACCCATTCATACCGCTAGTGTTAGCCAATCACTCGTGAGATTAAGCCCATGAGGAATCATAGTATTAAGTTCAAACATCCATCGGAGTTCTCTTAAATTTAACGTGTGTTCGATGTTACCTCCCTCCCACCCGACTTGTACATTATCTATAATCCGCCATCTCAAATCAGTGATCTTATGCTTAAAAAGAGCCCAATGACGGACTAAAGGGGCAGTTTCAGCTCCAGTATTAACCCGGGACTTATGTTCGTTCAGTCTGATGTTCATAGATCTAATAGTACGGCCAATGTAAAGTTTAGGACATGGACATTGGATCATATATATAATATGTGTGGACTTGCAATCTGTTCTTGTTCTCGCAAAATAAGTCCTTTGAGACTGGGGATGAGTCCAACTAGCCCCTGTAAGAGAGGATTCACACCTCTGACAATTGCCGCAGGTAAAGTGGCCCTTTTGAGATTGATCAAGTTGGCTTCTAGGAGGTTTTATAAGCTCGCCCAAATTTTTTGCTCGCTTATAAGCAAATATCGGAGGTTCCACATTCGGGCCCAATACTAATTTAGCCACATGCCAGTGTTTCAAAATGATGTTCTTTATATCCCAAGCCAGGGGGGAAAATTGTTGCACACAAACGAGAACATTTTCACCTGTAGACTTCTGATTGTATTCAAGTAACAATCTTCTATTTGCATATCTAGCTCTCAGGTATGCTTGATGAACTACCTGACGGGGATAATCTCTCTGTTTGAACCTGTTCTTTAAGGATCGGGTTCGTTTCTTATATTCGTCCAATGAATGACAAATTCGACGAAGGTGCAGAAATTGGCTTTGAGGTAGACTATCTTTAAGTCTACTAGGATGAAAACTATGGTATCTGAGCAGGCTGTTCCTATCGGTAGGTTTGCAAAATGTAGTTGTCAACAATCTCCCCTGCTGTTTCATTATATTTAAATCCAGAAAAGATATTATATTCTGGTTGACAGTCGCAGAGAACTGAATGTTATTGTCCATCTTATTTAACCACATGATAAAGGCAGAGAGATTGTCCATAGTGCCATTCCAAATACAGAAGATATCATCCAGGTATCTTTTCCACAAAATTACATTCTGGTACCAATGGGAAGGGTACACATGGGATTCCTCTATATCTCTATGCCCCCCTGTCCAGCATCTTCCTTCTGCAATACCATGCGTTTGTTGGTAAAACTTATTATTACACCAAAAATAGCTCTTAGTAAGAACCAGAGTAGCCAACTCCATTAGAAACCTGGAGAGGATCCTACAGCAAAAAGTTTGTTGATCAAAAAGACTTTCCAATAAATCCAGAGCTCCCTGGATATAACAAAAGATTGATTTCTTCTTAATTCTTGTAAAGTTTTCCTTAATTCTTTGGACAGATTATCCACAGGGGGTCGGTTAATTTGCTCCAACTGTTCCACATCATGAAGTACAAGATCCAAAAAAGTACTTAAACTAGGGTGGAGAGGAAGCAGAGGACCCCAACCATATTTTCTAGAAATTAAAGATGCATCGTGAACAGGAGTGATTTCCAGAAAATGCACTTTAATATGAAGCATACACAGGAATTTATAAATAGCAAGGCGGGATTCAAATGCATCATAAGTGACTGAAGGGACAAACGCTAAACCTAATTCTAGGAGAGCTTGCTGATTTGAAGTGATCTCTACACCAGAAATGTTGATCACGGCTGAAGATTCCTCTGCTGAGATCTGGTGTGAGGTCCTTGATACCCTTGATGTTGAAATGCTACTCTGTGGCCTCGATGTCTTTGCCGGCCCCTTTGGCCTTGCGGAAAAAAATTAGGTCCCAGGGTGCTTTGTGCAGTATAGCCTTGTGTCATGTATCCACCTCCAATGGTGGAAGCGGATCCTGAACTATCACTTCCTGCCGATATTAAACTGGAAGAGCCCTGATCATCTGGAGGGTTTTGCATAGGCATAGTAGAATTATTTGTTTTAAACATCCATAAATATATTCAATTATTAGTATAGCCTTTCTCATCTCTCTTATATTTCTTGATTTTAGTTTGTTTTATTTTATTCCTGTAGATATCAAGAGAAGATTGCTGTTCCCCTTCTTGTTTGTTAAATTCTGCTTCAGTAACCTCTGAATTTTTTATTGTTTGTATCATTTGCTCAATATTCATCTTAAGTTCACTTTCCAGTTTAGTAGTTTGTTCTATAATAAGCAGCATAAGATCATTGCTGCATTTATTGAGGATTGCACACCATTTTTCTCTAAATTCCTGATCATAAGAAAACAGGGTAAGTGCCCTCTGAATGCGCAGTCCTCGGGGAATCATGGAAGTTGTGATGTATTGGACTAACGTATTAGCATGCAATTCAGCTCTAATTAAACGCTGTCGAAGAGTCTCCAATTCCAACCACGACGGGGCTGCAGTCTTCCCATGAGCAATCTCATACAGGCTGACTGGTTATTGGTCACTTTAGATGTGAAAGTTCTATATACATACTTACTCAGGGAGCTCTGGATTTATTGGAAATAAATTGATCAACAAACTTTTTGCTGTAGGATCCCCTCCAGGTTTCTAATGGAGTTGGCTACTCTGATTCTTACTAAGAGCTATTTTTGGTGTAATAATAAGTTTTACCAACAAACGCATGGTATTGCAGAAGGAAGATGCTGGACAGGGGGGCATAGAGATATAGAGGAATCCCATGTGTACCCTTCCCATTGGTACCAGAATGTAATTTTGTGGAAAAGATACCTGGATGATATCTTCTGTATTTGGAATGGCACTATGGACAATATCTCTGCCTTTATCATGTGGTTAAATAAGATGGACAATAACATTCAGTTCTCTGCGACTGTCAACCAGAATATAATATCTTTTCTGGATTTAAATATCATGAAACAGCAGGGGAGATTGTTGACAACTACATTTTGCAAACCTACCGATAGGAACAGCCTGCTCAGATACCATAGTTTTCATCCTCGTAGACTTAAAGATAGTCTACCTCAGAGCCAATTTCTGCGCCTTCGTCGAATTTGTCATTCATTGGACGAATATAAGAAACGAGCTCGATCCTTAAAGAACAGGTTCAAACAGAGAGATTATCCCCATCAGGTAGTTCATCAAGCATACCTGAGAGCTAGATATGCAAATAGAAGATTGTTACTTGAATACAATCAGAAGTCTACAGGTGAAAATGTTCTAGTTTGTGTGCAACAATTTTCCCCCCTGGCTTGGGATATAAAGAACATCATTTTTAAACACTGGCATGTGGCTAAATTAGTATTGGGCCCGGATGTGGAACCTCCGATATTTGCTTATAAGTGAGCAAAAAATTTGGGCGAGCTTATAAAACCTCTAGAAGCCAACTTGATCAATCTCAAAAGGGCCACTTTACCTGCGGCAATTGTCAGTGATGTGAATCCTCGATTGCAAGTCCACACATGTTATATATATGATCCAATGTCCATGTCCTAAACTTTACATTGGCCGTACTATTAGATCTATGAACATCAGACTGAACGAGCATAAATCCCGGGTTAATACTGGAGCTAAAACTGCCCCTTTAGTCCATCATTGGGCTCTTTTTAAGCATAAGATCACTGATTTGAGATGGCAGATTATAGATAATGTACAAGTCGGGTGGGAGGGAGGTAACATCGAACACACGTTAAATTTAAGAGAACTCTGATGGATGTTTGAACTTAATACTATGATTCCTCATGGGTGATTGGCTAATTCTAGTTGTGATGCAAAATTGTCTTATCAGGAGCACATCAATAATACTGTTAAAAGTTGTTTTTACCGTTTACGTTTAATACGCTCAATGTCTAAATATCTAGAGTCAAAATCCTTGAATATTTTAGTTCATTCTCTTATAATTTCTAGATTAGATTACTGTAATTCATTGTTATTAAATATTACATGCAAGGAACAAAGACGACTACAAATAATACAAAACATTGCTATTAAATTAATTCACCATGGAAAGAAATATGATCATGTAACGCCTTATTTATTAGACTCACATTGGCTACCTATCAATCAAAGAATAACTTATAAAATAGCCTTACTTGTATTTAAAACAATAACTACTAATGAACCACAGTTTATTAACCGTCTTCTAATTCCACTTACTTCAAATCGTTCTCTTCGGTCTAATACACAAGAATTATTAATGGTCCCATCTTTAAAAATAATAGGAACCAGACGCCATGATATCTTCTCAGTTAAGGCACCACTTATCTGGAATACCCTTCCTTTGTACATTAGAAACATTAAAGATCTTAATCTATTTAAAACCAATTTAAAAACATTCCTCTTCAAAGCTTCATTTAGCCTCTAAAATTTTCTCCCTTTTCATGATCATTTAAAACTTCAATATTTAAAACCCAACCCTAGTGTTTTATCCCTCCCCTACCAACGTTCTTTTTTCTTTTTTTAAGATATAAAATATTGTAACTTTTTCCCTTACGTTTTTACCAAAGTATTCCAGTACTGTCCATAATGTCTGTATTGTCAGTTTAATATTCCCCTGTTTACTTATTTAATGTAGTAATGTTAATTTAATTTTAATGTTTTATCCCAATTATATATTTATGTAATTCGCTTAGAAATATTAAGCGAATCATCAAATTTAAATAAAACTTGAAACTTGAAACTTGATTGGTGGGAATCGTTTTATGTCAGGGGGATTTCGATTACTTTAGTTCCTCCTTTGAATGCCGCGGCCATATTGAAGTCTCGGCTTGAAAGCTATGGAATTAGTCATACTCTAAGAATTTGAAATGTTCTGGTAAGACCACGAGTCATATGGTATATGTCTGTCTTGAACCATTTTGAGAACTTTAATGATGATTTTTCTATTTTGCAGTAATCTGTTCCCCGACCCTGAGGAAGTAACTTGAAACGCGTCGATGGGGATTCAGACAGAACTATTCTAAAGATAAGTTGTTATTAGTTATATATTATTAAGCACTGACACTTTATTATATATATAAAAAAAGAGATCCGGATGCAAATATTCACCGTCAGTTGGTTCCTATGAGGATGCTACCACACTTAGTAATTAAGTATTTCATTTGCTTGGTGTGTCTCTCTGAGGACCATGGTGTTAATCAGCACTGGATTTAACAAAAAGTACTAACTAAAGTTTGCCTAAAAGATTCAACTTGAGAATTTGTGCACGTTTATTGTTTTGAGAATTCTTTAATGAGCAGCATAAAATCAGTTTTACTATTTGGGATCTATCTAAGTATTTGGGACCGGGGTTGGCCACTGTTGAAAACGGGAAGGTGGGCTTGATGAACTTTTGGACTGTCCCAGTAAGGCAATTCTTATGTTCAAAATAAATACATGTTGATTGTGATTCATATGTTGCTTTTTATGACTTTTATAAGAATGAAAAGATGAAAATTCAGCATGTTCTCATTTTAAATAAGTAAATTTGATTATCCTAGTCATAAAAGCAAAGTTGTTTTTTTTTAAATTAATATACATTTTCTATACTTTTTCGGCTTGAGCAATTAGAAAATTACACTTGGGGAAAATTCTATAAGAGGCACCTAAAGTTGGATGCGTAACTTAATTAGTAAATTGGCTTCAATTATGAGTTTTAATAAGCTATCTTAAGTAGGGTTACCAGATGTCTGGATTTCCATGGACATGGCCTCCCTTTGAGGACATGTCCAGGGGTCCGGACAGCTTTTCAAAACCCAGCACTTTGTCCAGGTTTTGAAAAGCTTCCTACATCGGGAGGGAATCCACGAACGCGCGGATGCAACATGATGACATCATTGCATCGCATCTACGCATGCGTGGATGCCTTCCTGACAAATAAACAGGTTAAGGGGATGTGGCGGGACACGGGCGGAACTGGGTGGGCCTGGGGGCATGGCCATGGGTCCGGATTTTCCTTCGGGAAAATCTGGTAACCCTAAACTTAGGCAAAATTCTACAAAAGATAGGTGTCTATCACAAGGAGCCTAGCGCTGCCTAACGCCAAAGTAGGTGTGTTTAGAGACAGAGGACTTAGGCACCGCTAGGCACGATTCTCTAAAGGACTTATGCACCTATATTATGGCCAGGAGTGTCAAACTCGGGTCCAAGGGCTAAATTTGACCCGCAGGATAATTAAATTTGGCCCGAGATTTGGCCCTCTGTTCCTTCCTTCCCGGCTTCCCAGTCTCACATTAAAGCAGCCTGCAGAGGATTGCCGGTCAGCTGTTGCGATCCTAGCAGGCTGTCGTAGCCTCAGCATGTTCCCTCTTCTGCGGTCCCGTACGTCAGAGGAGGGGCAGGACCGCAGCAGAGGGAACGTGCTGTGGAGGCCAATGGCATCCTCCTAGGATTGCTACAGCCGACTGGCGATCCTCTGCAGGCTGGTTTAATGTGAGACCGGAAAGCCGGGATGGAGGGAGGGAAAGAACAGAGGGCCAAATCTCGGGGCAAAAGGAAAGATGCTAGACCTCCAGAGGAGAGAAGGGAAACGGAAAGGAGGGGGGGGGGAGGGTGGACAGAGATGGAAGATGGATGGTTAGCACGGAGAAAAAAGAAAGAAGGAGACCCTGGCAAGTGAGTTATCAGAAGACAACCAGAGCCTGGGACCAACATGATTTGAATAATGACCAGACAATAAAATGTAGAAAAAATAATTTTATTTTCTGTTTTGTGATTACAATATGTCAGATTTGAAATGTGTATCCTGCCAGAGCTGGTGTTAGACAGGAAACATGAATCACGACCTAAAAGAGAGAGGAAAAGTCTTTTTTATTTATTTTGTTTACATCACAGAGCTGGCGTGGGGTTGGAGAGATTATAACCCTATACTTCTACTAAGACTAAGGAGTCCTTATATTAAGGTGCACATTTAGCATGTGCTAAATAGGTTAGTATACCTTAATAAAAGGACTCCTAAGTATCTTAATAAAAAATTCGGCCCACGACTTAGCCTATGTTTTAGATTTCGGCACCTTATGTGATTGAGTTTGACACCCCTGATGTAGTCCTTTAAAACTCTGGCCTACATTACATGCTCCTAAGTTTTAAGTTATGCACAATTCTATAATAGGCGCCTAAGTGTGATTGACAAGAGATAGGTGTATATCTTTTTAGACATCATTTACAGAATTTCCCCCTTACTGCCCAGGAACAGAGATTGTGTTATATAGTGTTACTAATGCACACAGGCATCTTCAGCACTCTGGGAATTTCTTGTGTTACTGTCTCTCTTCCCTCATTTTATTTTATATTATGAACTGCAGCAGTGCTCACTGTGTGGAATATCAAGTACAGTAAAACCTTGGATTGCAAGTAACTTGGTTTGTAAGTATTTTGCAAGACAAGCAAAACATTTTATTAAATTTTAACTTGATATACAAGTAATGTCTTGCAATACAAGTACATACCGTATACATGCGTCACTTCATCACAACTGAGCCAATGGTTCTTCTCTCTCTGACTGTTCTAAACGAGCAAGGTCTTGAAATACAAGTACGATAGTATTTAGTATTAAAGTTTTTGGGTTGTGAAACGAATCGTCTGAGTTTCCATTATTTCTTATGGGGAAATTCGCTTTGATATATGAGTGTTTTGGATTACAAGCATGTTTTCGGAACGAATTATGCTCGTAAACCAAGATTTTTATGTATATGCAATAAATAAATAAGGAGCCATTTTACTAAAGCTTAGCACATGCTAATGGACATTAGCATGCACTAAGTGGCACATAACCCAAAGGTATAAAATAGGATGGGAAGGATTTAGCACATGCTAATTCCCTTACCATGCACTAAGCTTTAGTAAAGAGGCCTTTTATTAAAGTGAGGTAAAATCTGGGCTTACTGTTTTAAAAACGGGACTTTCCCACACACTAGACCCAGATTTAATATAGTACCTTTTTAGGGCTTTCTGGTTTTTAAAAATTTTTAGTTTATGCACTGTTTCCATTAGTGAGTGATACCTGTCATGGTACATGGGCTTCTCATGCCACTGGGACTTGCGCACATCTGAGAAGCTGAAAGCTATGCTGTCGGTAGTTTCACTATCAGCAGGGCCTCCCAAGACAGACAGGTTTCAGACTAACGATGTAACAGATGAGCAATGTTGGAGGCGGAGGATCACATTTGATGCGACAATGGCAACATCAAATTTATACTGTGCAGAAGAAAGGCCTGGCAATCTACTTCTCTATTCTACCACAAAAACCTGATATTATCAAGTCGCTAGGACTCGAACACAAGTTGATGGCACCTAACAACAACCTGCAAAAAATTAACACAGGAGCACTTAGGACCGAATTCTATAACTTGTACTTAAACATGGGCACCAGAAAAGATCAGCGCTATGTATGATTCTATAAAGGGTGTGCACACTTAGCACCAATTCTCATGCCCTAACTTTGGGCACCAAACTTAGACCTGCTGAAATCTGATGTAAATGCTGACACTCAAGTTGGTCATGCTGACCCACTATTCAGTAACAAAGCAAGCAACTTTTTGGAACTCAGCTGACATTCCCATGTCGCTCTAATGGCCATGCATCCTTTTGACTTGCACGCTATTGGATTTAGGCACCCAGCATTATACAATAGTGCCCAGCCAGATTCGTGCACAATTGGGACAAATAAAACAATAATTGGTTATCATCATGCACTTATTGCTTGTTAATGGCTCATTAGCAAATTAACATACCCTCCTCCTTTTACTAAGCCATGGTAGAGGTTTCTACCACAGCCTGGAGTGCTAAATGCTCAGATGCTGCTCTGACGCTCATAGAATTCCTATGATCCTCGGAGCATTTAGCGCCCCGGGCTGCAGTAGAAATTTCTACCGTGGCTTAGTAAACCAGGGGGGGGGGGAGGGAAGGGGGGAGGGAGAATAAGTTGTGCACACATCTCAGGAAGGTGCCAAAATCTGGGCACCATATGTAGAATTTGAGGGTTACTTCCTTCTAATTAGGAAACATTATTTGCTCCCATGTTAATTCTGTGTTATCCAGGTACCACACACTAGCCAGATATTGCAAGAATACCCACTCTCCACCCATGACATACTTCTTTTAAAGAGGTAACTCACAGGATAGTGTGCGCAATTAAGCAAAATACCATAAACCACATTAATGCGTTCTTGCAATAGCTTTTTCTGTGTTAAGGGCTTAATGCCCTTTAGTAAAAAGGGCCCCATGTAAGTTAGCTAATCAAACACCTCTACAAAAATAAAACAAAACCCCTAAGAAAATAGAATATTGATATTTAAAAATAATGACTTTTCCAATTTAACCTACCTTTCATACTGAACATGCTTTGTTTTCAAATAATTTTAGATAGTAAAGGATGAGTGGTGATAGGTTGATGTTTTAATTAGCTCTCTGGTTTGTTTCCAGCTACTCCATGTTCTCTCTGCCAATTGTGTCGGTTGTGTATCCGAAACTGCATAGGAAGATCTAGACTTCATCTCGTTCCACAGCTCCAGTTGCCGAAGTTACTGAAAGATTTCCTTCAGTATCGAGAAAGCATAACGAATTTTTAAAAAAATCAAAGCACAAGTATTTTGTTTTTATTTGTATACTTCATATTTTTTCTTATAAAAATATTTGAAGAAAATTTCACTTTGATGCTAAGCTTTTAGTTTCTGCCTTATGAATTTTTTGGTCCAGGGAGTCAGGATACTATAATGTCTATATTTATATGGGCACACTTATTTGTTTTTAGTACGCACAACCCCTTACACACTTGTATTCATACAATTATACCATTAGATCTGATAAATTGGATAGAAATGAATGTTGATATTTTGAGAAAAACAATTTTCTGACAAGTCTCTCATTTTGTTGTTCGTTTAAGTTGCATTTAAACTTCTTTGAAACACCTACAGTTTATATTTTTTTTCAAGTTCTGTTCAGAAGCTTTTGTTAGGATTAAGGTTTCCAAATTGTTACGTCACTGAGCCAGCCAGTTCCGGTTTCACCCACAACATCATCTATGGGCTGCTGTTTCCAAATTATAAGGGCTACACCTGGGGTGATACAATGTGCATGGTTAAGAGAAACATATTACAGGGTAACATTACGTGCCTATTATACTAGTACACAGTTGTTCTATAGTGGAGGTCTTCCTACTCCATTGTGTCATAAATGTGGGTTGGGGAGCACACTTTGGGTCATGCTTTTTAGTTTTGTCCCATTATTCAGCATTTTTGAAAGCGAATAATATCATATGTCTGAGTTAATTGGAAGATCTTTGTGCTACTCTCCATCACATTTTATTTTGGATTTGCCAGAAGCTTTTCATCATTTGCCTAAGGGGCATAGGACGCTGTGTAGGAAAATGAGTCTACTGGCCAAAAAATGTATTCTTCAATATTGGACGATCCCTGACCCTCCAAAGTTTTGGCAATGGCGAAACCAGTTGCATCAGTTGGCCATTTGGGAAACTAGAGATGCTGGAAGGATGAGGAAGCGAAAGATGTTGTTTATGCAAATATGGGATCCATATTTGCAAGCCTTATTTCCTAAAGGTCGTGGTGCAGTTTTAAGTTGGGTGTCCTAACTGAGATTGAGGAGGGGTAGAGAGTACCATTGGAAGGGGAAGGGAAGGGAGGGAAGGTAGAGTGTATTAAATAGATTCAAACATGTAGTCCTATTGAGGTTTGTTGGGGGATGAAGGAGAGTACCTTTGAATGGGGAAGGGAAGGGAGGGTTTGTAGAGGGTATTAAATGATTTAAAACATGTAGTCATACATAGATTGAGTGGGGTTTGATGGGGGATGAAGGTATTTTCTAGGTTTATATGGGATGTATTTTACTCGATGCCTCATTATTATACTATTCAATTGTACCTAAAATTATTTCTAAGGTGCTTTACAATTTTCTTTCCCAGTCTAATAACTACTTTAGACTATATATTCACAATTTCTTGAAACACTTCTTATTTTCATGAGGCCTCAGAACCACCACTCCTCCGTCCCACCAAGGTGTACACATGGGGAGATACAAGCAGTGAAATCCTCACCAGTCTCTACTGATTTAAATATTGTGCATTTCTTAACATATTATTGTTACTTAACTTAGCAATGGTGAAATCTCACTTTTCATACGGACTATGTGGTGAGACCCGACATGTTTCACTGAAGTTTCGTCAGGGGTCTACCCTAAAACAAATAAAGTTATTTGAATTAATGTCCCTCTCAAACCATTACTTTCAAGTCTAAATAAAAATCCTTCTTAACTTACCACCACCGCAGCCGTCCACCTCATATCAATCATTATTTGTGAATTGAATCTGAAGGAGCAAAGATGGATTCACAGACTAAACATGGTAGTCCCTCACGGGTTAAATTTAGAAATCGAGTGGACATCAATGTTTTGAATCGGGTCATTTGTATGGAATTTTTTTGGTATCAGGGGGATCTAGCACCTCAGAGGGCAGAGGGCGGGTTTTTCCGGTTTGGTCCCATTACGTCTAGGGCGGTTCTGTAGCAGGAAATGAATAAAACGGAGCCCTAGAGATGCGGCCGGCATCTCACAAATAATGATTGATATGAGGTGGACGCTTGCGGTGGTGGTAAGTTACGAAGGATTTTTATTTAGACTTGAAAGTAATGGTTTGAGAGGGACATAAATTCAAATAACTTTATTTGTTTTAGGGTAGACCCCTGACGAAACTTCAGTGAAACATGTCGGGTCTCACCGCATAGTCCGTATGAAAAGCGAGATATCACCATTGCTAAGTTAAGTAACAATAATATGTTAAGAAATGCACAATATTTAAATCAATAGAGACCGGTGAGGATTTCACTGCTTGTATCTCCCCGTGTGTACACCTTGGTGGGACGGAGGAGTGGTGGTTCTGAGGTCTCATGAAAATAAGAAGTGTTTCAAGAAATTGTGAATATATAGTCTAAAGTAGTTATTAGACTGGGAAAGAAAATTGTAATAATTTTAGGTACAATTGATTGTCTTCTAAGGAAACATTCAGCCGGTTTCATTATTATACTAAGCACCTTGGTGTTGTATGTAATATTGACCACATCAATATGTTCATCATATTATTATATTTGATGCATCATCATTGTTATACAAGTTTTAATGTTGTATTTGTTGTTGTTTGCATCAATAAAAATTGTTTGAACTTAAGAAAAGGTCCATGCATAGAGTGGGATATAACCAAATCTAGCACGGCCCAATCCAAAGAAATGGATGATCATAGGGTTACCATATGGCTCCAGAAAAAGGAGGGTGGATTGAGACATTACATTACATTAGTGATTTCTATTCCGCCAATACCTAGGTTTTACTTCCATTGCTTTCAATGAAAGTACAACCTGGATGTCTCAATCCATCCTCCTTTTTCTGCAGCCATATTGTAACTGTAGGTGATCATCTAGGTCCAGATAATAAGGATTAAGTGAAATAATCCTGTTTTTCCACAATTTATGTCCTTTACCAAGGAACCTTCTTTGTTCTAATATAGTCCTATTGTATTAAGTGGCATGGACTTAAAACCACTTCATTCATTTTCAGCATAATCTCTTTTGATGCATTTCATCTGTTTCTTTCGACTTCTAACTTTTTACATGGTGTAGTTCTTTTTCCCCATATTCCTAGGTTATATAAGTCTCTTTGTTTCTATTGTTCAATCAAGCACCCAAGTGCTATTAAATACTGATGTAGAAAAGACAGTGAAGATTTGCGCTTTGTCTCAATACACAGTAAATGTTTATTCTACTCCCTTATCGAATACAAGACTTGAAACACACACTGGAGCCTTATCAGTTAAAGAAAAAAAAAATTCTTCCTACATCTCTCTCTTTTGATCTCTCACTCTTCCCCCATCTCTTCCTCTCTGTTTTATGTAGTTTAATTTCCTCTGTTATCATTACCTCTCTCCCTTCCTTCTATTTTCCTTCACAAGGCTTCCCATCCTTTCGTTTAATCAGAATTGCTCACCTCCAGACCCCTCCCATCCATTCCTTTCATCTTTATCCCTACACATAGCCTTTTGTCTTCTCCCCTCCTCTTAACCTGAATCTAGGCTTCTCAGCGGGAAATGCCAACATACAAATTCCAAAAGTAGTATCTGTGAAAGGGATTTGGATTTAGCTCACACCTATTCATTAATAGTTCAAGACAAGTTACATGTGGATACTATAGGTATTGCCTTCTCCTTGGATGGTTTATAATGTAAGCTTGTAGGAGGAGAAGAGTTAAGAGACTTGCCCAAGATCACAAGAGAATGCAGCCAGAACAATTTCCTTGGGCCCCCATGCCACACAGGATTTCCATGTCTGCCCAAAACTGAAGGAAGCATAGACTGCAGGCAGGCTTTTGCATCGCCTCCAGAATTTCTGCAGATATAACATTGGCCCTGCCTTGCCTGAATTCTCCAGTAGCATCAAACCCTGTAAGGTTGAAGCATATCCTACTTACATTGGAAACATGCAGAAAAAGGGGTTACATTAGCATAAGTTTGAAGTTTGTGAGCAGTAACCCCAATAATCAAGGCTTCAATGTGTGATGTGATACTATTGCTAGATATTCATATTTATGAATATTAAGAATGGTTTATAATGAGGTTTCACTTTCTCTTTTATTTATTGTAGGAAAAATTTTTTATAAATTAAGACGTAAATATTCAGCTGGTGGCAGTCAGCATTTTTTTGGCTGCCACTAGCATTATGCCCAAATATTCAATGCTGGGCCATATCCAGATACTGGCATTGAATATCCTGGTTTATGTGGACCTCAATACTTAAACACAGAGAGGAACACAAGTCTCTGGATGTCCAGGAGAAATAGTTTATTCAAAACAATCGCATTAAAATCAAGGTAAAAGCAACTTCAAGGTGAATTAGGTACAAATTGTGTCACTGATGGTACATGCTCACAAAAGTAAGACTCGGAATCAACACGGTCCGTGTTTTGGCAAGTGATCAGCCTTTATCAGGAGTCCCAATTTGTGGGACACAAATGTGTAATACCTAATGACTCAAACAAACTTTAGCATGAGTTGTGTTCTGAGCCAATCTTCCATTTGAATAAACTATTTCTCCTGGACATCCAGAGACTTTTGTTCCTCTCTGTGTTTTTGTATCATGACTTGTTTGTGGAACACTGGTCCTTTCTCTTTGCTTGTGTTTGATCTCAGTACTTAACCACTTACGTTAAGCTGGATATAGATAGGACTGTGTTTCATGTGGTCCAATTTGTCCAATTAACTTAGGCAGTTAAGTGCTGATTCTGCCTCTGGACCAACCACAAAATAGTTGGTTTTCAGTTTAGCAGTTAGCCCTGCACAAGCGATTTAACAAGCAAAGAGCTTTTCCTGTCTGGTTAAATCGCTTTGAGTATCAACCCTTAAGTCTTTTGTCTCTCCTGAATGCAGGATTAATCCAAACAACTAGGAATATATGACAAAACAGTCCCTAAAATAAGATAAATACCCTGCAATACTTTAAAAACCAAAGTGCATACCTTAAAATTAATCTTCTGAGCTACTGGCAGCCAATATAGTTCAAAAATATTTGTTCAAATACATATACTCCTAAAACTACAACACCAAATGTGTAGAGGAATTTTGTACCCATTGAAGAAGCTACAATACAGTCAATGGTAAGGCCAAGTTAAAGGGCATTGCAGTAGTCCAAGATTGCTCAGCATCAGTTTTTGCATCACCATGAAAAAATCCTGAGAAAATAACCAGTGTTGAAATTTGAAAATCAAATGCAGCTTTTAAAAACAGCTTTGATAACAGAATTCACTTGATTCCTCAACTGCAATTATGAAAGTATTTGAAACCCTGGAGTCAATTGCACATATCAGTGCAATGGACTCCAGGGTTTCAAATACTTTATAATGACTGAATACCAATTTTGAAGCAAGTTTCCCCATAGGAAGTAAGTGAAACTGCTTTGATTGGTTCCACCTCTTCCCCCCCCCCCCCCCCCGAGGCTACCGGCGCTGCTCCATTCTCCCCCCCCTTGAGGAATCCGACGCTGTTCCAAACCCCTATCCGCGATCCGGCTTTCCCCCCCCTGCGAACCGGCATCCTACCCCCACTCGCATTGCCCCCCCTCCACAGCGATCCTACTTCCCCCCCCCCGAGCAGTCAATGACACTTCCTTTACCCGACTTGGCACTAGTGCCGGTGCCCAAAGATCCTCCCTCTTCTGGCGCGGCCTGGGCTGGGCGGTGCGTCGGATATTCTCCTTCTTCTGGGCTGGGCTGGACTGGCTTTGAGCATTTGCACATGCTCAAAGCCTTCTGGTCTCGCTCTCAATCTCGGAGAGAGCAAGACCAGAAGGCTTTGAGCATGCGCAAATGCTCAAAGCCAGTCCAGCCCAGCCCAGCCCAGAAGAAGGAGGATCTCCGATGCACCGCCCGGCCCAGGCTGCGCCAGAAGAGGGAGTATCTTCGGACACCAGCACTGGTGCCAAGTCGGGTAAAGGAAGTGTCATTGACTGCTCGGGGGGGGGGGAAGTAGGATCGCGGTGGAGGGGGGGGGGGATGCCGGATCGCTGGGGGGATGCCAGATCGCGCGGGGGGGGGGGCGCTCGTACAGCGAGGCAAGCTCGGTTTATGAGGCACCAAGTTTGCGAATGTTTTGCTCGTCTTGCAAAACACTCGCAAACTGGTGCACTCGTAAGCTGAGGTACCACTGTATTATCTTATTTCATTAAGTGCCAATTTGCAGAAATGCAATCCTATATTTTGACATTGTTTCAGATCACTGATTGAACAATATCAATGTAATTTTCTTCTTGTTTGGACTGAGAACTTTTCAGCACCTCCTCGTATTATAAAGCGTATACAAGATTAACGATATAGATGTAAGGAAAAAGATTTCAGCTGGGGCCCTGGTGAAGCCATATTTAAAGTTTAAATGAAGGGCAAAACACCAGTCAAAATACTTATATTTTCAGATGTTCCTTCTAATTTTTCCTGGGGCAAGCTCTTTTTGTACATTAGTGTGACCACTTAATGCTGGTGCCATCAGAGAACCCAGTTCCATCTTTCTCTTCCATTTCCATCTTTTCCCTTCATAATTTTCTCCCTCCTTACATTTTCTCCCAGCTTTCAACTCCCTCACCATTTCTCTACTCCATTTTTCTCATGCCTGTTTATTTGAAAACACCTATTTTCTGTCCATTGACAGTAATTCTAAGCAGCTTACATTGTTAATATGAAACAATATAATTAAACTATTTCAAAACATACAATTAAATACAGCCAACTAAATACAGATGAAAATGAAAATTTGTTTATTTCATTACAAAATTTCATATAATCTGATTAATTGCAAGGAAGCAGGTCTTAATTGACTTTTAGCGAATACTTGTATTGTAATGTCTCCTTAGATTTCTGCAATGTTCAAAATATAATGTCCTAAATGTAATATTCTGCAATGTTCTATTACAACACCCTCCTTAGATTTCAGCAATGTTCTCAAGTGTTCTCCATTCCTCGCTGTAAGTCGCCTTGAACCTTTGTAGGTATAGCACAATGTACAAATACCAGATTAGCATGTCAATGTGCAATCCCTACAATAAAGAACCTTTTTTTGCATAACTTTAATAATAGCACTGCAAGAAGCCTTTTCATTCCTTTTTTTTTGTCTCCCATGCCTTTCCTTCTTTTTCCTATTCCTCTACCTTCTACCTTATTCATAGCATCTTTCCCCCAGTTAAGGTGAACAGCAAGGGCTCTCCCCATAACAGCCAACCAGCCATCCAGCAGTGTCTGTACTGCCAGCATGAGTAGGTTCCAAAATTGCAGGACAGCTCATTCTGCCTGCTGATCCTATGATGGAGCAGATTAGCAGGTAGGTGTGGTGCTGGCTCATAAGCTTTGAACCTACTGGCAATGCTGATACACATGCTGTGGAGCAGCAGTAGACATAGGACACACTTTTGCCACTCCTCATCCAGGTTGCTAATTGCATAGCATGGGTTTTAGCCCAAGCAGTGGCGGTAACTGCTCCGACGCTCATAGGAATTCTATGAGCGCCAGACTAGTTACCGCCGCTGCTGGCACTAAAACTCGTGCTATGCGTTAGTAAAAGGGGGGGGGGGGGTGTTAGTTCTCATTTTAAAGTCTCTTTATCATTTCTGTATTGACAGGGAGACATCAAAGGTTGTCCGCACACATCAGTTTAAGGATGTGCGCATACAACTTGATTAGCTTAATCAGCATTACCAATTAACACCTGATAATTGACACTAATTGGCATCAATTAGAAGTTACACAACTTGATAGGTGCATTGCACAAAGTATTATGTGCCATGCCTAGTACATGAATCTAAAAAGGGGTGAATCATGGTTATTCTAAAAATTTATGTGCTGACCAATAACTTAGGCACATATGTTTGGGCCTGGTTTTAGCTGACCTAAATGCCGGTGAGTCTTTTTCAAATTAAGGAAATTAAACAACCCATTCATCAAATACAAATTATGCAGGTACTTTGAGGGTAATTCTATAAAAGGCACAGCTCTTTTATAGGCACCAAGAACACACCTATTTGGAGACTATTCTTTAAAGAAAAGTAGATATCCACCTTTCTTTACAGAATACTAGCATTAATAGGTCAAAATGCATTTATATTATAGATAAGATCACTTAAACTAGCTACAGAGCTGCTACAATTGTTTATGCTTACCTTGTTAAAGGGCAAACATAGATTATAGTATTTTATGATCTATGAGATTGATATTCAAAATGATTTAGCTAATCAAAATCGCTTGTTTGGGACTAACTGCTCATTTTCAGCAGCATTTAACCGGTTAGTGCTGCTAAAAATGTCCAGTAACCACCTAACATAAAACTGGCTAAATTTGTGAGGGCATTCTGGGGAGGGAATCAGTACTTGGCTAGTTAAGTGCTGATATTCAGCACTCAATCAGCCAAGGTCACCGCATATACAGGACTACAGGACAAAAGCCAATTCTATTTTTAGCTGGTTAAGTGATGAATATCGCACTTAACTGACTATGGTTTATTCAGCTTGGTAAACTCAGAAGTTTAATGACAGAGCCCAGACATGGTCCAACCTTGAATATCCAGACAACATACCAGTTGCTGTTGGCAAAACATTGAGCTCTGCCAGCTGAATTTTACATGTATAATTGTGCCCTGTCCATGCTTTGTCCAAATGCCACCCATATAACCACACATCTACTAAACACATGCCATTGCATGATTTTACAGTGCTTAGCTGTAAAATAATCAAGTGTATGTGTACAAGTGCATTAAAAAAAAACCCTAGAATACTGGAATTTATTTAAGTTCTTGCTGCCTAAATCTATGTAGTTTCCTATAGAATTACCCCTACAGAAGTTATTCTATAAATAGCCACCTAGATTTAGGAAGCAAGTAGGAACAAAATGCTGGTATTCTAGTCATTTGTATACATATATGTAAACAGCAGTAATCAGGCTACGTGCAGTTCTATTTTCAATAGTTTGTACTTTGCAGGTAGGTGATTACATGGATGGAGTCTGGACACATTTATATAACTTATAGAATACTATAGGTTATGTGCATAGTTCCCCAATCTAGGGGCAAACATTTATATAGGAAAATTATGTTTCTTACCTGATAATTTTCTTTCCTTTAGTCAGTCCAGACCAGTTGAGAACAAAAGGGTTATGTCCATCTACCAGTAGATGGAGACAGAGAAAAAAAAAGACAGTCCCAAGAAGTTTGCTCTTTAAGGGTATCATGTAGCCTGGAATGTTCAGTGTTTTGAATAGCCAAGCAATGGTGCTCATAACAGTTACAGCTGAGAACTGGAAAAGACTAAAGCCAATATGCCACTGAGGATATACTGTTAACATTATACTGTAGAATGAGGCTCATATGCAACTGATATAAGGCATTTCACTGAGTCAGGAGATATGAGGCATCCATTTGAAAGAAATGAAAAGCAGAAGTTATTACCTGTAAAAAGAAAATACTTAAAAGAAAACCAGAGAGGCCTGGCATGACTAAAGGAAAGAAAATTATCAGGTACGAAACATCATTTTCCCTTCCATTACATCTATGCCAGAGTAGTCCAGAATGAATGGGATTCAGCAAAGCAGTGTCCCAATTAGGGCAGGATAAAGAAAAAAAAAACCAAACCAAAAAAACAACAACACACAACAGGAGAAGCAAACTGTAGCAGCAGCGAATGGGAGTTCCAAAGATAACTAAGAGTAAGCCTACTCTATGGACGCGCTAAAGGTACTGAGTAGAACAGGAATTAATGCCATTGAATATATTATATAGATAGAAGGTATGAACCAATGGATGAAGTGATAAAATTAACCAATGGATGAAGTGATAAGATACAAGGGAAAGCAAAAACAGTACTTAGGCCCAAAATAACCAGCAAAGCTGTAGCTCATGGATACTGCAGACATGAAAAGGTGAAACTCATGACTTAATGAGGAACCATGCTAAGGTACCAAATCTCAAACAGCTGCAAAAGAGAAGGTATGCACAAAATGGAAAACTGGAAGGACACTGAACAAGTGATCAAAAGATGCACACTTATTAAGACAGTTAAAGCAGAATACATATAAGGTGCTAATGAAGGAGGAACCATTGAGAGCTAGAATGAAGCAGAGAGAAAACAATCAGACAAAGTTGTCAGATCCATGCAGGCAACAACTATCATCAGAGTCCTAGAGAAGGCTGCTAGACGCTGTATGGTGGCAACACCATTATATACAGTATAGCAAAATAATGGCATTTTAAAATGTCAGCCTCCTTTTTATTCCTGCTGGTGGCAGCCTCTTTATATGCAGTATAGTAGAGGTCTCCTCATATGTTACCCACTTATATTTTTCAGAGGGGCAGCATCCTTTAATCTGCATAATGACAGCAGCATTCTTCATCACTGCATGGTGCAAGCATAACTGTATGCTGCTTGGTAGGTGGTATTTTTAATAGATTCAATAACCAGTCTTCATAAATCACTTTACATAAACTGTTCACGATCCTCAGAGGGCTAAAGATTCCCTTTGGTTCATGTGAATATTATCACTGAACCCAATCGTCATAGGATTGATAGTTTATGTATATTTTATATGTATTTTTTTTTTTTTGCCTTTTTAATTAATCAATTTTACTTAAATCTCAAAACTATTTGAAACTTTTTCTTAATAATGTACTTAGCTTGATATTAGTAGACATCAATATTAGGGAGCGCCTCTACTGACACGCACATGTTTCAAGTTAATCCTTTCATCAGGGTTGAGGCTCCCGTGATTATTCTAAAACAAACAAAAGAATCAAAAATATTATCCTAAGCCATGTGAGAATATCAACTATTTATCTGGTAGGTGGTGGCATCCTTATATGCCACAAAATGGTAGCATCCTAACAGGCTGCAAGATGGCAGAGATTTTTCAGAGAGGTCAATTCAGCACCCTGCTGCAAGGTACTAGTACTGACAATCTCTTATGCGTTGCATTGGCAGTAGGCTGAGTGTTCTTAGTAGTCTCATGGACTCTACAGTGGCGGCAACCTTCTCTACCAAGTTTATTTTTATTTTTTCACTTGATATACTGTAATCAGAAAACATCTATGTGGTTTACATAAAATTAATATATAAAAATATTAAATGATAGAAAAATAAAATTATAGGTAACAACTGATTGTGTACTTATTATTTCAGTACCACACCACACTATACAATGCCTGTTCCAACTTCTACTGCTCTAAGACAGCAGTTATTATGTGGTTCTGTGTCAGCCTTCACTTTTCCTGCACCATATTTCCAAGTTTATTAAATGTCTAAATATATTGCAAATCATCACAATGCCCCCCCCCCCCCACCCCAAACAAACAGAGAAAAAAACTGCTAAACTGAAAACCAAAATACCAGTAAGGCAGCAAAAGCAAAATTCTTTTTGGTTACTGATTAAAATCTCAAAACACAATTAAATTACAGGCATGGAAGCTTCATCTCTACCAGCAAGCAAGAACAAAATAAGGACTTACTTTAATAAAGTAAAACTAGAAGAAGGAAGAGTACATAGATACTTGCTCTTCAAGAAACTGCCACAATAAACTTTTGCTTCATTTCACACTCCAAAGTCCCCTAAGAAATCAGGAGTGGATAAGGAGTGGGAGGACAGGGACCCAGCACTGCCAGGTGTCACCCAAGCAGAGGGACCCAGAACCTCTGGGTGTCATCCAAGCTCATTGAGAAAGTTCAGAATGATTTGTATGATCCATCCATCAATCCCTTGGAGACAGAGAAAAATACTGAACATTCCAGGCTGCATGATACCCTTAAAGGGCAAAGCTCTTGGGACTATTTTTTCTGTCTCCATCCACTAGTAGATGGATATAACACTTACACATAACTTATTTGTTTTGGATTGGTCTAGCACAGACATAAAGGAAATCCAGTTACACTAGTGTTCTGTAAAAGGAAGTAGGCCCTTACTTTTCCTTTGTAAGACTAGGCTCTAAATAGGCACCTTCTAGGCTTAAATATAGGTACACCTTTATAGAATTATCTGTGTCTAAATATCAGGATGCTTTGTGTGGGCTGAAAAGCACATGTATACTTTAGTTGTTAAGCACCTTATTGAAAATTACTAAATATCTTCATTGCAAAATTTTGTGCACCCAGATAAAATTATGTATAGTATTAAAACTAAATTGAACAGCCAGATATGTATATATATATATATATATATAGGATATATTTTTCCCACTAATGCAAAGCTCACGTACATTTTAAAAGATAAATGGATAGATATGAAAATGCAAGCTGTGTGTATATCTTCTCTCCTAAACACACCTGAGAACTCCTCACAGAGCGACTAAAAGTCCATGTTTGAACATACAGGAACAAAAAGGATGAGTAAGTTCCAAACAGCCAATTTACATAGAGAAAGTTTCAAAGCATTCTACATATTTCAATAAAGGAATAAAATAGCTAAGACTGAACACAGAATTACTGTTGGTGAAAGCAACTACTATGAAAAATCATAATGCTCAGAAGCGAAATTAGAGATTTGATAGATCTTGATCTATCTAGATCAATCAATATAGATACATATAGATTTTCTCAGTTTAAATTCACCAATCCATAACCCTGCAGTGAAGTGACCATGGCATGCACCCCATTCCTGATGTCCCATACTCCCTTACCTTTGACTTGCAATTCAATAAAAACTAATTTTATTTTCTGTGCCCGCTTCACTTGCTCAACAATCTATGTAACTAATTTGATCATTGAACTGTAACTCTTACAATATCCATTGCTTGAAAAATAAAACAAATATTACAGTTTCTTTCTCACTTTAAATTTTGTCATGCAAATTAGTGTGTAAAGGTGATGTAGATATGTGCATTTTATTTTGTAGTGACAAAATGTTAATAAAGAATGTACATGCAAACTTAAAGTAGCCATTGAAATGTTTTATTTACATATTATGCCACACATTATGCACACAGTAGCACAGTTAATTCTCTTCATGGTCTTTGGAACATCTCCAGAAACTGGGTTATAAAGATATTCACATGGAAGATGCATGAAGTGTATTTGCATGCACTACCTCCACTGTATGCAAATCTACCTCATATATATTTGCAGTAGGGATCTGGAAGCCTACTTGCTGCATGTTACAACTGGCTTGAGAACCACTGTACTAACTTATATATGAAAAGTATGTGAAATTGTTGTGTAGATTCTGCCTTGACTGCCGTTTGTAGAGTTGAACATACTAATATAATACATCCTTACAGATTTAACAGACAGTATTACTGTTCTTTGATTTCTAGTTCTATATATCACTCAAAAATGCTTTTTGCTATTTTAAAGGAACTGACACATAAGAACAGCTTTACTGGATTAGACCAATGGTCCAGCAAGCCCATTATCCCATCTTCACAGAGGCCAATTCAAGTCACAAGTACCTGGCAAAAACCTATCCTCATACCATTCTGTACATCCATCTATTTCTTTAGCAGATCTTTGTTTCAAAGATTGTTGGCCTTAAAAACTCAATGTAGGTGCCGAATTAAGCACCATTCAGTGCAATTCAAGTAAAATTGGGTGCTGTTTAATGAATCATGCTGAGCGGCACCTATTTCAGAGGCGCCCAATAAATAGGCCAGTTCTAGGAACTAAAACTTAGGCACCCATGTGAGCACTTAAGCACACTTAAGAGCAGTGATTCTGTAACAAGGGGCCTAACACGCAGCCCCATCCATGCCTAACATGCATAGCACCTATTTTTTTGAAGGCCACCTAAATTTTTAGAGGCGCCTTGTTACAAAATCATTCTTTCATGATAGGCGCCTAAGTTTCAATTATTGCTGATTAAAATGCTTAATTGGGCTTGTTATTCAATTTAGATAGGCGCCTATCTAGTTGGGCACCTCCGAAATAGGTGCCTAACATTAGGCGCTGGTTACAGAATTTGGGCCTCAATGCCATCGACCGAAGTCCCTATATGTGATACTACTCCAGCACCATCACATCATTGGTCATCTTTTATTGAAGCTTCCTCATTTTCAAAAAGGAAAACCTCCAAAAAGTGGCATAAAGGGTAAGATGGACGTTTTTCTTGCCAAACCTTTCCAATTCACCATTTAAAAAATCTATTTTTTAGATGGATATCTATGTTCAGCAGTATAACCATTCCCTGCTAACTGTAACCCTTACCCTGGCATCCTGTTTGTCTGTCTCGATTGATTAGATTATGAGATCATTCAAGCAGAGACTGTCTTGTTCATAACTCTGTACAGCACTGCACATGTCTGATAGTGCTCTAGAAATAATTAATAGTAGTAATAGTAGTAGTGTGGGCAGGACTAGGGACTTATGACTTGGAAGTTTTTCTGCCATAAACATTTTTTACAATTTGGATGTTTGGGGCTAGACCTGTATTAACAATGAATAAGTACCCAAAAGATACCCAAACTGATCAAATGACCCCCCCCCCCCCCACCACCACACACACACACCTGCCAAAGATATGAATGAAACAGTACTTACCTGCTTGTATGATAGCTTCAGAAGTTATGGGAAGCCCTAGTAGAGCAGCAAACAGGTCTCTGGAGTAGTCTGGTGGGTGGTGTAGTAAACCATAGAAATAGGACTTAGACCCATACTCCATTCTAACTACTACACTTATGGTGGAATATTTATTTATTTAAAACATTTATATCCTGTACATCCCAAAATCGGAGTAGGAACATGTGAGCCCACCTAATCTCATTCAAATCCCAATGTACCTACATATAGGTAACACCTATATGCATAAGGGCTATTGGGTTGCTATAAAGTTAGGCCTAGTAGGTTTGGGGTAGTGTTTGGAGGGCTCACCATACATTATAAGGGCGTATGAAGGATTAAGAGTTTTTCCCTCACTAAGACTGCAACTGGGTAGCAGGGGGAATCAGACAAATTGGGGAAAACTATCTGTCCCAGAATGCCCTAACCTTTGCAGCTCAGTGCTGAGATCCATTACGAAAAGAATACAGTCCTGCTGAGTCAGAGAGGCAGGACTCAGGCAGGGAGGAGTACTTCTGCCCCAAACTGGAATCATTTTGATAAGACTCTGAGAAAGGAGGTCCCAAGAAAGAGACTTCCACTAGAGAACCCTTCCCTAGCTGTGGGTTGAGGAATAAAATAGAATAGGCTGGTTTACCTTGGCCAGCCAAATGTCTTAGTGTCAGTTCTTCTTGCCAGATTTCTTGATTTCCCAGGGCTTTTCCTCAGCCCACAGCTAGGGAAGGGTTCTCTCTCATAAGAATCTCTCTGCTTAGGGATCTCTCTTAAGAATCTCTCTGCTTCTACTACTACTAATCATTTCTATAGCACTAACACAGGAGAAAGTCTCCAAGGGAAGGGCCCTAAAAGAACTCAAGTATATAGCTATCCAGCGCAGGAGGAATATGCAGATAAGAGCTCGGCAGGAGATCCAGCTTCTGGATATGAAAAGGAGAGTGACCCAGAAGTGGCAAATGCACAGAGTTCATGTCCTGGCTCATACCAGGGAGATGGCTTTGAAAATGGAAGAATTAAAGAGACAGCTGTAACAAGAAGTTGAAGATAAAGGGCCATGGAGGAGGTCTTGCGCATGGCCAGTCAAGAACTGGAAAGAGTTTGGGTCCAGCCAGAGCCACGGGCCAGGAATGACTACCAGGGAGCATTAGTGATAGCCATTACTTAGGTGGCTCAGGGGCAAACCAGTAGAGAATGATCTGACCAGCAGGTAGAAAAAATGGCCAGCCCCAGATCCCAGAGTTCTGGAGAACTGGTACCAAGAATACCAATACCCTGAGGGAGTTGCTGCAACATATCAGCGGACCATCAGGAGACAAATAATGGCCATTACAGTGAAGTACTCATAAAATGGGAAACCTGTGAGTCTTGGATTGGGTTTCATTTAGAACTGTTTCAAGAGTGGGAAACCCGAGAACAGATGAGGCTGGGATGGGAAGTCTCAAGTCAGGGGGAGTACACCTTGTCTGAAAAATCAAATTTTGTTTAAAAATCAAATTTTACATCTACACAAACGACATCACCATTATCTTTCCCCTAACAAACCTAACACCCTAGATGAAGAATCACCTGGCATCCATCTTAAAGCAAATCGAACTATGGATGGCCGATTTCAAATTAAAATTCAATTCAGAAAAAAAACAAATTCTTCCTGGCGAGCCCTAACGACAAAATCAAAGATTCATCAATTTCCTTGAATGGTCTAGTCTTTCCGATTGCGGATTCCATAAAAATTCTGGAAGTTACTCTGGACCGCTACCTTACCCTTGAAGCACACACAGACTCGCTGGTCAGAAGAGGCTTCTCAACATTGTGGAAATTGAGAACCATCAAAAAGTACTTCAATACTATCTCACTCCGCTTACTGGTACAATCTTCCATTCTAAGCTCACTCGACTACTGTAACATCATTTATCTGGGGTCTTTCAAAAAAAATCACTCAAAGGCTCCGAATCATCCAAAACTCGTCAATCTGATTGATTTTGGGGTTAAAAAAATGGGAACACCTAACTCCCTACTACCAAAAGCTCCACTGGCTGCTGGGTTATTCCATGTCAAGTGATCAAGGGCTCCCTGCATGACCATCACGGATTTTGATAAAACTTTATGCACAAAGTCCCACATGTATCAAACGAACTTTGGTAAAGTTTTAGTTTCGCCTGTGGAATATTCATGGAGATATAGCCATTTGTTTGACCCCATACTGCAATGACATACAGTACGACAGTGACATTCTGACAACTTTGAGACACAATATCTCACGAGCTATGTTTCCAAAAAAACTGAAACTTAGCTACCCTGCACAATTTTTGGAGCTCTATTCAGTGCTACCAATAATAATTTTTGTCGAGCACTGAGTGAATGGCTGAATTACAGTAAACTTGGCCGAAAAAATTAGTGCTCCAAAAAAAGTCAAAGTTTGACATTACTTAGCTCCCACAATAATTGAGTAATAAATGTGAAATTTGGCGCATAATGTCTCAGTACAACGTTGTTTTCAAAAGTACAATTTCAACCTCCAAGCTCTTTCCATTAGTTTACAAATTAAGTGCAAAGTTGCTAATTTGTGTAAAAAGGCCAAAAATAGGGTATTTTCAGCCTGCTTTTACAGAAAAATACCTTTCAGAAACTCTTTCAAATCAGTCTCATTAGAAAGAGCATATTTCAAACCCCCTAGAAAAGTGGGCTTCATTTTTCAACGCAGGTTATCAATGCCTGAAAAAGGGGGACAAAGTTGGGAGATGTCACCATGGCAACGGCCTACGTTTCAACTTACAATTATGTCACTTTTCACACTGTTTTTCCCTGTTTATTTTTACTCAAGCTTTGGGTACAATTATAGTGTTCTTAATTAATGATTATTCCTAACTAGAAATTGAGGTGATAATTTTGTTGCATGCAGATCACAAATTACAACTTGTTTTCTTTTTCAGATCCACATTATTATTAATTCAGTTTAAAATGGATGCCAACGAATCGACTAATAATAATCCTTTACTGCCAAACTGTGCCATTGGGCAAAAATTGTTGTCAAAGTGTCATGACGGCACATTTATTCTAAAAAATGTGGGCTCATTTTTTTACATAATTTGTCAACCGATGAAAAATTGCTTATCACTCGGCGCTCTGAAGTTGAACTGATGGATAAAGACCAAATCTGCCTCCACCACAAAGCAAAGTATCTCGACAAATACGAATTAAAGCAAACATCGTGTTGTAATCCATTTGAAAAGAAAAATCACATTGTTCAAAGTGGATTGTTAAAAGTCGATCTTGCCATGTCTAATGATTTTAGAAAAGTGGCAAAAATAAATATCAAGCCAGGTCAGAAACTTTGCAGTAGGTGCAAAGCCCAATACGTTTCAATGAGTGAAGCTACTGCAGCATCTTCATCTTCAGACGATTTTGATATCAGCATCTCCGATGCAGTTGATCAAAGCTTGACTGCTTTAGGAACCTCTCCATTGAAAATTCGAAGGTTAGCTAGTAGAGATAAAGCCGGCTATGTGATACGAAAAATTGAACGTGTGCAGAATGTGATAGCCAAGAAGATTACATCTGCTGCTGGAGTTTCAGCTGAAGAAGTTGGGCCGTCTCGTCAGTCTGTAGAATGCAAGTTATGTGAAGATTACACTGACCTCATTGAAGAAATGAAAACGAAAATTGCAATATCCAACAGGTCAATGAAAGTTCAATTATTGACAATGGCCCCAAAAAGTTGGTCAATAAAGGAAACAGCAATGAAGTTTGGCGTTTCAGAGCGCATGGTCAGAACAGCCCAAAAAGTAAAGAAAGAGAAAGGCATTTGTTCTATACCTGATGCAAAAATTGGCAAGTCCCTTCCAAAAGAAATTGCAAATAGAGTTCAAGATTTTTACGAAGACGATGAATTCAGCAGAATATGTCCTGGCAAAAAAGATTGCATTTCAGTCCGCCTCAATGGTTTAAAAGTACAAAAGCAAAAGCGGCTGCTGTTGTGTAAATTAAAAGAGCTGTATGTGGTGTACTGTAACAAATACGGAACTGAAATTGGTTTTTCCAAATTCTGTGAGCTCAGGCCAAAGTGGTGTGTAACCGTTGGTACATCAGGTGCACACTCCGTGTGTGTCTGCACGATACATCAAAATGTAAAGCTCATGCTACAAGGCGCCGATGTCAAAGAGAACTACAAAGTTCTTATGGAAAAAACTGTGTGCGACCTAAATGTCAAGGACTATATGCTACAACGATGTCAAAACTGCCGTGGTGAAGAAGCACTAACAGCATACCTGGAAGAAATATTCAAGGATTTAGATCCAGAAGAATCAATAGAATTTAAGCAATGGGTTCACGCTGACCATGAAACATTAGAAACAAGCGTACTAACCATGGACAACTTTATTGAAAAACTTGCAAGCAAGATTTGGAAGTTGACAAGCCACCATTTCATTTCAAAACATCAAAGTGAATATTTGAAGATGTTGAAGACAGGCTTAAAAGAAACGGAAATGATCGTTTTGATGGATTTCGCTGAAAATTACTCATTTGTTGTACAGGATGCCGCCCAAGGCTTTCACTGGGAAAATTCACAAGCTATGGTACATCCTTTTGTTGCATATTACCTCAATGAAGTGGGCACATTGCAAGTTGTAAACTGTTGCATTATTTCTGATCATATGCAACATGATACGATATCTGTACACGTGTTTATTCAAAAGTTGATCAAATTTTTGGTAACTCAAACAAACACTACCAAAATATACTACTTCAGTGACGGCTCAGCTGCACAATATAAAAACTACAAGAACTTTGTGAATTTGTGCAATCACAGAAATGATTTCAACATTGAGGCTGAATGGAATTTTTTTGGAACTAGCCACAGAAAATCACCCTGCGATGGAGTTGGTGGAACAACTAAACGACTGGCTGCCCGGGCTAGCCTCCAAAGACCATCAACGGATCAAATATTGACGCCAAAGGATCTATTTAACTTTTGTGACCAAAATATACACAGAGTTAAATACATTTATGTTCCAAAAGAAGAAATTGAAGAAAGCAAAAAGTTTCAAGAAGAAAGATGGCATGAAAGCAGCACAGTAGCCGGTACCAGAGAGCACCACCAATTTGTACCAGTCGACTCAAACTCGGTTCGTGTCAGCAAAGTTTCAAATGACACAATACATTTTGTTGCCAAAATTTCTGATACTGCCATTCCAAATTTGAAAGTGTCCGAAATCTTTCCTGGTTGCTACGTTGCCTGTACTTACGATAATCAATGGTGGATAGGCAACGTTGTTGAAGTCTCAATTGAACAAAATGATGCATTGATAAAATTTATGCATCCTCACGGTCCAGCTCATTCGTTTTATTGGCCAGAAAGGCAAGACGTTTGTTGGGTTCTAGAGCAACACCTCATCTGCATGCTTTGTGCCCCTTCAGTTACATCATCCGGCCGCCAATATCAATTTCCAGAAACTGCATTGAAGAAAGTGGCTCAAAAATTTAACAGAATGTTATAAAGATTGCTGGCAGTTAAAATCAAAGTGGACTTCACTTCGGCTTGGGAACCATATAAGATACCCAATTTAGGCTTGGGAACCTAGGATAAGACACCCTAATAATTGGCTTTGGAACCAGAAAGATACCAACAAAAGGCTTTGGAACCTTGACAAAGAAACCAAATGCGAGGTTTGGGAACCTGGACGAAGTGGCCCACCCGTGGCTGGTATTGCACAGCTATCGGGCGTGACCCCTATGGCGATGGGGTAGCCAGTTCAAACTCTTGAACTGGTAGTGACAATGTCACCATGGACCAACGCAATAGAGTAGTAGTAATACTACGTCAATACAAAACTGTAACTTTAAAAATGACAGAACTATGTTGAAATAGAGGTTGTTGCCGTGGCAACGTCTCCCAACTTTGTCCCCTTTTTTCAGCCATTGTTAACCTGCGTTGAAAAATGAAGTCCACTTTTCTAGGGGGTTTGAAATATGCTCTTTCTAATGAGACTGATTTGAAAGAGTTTCTAAAAGGTATTTTTCTGTAAAAGCAGGCTGAAAATACCCTATTTTTGGCCTTTTTACACAAATTAGCAACTTTACACTTAATTTGTAAACTAATGGAAAGAGCTTGGAGGTTGAAATTGTACTTTTGAAAACAACGTTGTACTGAGACATTATGTGCCAAATTTCGCATTTATTACTCAATTATTGTGGGAGCTAAGTAATGTCAAACTTTGACTTTTTTTGGAGCACTAATTTTTTCGGCCAAGTTTACTGTAATTCAGGCATTCAATCAGTGCTCGGCAAAAATTGTTATTGGTAGCAATGAACAGAGCTCAAAAAGTTGTGCAGGGTAGCTAAGTTTCAGTTTTTTTGGAAACACAGCTCGGGAGATATTGTGTCTCAAAGTTGTTAGAATGTCATTGTCGTACTGTATTTCATTGTGGTATGGGGTCAAACAAATGGCTATATCTCCACAAATATTCCACAGGCGAAACTAAAACTTTACCAAAGTTCGTTTGAGACATGGTGGACTCTGCATATGAAGTTTCATCAAAATCCATGATGGTCATGCAGGGCACTTTCCAAGAATCTGATCACTTGACATGGAATGACCCGCCACCCCTCGAAGCGAGAGTGGTGTTCAAATTTGCTTGCCTCTATTTCAAATTCATTCTAGGTTCAGCCCCCTTATACTTGGTTCCCCATTTCAACTTAGAATGTCCATCCAGACCCACATGCAGACTACACCTATTTAACCACCCAACACTAAAGGCCTGCCGTTACAAAAGATACCTGAACAGAACACTTGCCTTCCAAGCAGGTCAACTGAACGATTGGCTGGGCAATATTATCACGCACTCCTTATCCTATCTAAGTTTCAGAAAACTTGTAAAAACAAACTTGTTTAACCAATTTGTAACCAAGTCCTCTCAAGCCTCTCCTCTCCTAACCGAATTGTTCCCAAAATCTCTTATGCCTCACTTCTGTACCATGCTCTCCTGTATTTTGATGATCTTACATTGTACCTGTATTCACTGTTTGTCCATCTCTTCTTTGTTGTAAACCGCCTCGAACTACCACGGCTTTGGCGTTATCTATAATAATAAAAAGCTAAGCGCGCATGCGCACTCGTGCCGCATGTTCCCTGATCCCTTTTCAGTCGGGATGTGGCGGCACGAGTGCGCATGCGCTAGATGGTGCGGCATGAGGGGCCACCAATTAGGAGAGCAGGGGATTTGGCTGGCCCCGGCCAGGCAAGACCCCCCTTCCCCGCTACACCCAGGTCCCACAGCCCTGCCTACTTGACAGCCCAATGGTATCATAGGATCGACTCCTCAAGCCGGGACCGCAGCCTGCTTTGCCCTGCCCTCCTTCGTACGCTTTAATGCGGAAGCTGGGACCGTAGCCTGCTTTGCCCTGCTCTCCATCGCACGCTTTAATGCGGATTCACTGATCCCACCCGCTGGCCTTGCTTTGGCTCCCCAGCCGTGAAGTCTAGCGCTCTATCGGGTGCTCCTCGATTGGCAAATTCCTTGGTGACGACGATGACGACATGGAGGGCTCGAGTTCCTCCCTTCCGTGAGGGGCGCATGCGCTTGCGCTCTGTCCCTCTCTTCTGTGACGTCAAGGGCTACTCTCCGGGAGCAGGCGAGTGAAGCCCAGTACTTCCGGGTAGCTAAGGGTCGGAGCGCGGTGCGTGCCCAGGGTCCAGGTGTTTTATTTTATTTTTCTTTCCAGCTTATGATTTATCTTTAATCTTATCTATTGTTTTGCCTTTTGTCTTTGTTTTGTTCTATTTCTATCATTTAAATTTCTCCAGAATTCTACTGTTCAACGGCACCCCCTTCTGCTTCTATTCCTTTCTCTCCTCTCTTCTACCTTCCAAAGTATTTAGATCAATGCTGTCTTGTTAAAATGTTTATTTTATTTTTATTTTTCCTCTAACTCTACTTTTCACTTCTCTATTACCCTCCAGGTACTTTAGTTAGATTGTGAGCCTTCGGGACAGTAAGGGAATTTTTCAAGTACCTTTCTTATTTCTAATCTTAATGTATATTTTCTGTAAACCGCTTAGAACCTAACTGATGTAGCGGTATATAAGAAATAAATTACATTACATTACATTTACATTACATTACATTACATTACAGGTGGAGAAGCCGGTGCTGGAGCCGCTTGCGCACATTAGCGCTGGTTAACGTGCCCTGCAGGGCTTAGCGCTCGCAAATTCCATCTAAGGCGCATTGAAACCTTTAAGGTTGGGGGGAAATAATGGAAACGAGCAAAAGAAAGGCCTGAAAGCGCCAGGGAGGAGCCACCCCAAGACAAAGATGCCAGCAGAAATGTAACTATTGCAGACTGCTTGGGGGGGGGGGGAAGGAAGGGAGGCCTACTGCTGGACAGGGGGAGCAGGAAAAGGTGCTGATGGACAGGGGGGAAAAAGGAAGGGAGGCCTGCTGATGGACAGGGGGAGCAGGAAGAGGTGCTGATGGACAGGCGGGAGATAAAACAAAGGGAGAAGGGCTGCTGCTGGATAAGGGGAGCAGTGAAGGGGTGATGGTGGACACAGGGGAGGTAAAAGGAAGGGAGAATGGACAGGGGAAGCATGCAAGGGGTGGTAGTGTACAGCCAAAAGATAGACAGAAAGAAAGTCAGAAATACAGAGGAGACAGAGAGAGAAAGAAATAAAGACAGACACACATACATATATTCTAGCACCCGTTAATGTAACGGGATATAAAGCTAGTATAAGAATAAAATTATTATTATTATTATTGATACTGTAGACTGCAGTACTGACAAGACAAGTGCTGGGCCTTTCAATTGTGAAAAGAACAAAGACTGCCAAGAGTTGCCTGAAGAGAAAGAAGTGGGCCCAGAAGTAGCAGCAATGTCACAGGCCAGAGCAGCTCTGGAGTACATGGAGTAGTCTGCAACAAAGACTGGAGAATCCAGGCATGCCAGGTGTCAAAGGAGGCAGCTCCCGAGTGGAGTATGGACAGTCCAGTTCAAAGATGGCAAGGGCATTGGTGTGATGGGGCCCAGTGGCTGCTGTGCTTATCTTACCCTGTTCATATTCAGTTACTTGAGAGGGTATATATAGAGTAGTGGTTCAGTAGCTCCCTGGTGAGGTCTTTAAGAGGTCCTGGAGGTATAAGAGGTCTGGATACCCATAGGAATAGTGACGCTAGGCCCTCTGGGAGAAGACCCCTGGTGGAAGCAGGCACTCACCCTACTAGGGTTGAGTTGAGGGGGGAGGGTATGTGAGGGATTAAGGGGTTTTCCCTAACTAAGAATGCAGTTATGGAACTGGGCAGCAGGGGCAGCAGACAAATTGGGGGAAAACTACCTGACCTAGAATTCCCTGTGCTTTGCACTTGCAGCTCAGTGCTGAGATCCATTAGGGAAGGGATACAGCCCTGCTGAATCGGAGTGGTGGGGAGAGAATCAGACAGGAAGGAGAGGTCCCTAAGAGAGGAGGACCCTAGAAAGAGACTTTCATTAGATAACGTCTCCCTGTGGGCTGAGGAAAATCCTGGGAAATCAAGAAATCTGTCAAGGACTTTAAGAAGAGCAGACAGTACAAGACTTTTGGTACATGGCTGGCCAAAGTAAGCCAACCTTGTTATACTGAGGACTGTGAACTATGTGTGAGTCTGACTGGAACCAGTCCTTGAACCTTGCTTAAGAAAAACTTTTTATCCTTGAGTTAAGAAAGAGTTTTGCCTTATCAGAGCCTGCGAGGTAACAGGCTCAGGTCTGTACTTAATTAAAAAAACAAACAACTATTATACCTGCTAAAGCAGGGGTCCCCAAAGTCCCTCCTTGAGGGCCGCAATCCAGTCGGGTTTTCAGGATTTCCCCAATAAATATGCATGAGATCTATGTGCATGCACTGCTTTCAATGCATATTCATTGGGGAAATCCTGGACTGGATTGCGGCCCTCAAGGAGGGACTTTGAGATCCCTATGCTAGAGTATCCAGGCTGTTTATGTGAGTGGGCACAGGGTCCAGGAAAGCCCAGAGTGGACTCTGCCACATGGGGGTTATGGTGAGATGTATACCTGGGCTTTTTTATGCGAAGTTCACTGCAGTGTCCCCTATGCTATTAAACAGAATTCTTAATTACATTTTCTACATGTCTTTGTATCTTCAACAACAATGTATGCTGGTTAACTGATTTTGAGCAATACATTCCTTCAGAGCATCTTCTGGAATTTCAGCGGACTATTCATACTCTGTCTCAGACTGCAACATATCTTCCAAGATCACTCTCTGATGCTTTTCAACTGTCTTCCAGAGCGTCTGCTATGTCAGTAGCTATGAGAGGCCTAGCTTGGCTCAGACTTTTTGAATAGAGCTCAATCATCAAAATAGATTGGCCAATATCCAATGCCTAGGGAGGGAACTTTCTGGCGAGCCCATCGAGGTTGCTGCACAAAAATTAGCTCAACATGAGCAGACTTGGAATACTTTAAACAAAGCAAAGTCCAGATTTCAAGGAAATCTACTAAACAACCTCCTTAACACCGGAGACATTCTCCTTCTACACCTTCTGTTTCTGGGCAGCCACTGAAATAGCAGCAAATGTGCTAGAGGCCAAGGCTGATTTAGTGAAACTTATTCATAACTCTGCCCAATTCTTCTAGATCAATCGCAGCTTGCCTTTACTATACCATCAGCGTTGGTCTCATATTAACCAACCTATTATTTTTCACAGTCCTTCTGGAAGGTTTCTCTTTTAATTTTATGTCTATAACCGCAAAAAAAACAAACAAACCCCAAACACTTCAGTTAGTCGCAACAGCGGTTCCATCTCAAGTTTTTTTGATTTCCAGCAGTATTTATACTTCATATTTCCTATGAGCTCCACTGCACAAACTCATATTGGTAGGAAATCCACCATGTTTTTTTTCCTATCATCTGAACTCTATTTCACTAAGAGGGGAAGATAACATGGGTGTAAAGTTGGATTCCTCCACATGTTTTTCAGCAAGAATAACACAAATTGGAATGCATCAATCAGGCTTCAACTGCTTCAGGATTCCACCATGGGATGTAGAGGTGTTAGGTTGTTTTTTTTTCCTGCTGCTGGGATACATGACAGGATCTAACAGGGGTGTAGAGCTTGTAAGTTGGATTCCTCCCATATTAGAACCTTGCACTGCTTTATTTTCGAAGCAGGATCATCCAAGCTGTTTCTTGAAACATGTCTTTCACTGTATCATCAATATTTATACAGTACCTTCCAGAAGGCATCCATATACTTCAACTATTTTTCCCTACACCTGTTCGTTCATGAACATTCCCCCCCAAACTTTTTACTCCATCTCCTTTTGATTCCAAAAGGCCTAGAGGTTTGGGAGTGACTGTAAGGGAGAGGAGGCCACTACATCCTTTTAAGAATGTTTTATTTCCCTCCAGCTTAGTTCAGCCATTGTTTCTGGACTGATGGTTTCTTCTAGTCTGTAATTAGACATTGATGCATTCTGAAATCCAGACTTGTTCCTACTGGGTTTTCCATACAGGTCTCATACATTTTTTTTTTAACACACAGATAATTTCTGTGCTCAAGCACACTTCATTTCCATTTCTTCTTGTATGCTGAGCCACTCAAGTTGTAATGTGCTCTATACCTCAGCAGGAGAGTCTAGTTCTCTAGCTCTCTATTGAGAGAATGAGCACATTTGGACATAGGAAATTACTCAACATTTATTCCTTTTTTTCTGTCCTCCTTTACTCACTAATTGCCATTTTGTTCTAGAGTCTAAACAATTTCTCCTCATCATCCAGCAATGGCTGCCTCATTCTTGGATGCATTGGACCACTTCCTCTGAGCGGTTCCTCCAATTCCTCTCGGCCTCCATGCTTCTTGAAGTCCCTGAGTGGACCAGACAGCTGGGGTCCTTCTTTCTGTTTCAGCTTTGGCAAAGATCTTTCTTTCAAGAGTGAAAGGTCTATTTTATATCTTGGTGCCTTTTGGGGTGGCCTCAGCAGACACTGTTCTTTTCTCATCTTATCAGACTTTTTAGCTGCATCCAAACAACCTTCTGCTGTAAGGAGTGGCAGAGAGGTTTTTTCTCTGTTCTAGGAAACGCCTGAAAACACATCTATTCCTGAAATACTTAGGAAACCAACCTATTCAATCTTAGTCCTTAACAAACGACCGCAAGAACCACCAATCGCTAAGTCTGTACTTTGTTTATTCATTCCATCTGTAACTTTGTTTATTCACTCAATCTGTAACATTTCTAATCATTGTAAAACGCATAGAACTTCACGGTCCTGCGGTATATAAACTGTTATTATTATTATTCACCTTATCAAGCCTGGGAGTTTTTCCTACCCCTCTCCCACTCAGCTCTTCGCCTCATTTCAGTCAGAATTCGCCCTAGGGTTGTAAGTATTTTCCATGTTCAAGTCAACAACCTGCTCATCCTCTGGTTTCCAGCTTTGTAATAGGTCTTGTCAACCTCCACTGGTCTCCAGTGTGTTATGATCTTCAACTTGTTCTCACCAAATGGTTGGACCTTCATTTTAACCAATGTTCTCTGTACATCTTAAATTTCTCTTTTGGACAGTGGTCTTTGCCATCTCCATCACTTGTGCATGTTGAGGAACTGGGCTTCCAAAATAGGTGTGAGACCTATCCTGTACAGTTTTTTCACCAGGATAAAGTACTTTTTTGTACCCCTCCTTTATTCTGGTCAACAGTGCTCATGGAATGTAATGCACATTTCATTGTTGTGCTTCTACCTTTCTCTCTATAGCCTATTCTCGCCCTGGAGGGTGGCTCTTCATACCTTGGACTGCAAACAAATCTTGACTACTTTTCTCTTACAAGGAACTCAGGGCTCCTTTTACTAAGCTGTGATAGCGTTTTTAGCACGGGTAGAATTGCCATGTGTGCTAAACCCGTGCTACGCGGCTAGAACTAATGCCAGCTCAATGCTTGTGTTAGCGTCTAATGCGCGCAGCAATTCTGCACGCACTAAAACCGCTATCGCAGCTTAGTAAAAGGAGCCCTCAGTCATGCAGAACCTATTCTTACCTGTTCACCCCCTTTGTTCCTCACAGGTTGAGTCAGCCTATCCCTAGAGATCTATTTTCACATACCTTGCAGTCTGTATTTCTTTTTCCTTTTTTCTGTTCTACAACTTGGGAAATCTCTGATAGCACATCAGATCTCAGCTACTGTGATTAAGTTGCATTCTTCCATCCCGTTTCCATGGGAAATATCTATAATGCAGCTACTTGGTCCTCAGTTTACATGTTCATGCTCACTCCTGTCTGGAATCTTTGTCCAGAAAAAAGGGTCACTTCGACTAAGCAATATTATAAAATTTATTTCCTTCATTAGCTAACTCTCCCTCCATCCCATTGCAGTACACTAGGGAGTCCCACATGTGAGAATATGCTATCTGCTTGTCCTAGGATAAAGCAGTTACTTACCATTACAGGTGTTATCCAGAGACAGCAGACAGATAGTCTCACATTCCACCTGCCTCCCCTGGTTGGCTTCTTAGCTTATGGAACTTGAGGTACCGGGAGCCGGCGTTGGGCGGGAAGGCACTCGTGCATGCATGGTGCGGGCAGCTGCAAAGTTTCTAAAAACTTATTGCGACTTCACTTTTCATACTGTCCATACCAGGCTCCGTGGATGATGTTATCCATATGTAAGAATATCTGCCTGCTGTCTCCAGATAACACCTGTTATAAGTAACTGCTTTTGCTATGTGGGGGGACCTGCAACCCAAATTACAGTGAGGAAATCAGAAACCAGACCCAAAAATCGCAACCTGCAACTGCTTAAAATTTCCCACAACCAACTTTTAAAAGCAGCAACTAGGATAGGAGACCATGCCTATGGTAATTTCAAAATGTGTATGTTACAAAAGGGGACCTAAAATGCTTGTTTAGGGCCCACTAAAGGGTTATCCCTTTCTAAGCTCCACCACCACTTTAAAAACAGACTGCTGGGACAGTCTTTTCATGGGAAGCAACATATGTCATATAATAGGTTGCCTTCTTGCTGATGACCTGGACCTGCATTCTGACAGCTTCTGAGATTAAGGGACGGGACTTGATATGCTGCTTTTTTGTGAGCTTGCAATCAAAGCGGTTTGCATAGTTTTAGTCAGGTACTCATTCTGTACTTGGGGCAGTAAAGTGACTTGCTCAGTCACAACGAGCTGAAGTGGGCATCGCACTCACAACCTTAAGGTATCGAGGTAGCTGTTCTAATCACTAGGCCACGTTGCAAGAAAGCAGCCCAATTTGGCCGGGACCTCCGCGCCTCCACCAGTTAGCTTTGTGGCGCGGTGTGTTGTGGGGGTTGCTGTGGTTCCCGTCGCTAGGGAGGCGGGAAGCCGCGAGGAAAGACATATACTGTGAGTGGGGACCGTCGCGGTACCGCTGGTCAGGACATGCTTGCTTGCCCTGAATCCAAGTCCCGCCTGACCAATGGACGCCGAACAGCGGCTGAGAAGTTTCGAGTCGTCCTGTCTTATCCCCATACGCCCAAGAAGACGGGATTGCCCCGGGAACTGTTCAAATGGCTGCAGAGCCTCGATTTGAGGTTCTACCCTACGAACTCCTGCAGGTAACGAGCCCAGCAACTACGACTCCCTCCTACTTCGACTCTCAACCCAGAATGGAGTCTGCTCCCAGAGCAGTCCTCTTTCCCTTCATCAGAATCCCGGAGTCCTCGCGAGGCGCATCTCCAAGACCCCCTCCAAGACCTTCACTATCACTGTCCCCAGTTGGTGGCCAGCTGCAACATGCATAAGCTATTGCAACCTAAACCTATTTAAAACAATCTAGATATTACTAAAAAAAAAAAAAAAAAGAAAACCCCTAAAATTTCAGTTCTGGCGCTGCTTTATTAGTTTTAGAGGATAATGCATTTCATAGATTTTGTAATTATGTTGTGTATCAGTTTAGACACTTAAAGGAAGAGTGATTCAGAAATCTGAACTAAGTTTGAGGCAGTTTTCATAAGATTCCTCTGGTCAAGATTTTTGGCATTACAGTGAGCAGTCTGGAACTAACAAGAAAGTTCTTAATAAAGACCTGGACTTTCATATGCATTACAAGTCATAAAATTGTCTGCTTTGGATCTCCCATCTGTCTTTCCCCTTCAAACCTAAGAATTGCCATACCGGCACAAACCGAAGGTTCATCAAGCCTGATATCCTGTTATTGTACTGCTTTCTTCTTTGGAATGACTTCTTTTGCTCATTGTATCCTGATTTGAGGAAGGGGATGTTAACTTCTGAAACTAGATAGGAGGTATTCTTGCTATTTTTTCTTCTATTTTAATTGGAAAAACACAGGGCCCCTTTTACAAAGCCGCAGTAGCAATTCTCCCAGGGCAGATGAGATGCACCAGAAGCTCATATGACTTGAATGTTCTTTGGTGCATTTGCCATGGGGGAATCATTACCACAGGTTTTATGAATGGAGCCTACAGTAAGTAAACTACATTATCCATTATGACTCTTTAGGTGTGATTAATCCACTCATCCACAGCATCTGTGCCCATTTAAAAAAAAAGGGCTAAATTATGGTTAGACAGTTGCTTTTTAGGATCGCTAAAAATGATCACTTTTTATCCCAGGACAAGCAGGTAGCTCGTCCATGGATCCCCTGTACGGACAGTTGCAAAAGTGCACCGGCACTTTAAGAACTTTAGAAAGTTCGTGACTGATTGCACTGCACATGCGCGAGTGCCTTCTCACCCGACATAGGTGCGCAGCTCCTCAGTTCTTAGTTTTCTGTGGAGCTAAGAAGTCGCGTTTTTGAACATTAGTTATTTTTGCCTTGTCTTCCTGCTCGCAAGTTCATTTAATACTTCTTTTCTTCTTCTTTTATTTCTTTTTCTACCTGCTAAGGTCCGGTAAAAAAAAGAAAATAAATTATTTTTTCCTGGTTTTCGCCTTTGGGCGCTTCATAGAAACATAGAAATAGACGGCAGATAAGGGCCACGGCCCATCTAGTCTGCCCACCGCAATGACCCTTCCCCGCCTATCTCAGTGAATAGATCCCACGTGTCTATCCCATTTGGCCTTAAAATCAGGCACGCTGCTGGCCTCAGGTCACTGAGGCCAGCAGCGTGCCTGATTTTAAGGCCAAATGGGATAGACACGTGGGATCTATTCACTGAGTTAGGCGGGGAAGGGTCATTGCGGTGGGCAGACTAGATGGGCCGTGGCCCTTATCTGCCGTCTATTTCTATGTTTCTATGAAGCGCCCAAAGGCGAAAAAATAATTTATTTTCTTTTTTTTTTACCGGACCTTAGCAGGGCCTCCATTCTCGCCTCAGCCTTTTGTTTTTGATTTGGCTGAGGAGGTTTTTCCGTTGATGTCCCGTCCATTAACGGGGTTTAAAAAGTGAGGCAGTTGCTAGAGGACATTTTTCGTCACTGACCCTCACAGCTAATGCATCCAGTGCCTTGGACCAGAACAACACATTGACATTTGTGCGCATTGTTCTAGTCTTAAGTAAACCATAAAAAGCCGCCTTCTTCAACAACAGCAATTGTTTGGTGCCGGCATGGAAGAGGAATCTTTGCATCCATCCACATCCAAGTCATCAGCATCGAAGGCACTGACGTCTTCCGATGAATCTGCATCAACCCCAGCATCGCAGCATCTTGCTCCTTCTGGTAAGCCAGCGAAGTCACCTGATTCCCAGGTGGGGTCGCAGGTCACTAAGGCATTGAGTCCAGTCATGTCAGCCAAGCAGAAACCCCATATGGGACTCGTTTTCAAATACATAGGTGCATTGTCCTCTTGAGTCATCGTCTTTGGAATGAGTCGAGGCACCAGTGATGCCACAGGTACCAGTGCCCACTTTAAGAGAGCAGTTTAAGCTTTCTTTTGTGTGGAGTATGGGGATCTATTTAAAATATTTAACCTGACATCGATGGCCCAGCTTGAGCATACCACCACCAGGGATGCCGGTACCAGCACTGTATCATCGATGTATTCCACTGGTTCCCAGCACCAGTCACCGTCCAGACATGCATCGAAGCATCGTGCCTCCAGTCATCATTCCAGTTCGTCGAGACACCATTCTTCTCCTCGACGATCTCTGTTGAGCAAGTGTTCTCAAAAACAAAACATGTTTCTCCAAAGCGTTCAGAGAAACGCAAATAACGTACACCATCTCCTCCAGATTGCAGCATTCCCTCCCCCTCCACTTCCCTGTGCAGCAGCAGCGTTTCCTCTACCCCCCCTTTCCCTTCCCGCGGTCTGGCCAGCTCCCTTAGTCCCTTACCGCCCCCTCTCTCCCTTCCCGCGGTCCCGACAAACCTTCCGATTCCAGCAGTGTCTGCAGCACTCTACATACGCTGCTTAGGGGCCTTCTACTGCCCAGCAAATCAGAGCAGTAGAAGGCCCCGAAGCAGCGTGTGTAGAGTGCTGCAGACGCTGCTTGAATCAGAAGGTTTCAGGACCCGCAGCCCTTGCTGGACCCGAAGTGAGCTCTGTGGGTTTTTAAGTCCGTTGGGGGAGGGGAAGAGAGCAGCTCCTCTCCCTTCCAGCTTCGTGCTTCTTTGCTTTATCCTTCAGATGGCAAGAGCCACCGCGGCCGATAGGCTCTGCGCTGCCGCGCGCATGCGCACTCCTACCTGCGGGTCCCTACAGCGCATGGAAAATGGGAGCACACAGGTGGGAGTGCACATGCGCGCTTAGGGCTTTATTATATTATATTATTATTATTATTATTATTATTTTGGTCATCCTTTCTTTTTCATTCTAGAATTCTAGAATGTATGCATGGTAATCTTATGTAAGTGGAACTTATAAAGTAACGATTAAAAAAATGTCAAAAGATGGGTACCAAATTCTGTTGATTGAAAATCAGTGGCATATATTGAATACACATATGTTTTCTCTTTTTTTTTTTTTCAAACCATTAGAGACTTTTCGAATGGCTACATCATAGCAGAAATTTTCTATTGGTATTTTCCTGATGACATTGAAATGCATGAATTTAAAACTGGAAACTCAATAGCAACGAAGTTGAGCAACTGGGCATTGCTTGAAAGGGTAAGCAGCTAAGTCAGTTACTAATAATTTATCTATACAAACATCCAATTTACTTTGTAGCATAGTGTATTAACTATAATATTGCATACCATCATTCCAAATTGCAGAAAATGATTTTTATTTAAAAATCAACATGCAAATTGGTGGGTTAAGTTTCAAGTTTTATTTTAATTTGATGAATCACTTATTTAGATTTACTAAGCGAGTTACATTATAAAAAAAATTAAAACATATATTTAGACATACCATTTAAAAATGATGGGTTAGACCGATAGACTTACAGACTAATCGATACACAAGGTAAGGAGGGATAGAACTACAATGCTTTAAAGAACAGAAAAGAACCATAGATGGAAAGAACATTAACTAACATATTGCTAGAATGGGGACCTGCCAGTTCTCAAATGTTGTGTATTACCATGCAGAATGTTCCCAGTTTGGTCTCTGAGTCTGATCTTTTATTCCCCATATCGACTGGGGCTGGGAATGTTGGGAAGGCACTATTCACAGCTGTTAGGGAAAGTAGCAGCTTAAGGATGACACTAAGATCCATATTCTATATATGGCGCCTAAAAAATCGGCACCAACTAGAGCAGTGCTTAGCACAATTCTACAATGTGTATGCACCGTTTATAGAAAAGTATTTAGTGTCTATGTGCATCACATAAGTTAGGTGCACCCATTAGGCTAGCTAAAACCAGGCCTAATGCCTGCATCTATGTTATGTATGCATCAGGAATAGAAAAGTCTTTGGTGGATTTAAAGATGTTCTCCCTGTGGAGCTGGGTTACATTTTCTCTCAGGGTTTCCGCAGCTGGCATTGTGCTTGAAACAGGTTTCCGGGTCTCGTTTCATCTTGTCAGGTAGAAACCAATGTTTCAGCCACCATGCTTTCTTCAGGGTATGCTGTGAGGTCTGCAGTTTGTCTCTGTAAATATTGGGTTCACTGACCTGATTGGGATTAGGGCCCTGATTGGCTCAAAACAATTTTGAGCCAATCAGGACCTTAGTCCCTTCCCACTGCATTGGGAGGGGGAAGGACTGCCATTTTTCAGCGGAAGGTATAGGGGTGTTGAGTGATGTTGGAGGGGTCCATGATGTCTGGGGTGTCGGGATGATGTGTGTGTGTGTGGGGGGGAGGCAGTGTTCCATGATGTCGGGTAGTGTAGGGGATTGTTCAGGTGTCAGGTGATGTGGGGGGAGTGACCAGAAATGTTGGGGGATGTCTCAGGGCTGGGTGTAGGGCTCTGTGGCTCAATTGATCTTGGCAGGGGGAGTCCCCATCAGCTGAGCCGGCAGGATTCCACAAAACCAGCTCAGCTGATGGGGATTTCTCTGCTGCAATCAGCTGATGGCAATCCCTCAGTGTGCTGATTTTTCCCCCCATTTCTGAATGGTAGAAATGGGGGGAAAAACTGGGGTGTCGGTGACAACTGGGGGAGTAAGGAGGGATCATGCCTTAATCCAGGGGTCCCCAAAGTCCCTCCTTGAGGGCCAAATCCAGTCAGGTGCATGCACTGCTTTCAATGCATATTCATTGGGGAAATCCTGAAAACCCGACTGGATTCGGCCCTCAAGGAGGGACTTTGGGGACCCCTGCCTTAATTCCTCCAGTGGTCATCTGGTCAGTTTGGGCAACTTTGGGGCACTTAGACGCAACTAAAACAGGTCTAACTGCTGGAATCTAAGTTCCCTCTAGGAAAGGTTTGATTATCACTGTACTACATCCAGGTTTAAGCCCGCCTGATTCCCACCCATAACATACATCCCAACATGCCCCTTTGAGCTCTGGATGCACAGCAGCTTAGAAATGCTGCTGCACGTCCAGAAATTTGGTTTTGATTATCGGCACTTGGACATCCCTGCTATTAGGACGTCCAAGTGCCGGTTTAGGCAGGTTTTTGAATCTTCTCCTCCCCCAGTACCTATTGTATCAACTTTATCCGTATCTTTGAATTTGTCTGGCCTTTATGTTGCCCTATTTTACTTTTTTTTTTAAAAAAAAAAAAATTCTCTTTTTTAAACTCCAATTTAGCAATTGTAAACTGTCCAGATATTTGTTTGATGGTCGGTATATCAAACTATAAATAAACTTGGAAACTTGGAAGCTAAAGTTTTGATTATGCCCCTCTAAATATTTGATACCCCTAGGTAGAGAGGCTTGGAGTTTAGAGTCTTTTGGGAGAAAAGTTTTCTAGACTACTATGCTAGCCTCTTGTTTACATTCTTACCAGATTTTCATCAGCATGATTTGTGGATCTTCTAATGCAGTGTGGCAGGGTTGCATATTCTGTGCCCTGTGAGAAAGCTGTAGAACTTCTTCAGCTAGTGGTCAAACAGCAAGAGTGCAGAAAGTGCATGGCTTGGGCAACTACGATGCTTTTTATGTGGCATCCAAGTCCTCCACCATGAGATGTACAGACTCGCTAGACTACATGCCTCAGAGCAGGAAGCTAGAGGGCATCCCATGCTATGGTGACAATCATTTTGATGACAAGGTAGAAGAGATCGGAAACTTTACCATCAAGTCACTATCCCAGCCCACTTCTAGTGTAGCCTCTTTTTCCAGGAGGTCCGCTGTTTGAGGGCAACAGAGGACCTACAGCTCTCAAAATTCTTCACCTCCTAAACTGTACCAAGGGAATGGTATAGTTTAGGGAGTGAAGAAGCTTTGTGTACAAAAAGATCATTTCTTAGCCAGATAGGATCAATTGCTTATGAGGTAGCAGAGATAGGATCAATTGTTTATGAGGCATCAACCTTCAGTTTGGCTTTTATCCCAGGACAAGCATGCAGGTATTCTCACTAGTGGGTGACGTCATCCAATGGAGCCCCGATGCGGACATCTCACAAGCATATTTGCTTGTAGAAACTTTTAGAAGTTTTGAGTTGCCCACACCGTGCATGCGTGAGTGCCTTCCCGCCCGTGCACCAGGCGTGTCTCCTCAGTTCTTTCTCTTCCGCGGAGCTGAGAAGTCTGTCTTCGACTCTCTGTGCGAAGTTCCTTCACTTGTGCCTTCTGTGCCCGCGGTTTTGAGGTTTTTTTTGGGCTCATTATCGTTGGTTCACGTTGCGTTTTCTTGTTTTAAAAAATAAAACAAATTTCTTTTGATCGTGGCTTCTATCTTGCGGCGGAGCTTTTTCGGCCTATGTCCCGGCCTGTTACCAGTTTTAAAAAGTGTGTCAAGTGCCAGCGCGCAATTTCATTGATGGACCCTCATCGACACTGTCTTCAGTGTCTCGGGCCTCAACATCTTCCGAAATCGTGCCGGCCTTGCTCCACACTTACAGCACATGCATATTCTGTGCCCTGTGAGAAAGCTGTAGAACTTCTTCAGCTAGTGGTCAAACAGCAAGAGTGCAGAAAGTGCATGGCTTGGGCAACTACGATGCTTTTTATGTGGCATCCAAGTCCTCCACCATGAGATGTACAGACTCGCTAGACTACATGCCTCAGAGCAGGAAGCTAGAGGGCATCCCATGCTATGGTGACAATAATTTTGATGACAAGGTAGAAGAGATCGGAAACTTTACCATCAAGTCACTATCCCAGCCCACTTCTAGTGTAGACTCTTTTTCCAGGAGGTCCGCTGTTTGAGGGCAACAGAGGACCTACAGCTCTCAAAATTCTTCACCTCCTAAACTGTACCAAGGGAATGGTATAGTTTAGGGAGTGAAGAAGCTTTGTGTACAAAAAGATCATTTCTTAGCCAGATAGGATCAATTGCTTATGAGGTAGCAGAGATAGGATCAATTGTTTATGAGGCATCAACCTTCAGTTTGGCTTTTATCCCAGGACAAGCATGCAGGTATTCTCACTAGTGGGTGACGTCATCCAATGGAGCCCCGATGCGGACATCTCACAAGCATATTTGCTTGTAGAAACTTTTAGAAGTTTTGAGTTGCCCACACCGTGCATGCGTGAGTGCCTTCCCGCCCGTGCACCAGGCGTGTCTCCTCAGTTCTTTCTCTTCCGCGGAGCTGAGAAGTCTGTCTTCGACTCTCTGTGCGAAGTTCCTTCACTTGTGCCTTCTGTGCCCGCGGTTTTGAGGTTTTTTTTGGGCTCATTATCGTTGGTTCACGTTGCGTTTTCTTGTTTTAAAAAATAAAACAAATTTCTTTTGATCGTGGCTTTTATCTTGCGGCAGAGCTTTTTCGGCCTATGTCCCGGCCTGTTACCAGTTTTAAAAAGTGTGTCAAGTGCCAGCGCACAATTTCATTGATGGACCCTCATCGACACTGTCTTCAGTGTCTCGGGCCTCAACATCTTCCGAAATCGTGTCGGCCTTGCTCCACACTTACAGCACATGCTTTTAAGCATCACTATGTTTTGTGGGAGTCGCTGTTTAGCATGCAGGCGTCCCCGGAGCTGCCCTAATCGCAGAGCTGCCTGCTGTCCCTGGATAACAACTGTTACGGTAAGTAACATTGCTTTCCCTGCAGCCTATTGATTGACTAAGGTTCTTTAGGAATGTCTGACCAATGGGCTTGCAGGGGTACCTATAGAGACAGTATCTTAGCAACTTTGAGCCTTATTTTGTTGCTGCAGCCTATTGACTGGCTAAGCTTTCTTAGAAATGTCTGACCAGTGTACTGCAGTTTTCTTTGTATCCTTTTACATTCCATATCTCTTCCCTCAGTCGCTGTTTCTCTCAGAACCTTTTACTATAGAGAGTGTGCCTTAGGAAATGGAGTACTTCAAGCAGTCACAACTTTGTGTTCCTCCTGCCATGATGGTTCTAAGATGTTGGGCCTGTCGGTCAGGAAACCTCTTGACTTCAGCACGCCATTCCACAGTTGTAGTCTAATGTTCCAACAGTCTTTCTCAGTGCATTCCGAACCTCACTCTGGTGCTTCAACAATCTGTCTCAGTGTGTTGCAAGCCTCACCCTGATGCTCCAATAGTCTTTCCAGTGCAATAGGTGAGACATTCTAGACAGTTGGGTTATTTTCCTTTAACTGCTTGGCTGCAGAAGGAATCCACTTCGGGTTTTTAATTCTACCTCTGGACTACTTCACTGATCAGTTTAGAGCCCCCTACAGCTTTTTCCTTCTGCAAGCATGTTTCCAGTTGTGTGTGTTCTGCTCTCCCCATTTTCTTATTTTTAATTCAATGTAATTCCATTCCTTTTTCGGGTAGTTCAGTGCTTGAAGTAATTTTGAAGCTTTGCCTGCTTGTATAATCACAGACTTTAGTCTATAGCAGACAGGCCTATCCCTCTGGGTACCTATTAGCAAGTCTGCAAAGTTTTCTCCGGAGCTCAGGGCCATCCCTGAAGTGGTCTCGCCTCCTGATAAGTAGGGGTCGAGTGCAGGCTGTTGGGTGCCCTTAGGATGCTCAGCAGTGACTTGCAGGGGGTCAGCTGCATCATCGCACCTCCGCCCATCTGGGGTGGAGCTGAAGTCAGACAAGGGAGTCTGGCAAGCAGCCCAAAGATCAACTTGATGAAGCATTCCCAGCTTTGTGGCAGTATTTTTAATCATCTGGCTTGTGTGTGTGAGAGCTGGAAGCAGACTTGCAGCACTTCTGTCTGATCTCAGGTCACAGTGAGTAAACCAGGCTGTCAGCCTGTGTGGGATGTCGTTCTAATTTTTGTGGCTCACGAAGTTCCAGACCTTATGCGAATGCCATGTCGCAGAGATATTCCCAGAACTACCGACGCAGATACACAGGCTACTGCCGCACTCAGCCTTCCTCCTCTCATTCTGCGCTAGCGGCCAGAAAAACTCAATGACGCCAGGCAGATGGATGCACCATGGAGCATAGGGGGCCGGCTTTCCAAATTTCTTCCTGCTTGGATGCGCATTACGTCTGACGAGTGGGTATTGGACATCGTTCGGTCGGGTTACAAGCTGGAATTTGCTCATCCTCTGACAAATTGGTTCGTAACCTCTCTGTCTGGTCGCCCGGACAAACTCTGGGTCCAAGCCATCATTCAGCACTTGCCTTCCAGGCATGTCTGCCTTGGACTCTGAAAGCTTGAATGAGCATGGACTGGTGGTTTCTCCCAAATTCACTGCACAAGGGCATACCACTACGCATTTCTTCCTGGGTTGTGGTGATGACAGATGTCAGCCTTTGAGGCTCGGGAGCATAGTGCAATTGTCCTGTTCAGGGGTGTTGGACACCCTCTCAATGGAAGTGGTCCATCTACCGGTTGGAGCTCCTGGCCATTTGACTAGCTCTGATGAGATTGCAGAAGATCCTGGAGGGCCAAGCGGTCCTGGTCTTCTCCGACAATGTGACAGCAGTAGCCTACATCAGTCGCCAGGGAGGGACCAAGCTCTGGCTCAGGAAGCCCGCCTGCTGTTTCTTTGGGCAGAGCCTCATCTTCTAGCACTGACAGCAGCACATTTGGCGGGCGTAGACAATGTTCAAGCCAATTTCCTCAGCAGAGAGATGCAGGATCTGGGAGAGTGGGTCCTGTCCCTGGAGGCGTTCCAAGCAATAGTGAGGCATTGGGGATGGCCCTGATTTGACCTCATGGCTGTGGCAAGAAACAGGAAAGCAGATCGCTTCAGTCAAAGATCTGAGCCCGGAAGCGAGGAGCTTGATGCTCTGGTACAGCCTTGGCCTCAGGAGATTCTCCTCTATGTAATTCCTCCTTGGTCACTGATTGGCCAAGTCCTTTGGAGGATCACGACTTATCCAGGTCGTGTCATTGTGGTGGCTCCAGATTGGCCTTGCAGACCTTGGCACGCAGATCTGATTTGCTTGCGCAGAAGTTGCAGCCTACGCCTCAGTGTTTATCTGGGCCTTCTCATGCAGGGTCCGATCACCATGGAAGACCCGGGTCATTTTCCTCTTATGGCATGGCTCTTGAACGCGAGATCTTAAGAACATAAAGGATATTCTGCCCTGCTTGTGGATACTCTGCTGAAGTCTAAGAAGTCATCCATGATAGCCTACGCTAAGGCGTGGAAGGCCTTCCAACATTGGTGTGCCCAGGACCAGGTGAACCCTTATTTAGCTCCGATCTCTCAGATTCTTGCCTTTCTGCAGGCTGTTTTGGACAAAGGCCTCACGGTGGTGTATCTTCGGGTTCAGGTGGCTGTGCTCTCCTGTTTTTGATCCTGGGAGCATCAGACTTCCTTGGCGTCTCATCCTGATATTGCAAGATTCATGAAGAGGGCTCTTCATATCCTCCCTCTAGTTAAGCATCCATTCCCTTCCTGGACTTTAACGTGGTGCTGTCTAGCTGTACCAAGGCTCCTTATGAGACCCTGTGAGAGGCTTCCCTCTTGGATTTGACACACAAGACAGTTTTTCTGGATGCCATTACCTCGGCATGCCGTATTTCAGAACTGCAGGTTTTGTCTTGCAGAGACCCTTTACTCCACATTTTGGAGATGGGGGTTTCTCTTTGCATGGTTCCCTCCTTCCTACCTAAGATGGTGTCCGCTTTTCATGTTAATCAGGACGTCTGTTTGCCTGCCTTTCAACCAACAGGTTCCAAGTCACAAGACCGCTTGTTGAAGAAACTTGATATGTTCAGAGTTCTGTGATATTTGGAGGTCACCAACAAGTTTTGTTTTTCTCACCATCTGTTTGTGCTGACTCATTCATTTAAGCAAGGCGGTCCCACTTCCAAGGCCACAATTTCCAGATAGATCTGTAGGGCCATTTTGTCAGCCTATATTCTTTCAGTGAAATGGTCCCCTGTTTCAGTTAAGGTGCATTCTACCAGGAGTGTGGCTTTTTTGTGGGCCAAAGCTAGATCTGTGCAGAGTGGCCACTTGGTCCTCTCTGCACAGGTTTGCTAAGTTCTACAGAGTGGATGTGGTGGCAAGACAGGACTCCACGTTTGGGTCCTCGGTCTTAAACATAGAAACATAGAAATAGACGGCAGATAAGGGCCACGGCCCATCTAGTCTGCCCACCCTAATGTCCCTCTGCTTCCTTTGCCCTGTGAATAGATCCCTCCCCTACCTTCGCCCTGTGAATAGATCCCATGTGACGATCCCATTTGGCCTTAAAATCAGGCACGCTACTGGCTTCGATCACATGCAGTGGAAGACTTTCAGCGATCAACCACCTTTCTGTGAAAAAGAATTTCCTGGTGTCAGCTCGTAGTTTCCCTCCCATAATTTTCCACGGGTGCCCTCTTGTTGTCGTGGGACCCTTGAAAAGGAAGATATCTTCCTCCGCCTCTATGCGGCCCGTGAGATACTTGAACGTCTCGATCATGTCCCCCCTCTCTCTGCGCTCCTCGAGTGAGTATAGCTGCAATTTGTCTAGCCGTTCCTCGTATGGGAGATCCTTGAGTCCTGAGACCATCCGGGTGGCCATTCTCTGAACCGACTCCAGTCTCAGCACATCCTTGCGATAATGCGGCCTCCAGAATTGCACACAGTATTCCAGATAGGGCCTCATCATGGATCTATACAATGGCATAATGACTTCCGGCTTCCGGCTGATGAAACCCCTGCGTATGCAACCTATGACTTGTCTTGCTTTGGATGAAGCTTGCTCCACTTGATTGGCAGCCTTCATGTCCTCGCTGACGATCACCCCTAAGTCGCGTTCTGCTACCGTTCTTGTAAGGATCTCGCTATTAAGGGTATAAGTCTTGCATGGATTTTGGCTGCCCAGGTGCATAAATTTGCATTTTTTGGCATTGAAGCTGAGTTCCAGGACCTAGACCAGCGCTCCAGTAGGAGTAGGTCGTGCATCATGTTGTCGGGCATTGAAACATCATCTATTGTGCATTTGCCCACTACATTACTTAGTTTGGCGTCATTGGCGAATAATGTTATTTTACCCCGAAGCCCTTCTGCCAAGTCCCTTATAAAGATGTTGAATAGGATTGGGCCCAAGACCGAGCCCTGTGGCACTCCACTGATCACCTCCGTCATTTCAGAGGGTGTGCTGTTCACCACCACCCTTTGAAGCCTACCTCCAAGCCAGTTCCCAACCCTTTTCATCAATGTGTCACCTAATCCTATAGAACTCATCTTGCTCAGCAACCTGCGGTGTGGTACGCTATCGAATGCTTTGCTAAAGTCCAGGTACACGATGTCCAGGGACTCCCCAATATCTAGCTTCCCCGTCACCCAGTCAAAGAAGCTGATCAGGTTGGATTGGCACGATCTTCCTTTAGTAAATCCATGTTGACGGGGATCCCATAGATTCTTCTCAACCAGGATCATATCCAATTGGTGTTTGATTAGAGTTTCCATTAGTTTGCTCACTATCGATGTTAAACTCACTGGTCTGTAGTTTGCTGTCTCCATCTTGGAGTCTTTCTTGTGGAGTGGAATGACGTTAGCCGTTCTCCAGTCCGACGGGACGCTGCCTTTCCTAAGGGAGAGGTTGGACAGTGGCTCCGCCAGGACATCACACAGCTCCCTTAGCACCCTGGGGTGTAGGTTGTCAGGCCCCATTGCCTTGTTAACCTTGAGCCTTGATAGCTCACTGTAGACACTGCTGGGCGTAAACTCGAAGTTACTAAACGGGTCAACTGAGTCAACCCTTGTCTGTAGCTGAGGGCCAAGCCCCGGCGCTTCTCGGGTGAAGACTGAGCTGAAGTATTCATTTAATAGTTGGGCTTTTTCCGAATCCTTTTCCACATAGTCTCCGTCTGGTTTCCTAAGATGTACAATCCCGCCTGAGTTTTTACTTCTGTCACTGATATACCTAAAGAAGGATTTATCTCCCTTCTTGATGTTTTTTTGCCAGAGACTCCTCCATGTGGAACTTAGCTTCCCTGACTGCCGTTTTGATGTGGTGCAAGGATCGGCGCAGCTTGCCCACCCTAGTTTGTTGGGGGACTGCTTTTGTACATCCCTACTATCTAGAATGTCTCACCTATTGCACTGGAAAAAGAGATTATGTACTTACCCCAGTAAGCTCTTTTGCCCTGTCTTTATTGCGCCTTCTTACAGTTTGCAGTTTGTTTATGCTTCTCCAAGCTGATTCTTGGATGTCTGATAGTCCTGAGGGCTGGAAAGAATTTGTATATATTTCAATTTAATGGGGAGTAGTTCTGAGCTCCATTGAAGCCTTTGTTGGTAGTTGATGGTACTGTTTAGTTATGTTTGAGCAGAACCCTTTGTTTAAGCCTGCTCATACAGTTGCTTCTACTTCACATGGATCGGATGGCTCTCTGTTCTTGGGTATTAACTGTAGAGGGCACTAAACTGATTATAGTGAAGTAGTCCAGAGGCAAAAAGGATTCCTTCTGCAGCCATGCAGTTAAAAGAAATAACCCTACTGTCTAGAATGTCTCACCTATCTACTGGAAAAGACTGAACTCTGAGGACTTTCTTAAGAGATCAGACTCCACAGGCGACCTTTGAGGGGAGGAATGCTGGCCTAGTGCCTAACCCTCAGGAAAGCCTGGTTCTAAGAAAGAGGTTGTAAAGGATCAGCAGGCCCACCCCTACCTCATTTCTTTACTTATAACAACCTGTAAACTACTGTCTTCCTCTGGAAGAGGGCATTACTTTGGTAGGCTTTTTCTGCCCTTTTTTTTCTTCCAGGTGTAAGTTCTTCTGCATCACAGTATGGCTGGGAAACATCATATCACCAAAGCTGCTGCTCAGGTTACAACTTTTGTCTCTGTGCAGACAGAAAATGTTACCAAGGTAGAGGGAGTAGTTCCATGTACAAGCTGTCTTCAGCTTGAATCCCTCAGGAAGGAAGAAAAAGAACTGAGAGAGGAGGTGGCAAGATTGGGAAGCATCTGTGAGAATGAGAGGTACATTGATGAAATGGTTCATGAGGCGACAAAGATTTCCAGTAGTAGGGAAGAAGAGGCTATGCTGAGGGAAGGCAATTGGACTCAGATTACGGAACACTGCAGGACTAGTACTGTGACTCCCCTTGCCCTTGACCTGAAGAACCAGTATGCTGTCCTGGAAGTGGAGGAGATGAGAGCATCCCAAGGAGAAGAAGGACCAAAACTTGAAATCCTAAAAATTACTAGATCCATGACCACCAGGAAGCGTAAGGTAGTGGTAGCTGGCGATTCCCTTCTGAGGGGTACAGAAGCATCCATCTGCAGATCAGACATGATGTCACGGGAGGTATGCTGTCTGCCTGGTGCCAAAGTCCAAGATGTTACAGAGAGCTTTCTGAGACTCATCAAGCCTGATGACTACTATCCGATGCTGCTCATCCACATTGACACTAATGATATTGCCAGGTACTCCTGTGAACGTGTCAAAAGTGAATTTGTGGCTCTGGGAGAGAAGGTGAAGCAGTCAGATCCGCAGGTGGTATTCTTGTTCATCCTCCCTGTCGAGGGTAAAGGCCAGGGCAAAGAAGCTTGCATCCTAGAGATGAATGCGTGTCATCAAGAGCATTTTGGCTTCCTGGACCAAGAGTGTGTGGCGCAGTTGTTAAAGCTACAGCTTCAGCACCCTGGGGTTGTGGGTTCAAAACCCACGCTGCTCCTTGTGACCCTGGGCAAGTCACTTAATCCCCCCATTGCCCCAAGTTCAAAGCTTGGATAAAAACACAAAAATAAAAAATGGCCCTAAGTATTTTAATGAAATAACTAGGTTTGTATGGCAAAAATCATTTTGGAGGTCATCTGGGGCTTGGAACACCAGAGAGAGGTTTAGAATGCACTGAGACAAAGAGATCATGTACTTAAACTGATAACATAAAAAACAGAAACATGATGGCAGATAAAGGCCAAATGGCCCATCTAATCTGCACATCCGCAGATTAGAGGTCCCCAGTGCCCCTGGAGCAGCTCTGCATAGGAGAAGATGCAGACTGTGGGCCAGACATCTGTAGTTGGGGTTCCTGTCTGTCTAGCTTACATTGGATAGAATTACCATATTTTTGACTTGAAAAAGAGGACACATGACCCCACCCCACCCCTGGCCCAGCCCCCAGAAGCTAATTTGGCAGGACTGGTTTACAAGGAATCTGGTCCATGGAGAGATTTCTTCAAAACTCGGAACAGGATACAATCCGAGGGAGCTAGGTCAGAACTGTAGGGTGAATGGTTCAGCTACTGAAACCCATATTCTCAGATGGCAGCCTGTGATTATTGTGATATGTTTACCGGTGCATTGTCGTGAAGAAACAGCATGCCTGCTGTGAGTTTTCCTCATCTTTTCTCCTTGATTGACTCCCACAGACTGATCATTGCGTTGGCGTAACTTTCCCCAGTTTAGTTGTTTTGTGTGGCATGAACTCCCAGAAGACAGTTGCTATGACTTTGCCTGCAGATTTTCTGTCTTGAATATTTTGGGGGTAGGGGATGACTTGTGCTTCTACTGCATTGGCTTTATTTTGGACTCAGGATCTCTGTAATAGACCCAAGTCTCATCTCCAGTCACCAAACGATGAAAAAATTCACTTGGTCTTCATGGAGCATCTTCAAGTTCTCCTGACAGCAATGGAGCCTCGTGGCCTTCTGACATGGCGTCAACATTCTTGAAACTCATCTTACACTGACCTTGGATATGCCCAACTTTTCATGAATTACAATATTTTCCAAACTGTATCTGCCAAGATGCCCATTTCTTCAGCTATTCAGGAAATCTTAATTTGTCTGTTTGACAAAATTAAATCCTTGACTTTCTTGCACATTTCTGTGGAAGCTGCTCCAAAATTTTACTTTGTAGGATGATGGGGCAGACTCACCATAAACTACAGTCATGTATTCATGGATCTCCTTTGGCTTTTTTCCCTTCTTTTGTGAGAAATTTTATCACTGAATGGTGCTCCAAATCTAGCAGTTTCTTACTTGATTTGCATGAGGATTCTCCTGACATCTTGTGCATCAGTAACCTTGAGAAATATAAAATGACAAAACCATTAAAGGAATAACTTAAATTGTAGAAAATATCTCTTCAATTATTTAAACCAAATAATACTGACAGGAGCAAGCCTCAGCAATTTATCTCGTACTGGAATTTCTTCCAAGAGAAGAATAGATTTTTTTCTCCTGATGACATCATAGGCTTGGACCCGTCCTCCCTACCATTGTTTAAAACAGTGATTCCCAACCCTGTCCTGGAGGAACACCAGGCCAATCGGGTTTTCAGGCTAGCCCTAATGAATATGCATGAGAGAGATTTGCATATGATGGAAGTGATAGGCATGCAAATTTGCTTCATGCATATTCATTAGGGCTAGCCTGAAAACCCAATTGGCCTGGTGTTCCTCCAGGACAGGGTTGGGAACCACTGGTTTAAAATATCAATTAAATTACTTCATTACTTTATTAATAAATGAATTACTTTCTTATTAGTGTCTTCTTATTTAATCTAACCTAACTCTTAAACAATTCATCAAATTTTTAAACAATTCATCAAATTTTAATATTCTAATTCTAATATTTCATTAAATTTCATTAACTTTCATTGAATTTATTAAAACTCTTATATCTAGCTAATATTAGAAATTAAAGAAGAACTACAATTAAGCTGAACACTCAGGACCGGCAGCAGATGATATTTTAACTTTTTAAAGTGCGTTTATGTTTCAAGTATTTTCAAAAGTATTTCAAAAAAGGTGCCTCAGTGCTAAAGTTCAACAAAGTGCCTCAGTGCTGTAAACCAGTGTTCTTCAACCGCCGGTCCGTGACCGGTGCTGGTTCGCAGAAATTTTCTGCCAGTCCACAGGGCTGGCATGTCCATCGGGCAGAAGACAGTGTTTTTCAGCTGCCGATCCACGATGCGATCAATGTGGCATCTTCGGGCCGGCTCCCTGAGTGCTGCAGTGCACAAAGCCATGGGAAAAAGCTCCTACACGCGTCCTGCGCCTGAACTGGGTGTGCTGAAAAGTTCTCAGCCCAACCAACCAACTTCCTAAATTCTGAGTGTTATTTTGCCACTGTAGCTGAAAAGTGTGTTATCTTATTTCGTTAAGTGCTAATTTGCAGAAACAAAATTCTATGGTTTGCCATTATTTCAGATCATTTATTGAACCATATCCACATCATTCTCTTCTTGGTTGGGCTGAGAACTTTTCAGCATCCCCTCATATAGAGAGACACTATATCCTCCTTTTGTGTGGTGGCTGTTCCTTTGCCTATGCACTCAAGCATCCATCTGGCTTTTGCCATCAGCTTTTCTACTTGTTTGACCATCATCACCCCAGGTTCTGTTTTTCTTTCATGCATAGTACTTCATCCTTATACTTCACCTCCCCTTGGGTTTTTGCAGCTCAAATATTTGACCCTGGATATTTTAGCATTAAATCTTAGCTGCCAAATTCTAGACTATTGTTCAAGTATCACCACAATTGAGTAAGCATAATGGCTTGATGAGACTGGCACCAGGCAAACAGTAATCCTCCCGTGATTACATGTCTGATTGGCAAATAGTTTATGAGCTCTGGTCCTCTTTTTAGGGGGATTTTGTCACCTCCTTCCATTACCAGAGCTGCAAATCAATTCTTCAATTCTAGGGAAGATTGCGTTGGTTCTCGATTCTACAGGCTCTGGTGATATTGTATCCAGCTGTCTTCTTTTCACAGAGTGCCTCTTTCCCTTTGCTGGAGATCTTGGATGCCTCGAGAAGCATTTCATCAATGTACTTGTCATACAGGCTTCTTGGGCTTGCTACCTCCTCTCTGCTCCTCTACTTTTTCCTAGGGAATTTGATCTGCAGGCATCTAGTCCCTCACTCTGGATCAAGCTGTCCATCTGGATGTATGCAGAAGTGATAATAGTAGAAACAACTTTGATGACACATTTCTGTGCCATAATTCTACTGTTTGATACCTGTTGGAAAAATGATTAAAAAATAATAATAATAATAATTCAAAAGACAATAAATCATCAGAAGCAATGAAGATAAAAGTATCAAGTGAGGGATGACGCTTGTTTTTTGGCCCGTCATCCCTCACTTTATACTTTTATCTCCTTTGCTTCTGATGATTTATTGTCTTTTGAATGCTTGCGACTGCATTTTAAGGACCCCTGAATAAGGCTAGATAAAGCCGAAACATGGCCCATGTAGGGTCTGGTCATCGTTAATGCAGTACAATCATTGTGTTTATACTGTTGGAATAAGTTTGACTTCCAGTATATTGTGATATATTTTATTCACCTATAAACTTTACAATTTTAAACTCTTGGAAGTCCAGGATCTGGTTCCACATTTGTTTTTCTGTAGAACCCGGTTTCTGTGGTATCACGGACCATCCTGGTGACAGAGACTACCCCACAGGTTTTTTTTTTGCATTTGGAAAAAAAAAAATCTTGTTTGTCTTACCTGTCAGAAAAAAAATTGCTTTTTTAAAATGTGAAATCTAACTCTGTTCCAGATTCCTCTTTCTAGTTCTATTTGTATCCTGTTAGTGGGTTGTACACTAGTTTTCTTAATGCTTTGAACCTTTATAGAATGGCATGAAAGATTAAAAAAGATATTACTAATCAAAGCCTCCTGAAATATACATAACCATTCCCTTTGCACAGAAAATAAAAATTTGACTTAAATACTTCCCTAACCTTTCCAAAGAACTGATAATGTGTGAGAAGTCTAAGTGGCGGCTGAAGGCATGCCGCTGACTAATGTATTAAAGAAGCAGTGCCAGAAGGAAGGGAGCAGCTTGAGAACTGGCTGGCAAGGGCTTCATCATCCCTGCCCGCCATTTAAAGAGAGTATCGCAGTTCTGTAGGGGGCCTGAATCCTACACCACAGGTGTGTCTGTGCACCATGTACTATTCCATAAGGGAGCACATAAGTGTTATACCATGTAAATGCAAGGGGCATACATATGGGAGGAAAATAGGTGAATCTTCAACTTATACACATAACTTACAGAAGAATATGTTATATGCATTTCAAGGTACACTTAGGTGTGCCCATTTACATCTGCCATTCACCTGGCATAAGTGGTTGCAGCTAAATTTAGTACTCCAGTTTGGATTTATGTTGGTTTTTAATGGAACCAGCATGCCCAGACACCATTTTAGAATAAGCACTTCCTGTGCTGCACTGAGCCACCTAAAACAGGACAGCCTGTTAGAGAATTGCCCCTAAGTATGTATGTGGCAATGGAAAATTAAGTGACTTGCCCAAAATTGTAAGGAGGAATAGCATCGGGATGTGAACCTGGATGTCTCTTTCCACTATTGAGGACAATTTTCTAAGTCATTCGAACAGGAACCCCCCCTCCAAAAAAAAAAAAAAAAATAACCCTATATTGTCTGAAAACTCATCCTTCAGTGTATCTAAAAGTCAGTATGTTCTACAACATTCATACTTTCATTCACTGAAAATAAGCATTTGTGATTAATTTTTTAAATTAGAGGAGGAAAAACTATATGCATGGATGATTTTCAAATCTTCATGCAAAAGTTTCAGCAAAAAGATTTAAAAAGCACCATACTTTTTACCACTGAGAAGTTTTTAAAAGCAATAGTAGTACATTGCTTGCTTGGGTTTTTTTTTTCTGTACTATTTCTCTTGACTTATGTTTGATTTTAGACCCAAGCAGATTCCTTGGCAACCTGTGAAATGTTTTGACTTGTGTATCTCAATTTCAATAATAGTAATGGTTCTAAAATATTGTTTTCTTTTTTAAAGTTCTTTATAAAAAGACACCTGAATCTTGCCAAAGAGCTGATTCATGGAACAATTCACCGTAAACCAGGAGCGGCAGAAGCTTTGATACAGAATATCTATGTTATTTTAACAAGCAGAAAGTAAGTACATAATTTCTAACCATTTGTGTGAGAACAAAATCTACTGGATGCAGTACAGTAATAGTTTAATTAATTAAAACATTTTTGAAGGATTTAAGATTAAACTCTACTTTGACCATTCATTTGTACTTCTATATCAGCGGTCTCAAACTCAAACCCTTTGCAGGGCCACATTTTGGATTTGTCGGTACTTGGAGGGCCTCAGAAAAAAATAGTTAATGTCTTATTAAAGAAATGACAGTTTTGCATGAGGTAAAAACTCTTTATAGTTTATAAATCTTTCCTTTTGGCTAAGTCTTAATAATAATATTGTCATTTATAGCGACATATGATCAAGAGATTGTTTTATTTTAGTTTTGTGATTATGGTAAACATATCGAGGGCCTGTTCTATATGAACACTGTTCTATATGAACTGAGGAGTGCTGGAGATTTTCAGGCAAAGACTGGGGAACTGAGTTTTAAGTTGAGGGATCTGTCTTTCAGTTTAGGTAAGCATTGAGTAAACTGTTTTTTTCTTCCAATTTTAGTATTACAACTAGATTTACAGGTGTGGGGGGTGATGGAGGAAGTTATCAACATGAGGTACCACGAAGAGCTGGATTCAGTAAATGGGCATTCAAAATTGGTGCCGTTTATAGAATCATGCTTAGCGCCGACTTTCATACCTAAATATAGGCACCAGAATTTCTTTATCATCCCTCTAGACCGGCACAGATGGATGGGTTTACACTCTTCTGCCAGCAGATGGAGACTGAGAACACATTGACTTTTGGCAGCAGTACAAGTGGGCTGTGCAGTCCCATCTGTAATCAGTTTGTTCTAAGTCTTGTGGAGGTGGTAAGCCTGTGCAGTCTTCCTGTAGTTAGCTTAGGGCCTGTTGGATGTGATTAGTGGCCTGTTTCTTGACCCTTTTGTTCGGCCAGACAGAGCTTGGGGGTTTCTCTTACTGCTGATAGTACTGGGGATTCCCTTTCTGTACCAACTGTGTTTGCTGGTGGTTTTTCTTTAGCGACTGGGTCCATTCAGACTTTTTTGTTTCTGCCGAAGTCGAGGATCATTTTTTGGTGGTCTTTTCTCCAGTTTTGGTGGGAAGCTCCATCATTTGGCCTCAGGTGACCTCCCTCCTGTTTTAGAACAACAGGAACCGGTCTCTGGTGTTTCTTTTTCACCAGCAGTGCATGTCTTTTTTTCTGTCAGGGGTTTTTGCCTCTGATTTTGTGTTAGTCATGTACAAGGCTTACTTGCAGGCGGCTGGGGGGTCCTGCTTTTTCCCCGGAGGCTTCAGTTCTTCTGGGGGTATGCTCTCTTCAGCGTTTGTTCCCGTCCAACCCTTCCTTCTCCACCCAAGCATCTGCATGTTTCTTGGGACAAGAAGATTTCCTCATTGATGTGGTCTTTCCTGATAAGGACCTGGACCTCCTTGGTGACACCCAGGACCCTCTTGGGGAGGATGATGTGGCAGACAGTTGGTCCTTGGATCTGCTGGTTGGCAGGGACACCTCAATTATTCGCATTTTTCACCAGGAAGAGTTGCAGGAGCTTATTCTTCAAGTGTCTTCAGTTTTGCGCTTTTGAGGAAGAAGCTAAAGACCCCCACTCAGGTTGTGGAGCCTCTGCTGTGGGGGATCTGGTCAGCCTCCTGACCCTTTTTTATGTATCAGGATATTCGGATTATGGTGCACGCGTAGTAGAAGGCTCCAGATGCACCTTTTCGCTTGGCGTGGTCCATGGCTCACCTCTGTCCCATTCCTGACCTTGTTAGGGATATCTTCAAGTCTCCCATGTTTGATGCTATGGTTTTGGTCATTGCTCATCAGCCATATAGTGCCAGTGGAAGGTGGCTCAGCCTTGAGAGACCCCCAGGACCACAGAATGTAGTCTCTCCTTAAACAGAGTTTTGACGTGACAGCCTTGGGTGTCCAGGCGGTGATTTGTGGTGTTCTGGTAGCCAGGGCCTGTTTCTGGTGGTTTGAGCATATTATTGACCCGGGAGTCTGCTGACTGGTCTTTAGTGGATGAGGAGGTGGCTAAGTTCGAGCTCAGCGCTTCTTATCTTTCTGATGCACTGTATGATTTGTTGTGGGCGTCAGCCAAGTCTATGTCCCTCGGAGTGGCTACTCTACATACCCTCTGGCTTCATGATTGGTCGGCCTCTAAGTCAAAGCTCAGTAAATTTTCTTTTTGAGGTTCCTTCTTCTTTGGCGAGGAGTTGGACAAGCTTTATCAGGCCTTGAGTGACTCCAAGGTGCCTCAGCTTCCAGAGGACAAGCCTCGTTCAGCATCACGGGGATGCTCTAGCCATGAGTTTCATAGGGGGGGCATCTGCATGAGTTTCATAGGTATTGTCCTGACCGGAGTTTGGCTGCCTTTTGTTCCAGAGGATGTTTCTTTCAGCACATGCTGTCCTTTAATGGAGCCCGCTGGGGGGTAATGACACCTCTAGTGCCTCCACCCCTGCCTGTTCAGGTCAGTGAAGATATACAGGTCCTTCCCCCGGTTCCGGTGGGAGCCCTTTTATGGGAGTTTTTACCAGGAGTAGACCGAGATCAGTGGGTTATGGAAGTGATTCGGGATGGCAGTGCCCTCGAGTTCAACCGGCCCTTGCTAGATCTTTTTCTTTCTTCCCCTTGTCAGTCTGCTTGGAAGAAACGGGCGTTTTGTCAGACTCTTTGGAGGTTGGTGGAGCTCTGGGCCGTCGGGCCGGTACCTCCCCCGGAAATTCGCTCCGGAAGGTACTCCATTTATTTTGTGGTGCTCAAGAAAGAGGGGCCTTTTTGGCCTATTCTGGATCTGAAAGGTATCAACAGAGTGCTCTGGTCCCCTTCGATTTGAATGGAGACCCTCAAATCAGTCATTTTAGCAATGCAGCCTGGGGAATTCCTGACTTCTTGCAACTTGACAGAGGCTTGCCTTCATATTCCGATCAGGAATTCTCATCAGTGATTCCCTCACTGTGATTTTGGGAAAGCATTATCAGTTTTGTGCACTTCTGTTTGGTCTGGCCATGGCTCCTTCACCAAGGTTATGGTGGTGGTGCTGGCAGCAGCCTTGCGCAAGGAGACCATATTGGTTCATCCCTATCTGGATGACTGGTTGATTCAGGAGAGCTCCCGAGTTTATTTCTTCATAACAACTCTATTGAAATGACGGTAACATGCAGGAATAATAACAAATATATTTTGATCAAATATGATAATGCTTAAAGGCAGTCTTTAAGAATATGATGAAATCAAAACATTTACCAACCTGAAGATCCTGCCTGTTCAAAAGTTCCTTTTGCCATCTTCATCAAAGCACTTCTTATGTTGTTATTTCATTCGGGCTACCAGTCCTTGCATTTTTTTGCTGTAGTGTTTGAATTTTGCATAAATGCCTGCCTTACCCATAGGTTGAAGAACTTCATTAAAATATTCCTAAACTGGGTCTCTTTTACAGTGTATTGCCATTATAGGCTTTCTCCAAGGAGAGAATAATATGATAAACCTCAAGCTATACATATAATTATCCCAAGACTTGTGGAGTATTCTGCTCAAAAGGTTTCACTTTCATTTTTACTGCTTCTAGAAGACCCCGCAATAGGGATACCCCAATCAACATCCAGCATGTTAAAATCACCTATTAGTAAAACTTTCCCTTTTTTTTAAAAAAAAATATATTCTGAATGTCTACAATTAAATTTCTGTCCACTTCTTCCATCTGTGAAGAAGGTCTGTAATATCACACCATTGTAAATATATTTACCATTCCCTCTTTCCAAATTGATCCACAGATCTGGAAATTGTGTGGCTTTAATATGATCTTTAACATATAATTCTACTCCACCTCCTTTTCTTCCTACCCTGTCTTTCCTGAACAGATTATAACCTAGTTTAACTACATCCCAGTCATGATTCTCCGTGAACCACTATATCCAACTCATCTTCTTCTATCACAGCTTCTATCATGTTCCTGTTTTTTCACTCATCTTACTCTAGCCATTAGATTTTGATAGATTTTCTGCTTTATTTATTTATTTATTCAATTTTTTTATACCGTTCTCTCAAGGGAGCTCAGAACGATTTACATTAATTTATTCAGGTACTCAAGCATTTTTCCCTGTCTGTCCCGGGGGGCTCACAATCTATCTAATGTACCTGGGGCAATGGGGGGATTAAGTAACTTGACCAGGGTCATAAGGAACAGCGTAGGTTTGAACCCATAACCCCAGGATGCTAACCACTGCGCCACACACTCTTCTAAACTTCTAAAACCTCATTTACATTAATAAATAAGAAAACATGTATCCAAATTCTCCTATTCTTGATTTTTATTATCTAGTGCATCCTATTATTTTGTCCCTTTTTTTCCTTTACATTGAGTGCCTCCTTGGGTTCCTGTAGTCTTATTTAAACTACATTTTAAAGTACCATTATTGTACTATCTTTATAATTTGTTAATAATTAGTCATTCTGTTAGCTTTTAAACTACATTTTAAAGTACCATTTTTGTACTACTATCTTTATAATTTTTTTTTTCTGTTTTTAATTCTTTATTTTCATTTTATCCATTTTGACATAACTTTAGTCAAAAACAAGAAATAATACAATACCAGTTTTAACATCTTTGAATAACAAGAGAAATCTGGAAAAACAAATTAGATCGAATAAATAATTAATCAAATTAAATCAAATAAATGATCTGAAAACATCCTCCCATAAATTCAAAGATACAAAAGTGAGCTCGGGAATCAAATATACTGGTTTGTATAGTTAGTCCTTAATAAAAAGACAGAGCGCTGTGAATTCACTGAACTTTACTATTACTAACTAAAGTGTACAAAGGAAAATAAAGATGTGGCTGATATAATTTGTTAATAATAAGTCATTCTGTTAGCTTATTTGTTTCAGTGTATCAAATAATTACACAAAATAAATTTTTATTGCGCCATAGTAATGAATGGTTGCGAATCTGCAGATTTAGTCCCTGTTTGATATTAATCATTTTCTTTTAATTTATTTTTCTAGAATTAAATGTATTAAGGATGAAAAGATTGATTTGACAGATACCTCTTACCAGAAAATGTTACCTATGGTTGCTAGATCAACTGCCACAAAAGCAGTGAAGAATAATATTAGGATAACAGAAATAATTGCGGAGCCAGATACTGTCTTTAACCAGCAGAAAGTTCAGACAATACTTAATAGACATTTGCAACACAGATATGAAGAAAGATTAGAGAACCCAAGTAAGTGATCTCATTTAAAAAATGGTGGGAATAATTCTTTTTAAAATGATGTTTGGCTTATTTTTCTTCTCTGTCCTTGAAATCCTTTGCATTGTTGTTGGTTTTTTTTTTAGTCAAAGCAATGTGATTGACAAGTTAATCCACTTGAATATATTTGTGATTTCTTTTGAGAGTTACACTCCATCCAGTCAGTGTAGAAACAACTATCCATTGTTTATTACTTCATATTTCCTACAAAAGTCTGAAATCCCTGAGGGTAATCTGCTAGCATCCACAGGAAATTCCATGGAGCTGCTTGCAGACATCTGCACATTTATGGTACTCTTTAATCAAGAAGAGGCTAGAGAAACTGGGCCCCTTCTTCCTTGAAAAGAGAAGACTGAGAGGAAACATGATCAAAACATTTAAGATAAATAAGGGAATTGACTTAGTAGAGAAAGAGAGATTGTTCACCCTCTCCAAGCTGAGGAGAACAAGAGGGCACTCGCTAAAGTTAGAAGGGAATAGATTCCGTACAAACGTAAGGAAGTTCTTCTTCACCCAGAGAGTGGTAGACATCTAGAATGCTCTTCCAGAGGCTGTTATAGGGAAAAGCACCCTTCAGAGATTCAAGAAAAGGTTGGATACGTTCCTACTGGAACAGAACATGCGCAGGTAAGACTAGACTTCAAGTAGGGCACTGGTCTTTGACCTAAGGGCCACCGCGAGAGCAGACTGCTGGGCATGATGGACCACTGGTCTGACCCAGCAGCGGCAAATCTAATGTTCTTATTTAGCAGTCTCTACTATATGGTATTTGTCATTTCTTTAGCACTCTCCAGACCAGTAGAGGTTAACTTTACGAATGGGTATATATCTAATCATGACCAGCAGGTGGAGACTGAAAACAAAACTTTGGGACAGTATATACTATCCTCCCTTCTCTATTTCCCTCAGTCTTCTTTCAGTCTCCAGCAGGTGTTGAGTGATCTGTACCCATCTCTCTTGGTAGGGCTGTTGGAATTTGTTTAGGGGTTTATTGTCCCTGTTTTTGGCCGGACGGAGCTTGGTCGGGCCCTGTTTGGGGGTTCGTCCGACCTCGGGGGTGTCAAACCCGGCGGGTCACGAGCGGGGTCCCTCCCCCCACTTCCTCCACCTCCCCACATTTTTTTAGAGGAGCCTCAGCAGTAAGCCTTGCCCCCTAAATCAAGCAAGGCATATTGCTTCGAGAGCCTGTGGAGTCTGTTCTGTAAAAAAAAAAAAAAAAAATCCTGAGGTAGTGCTGGTCTGGAGGGTTGTTTCCCTTTAAGAAAACTGTATTTTACTGTATTTTTTCATGTAACCAGCACTTTTTTATAGCTAGGTCGCGTCTGGAGCAATTGTGCCCTTCTCCGGGGGAGTAGGCCACAATTTTAGTCCAGCCGCGAGGCACTCGCGGCCGGCCTGAACTCGGCGGTTTGGGTCGGTGAGGTGGTGGAGCTCCGTCGGCAGCGGCTGCAGGCGCCCAGAGCTCCCCGCCGATGGTGCCTCGCGAGTCGGCTTGGAGCAGTGGGGAAGCCCGGTCTTCCACAACCGCCCACGGAGGGATTCCCCGAAGGATTCCCTCTCAGCTGATTTTTTGACAGCTGATGCCGACTTGCCTGTCTTAGCGGCTGGGACTGTTCAGTCTTCTCAGCCGCTACAGGCCATGGAGGGAGCATTTTTGGCGGGAACTTCGCCATTTTCTTTGTCTGGCCCCTCCATTTTGTCTGCAACCTCAGGTGACCTTCCCCCTGTATGGCGAACACAGGGGCAGGTTTCAGCATGGACCCTTGCTGGGGCAGGGAGTCCCTGGGGACCCCCAGGGGTTTTTTGCCCCCAATTTATTTTCTTTCTTTGTGCGGACTTTTGGGGGTCCCACGTGCGCCTGGGGGGTTTCGGGGGGGGTTTCCCTCCGCGCCCCCTATGGCTTTGCCTCCCTCTTTTCGTTTGGCGTCCCCTCTTCCTCCTCCCTCATCCAAGCGCCCGCGGGGGGGCTTGGATTGCGAATTGGTGGGCGGAGGAGCGTGTTGGCCTGGTTGAGGACCTGGCTGCTTTGGCGGGCTTCCAGGATCCTCTAGAGGGGACGCCTGTTGGCAGCGGGGCGGCGGGTTTCCCGTCTTCCAGAGCAGATGCGTCCGTGGTGCGCTTTTTTATTCAGAGGGATGAGCTTTTAGACCTGTGTAGCAGGTCTCCTTGGTGCTGCATTTTTGCAGTGGCGCCGCCGGAGACCCCGCGTATGGGGGCCCCTCTGCTTCAGGGGGTCTGTCCTGGTTCCCGCTCTTTTCCTGTGCGTCAGGATTTGCGGGATTTTGTGTTGGCGCAGTGGCCTATGGGCGCAGCTTCGTTTGGTGTGCGCCTTGGCTCTTGGGTATCCCGTCCCGGAGGGAGGTAGGGCTACCTTAATTTCGCCAATGGGGAACGCGGTGGTCTCGGCACTTCCTAAGCGGCATACCGTGCCTGTTATGGACGGTTCTGCTCTTAGGGTCTCGGAGGCGCGTGCGTTAGAGACACTTCTTAAGTATGATTTTGATGTCTCTGCCTTTGGGGTCCAGGCGGCTGTTTGTGGGGAGCTAGTCGCTCGCGCCGTGTTTCGGTGGGCTGAGCGTGTCCTGGATCGGGAGTCTGATGACTGGTCTCTAGTGGATCAGGAGGTAGCGAAGATTGCGATGGCTGCCTCGTTCCTCTCAGATGCTCTTTATGACTTGGTGCGGATTTCGGCTAAGTCTATGGCATGGCCGCGCGGCGTATTTTGTGGCTGCGCGCTTGGGCGGCGGATTCTGCATCCAAAGCTAAGTTTACTAAAGTTCCCTTTAGGGGGTCTTTTTGTTTGGAGAGGAATTAGATGAGTTGATTCAGACTCTGACGGACTCGGAGGTGCCCCGTCTGCCTGAGGACCGTGCCCGCCCTGCGTCTAGGTGTGGGGCTGCCCGGGGGCGTTTGCGGGAATTTCGCAAGTATCGCCCGGGGCGTGGGGCTGCTTCTTTCCCGGCTCAGGGTTTTTCCCGGGGTCGGTTCTTCCAGCGCATGCAGCCCTTTCGGGGGGCCCGTCGGGGGGCAGGGAATCCCTCCGCCGGTTCCCCCGCTTCCCGTCCTGCGCAATGACTCCTTGCCGGCGCCCCCTTTGGTTCCGGTGGGGGCCCGGCTGCGCAAATTTTTCCCCAAATGGGCCGAGATCGCGTCCGATCAGTGGGTCCTTGAGGTGGTGCGGGACGGTTACGCTCTGGAGTTTACCCGCTCTCTGCCGGACCTTTTCCTCGCTTCTCCATGTCAGACTCCATGGAAGACGCAGGCTTTTCGTCAGACCCTTCAGCGTTTGCTAGATCTCGAGGCAGTGGTGCCGGTGTCCCCTACGGAGTGGGGCACCGGCAGGTACTCCATTTACTTTGTGGTGGCCATAAAGGAGGGGACCTTTCGGCCCATCCTGGATTTGAAAGGGGTCAACAGAGCTCTCCAGATTCCATCTTTCCGCATGGAAACGCTGCGGTCGGTCATTCTGGCGGTTCAGCCGGGGGAGTTTCTTACGTCTCTCGATCTGACGGAGGCCTACTTGCAGGTTCCAATTCGGGCCTCTCATCAGCACTTCCTTCGCTTTGCGATCTTGGGGCGGCACTTTCAGTTCTGTGCGCTTCCCTTTGGTCTGGCCACGGCTCCTCGGACGTTCACCACGGTAATGGTGGTCGTCGCGGCAGCCTTGCGGTCGGTGGGCATCCTGGTTCACCCCTACCTGGACGACTGGTTGATTCGGGCAAAGTCGTTGCAGGAGAGCTCCCGGGTTACGGCTCGGGTGGTGGAGTTTCTCCGGTCGCTGGGCTGGGTGGTCAACCTTTCCAAGAGTCGGTTGGTCCCGGCTCAGCGTCTGGAGTGCCTTGGGGTTATGTTCGACACCTCCTTGGGGAAGGTCTTCCTTCCAGAGGCCCGGGTGAGCAAATTGCAATCTCAGATTCGCCTGCTTTTGGCGTCCCGGGGTCCTCGGGCGCGAGATTTCCTCCAAGTCCTGGGGTCAATGGCTGCGTCCCTGGACGTGGTGAGGTGGACGCGGGCCCACATGCGTCCTCTTCAGTATGCTCTGCTCCGGAGGTGGTCTCCCCGGAGGCAAGATTTGGATGTTCCGGTTCCCCTACGAGGCTTGGCGCGCTGCAGTCTGCGCTGGTGGCTCCGGACCCCTCACCTGGTTCAGGGGGTGGGTCTGGATCTCCCGCAGTGGACGGTGCTCCTTACGGATGCGAGTCTCCTCGGTTGGGGGGCTCAGTTTATGGGCCACTCAGCTCGGGGCACCTGGTCCGCGGAGGAGGCCTCCTGGTCGATCAACGTGTTGGAGACCAGAGCGGTCAGGCTGGCGCTGTTAGCTTTCCACTTCCTTTTCCTGGGCAAGTCGGTCAGAGTCCTGTCGGACAATGCCACGGCGGTGGCTTATGTCAATCGTCAGGGGGGCACCAAGAGCACTCCTGTGGCGCAGGAGGCGGCTCGGCTCATGGTTTGGGCGGAGTCCCATCTTCTGGACCTCTCGGCTTCTCATATAGCCGGGGTAGAAAATGTTCAGGCAGACTTCCTCAGTCGTCACTTCCTGGATCCAGGAGAGTGGTTTCTCGGCGCCGGAGCGTTTCGGTTGATAGTGCAAGATTGGGGGCAGCCCCTGATGGACCTGATGGCCACGAGTGGCAACGCCAAAGTGCCCCGCTTCTTCAGTCGTCGCAGGGAAGGGCTGGCCGAGGGTCTGGATGCTCTGGTCCAGCCGTGGCCAACGGAGGGGCTGTTGTATGTGTTCCCTCCTTGGCCGCTGGTGGGCAGAGTGCTTCTTCGCATTGTTCACCATCCGGGTTTGGTGGTGCTGGTGGCACCGGATTGGCCTCGACGTCCGTGGTATGCGCATCTGGTGAGGCACCTGGTGGCGGTTCCTCTTCCTCTGCCTCTCTCGGACGACCTTCTGATGCAGGGTCCCATTCCCATGTTCGACCCGTCTCCCTTCTGTCTTACAGCGTGGCTCTTGAAAGGGGTCGCCTTAGCAAGAAGGGATATTCAGACAAGGTGATCGCTACACTGTTGGGGTCCCGGAGGCTTTCTACCTCTCGGGCTTATGTGCGTCTCTTTGAGGAATGGTGTCGGGCGCGGGGAGTGACCTCTTTTCGCGCTTCTCTGCCTAACATTCTAGAGTTCTTGCAGGATGGCCTGGATAGAGGCCTGGCTTGGTCTTCTCTCCGGGTTCATCTTGCGGCCCTGTCGGCCTTTCGAGGGTTGGTGTCAGGTCAGCGTTTATCGGCTCTTCCTGATGGGATTCGGTTTCTGCGGGCGGCCAAGTTGCTTAGGCCTCCCCTACGGCCCTCGGTTCCCTCTTGGGATCTTAATCTGGTTCTCTCTGTTTTGGTGCGCCCGCCTTTCGAGCCCTTGGACGACTGTTCTTTGAAGGACCTTACTTTGAAGGCGGTCTTTTTGGTGGCCATTACTTCTGCTAGGCGTGTTTCTGAGCTGCAGGCTTTCTCTTGTAGGGCTCCCTTCTTGGAGTTTTCTAGGGAGCGGGTCGTCTTGCGGCCTGTTCCTTCCTTTCTGCCGAAGGTTGTTTCTCCTTTTCATGTCAATCAATCGGTGGTTCTCCCGGTCTTGGGTGGTCGGGAGGGCTCTTCTGAGCAACGGCAGCTGCGCAAGTTGGATGTCGGTCGGGTCCTTCGCTCTGATGTGCAGCGGACCCAGGAATTCCGGAAGTCCGATCATCTCTTTGTCCTCCTGGCTGGTCCTCGTCGGGGAGCTGGCGCTTCTAAGGCTACTATTGCGCGCTGGATCAAGGAGACGATTGCTTCCGCTTATCTTCTGAAACAGTAGCCTGTTCCGGAGTTTCTCAAGGCTCATTCCACTCGGGGTCAGGCGGCTTCTTGGGCTGAGTCGTCGCTCGTGCCTCCGGTGGATATTTGTAAGGCTGCGGTTTGGTCCTCCTTGCATTCATTTGTTAGACATTATCGGGTAGATGTTCAGGCGCGTCGGGACGCGGTGTTCGGTGAGCGTGTTCTGGTATCGGCCCTTCGGGGGTCCCGCCCGTGAGAGGGACTGCTTTGGTACGTCCCATTCGTAAAGTTAACCTCTACTGGTCTGGAGAGTGCTAAAGAAGGAGAAATTAGGTTCTTACCTGCTAATTTACTTTCTTTTAGCTTCTCCAGACCAGTAGAGGTCCCCACCCTGTCTGTTGTTGTTGTTGTTGTTGGGGCTGTTTTCGCGGGCAGTTTTTGTTTTTTGCTGCGGGTTCTAGTATTTTTCTAGGGCCGGGGAGAATTAAAGAACAGCGGCTGTGGCTCGGCTGGCTTAGCTGGCGAGCTGTGGGGACATTTTCCTTCGGGTATTTCTCCTCTGCATTTTCCAACAGCATTTGGGTATGTTATTTGTTACTCCTGTTCGGAGTATTGTTTTCTTCCTGTTTTCCAGTTCTTGGTTCTGCTTGGCTATTCGGCAGACTGAGGGAAATAGAGAAGGGAGGATAGTATATACTGTCCCAAAGTTTTGTTTTCAGTCTCCACCTGCTGGTCATGATTAGATATATACCCATTCGTAAAGTTAACCTCTACTGGTCTGGAGAAGCTAAAAGAAAGTAAATTAGCAGGTAAGAACCTAATTTCTCCTTTCCTTATTTCTTAGATATTTTCAGAGTAATTTTGATAGGGTTCATTACAATCTCATTTTCAAAGGGTAAACTCCTTGCCTGGTATACATAATGAAGGTATCTGCATCCTTCACACCTGCAAAGAAGCAGTGAACACATGCATACTTTTACTCCCATAACCACTTCCATCCATATTTAATGTGAGGGGAAAAAGCATGTTTGCTGCAGAACAAGTGTGCATGTTTTTAGCCCCTTACAGAGCTAGGCCAATTTTTAAAATACACTTTTACATGAGTAAATTTGCATTTACCATTGTAAATACTTTTAAATATTGCCTGCCTTATGACATTGCAACTTTAAGGTAATATTTTGTTTACGTTCTGAGCAATTTTATGGCCAAAATGTTTCCACATCATCTTTATTCATAGCTTCTGTCTTTCGTTTTTAGAGAGAATGTACTGATGCATTCTCTTTTAAATTTATTTCAAATGTTAATCCACTTCTTAAATAACACTGCTACAATTTTTTTTAATTTACAGAGTATGACATTTGGGGGTATAGCTTTAAGACATGCATCTCTGGTATTTGTTGGCTTCTAAATCTCATTTCATCATCATTGAAATTAATAATACTATCAAACATGGTACAGTATGCCATACTAAAATCATTATAAAGGAGATATTGAAGAAAGAACATGAGTTTTGTTCCAGGGCAATAAATGTAATTTCCTAATTGCTCATGCCTAAAAAGTATAGAGAATGTCTGTTATACCATAAAACTTTGCTTTTGTGACCAGGGTAGTCAAATTTTACAATTTACCTATTTAAAATGTGAACATTCTATTCGACAGACACTTTATTATCCTTGGACAAGCAGGCAGCATATTCTCACATGTGGATGATGTCATCCATGGAGCATGGTTCTAAAAGTGTACTGTCACTTTAAACTTCTTAAGAAGCTTCAATACTGCTTGTACTGTACACATGCCTGTGCCTTCCCACCTGAAGAACTTGTTTTTTAGACTTTGTCCAAATCAAGCTACCTTTCCAATCAACGTACTTTTTGCCTTTTGGCTTAGTTTTCTTTTATTTTCATTCTACTTTTAGTATCTTTTCTTCAGTCTTTAAAAAAAGAAGTTAATTTCCCCTTTATTTTTTCTTTCCTCAGTCAGGCCTTTGAGCCTTTATCTCTCCGGTATTTTCTCACCGGTTTTCCTTCTTGTGGTTAAACCATTGCATTTTTCGACTTTGTCACTGAGATATTTCCTCACATGTTGAGGCTTTCTAGTGGGTTCAAAAAGTGCACTCGTTGCCAATGGCCCATCTCCATCACTGACCTACACAGCTGGTGCATTCAGTATCAAGTAGACACTTGCATCCACTGTTCTGCTTTACAAAAACACTCTCTTAAGGCTCGACATATTCAGCAAGAGAAGCTGTTTGGACCGGCCGTTTTTGGCGGCAAGACCCTCCATTTTCTCTGCAGCCTCAGGTGACCTTCTCCCTGTCTTGGAAAGACAGGTGCAGGTTTCTGCTGGGTCCCCTGCTGTGACAGGGATTCCCATGGGACTGCCAGGAGGCTTTCCCCTGATTTATTTTTTGCTTTGTGCAGAGGTTATTTTCAGGCGAATGGGGGGTTCCGAGGTTGGTCTGGGGGTTTCCAGTGGGTATTGTTCCCTCCACGCCCCCTGCGGCTTTGCCCCCCTCTCCTTCCTCGTCCAAATGTCTGCAGGTGGTCTGGGACGAAGACTTGTGTTCTGAGGAGCGTGTTGACCTTGATGAGAACCTGGACCCTTGAGGAGACCTCCAGGATCCTCTCGAGAAGACAACCGCTGGTAACGGGGCCTCAGATTTTCTGTCTGCGGCGAGGAGGCGTCCATGGTGCGCCTTTTTCAGAGATGAGCTCCCGGATTTGATTCAGCAGGTCCCTGTTTTGCGTTTTGAGGAGGCTCCTCCTGAGACCCCACGTGTGGGGGACTCTCTTCTTCGGGGGATCCGCACTGCATCCCGCCCTTTTCCTATGCATCAGGATATTTGGGATATTATCCTGGCACAGTGGAATATGCCGGAGGCGCCGTTTCGGTTTGCGCGCTCCATGACTCATTTATATCCCATCCTGGAGGGGGGATATGTCTACCTTGAAGTTACCATTGGTCTCAGCTATTGCTAAGTGACATACGGTGCCCGTAGAGGGCGGTTCTGCCTTATGGGACTATGAGATGCGCAAGTTGGAGTCCATCCTTAAGCAGAATTTTGATGTCTGCCTTGGGGATCCAGGTGGATATTTGTGGGGGGCTTGTGGCTCAGGCTTTGTTTCGGTGAGCCGAGCATGTTCTTGACCGTGAGTCTGATGACCTGGTCCTTGGTGGATCAAGAGGTGGCAAAGATTGAGATGCAGCCTCTTTCCTCTCAGACGCCCTCTATTATTTGGTGCGGACATCCGCCAAGTCTATGGCTTTTAGGGTGGCCGCGCGTCGTACCTTGTGGCTTTGTGCTTGGTCGACGAATGAGGCGTCCAAGACTAAACTCACAAAATTTCCCTTTCAGGGGTCTTTTTTTGTTTGGTGATGATTTGGATAAGTTGGTTCAGACTTTGACAGACTCTAAAGTGCCCTGTCTGCCTGAAGACCATGCCCACCTGGCAGTTAGGGGTGGCACTGCTCAGGGGTGTCTTCGGGATTTCTGCAGATACCGACCTGGCCATAGAGCTGCTACCTTCCCGTCTTCTGGGTATTTCCGGGGTCATTTCTACTGTGTGCTTTCCTTTGGTCTGGCCACGGATTCGTGGATGTTCACCAAAGTTATGTTGGTCATTGCGGCGGCATTGCACCAAGAAGGCATTCTAGTGCATCCCTACCTGGTCGACTAGTTGATTCACGCAAAGTTGTTCTAGGAGAGCATCCGGGTCACAGCTCGGGTGGTACAGTTCCTGCAGTCGCTGGGATGGGTTGTCAACCTTGCCAAGAGTCGGTTGACCCCCTCGCAGCACCTGGAGTATCTTAGGTCTTCCTCCCAGAGGCCTGGGTAATCAAATTGCAGTCCCAGATTTGCTTGCTTATGGCGTCCCGGTGTCCTTGGGTGCAGGATTTCCTCCAAGTCTTGGGGTCGATGGTGGCTTCCCTGGATGTGGTGAGGTGGGTTCGGGCCCACATGCGTCCTTTTCAGTATGCTCTGCTTCGGAGGTGGTCACCCCAGAGGCATAATGTGGCTCATCCTGTTCCTCTGAGGGGCTTAGCTCATTGCAGTCTTCGTTGGTGGCTCCAGTCTTCCCATCTAGTGCAAGGGGTGAGCCTGGATCAGCCCCAGTAGACGGTGCTTCTCATGGATGCCAGTCTTCTTGGTTGGGGAGCTCAGTGTCTAGGTCACTCAGCTCAGGGCACCTGGTCCACGGAGGAGGCGTCCTGGTCGATCAGTGTTGTGGAGACCAGAACCATCTGTCTGGCGCTGTTTGCCTTCCACTTCTTCTTGACGGGCAAGTCGGTCTAGGTTATTTCAGACAATGCCACAGTGGTGGCCTATGTCATTTGTCAGGGGGGCACCAAGAGCACTCTGGTGGCGCAGGAGGCGGCTCTGCTTATGGTCTGGGCAGAGTCTCATCTTCTGGATACCTTGGCCTACAACACAGCAGGAGTAGAGAATGTTCAAGCGGACTTCCTTAGTCACATGCTAGATCCCGGAGAGTGGTGTCTAAGCTACGTGGCCTTTCAGTTGATAGTGCACACTTGGGGTCAGCTCCTCATGGATCTGATGGCCACAAGTGTCAACGCCAAAACACCCTGCTTCTTCAGTCGTCACAGAGACGGGTCTCAATGCAACCATGGCTAACGGAGGGTCTGTTGTACGGGTTTCCTCCGTGGCCATTAGTGGGCAGAGTTCTACGCATTGTTCATCATCCGGGCCTTGTGATTCTGGTGGCCCCAGAGTGGTCCAGACATCCGTGGTATGTGGACCTGGGGCAGCATCTGGTGGCAGATCCTCTGCCTCTCTCGCCCGACCTTCTGACTTAGGGTCCCATTCCAATGTTTGATCCGGGTCCCATATGTCTTACGGCTTGGTTCTTGAAAGGGTCACCTAGATAACGAGGGGTATTCAGATAAAGTAATCTCCACTCTGTTGGAGTCCCGGAGACTGTCCATTCTCAGGCTTATGTGCGGGTTTGGCATGTATTTGAGGACTGGTGTGCTGTGCATGGAATGGTCTCTTTTCGCATTTCCCTTCTTCACATCTTAGAGTTCTTGCAGGATGGCCTGGACAGGGGCCTGGCTTGGTCTTCTCTCTGGGTTCAGCTAGCGGCCTTGTCAGCCTTTCGTGGGTTGTTGTGAGGTCAGCGTCTGACTTCCATTCCTTATGTCGTTCACTTCTTGCGGGTGGCCAAATTGCTCAAGTCTCCCGTGTGATTATTCCATCTTTGGATCTTAATCTGGTCTTGTCCGTGCTGGTGCGTCCACCTTTTGAGCCTTTGGGTGCTTGCTTGTTGAAGGACCTTACCCTTAAAGCGATCTTCTTGGTGGCTATTACTTCTGCTAGGCATGCTTCTGAGCTGCAGGCTTTCTCTACAAGGTCCCCTTTCCTGGAGTTTTCGAGGGAGCGAGTAACGTTGCGGCCTTTTCCTTACTTTCTGCCAAAGGTAGTTTCTCCTTTTCATGTCAATCAGGCAGTGGTCCTCCCAGTGTTGGATAGTCTGGAGGGATCTTCAGAGCAGAAACAGTAACGTAAGTTGGATGTTGGTCGGGTCCTTCGCTCTTAAACTAAGAAGAAGAGGAAAGCTGACAGTCGACCAAGAGTCGACGTTTTGGAAGAAGGTATCCTGTGAAGATACTAAGTGGGAAAAATGCTGGGAAGAAACAATGGGCAAAACACAAGAATTGACTGATCCAGAAGAGGAGGATAAGAGGATAGTAGCACAGGAGAAGAAAAAAAAGATCAAAGCACAGGGAAAGGAAACGAAGACAAAAAAAATACCAGGACTTAAATTGCATAAGGAACAAAATGGGAAAATTAGAAGTCATGGCCAAAACTGAGAACGTAGACATCATTGGGGTCTCCGAAACATGGTGGAACGAAGAATACAAATGGGATATAGCACTGCCGGGGTACAAACTCTATCGCGAGGACAGGACAGGTCAGAAAGGAGGAGGAATAGCCCTATACATAAAAGAAAGCATACACTCGACCAGAGTGGACACAGCTGCGACGACCAACAAATTGGAATCGCTATGGGTTTAAATACCGGGAAGGAAAGGGCCCGAGATAAAGATGGGTCTGTACTATCGTCCACCTGGGCAAACCGAAGCTGCCGAGATGAAACGAGAATGTAAAAGTGGTAACGATTATTATGGAAGACTTCAACTATCCCGGGATAGACTGGAGTCTTGGAAACTCAAAATTCGCCAGGGAGACCGGATTCCTGGAGGCTATACAGGACTGCTTCATGGATCAGCTTGTCAGAGAACTGATGAGAGGGAATGCCACTCTGGATCTAATCCTTAATGGGCTAAGAGGACCTGCAAAGGAAGTGGAAGTAGTGGGACCATTGGGAAAAAGTGATCACAATATGATCAAGTTCAAAGTTGAAGTAGGAATAACGAAGGGAAAGAGAACCACAGCGACAGCCTTTAACTTCAAGAAAGGAAACTACGAAGCGATGAGGGTAATGGTAAGGAAGAAACTTAGGAACAGCACAAAGAAATGGCAGACTGTAGAGCAAGCTTGGTCTTTATTCAAGGACACGGTGAGCGAGGGTCAAAATCTGTATATCCCCAGATTCAGAAAAGGGTGCAAAAAGAGCCGAATAAAAGACCCAGCGTGGATAACTAAAGAAGTGAGGAAAGCGATAGGTGATAAGAAGAATTCATTCAAGAAATGGAAAAAGGGCAAAACCGAGGAGAACTGGAAATAACACAGGAAGTATCAAAAAGAATGTCACCTTGTGGTTAGAAAAGCAAAAAGAGAATATGAAGAGAGGCTAGCCAGGGAAGCACAAAATTTCAAACCGTTCTTCAGATATGTTAAAGGGAAGCAGCCGGCTAGGGAGGAGGTAGGACCGCTGGATGACGGAGACAGGAAGGGAGGGGTGAAGGAGGAGAAAGAAGTGGCGGAAAGACTAAATATGTTCTTTTCGTCAGTATTTACAAAAGAGGACACATCCAACGTGCCGGAACCTGAAAAAATCTTCAAAGGAGATCAAGCAGAAAAATTAACATCCATGGAGGTAAGCCTTGAAGACGTACGCAAGCAGATAGATAGATTAAAAACTGACAAATCTCCTGGCCCGGACGGAATCCACCCAAGGGTACTGAAAGAACTAAAGGAGGAAATAGCGGAACTACTACAGAAGGTTTGTAACCTATCCCTGAAAACAAGGTGATCCTGGAGGATGGGAAGATAGCTAATGTTAAACCCATCTTTAAAAAAGGATCGAGAGGTGACCCGGGGAACTACAGACCGGTAAGTCTGACTTCGGTTCTGGGGAAGATGGCGAAAGCGCTGATAAAAAAACAGCATCGATGAGCATCTAGAAAGGAATAAACTGATGAAAACAAGCCAACATGGCTTCTGCCTAACGAACTTATTGCACTTCTTCGAAGGAATTAAACAAATGGATAAAGAGGACCCCATAGACATCGTATACTTAGATTTCCAAAAAGCCTTTGACAAGGTACCCACAACCGCCTACTACGGAAACTGAAGAACCATGGGGTGGAAGGAGAAGTACATAGATGGATCAAAAATTGGTTGGCGGGTAGGAGTGAAGGGCCACTACTCGGATTGGAGGGATGGTCACGAAAGGTGTTCCGCAGGGGTCGGTCCTCGGACCGCTGCTGTTCAATGTATTTATAAACGATCTAGAAACAGGGATGAAGTGCGAAGTAATAAAATTTGCAGACAACACCAAACTATTTAGTGAAGTTGGGACCAAAGAGGACTGTGAGGATTTACAAAGGGATCTGAACAAACTAGAAGAGTGGGTGACGAAATGGCAGATGACGTTTAATGTAGAGAAATGTGAAGTCTTGCATGTAGGAAACGGAAACCCGAAGTACAGCTATACGATGGAAGGGCTGGTAATGGGTGATGGTGAACAGGACAATGAAGCCATTGGCACAGTGCGCAGCGGTCTCTAAGAAGGCAAATAGAATGCTTGGTATTATCAAGAAATTACAACCAGAACGAAAGAAGTTATTCTGCCGTTGTATTGGGTGATGGTGCACCCGCATCTGGAGTACTGCGTCCAATATTGGTCGCCGTACCTTAAGAAGGATATGGTGATATTCGAGAGGGTTCAGAAAAGAGCGACACGATTGATAAAAGGTATGGAAAACCTTTCAAATGCTGAAAGATTAGAGAAACTGGGGCTCTTTTCCCTGGAAAAGAGGAGACTTAGAGGGGACATGATAGAGACTTACAAGATCATGAAGGGCATAGAGAAAGTAGAGAGGGACAAATTCTTCAAACTTTCGAAAACTACAAGAACGAGAGGGCATTCGGAAAAATTGAGAGGGGATAAATTCAGAACCAATGCTATGAAGTTCTTCTTCACCCAAAGGGTAGTGGACACCTGGAATGCGCTTCCAGAGGGTGTGATAGGACAGAGTACGGTAATGGGGTTTAAGAAGGGAGTAGATAATTTCCTGAAGAAAAAGGGGATAAAAGGATAATAATAATAACTTTATTTTTGTATACCGCAATACCACAAACAGTTCAGAGCGGTTTACAGTGTAAGAGACTGTACATATTGTGGGACCGGGTTCCTGGCGAGGCCTAGTAGCTCCGCAGAATCCTAGTCTTGGCGCAAGCATAAAGGTGGTGGAACACAGCTTGTCTGGTGTCTCCCATAAATTGCACACCAAAATGGCCTGGTTTGTCCAAACATTACACTTTTATTGAACATCAATGAAAGTTCCAAACAAAAAGGTCAAAATTTGGCATCAATACAAAAACAGACGTTCCAGTTTTCTCTGCTGCTTCTTTTCTCTTACACGCAAGTTCTAATCCCAGCACCGGCTGTGCTTTCAGAAATAAGTTCAAAACAATAATAACACAAAAACCAATTCATCCTATATGCCACCTTCAAGGTAAGATAGAACAGTTCACGCCTCTGGTAATACCGTATTTTCACGCATATAACGCGCGCGTTATACACGATTTTACAAACCGTGCATAACCTTGCGCGTTATACGCGTGAGCGCGTTTTACAACTTTTTTTTCCCAATCCGATCGGCATCCCCCCTGCGAACCGGCATCCTCCCCCCCCCCGCTCGTATCAACCCCCCTCCCCCGCGATCCTACATCCCCCCAGCACCAAACATCTCTTACCCGATTGGGCACCGGCACCAGCACCAATGCACAGGACGTGCCAGTGCCCGAAGATCCTCCCTCGTTGGTTTGGGCTGGGCTGGGCGGTGCGATGCAGGAGAGATAATCCTTCTTCCTGCGCCGGGCTGGACTAGGCTTTGAGCATTTGCGCATGCTCAAAGCCTTCTGGTCTCGCTCTCTCCGAGATCTCGATCTCGGAGAGAGCGAGACCAGAAGGCTTTGAGCATGCGCAAATGCTCAAAGCCTAGTCCAGCCCGGCGCAGGAAGAAGGATTATCTCTCCTGCATCGCACCGCCCAGCCCAGCCCAAACCAACGAGGGAGGATCTTCGGGCACTGGCACGTCCTGTGCATTGGTGCTGGTGCCGGTGCCCAATCGGGTAAGAGATGTTTGGTGCTGGGGGGATGTAGGATCGTGGGGGAGGGGGGGGTGACGCGAGCGAGGGGGGAGGATACCGGTTCGCAGGGGGGATGCCGGATCGGATTGAAAAAAAAAAGTTGTAAAACGCGGGTAAGCGAGCGGGGGGGGGGGGGAGGATGCCGGTTCGGAGTAAGCGGGAGGAGGTTTTAGCATGTGCGGTATACGCGTGTGCGCGCTATATTAAATTTTCTCGGAGAGAGCGAGACCAGAAGGCTTTGAGCATGCGCAAATGCTCAAAGCCTAGTCCAGCCCGGCGCAGGAAGAAGGATTATCTCTCCTGCATCGCACCGCCCAGCCCAGCCCAAACCAACGAGGGAGGATCTTCGGGCACTGGCACGTCCTGTGCATTGGTGCTGGTGCCGGTGCCCAATCGGGTAAGAGATGTTTGGTGCTGGGGGGATGTAGGATCGTGGGGGGGGGGGGGGGGTGACGCGAGCGAGGGGGGAGGATACCGGTTCGCAGGGGGGATGCCGGATCGGATTGAAAAAAAAAAGTTGTAAAACGCGGGTAAGCGAGCGGGGGGGGGGGGGAGGATGCCGGTTCGGAGTAAGCGGGAGGAGGTTTTAGCATGTGCGGTATACGCGTGTGCGCGCTATATTAAATTTTTTAAACATAAATTTGTGTTCCCCACGCGCTATACCCGTGTGCGCGTTTTACACGGGTGCGCGTTATATGCGTGAAAATACGGTAGTTTAGGATATAAGGCTTTTAACAGTATTGGCACTAATTATGCTTGTGGTAACCTTGAACAGCAATTCCCCTTAGTAGGAACAGAGAGGCCAGTTCTCTTACAGGTGTTGCCACTTTTTCCGATCATATAAGATCAAGGTAAATTCTGTAGCTCCCAGCACAGGTTCAAAACAGTGTACAAAAATACTTTCAAAACACAAAACTCCAAAAAGGAAAAACCCTTCACAAAGGAAAAGAAAATTCAGGCTTTCCCAAACCTACTCCCATTCCATGGGGTGCTCTTCCCCATGAGACATAACATTGTTCTCCAGCCAGACCATATCACAAACCTCAGACTGTACTTCAGGGTTTTCCATTTCCCACTCCATGTGAGAACCTTCCTGTGCTGGCCATAAGTTAGCTGCTCTAGCTGACTTCCTTCTCAGCTTCCAGTCCCAGCTGCCTCCCCTCTCCTTCTGACAAGGGAAGCTCAGAAAAAAGGGAGACTGGGCCAGCAACCACGCCCCCTAACAGCAGAGTCAGCTAAATTCTTAAAGAGCCCTGTCCTTCTAGTTCCTGCCTGAGCTCTGTGAACTTTTAAAGGGGCAGGCTCACTCTTGACATTGTGCACAGGATTTCCACTATACCCAGGATGTTTCTTCCACTTAGTCACTGGAACTTTAGTGATACTTACAGGAGCTTTTCCCTTGGCTTTATTAGGCCTAGCCGGATCCCTGTCACATTATACAGCGATGATACAATGTAAGGGAATGTACTATGCAGTTGAGAGCAAGTTACAATGCAGAGGACTGTACATAGTTTAGCATAGGTATTAATACAGCGGAAGACAAAGCAGAATTACAGTGCAGGAGTCTGTACATCTACAGCAGCGATATTTATACAGTGAAAATACTGTTTGAGAGAATTAAAGAGAAGATAGAGGTGGTAGGGTTTGGTTATTTGGGGGGGAGGGGTTCGAGAAATTTATCATAGAGGTAAGATTTGAGGGATTTCCTGAAGTAAGAGTAAGATGGGGCAGATGAGATGAGGGTGATCAGGCAATCTGTCCATCTGCCAGCTTGGAATGAGAGAGTTCTGTTAAGGAATCTTTTGTAGGTGCATCCCTTTTGGGATGGGTAGGTAAACAGATAGGCATTGCGTGTGCGAGTGGTGCCTGGGAACGCAAAGTGGTGAGAGAGATATATCGATGACAAGCCAGTTAGGGTTTTGAAGCAGAGGCAGGCAAATTTGAAGATGATTCTCGCTTCTAGTGGCAACCAGTGAAGTTTTCTGTAGTAAGGGCTGATGTGGTTTGATTTTTTGAGGCCATAGATTACAGTAATCCAGGGTGCTTAAGATTAGGGATTGGACCAGCAGTTTGAAGGAGAGGAAGTCGAAGTAGTGTTTGATGGTGCGGAGTTTCCAGAGGGTATGAAAACATTTTTTGACCTGGGCATTGGTGTGATCTTCAAAGGTCAAGCATCGGTCTAGGATGACACCAAAGATTTTGATGGTGGGATTAATAGGGTAAGTTAGACCGTTGAGTTGTAGGGTGGAAGTCCTTAATTTGTGGTTGGGACTTGCAAGGAAGAGTTTAGTCTTTTCTGGATTTAGTTTCAGTTTGAACCGAGTTGTCCAGAATTCGACCATAGTGAGTACTGGTGATATAGATAGAGGATTACTATACAGGTCTTGGACCTGATGGACCGCTGCCTGAGCGGACTGCTGGGCACGATGGACCTCTGGTCTGACCCAGCAGAGGCACTGCTTATGTTCTTATGTGCAGAGGACCCAGGAGATCAGGAAATCAGATCATCTTTTTGTCCTTCTAGCGGGTCCTCATAAGGGGGATGGCGCTTCCAAGGCTACCATTGTGCGCTAGATCAAGGAGACTATTGCTTCCGCATACCTTCTTCAGAAGCAGCCTGTTCCGGACTTTCTTAAGGCTTTTTCCACTCGGGGTCAGGAAGCTTCTTGGGCTGAGTCTTCGCTGATGCTTCCAGTGGATATTTGAAAGGCTGCAGATTGGTCTTCCTTCCATTCCTTTGTCAAGCATTACCGTGTGGACATTCAGGCGTGTCAGGACGTGATGTTCAGTGAGCGTGTACTGCTTTGTTATGTCCCATCTGTAAGATTTACAGCTTTACCGGTCTGGAGAGTTGCTAAAGAAGGTGAAATTAGGTTCTTACCTGCTAATTTTCTTTCTTTTAGCCTCTCCAGACTAGTATAGCACCACACCCTGTCTGTTGGTGTGTTGTTCTTGCTTGAAGATTTAGCTTTTTCTGCGGGTTCTAGTATTTTTCTAGGGCCAGGGAGATCAAAGAACAGCGACTGTGGCTCGGCTGGCGTAGCTGGCGAGCTGTGGAGACCTTTGAGATTTGCATTTGCTCCTTTGCATTTTCCAATAGCATTCATGTTTTATTAGTTGTTGCTCCTGTTCGAAGTCCTGTTTTCTGTTTGTAGTTCTTAGTTCTGCTTGGCTATGCGGCAGACTGATGGAATAAGGGAGAGTCATCTATTATATACTATTCCAAAGTTTTGTCTCAGTCTCCACCTTCTGGTCATGATGAGATATATACCCATCTAAGATTTACAGCTATACCGGTCTGGAGAGGCTAAAAGAAAGAAAATTAGCAGGTAAGAACCTAATTTCACTTTGTCTCCTCTTCCTTCTCCCTCCCACCCTCCCTCTTCCCAGTCGGGTGCAGCATTTCTCTCCCCCTCCATCACCCTGCAGTCGGCAGCAAAATATTTACAATTCGCTGCTCTTGCCAGCATCAGGTATTCCTCTCTGCCAGGTCCTGCCTTCGCAAAAACAGGAAGTAGGTGAAACTCAGCAGAGAGGATGGCTTGACATTGACAAGAGCAACAAATTGTGAACGTTGCTACTGCTGGGAAGAAGTTCTTGATGCCAGTGCCGGCCCTCAGATGAGTCAGAGCACCCCTTTATGGGCTGCACCCTGGGCGGAAAACCCCCTTCCTTGGTATGTCACTGGATCAACTTATTTTCCTGTCATGCAAGTGAAATTTGATTTAAAAAAACATTAGTTTTTCAAAACACAATTTTAATAAATTAAGAAAATTCCTTTTACCAGTGCAATAGGTGAGACATTCTAGACAGATAGATTATTTCCCTATAGCCGTGTGCCGCTGCAGAAGGAATTCACTCTTCTCCTCTTTACTTTAATGGTTTCTCTAGCTCCACCTACAGTTCTTTCCTTCTGCACACATTCCTGCAGGAGTGTTTGTTCTGCTCTCCCCATTTTATTATTTTTAATTTGATGTAATTTCATCCCTTTTTGAGGTAATATGTTTCTTTGAGCAATTTTGAAGCTCTGCCTGCCTGAGAATTCACAGGCTTCGGGTCTGTAGCTGACAGGCCCATCCTACTTGGGTACCTGTTAGCCAGCCTGCATAGTTTTCTTTGGAGCTCAGTGCCGTCTTTGATGTGATCTCAACTATTGTTAAGCAGGGGTTGAGTGCAGGCTGTTGGGCGCCCTTAGGAGGCTTGGCAGTGTCTTGCAGGCACCGGCTGCGTCTTTGCACCTCCGCCTGTCCCAGGTATGCATCCGTTGATCTGCTGGGGTGGAGGTGTAGTCAGATATAGGAGTCTGATTGGCCGAAAATCAGCTTTACAGAAGAATTCCCAGCATTGTGGTAGTGAGGTTTTTCATCCAGCTACTGTGAGAGAGCTGAAAGCAGGCTACAGCACAGATCCTGTCAGGTCATAGTCAGTACAAAGACTGACAGCCTGTGAGAGGAATTGGGAGAGGTTTGAAAATAATAATAATAATTTTAGTTTTGTATACCATAATACCACAATAGTTCTAAGCGATTCACAATGAAGAGATAACTGACAATCAGCGAAGTTACAAACAATGTAGAAAATACAGTAGCATAATTATAAAGATACAAATTTATCAAAAAGATTGATCTTTACTGATTTTCTGAGGGATTGATAAGAAAAAGCTTTCAAGATGGTTTCACTTAACCAATCATTCATTTTACCCGCTTGAAAAGAAAGAGTCCTATCCAAAAATCTCTTGTAAAGACAGCCTTTCAATGAGGGAAAGGAGAACAAATGGAATCTACGAGTACATCTGGTAATATGAGCCAATTCAAAACGATAGGAAAGATAATTTGGAGCAAACCAGTTAAAGTTTTATGGTTCAAACAATTTTTATTGATGCAAACAACAGAGTAAGCAAAACAGTAGCATAGAAGGGTTCTCATCAACAAACAATGAGGCATCGTCCTCAACACTAATACAGGCATCAACAGTTTAGGATTAACATCAACAGACCCCCCAGCCAACTCTGCCCATGGGCAAGTGAGGCCAGAGTCAGTGGCATGGCGCCCCGAGGCCCTGGATTCTTATGAGCCCCGAAAAAAGCCATCCCACCTCCCTCCCCCCACTTATCCCTAGAGACTATAACTGTTACTGAGTAGCAGAACCCAACGGAACACCCTCTCCTCCCACAATCCCCATCCAACCCCGATACTCTCCACCACCCCCCACTGTGTCTCACCGTGTCTTTCGCCCCAGCATCAGCTGAGTGCCCATATTAGGACACCCACCTTAATACCTCACTTCGTCCATTTGGATGTAAGGAATGCAGATATGGTTCCCATATATTCAGGAACACTAGCTTCCGCTTCTGAGACCTCCCCACATCCCTCGCCTCCCAGGTAGCCAACTGATGCAACTGGTTCCTCCATTGCCAAAACGCCGGTGGGTCCTGGACCGTCCAGTACTGGAGAATACATTTTCTGGCCAGCAGGCTCTTATTCCTGCAGAGAGCCCGGTTCCTCCTAGGTAAATGGCCATAGTTCCAATTGTAAGATTATCAACTAAAATAATAAACCTTTGAAAATTGCATTCATTTATGTTTATGGCTTTTATGAAGATCAATACTGAAAAACATTTACAAGATTGTGGTTCATGCGTGCTTCCTAAATGCTATTGAAAAATTAAACAGATAACTGTAATCATTTATGTCATCAACCTGCTATGCGAATGTCTAGTAACGCTATATAAATAGTTCTCCCACCCCACAAGCAGTTGCTTTTATTTGGGTGGAGGCTTTGCAGGCAACATCACGGGAGGATGAGGACTGGTGCCACATTGTTAAGGTGCTGCTGTGAATCTGCAGCGTGTTTAGTGTGCCTGGTACACTGCTGGAGCTGCCAGGTTTGTCAGCCGTCTAGCGGTGGGAGGGTCGGCTGGGAGGGTCAGTCGGGGTTTCTGTTGTGCCGGGTAAACATAGAAACATAGAAATAGACGGCAGATAAGGGCCACGGCCCATCTAGTCTGCCCACCCCAATGACCCTCCCCTACCTTTCTCTGTGAATAGATCCCACGTGTCTATCCCATTTGGCCTTAAAATCAGGCACGCTGCTGGCCTCAATAACCTGAAGTGGAAGACTATTCCAGCGATCAATCACCCTTTCAGTGAAAAAGAATTTCCTGGTGTCCCCGTGCAGTTTCCCGCCCCTGATTTTCCACGGATGCCCCCTTGTTGCCGCGGGACCCTTGAAAAAGAAGATATCTTCTTCCACCTCGATGCGGCCCGTGAGATACTTGAATATCTCGATCATGTCACCCCTCTCTCTGCGTTCCTCGAGTGAGTACAGCTGCAACTTATCCAGCCGTTCCTCGTATGGGAGATCCTTGAGTCCCGAGACCATCTGGGTGGCCATTCTCTGGACCGATTCCAGTTTCAGCACATCCTTACGGTAATGCAGCCTCCAGAATTGCACACAGTATTCCAGGTGGGGCCTCACCATGGATCTATACAATGGCATAATGACTTCAGGCTTACGGCTGACAATACTCCTGCGTATGCAACGTATGATTTGCCTTGCCTTGGATGAAGCTTGCTCCACTTGATTGGCAGTCTTCATATTCTCACTGACGATCACCCCTAAGTCTCATTCTGCTTCAGTTCTTGTTAGGATCTCGCCATTAAGGGTGTAAGTCTTGCATGGATTTTGGCTGCCCAGGTGCATGACTTTGCATTTTTTGGCATTGAAGCTGAGTTGCCAGGACCTAGACCAGCGCTCCAGTAGGAATAGGTCGTGCATCATGTTGTCGGACATTGAATTTATGTCTGTTGTGCTTTTGCTCACTACATTGCTTAGTTTGGCGTCATTGTCGAATAATGTTATTTTATCTCGCAGCCCTTCTGCCAAGTCTCTTATAAAGATGTTGAATAGGATCGGGCCCAGGACCGAGCCCTGCGGCACTCCTCTGATTACCTCCGTCATTTCGGAGGGGGTGCCGTTCACCACTACCCTCTGAAGCCTACCTCCAAGCCAGTTCCCAACCCATTTCGTCAATGTGTCGCCCAATCCTATAGAACTCATCTTGCTCAGCAACCTGCGGTGTGGTACGCTATCGAATGCTTTTCTGAAGTCCAGGTACACGATGTCCAGGGACTCCCCAACATCCAGCTTCCTCGTCACCCAGTCAAAGAAGCTGATCAGGTTGGATTGGGTTGACGGGGATCCCGTAGAGTCTCCTCGTTCAGGATCGTATCCAATTGGCGTTTGATTAGAGTTTCCATTAGTTTGCACACTATTGATGTGAGACTCACCGGTCTGTAGTTTGCTGTCTCCATCTTGGAGCCTTTCTTGTGGAGTGGAATGACGCCAGCCGTCTTCCAGTCCAATGGAACTAGAGAACCCAGTGAAGTGCAGCAGAGGCAGAATGAAAAATCCGGAGTGGATTCCTTCTGCAGCAGCACGCGGCTATAGGGAAATAACCCATCTGTCTAGAATGTCTCATCTATCTACTGGAAAAGAGCTTACATAATCTCTATTCAGAGAGCACTGAACCAGGTATTCCTTGACTTTTCATTTGGAAGGCTAGGATATAGTGATTATGTAGTTACTAATTTCCTTTTTCATCCATACCAGACCATTCCAGAACAAATAGGTTATGCTAGGGGTAGGCAATTCCGGTCCTTGAGAGCCGGAGCCAGGTAAGGTCTTCAGGATATCCATAATGAATATGTATGAGATGGATCTGCATTCACTACCTCCTTGAAATGCAAATCTTTCTCATGCATATTGTGGATATCCTGATGGAGATGGAGAAAAAAAATAGTTCCAAGTGATCTGCTCCTTAAGGGTATCATAGACCAGTGTTTCTCAACTCGGTCCTAGAGTACTCCCTTGCCTGTCAGGTTTTCAGGACATCTACAGTGAATATGCGTAAACTTGATTTGCATACACTGCCTCCATTATATGCAGATTTTTTTCATTGTAGATATTCTCAAAACCTGACTGGCAAGGAGGTTCTCCAGGACCGAATTGAGAAACATTGTCATAGATCAATAAAATGCTCAGTATTTTTCTCTTTCTCCAAGCTGGTGGAAGTCAGACTGTGCAGCTCCTCCTTGATGTTTCTTACCATCTTCTGATCTAGTTTTAGATTACATGTCAGTTGAGTAGGGGATTTCTTTTGCTGCTAACTGTGTTGAACTTAGGAGTGAATATGTGGAATAACTTATAAGTTTCATGGCTCCACATAGTAAATGACAGCTGAAAACTTTTCAGCACCTCCTTAACTATTTGAGTTTTCAAATATGTAGTTAAAGTAACCTGCTATTGAAGATTGGCCTAATAGTTTAGTTGTAAAAATATGAAGGCATGTATAAGTAAAAGAAAGGATATTATGAATTACTAAACTCCCTTGATGATATTTTTTTTCTCTCTTTTTCCTCTAAGAACGATTTGATATTAAACCAACCTTAGGGGAGCTTGCAGTTCGAATTTTTCCTTCTATAAATGCAATGGAAAATATGGCCAAGCTGCTAAAAGACAAGCGTTCCAAGATTTCACTATCAAGTAAGAATTTATTAGGATTGTCTAAGTAAAGTTAATAAAATTATAAACTAGCAGAACAAACTAGATTTTTCAAAGTATGAACTGGTCTGTTTTTGATCGAAAGCATCCATCTAAATTTTATTTTCAGTTGTCCTTTATTGCTAACATTTTATTCACATCTGATTCAACATCTGTGTTGTACAAATATTAATATGATGTGTGCTTGGGATTCTTATGAGAGTCAGCCCCTCTTCATCTATTTGGCTTGGATTCATAATGGTGGATGTGAATATATGGAAAGAGCTTTCAAAAACTTTAAATATTAATATTTCCTCTGGTATTAACCCAGAAGGAGGCTATTACACATTTTTGGTTTTCTTAGCTATTAACTGTTTTCTTATCCTGCTGCTTTAAAGTAATGTGTATATTTTGAATTTCACAGAAAAAATGAGCAGGGGGATATCCTATGAAATAAAATCAATAGCACAAAAAGTAGGGGTAGACCAGTGGTCACAATGTGAAGAATGTGGTATAAAAAGATACCACCAAGAGCAATTTCTCCACAAAATGAAAACACACAATGTTTATTGTCACAAACACAAATAGACCATTAGAAGCCTATGCTATATGTCCCAATTAACTAAAGTACTGTATTGTGGTGTGAAAGAGTCCTTTAGGTTTCCTCACATTGTGTCCATTGGTCTACCCTACTTTTTGTGTTGCTATCGTATAAATATAAACGGAGATTTTTGGGTTAAAAAATGGGGGGGTCTTGGTTTATATTTGAGTCCTCTAGTCTGTGCCTCCTCTCTGCCTGGCCCTGTTACAGGCCTCCCTTGGGCCCTGGTGGTCCAGCAATGAGCCAGGACAGGAGTGATCCTTCCCGCAATCAAAAATGCCTGCAGCGATTTCCTGTTGCAGTCTCGTGAGACCTAGTGAGACTGCAGCGGTAACATGTGGCAAGCATTTTTGATCGTGGCTCTCACGGGACAGGAGCTTAGGAAGATCACTCCTGCTCCGCTTCACTGCTAGCCCACCAGGGCTTTAAAGGTAAGGTCTACATGGGTCAGGGAGGTAGGGTAGTTAGAGTTGACCAGGACAGGGTGTGGGAAAGATTGCTGCTGTCCCAGCTTGTCACTACTGGATCACCATGGTTTCAGGCAGGCTTTTATTGGGCATTGGGGGCTGGGTAGGAAGGAAGGAGGGAGAAATGGAAGACTAGGTTCAAGGCAGGGCACTTGAATATAACCCCCCCGGTTTATATTTAAGTCAACTTTTTTTCTTCTTTTTGGGGGGGAAAAAGGTTACCTCAGTTTACATTGTTTGACAGGGTCAATCCTGAGCCTAGCTCTGACCAAGTTTCTAGGGAAACAACCCCTTTCACTAGGAACCTGCCAAAACCTAGTACAGGACAAGTGAGGCCAGAATCAATGGGGAAGAAAGGGATTTCCTCAAACCTATCCTATTTATCCTTTTATAAGGAGTCTGCCAAGCTATTGCAGCACACCCAAGCAATACCTTCTACCCCAGTTAGGAGTGGGAAAGGGGATGGGGCTGAGAAACGGCCTTACCACACTGGGCAGCCATGTGTTCTAAGAAAAGCAAATAGTCAACATGAGACCCAGCCAATGAGGAGCATAGTCACACTTGCCAGTTTGATTAAACAGGTGGGGAGGTGGGGTGAAAGGGGCTGTACTACACACACCTTGGGGAGGAACACAGGGAGCCGGCCAGAGTTTCTTCCTAGAGGCAGTCAAAGGAGAAAGGTTGCAGAAACCAGGAGGCATCAAATCCTTTAATGCTCAGAGGAGCCAGGGATCCAGAGCAGATTAGTTTCAAGTTTTATTTTAATTTGATGAATCACTTATTTAGTTTTACTATGCGAGATACAACATTAATAGGATTAAAAAAACAAAGCATGTATTTAAACATCGTTTAAAATTTAAAATAATGGGTTAGACCGACAGACTTAGACTAATCAACACACAAGGTAAAAATGGGCAGAACTACAATTCAATATTTTAAAGTGAAGAAGAGAGCCATAAATGGAAAGCACATTGGGGAGGGAAAAGTGGAAATCTGAAAAAAAAAAACTAATGTAAAATTTGAACATAATTTAAAGATTAAAAGCATCTTTAAAAAGGAAACTCTTTAGGTTACTTTTAAAACGACTCAAATTATTTTCCTCTCTCACATGCTGAGGTAAAGTGTTCCAAAGTTGCAGAGCCATATCATGCCGTCGAGTTCCAATAATTTTCAAGGAGGGGACTACCATGAGCTTTTGGTTAGTGGACCGGAGAGAACACGACGTACTATAAGGAATGAGTAATTTATTAATAAATTGGGGTTCATTAGTGGAAAGGGTTTTAAATACTAGGAGTAAAATTTTAAAAGTAATACGGTGGTTAATTGGGAGCCAGTGAGATTTAATCAGAAAAGGAGTGACATGATCATATTTTTTACCGTTATGAATGAGTTTAACGGCAGTGTTCTGGATTATCTGAAATCGCTTCTTTTCTTTTTGTGCGATATTAATTAATAAAGAATTACAATAATCAAGTTTAGCGATAATTAAAGAATGAATTAATATATTTAATGATTGTGGCTCTAGAAACTTAGAGATTGAGTGAATCATTCAGAATCTATAAAAGCAAGATTTTACGGTATTACTTATGTGCTTGTGGTAAGAAAATTTATCATTAAGGGCCATTATAATGGAGCTCTTGATGAGGATATGATTTCCTGCTCTGAGGAAGGTGGAGCAGTATCATAAGGAGATTAACTTATGGAGGTGGGAAAAAGTTTCTCTGTAGTATCCAGAGGGAGAAACTGAAATGCATTGGGAGCCAGAAGAAGGCAGAGCAGAGATGTGAGATAAGTTATTGTTATGCATTGGATAACAAGTAATTAGTTGAAAGCAAACAGAGTAGGATGTTGGAAAGTTTGCCTAGTCACTAATAAAGTATGGAAGAATGGGAGAGAGTTAATAATCTTAGAGAAACCAGTACTTTCAGGCTTAGTGGGAAGCTGCTGTGTGGGGAAGGAGATTAAAATTATTTTCCTTTCTAAATTGTGCTAAGCAGCAGTAGTGCTCTGAGGAAAAGCACTAAGTCAAAGACACTGGGAAACATTCTTTCTTCTCCCTATTCTCTTATTTACCTAGGGCAGAACAGGTCCCTAGCACACTTCAAACCCTTTCTAAGGGGAACTTTTTGGGAGAGATTCAACCATCTAGTTTGAGTGGATAGGTTCTCTCTCCACTGATCCAGGGAGTAGTATCGGGTAAGTGTGGGTATACTGCTATAATAGAAACGGGGGAGAAGCATTCAATAAAAGGGGAAAAAATCTGGTGGAGGTCCTTGATCTCAGAGAGGACCCGACTGTGTGCAAGCTGTTTAAACTTTCAGCTCTTTTGGAGGCATTGGACTCTGCAAACAGTGCTCGCTTATAAGCAGCACTAAAGTACAAACCACCTGTTTTCCCTCATATCAAGATATTACAAAAACGGACCACTGGAAGATCCCAGAGGGGCTCCTTCGGGTGTCCAAAGCAATGGCAAAGCTCTATGTGATGGATGCTAAATGTAACCAGCTCTTTGTTCCACCAAAAGCGGATTCCATGGTGGCGCAGGTTACAAAGCATACCTCCCTTCCCAGTGAAGGCGGTGTGGTATTAAAGGATGCCAAGGACCGCAGGCTGGATTTTATTGATAAGAAGCTCTTAGAAGCCACAGCCTCAGATTTAAAAGCAGCTGCAGTGGCGTCTTTTGTCATTCAGGCTTGCCACTTCAAGTTGTGCCATGATCCAGAGGCAATAGCCAGCAGGAATTGCCAGTTTCTAATGTCTGGAGTAACATAGTAGATGACGGCAGATAAAGACCCGAATGGTCCATCCAGTCTGCCCAACCTGATTCAATTTAAATTTTTTTTTTTTTCTTCTTAGCTATTTCTGGGCGAGAATCCAAAGCTTTACCCGGTACTGTGCTTCCAACTGCCGAAATCTCTGTTAAGACTTACTCCAGCCCATCTACACCCTCCCAGCCATTGAAGCCCTCCCCTGCCCATCCTCCTCCAAACGGCCATACACAGACACAGACCGTACAAGTCTGCCCAGTAACTGGCCTAGTTCAATCTTTAATATTATTTTCTGATTCTAAATCTTCTGTGTTCATCCCACGCTTCTTTGAACTCAGTCACAGTTTTACTCTCCACCACCTCTCTCGGGAGTGCATTCCAGGCATCCACCACCCTCTCCGTAAAGTAGAATTTCCTAACATTGCCCCTGAATCTACCACCCCTCAACGTCAAATTATGTCCTCTGGTTTTACCATTTTCCTTTCTCTGGAAAAGATTTTGTTCTACGTTAATACCCTTTAAGTATTTGAACGTCTGAATCATATCTCCCCTGTCTCTCCTTTCCTCTAGGGTATACATATTCAGGGCTTCCAGTCTCTCCTCATACGTCTTCTGGCGCAAGCCTCCTATCATTTTCGTCGCCCTCCTCTGGACCGCCTCAAGTCTTCTTACGTCTTTCGCCAGATACGGTCTCCAAAACTGAACACAATACTCCAAGTGGGGCCTCACCAATGACCTGTACAGGGGCATCAACACCTTCTTCCTTCTACTGACTACGCCTCTCTTTATACAGCCCAGAATCCTTCTGGCAGCAGCCACTGCTTTTGTCACACTGTTTTTTCGCCTTTAGATCTTCGGACACTATCACCCCAAGGTCCCTCTCCCCGTCCGTGCATATCAGCTTCTCTCCTCCCAGCATATACGGTTCCTTCCTATTATTAATCCCCAAATGCATTACCCTGCATTTCTTTGCATTGAATTTTAGTTGCCAGGCATTAGACCATTCCTCTAACTTTTGCAGATCCTTTATCATATTTTCCACTCCCTCTTCGGTGTCTACTCTGTTACAAATCTTGGTATCATCTGCAAAAAGGCACACTTTTCCTTCTAACACTTCAGCAATGTCACTTACATACATATTGAACAGGATTGGCCCCAGCACCGAACCCTGAGGGACTCCACTAGTCACCTTTCCTTCCTTCGAGCGACTTTCATTAACCACCACCCTCTGGCGTCTGTCCGACAGCCAGTTTCTGACCCAGTTCACCACTTTGGGTCCTAACTTCAGCCCTTCAAGTTTGTTCAACAGCCTCCTATGAGGAACTGTATCAAAGGCTTTGCTGAAATCCAAGTAAATTATATCTAGCATATGTCCTCGATCCAGCTCTCTGGTCACCCAATCAAAAAATTCAATCAGGTTCGTTTGGCACAATTTACCTTTTGTAAAGCCATGTTGCCTCGGATCCTGTAACCCATTAGATTCAAGGAAATACACTATCCTTTCTTTCAGCAACATTTCCATTATTTTTCCAACAACTGAAGTGAGGCTCACCGGCCTGTAGTTTCCTGCTTCATCCCTGTGACCACTTTTATGAATAGGGACCACATCCGCTCTCCTCCAATCCCCAGGAATCACTCCCGTCTCCAGAGATTAGTTGAACAAGTCTTTAATAGGACTCGCCAGAACCTCTCTGAGCTCCCTTAGTATCCTGGGATGGATCCCGTCTGGTCCCATCGCTTTGTCCACCTTCAGTTTTTCAAGTTGCTCATAAACACCCTCCTCCGTGAACGGCGCAGAATCTACTCCATTTTCTCGTGTAACTTTGCCAGACAATCTCGGTCCTTCTCCAGGATTTTCTTCTGTGAACACAGAACAGAAGTATTTGTTTAGCACATTTGCTTTCTCCTCATCACTCTCCACATATTTGTTCCCAGCATCTTTTAGCCTAGCAATTCCATTTTTTATCTTCCTCCTTTCACTAATATATCTGAAAAAATTTTTATCTCCCTTTTTTACATTTTTAGCCATTTGTTCTTCCGCCTGTGCCTTCGCCAAACGTATCTCTCTCTTGGCTTCTTTCAGTTTCACCCTGTAGTCCTTTCTGCTCTCCTCTTCTTGGGTTTTTTTATATTTCATGAACGCCAACTCTTTCGCCTTTATTTTCTCAGCCACTAGGTTGGAGAACCATATCGGCTTCCTTTTTCTCTTGTTTTTATTGATTTTCATCACATAAAGGTCCGTAGCCATTTTTATCGCTCCTTTCAGCTTAGACCACTGTCTTTCCACTTCTCTTATGTCCTCCCATCCTAACAGTTCTTTCTTCAGGTACTTTCCCATTGCATTAAAGTCCGTACGTTTGAAATCTAGGACTTTAAGTATCGTGCGGCCGCTCTCCACTTTAGCCGTTATATCAAACCAAACCGTTTGATGATCGCTAGTACCCAGGTGAGCACCCACTCGAACATTAGAGATACTCTCTCCATTTGTGAGGACCAGATCCAATATCGCTTTTTCCCTTGTGGGTTCCGTCACCATTTGTCTGAGCAGAGCCTCTTGAAAGGCATCCACAATCTCCCTACTTCTTTCCGATTCCGCAGACGGAACATTCCAGTCCGCATCCGGCAGGTTGAAATCTCCCAACAGCAGAACCTCCTCTTTCCTTCCAAACTTTTGGATATCCACAATCAAATCCTTATCAATTTGCTGCGATTGAGTCGGAGGTCTGTAGACTACACCCACGTAGATAGAAGTTCCATCTTCTCTTTTCAGAGCAATCCATATCGCTTCTTCCTCTCCCCAGGTCCCTTGCATTTCGGTCGCTTGGATATTGATCTTTAAATAAATAGAGAGCTACTCCTCCACCTTTATGACCATCTCTGTCCTTCCTAAAAAGATTATATCCCGGTAGTAGATTATGTAGCTGTTGCTCTGTATGATCTTTTCAGAGTTATGAGCAAAATGTCTGCTTATTCCATTTCTATCTGCAGGATGCTATGGATCAGTCAGTGGACGGTGGAATCCTCCTCCAAGGTGTCATTGAGTAAATTACCATTTAAAGCAGTGCTTCCCAACCCTCTCCTGGAGGACCACCAGGCCAGTCGAGTTTTCAGGATAGCCCTAATGAATATGCATGAGAGAGATCTGCATATAATGGAAGTGCCAGGCATGCAAATCTGCTCTATGCATATTCATTAGGGCTATCCTGAAAACCCGACTGGCCTGGTGGTCCTCTAGGACAGGGTTGGGAACCACTGATTTAAAGGACTTTTACTCTTTGGGAAAGGTCTGGATGATCTTATGGCCGCAGGATCCCACGCTGAAGTCTTTACCGGACAGCAGACCTTGAACTCCTAAGAGGACTGAATTTTTGGACTTCTAAATGTTCTTGGGAGGACCTTCAGACCAAAGATCATTTCAAAGCTCTAGACAAAGATTTGGAGCTCCAGGGGCCCTAATCTTTAGGATCCCGCTCTGCAACAGCTCCCAAGAAGCAGTTATGATGCCAAGCTGTAAGCCGAGCTTCCATGGAGGAGAGTGTGGTGCAGTGGTTAGAGCTAGAGCCTCAGCACCCTGATATTGTGGGTTCAAACCCCATGCTGCTCCCTGTGACTCTGGGCAAGTCACTTAATCCTCCACTGCTCAGGTACATTAGATAGATTGTGAGCCTATCGGGACAGATAGGAAAAATGCTTGAAGTACCTGTATGTAAAACCACTTTGAATGTGGTTGTATAACTACAAAAAGGCGGTATACAAGTCCCAATCCCACCATGCATTGAAGGGAATTATACAGGAAGGGGGGGGGGGTACCAACTCAAGTTCATTTGTCCCCTCCCAGACCTTTTTCTGGACTCTCCAACTAGGAAGCCAAGAAAAGTATACAAAGTCTGAACAATAATACAAAGACTTCTGTATCTGAAAGCCATAGAGCCCATACCAGAGGAAGACCTGAACTCTGACAGATACTCGATATACGTCATAGTGCCCAAGAGAGACTCATAAGACTGGAAGACAATTCTAGAACTCAAGGCAGTAAATGCATCCCTCAGGATACCCCGTTTCTGGATGGAGATGGTGTGGTCAGTAATTGCTTCAGTGGTACCCGGGGAATTTTTTGCCTCATTGGATTTTACGGAGACCTATCTGCGCATTCCCATTTTTCCAGAGCACAGGAAGTTCTTGCATTTCCATGTGCTCAGCAACACTTCGTTTGCGGCCTTTCCCTTTGGCCTGGCCACAGCACCATGGACCTTCACCAATGGATGGTAGTTGCAGCACACCTGTGCAGAGCAGATATACATGTACATCTGTATCTGGATGATTGACTGATAAGAGCTCAGTCCCAATCCAACAGCAGGCTGGCTGTTCAAAGTGATTCAGCTGCTGCAGAAGCTGGGCTGGGTGGTCAACTTTTAGAAAAGCCACCTGGAGCCAACACAGATCTTGGAGTATCTGGGAGTCCAGTTTGACACAAGGGAGAGCAAGTTGTTCTTCCCATAAGCAGTTCTGCAAAATTTATTCTCTACCAAAATGCCAACTTAACCTCCAACCCTTTGGTTTTGCCAGATTCATGGTAGTTATCAGAAATCCTCTTTCCTAGAGGCATGACCCTGGCAGATTGGGAGTCTCAGATGTGTGAATATGATACCTGCTTGTCCTTGGAGAAAGCAAAGTTACTTACCAGTAGCAGGTGTTCTCCAAGGACAGCAGGCATATATTCTTACAACCTTCCCACATATCTTAGTTAGCTCTCTTACTGAATTGCATGTCCTGCAAGCTGACTTCAGGCAGGAAGGCACCAGTACGTGCACGGTACATGCAGTCCTAAAGGATTTAAAGTGACTACACGTTTTCACTGTCCATGCCGGGTTCCATGGATAACATCACCAAAATGTGAAAATATATGCCTGTGGTCTTCGGAGAACAGCTGCTACAAGTACGTAACTGCTTTTAGGCTGTATGTTTTTGTCTGCTTTCATATTCTGTGTTTTTCAAGTGGAACTGGTGGAGATAAGAACAGTATCTGAATTCAAGAAAGCATGATTACAAGCACAAAAGTTCTGTGTGGGGGAGGAAGGGATTGTTAACTGGAATGGGTGGCAAGGCTGGTTTCTCTTGTTTTTATCTGCCAATCATGTTCTATGTTTTTATGTGGGTTGCATTAACAGGAAAATCAAATATGGTACTATGGTGCCACCCTACTTTGGGTGCTCTAGTTGTTGAAGCAAACAAAATTGTTAGAATTATAGCTAGAACTAGTGGTAATCAGCTAACTAAAATATGGTGCCACAGGGGACCTCCACTGACAAGAGAGAAAGACATTCTGGGTCACTCACAGAGATCTTCGCAGTATAAACCACCAAGGAAGATTGGTTAGGATGGCCTTTACACCCTTTATTCACCTGTGAAGAAACATACTTAAAAAGAACGCATATGCCTTTTAGTGCTAAGTGATAAATAGTAGTTTTATATCCTTGTTTCTTTTTGGTCACTATTAAAAAAATGTGATCCAACATTCTTTATCATGGATTCTTGCTGGTAAATAGTGGCATCCCTAGCTTTTGATTGTTAATAAGCCTTTGACACATTACGCTCACTCTGTATGTCTTCACAATACGTTAGGTTCAGATATAAATTATGTATTTTTAAACAATCCTCTACTCAGGAATAATAATCTAAGACATCCTCACCACTTCCCAAGCATAACCCGTTCTTCAAACACAACTTTGTCAGAGGTTTTTTTTTCGGGCCTCAGTACCACCACGCCACCGCTGTCAAAATTTCTTTAGCGGGAAGAATTATGTGAGAGATCCTCACTGGCCCATATTATTCATTTAAATATTTTCACTATTTGTAATACTGTAACTTTCTTTTATAAATATAAAGTGCAAAGTGCTTTATTATTTCATAACTTATCTTTTTAGTTTCTTTTTATATTCAGACCCGGGAGACAGACCCGACATGTTTCGCATCAGAATGCTGTTTCAAGGGTCTCCCTACAATACACAATAAGAGCATTAATAATAACATTTTACATTCAAAACTCTCCTCCCTTATACCAACTCATAACCTACACTTATTGCGACCGATTTTGTCATCTGATTCCTGATTTCAAAGAGCAAGATGTCCTCTCTTAAATCCTCCCCTCCAATCATCATGGCTGATTTCCCCCGTGCTTCATTGGGCAGGAGCTAGCCAATCAGAGATGCCCATTCCACCTCATTGTTCAACCCTCTTGGCTCTAAAGTATCAAGCTGATATATCCAGTGCTGTTCTTTTTCATTTAAAGCCTTCTCTAGATTCCCACCCTCCCGCCCTTGTTCAAAATAATGACACACCACATAAAGTCCTCTACCATATGTCCTTTAGCCACCCAGTGCTATACCATGGGGGCTTGAAGGTTTTCATTCGTTAAGCGTGATTTGTGCTCATTAAGCCTCATTTGTGCTCATTAAGCCATAATTTTACTGGTCTGCTTATGCGACCTATATATACTAGGTCACACGGGCACAAAATTGCATACACCCCATAACTGCTATTACAGTCAGTGATCCCTTTAGACCAGGGGTCTCCAAAGTCCCTCCTTGAGGGCCAAATCCAGTTGGGTTTTCAGGATTTCCCCAATGAATATACATGAGATCTATGTGCATGCACTGCTTTCAATGCATATTCATTGGGGAAATCCTGAAAACCCGACTGGATTCGGCCCTCAAGGAGTGACTTTGGAGACCCCTGCTCTAGACCTTAGTGTGATATTTTTCTTTGGGATGGTCCACTGAGACCCCTCTATAGTTTTAGAGCACCATTGGCACCTTTCGCATTTAGAATGACTTCCCTCCACTTTTTTCTTATTCCCCCCAAACTTTAGAAAATTTAATTTTTGCCCATGAAAAATATAATAGCAAGTAGAAACTCACTGGGGGGCAATGCTAATATCCAAGGATTTATTTTTTATTTTTAGCTAGTATGCCCTGGTACAGAGTACCAGCACTATTTTTTCTTGCCTTCCAAAAAATGTCCTATCCACCCACTATATTTCTCACATAAAATCTCCCAGCTTGTTCCCCCTTCCTCCCCATTGGTGTACCTACCAGCTTTGAACCTGTGACTGTGAGATTCAGAGGCATCCAGGTAGAGCTATTCTGAGTCATGTGGCTGCATATACCATACTGGCTGAAAAAAAGGCTCGTTATCTTGTTCCCTAAGATTGGCTCTGCATGAGTACCAGCACCTTATTTTCATAGATAAAAAAGCCCTTTGATATACCAATTAGTAGTGAAGTATCTGATTGTGTTCACAATTTCCTGTTTTTATGCTTTGTTTTATAGGCTCATCATCAGAAACAAGCAAAGAAACTGTTCCTTTTCAAGAAATTCAGGTGAAACAAGCTACTAGAAGTGATATGTCAGCTGATCTTTCAGGTGGTTCAGTCACAGCAGTAAATGAAAAGTGAAAGAAGGAGACTGAAAAGAAATTTAGAATCTTGCAAGGACGGTTTATAGTCAAAAATGATAAAGTCAAAACTTGATTTTAATGAATACATAGTATTTGTATTTTTTATTCTTACTAATAAGTGTTTTTGTTCTGTCTTTTAGAAGAGCAAAATTAATATACTGAATTAGTTCAAGTTACCATTAATGTAGTAACTAATAATTTGGGATCAGATTGCATAAAATAATTATGATGAAAGTAATTAAAATTTAAGAGCAAAAATAATACAGATTCTCTCCTCATTTTGCTACAGGTTGGGTTTCCCCCCCCCCCCAAAAGTTCAACATTTCTCTGGTTTTCTTGCAATGGTAGCTGGATAGGTCTTACTGTTCAGAGGATTTCTCCCATTCCATGCTTGTGGTATTTTTTGCAAGTGATCATCCTTTTAATTAGCCCAATATAAGAATATCCAAAGATGTTTTGGATAATTCTCCTAGACTGGAATGTATGATTGAAATTGAAACTGAGATCTATTCTGAATCAGGAAATCTAATGTGATATGCTAATATTTGCACCGAAAGACAATTTCAATCTGTTTAGTGCGAAAGTGATCTACATAAGAACATATGAATAGCCTCACTGGGTCAGAGACCAATGGTCCATCAAGCCCAGTAGCCTGTTCTCATGGTGGCCAATCCAGGTCACGGTGGCCAATTTTAGCTTCCAATTCTTAAGCATCTCTCCAGACCGGCACAGGTCACTGATGGGTAATAGCTCACCATGACCAGCAGGTGGAGACTGAGACAAACTTTTGGCTATGGTACTGGGCTATGCACTGGGCAAGTACACTCAGTCTGCTCTCAGTCTCCAGCAGGTAGAGGTGGTAAGCTTGTGCAGTCTTCCCTGGTTTAGTGTTGAGCTGTTGGGATTTGTTTAGTGGCCTTCTGGTCCCCTTCTGGTGCCGGACTGAGCTTGGGAGAACCCTTTCGGGGTCTGTCTGACCTCGGGGGTGGCACACTCGACGGGTTGAGTCCCTCCACCCATTTACCCCCACCACCCCAAAATATTTTCTTTTGAGGTGCCTCGGCTATAAACCTTGTCACCAATAATGTCAAGGCATATGGCTTGGAGAGCCATGGGGTCTGTTCAGATAAAGTTACCAAAAAAAACCAAAAACCTGAGGCAGTGTCAGTCTGAAGGGAAGCCATCAATTGTATTATTAACCAGCACTTTTTGTTTTAGCTAATCGCGTATTGCACAATGAGTATTTTTAAAGGGCTCATTGTGCTCCAGACGCAAGGTTGATGCGGTCGGCCTGTGTTGGTGGTGCGCCAACCGCAGCGGCAAAGGGGAATCCTCGATGGCTTTTCAAAATTTACAAGAATAAATCTAGTCAAAGAAAAATAGAGTACAACAGAAACAATTATAAAGAAACAAATCAGCAAACATAGTATGTCACTCTATTTAAACCCCCATTAATAAAAAATTATAATCTGCTGAGAGAGGCAAGATATGGAAAAAACAGGAATCAGGAAAATAATTGCAGTGGAACCTCGGTTTGCGAGTAACCCGGTTTGCGAGTGTTTTGCAAGACGAGCAAAACACTTAGCAAACTTTTGTCTCGCAAACCGAGCATGTTCCGCTACACAAGCACCTCCCCCCGTTCTAACTGGCATTGCAACCCCCCCCCCCTCCGAGAGAACCGCATTGCACCCCTGTGCTGAAAGTGGCATCCGCCCGCCCTTCCTCCCAAACATGCTCCTTACCCCATCTGCTGGTTGTGTGAGTGAAAGAAATCTCCCGTCTCTTGCTTGGGCTGGGCCTTGAGCATCTGTGCATGCTCAAGGCCTTCTGGCTCTCGTTCTCTCCGATTTTACCTTCTTCTCGGGGGTGCATCATAGCCATTCGCGATTGGATTACATCTTGCTTCCTTCTCGGTCTATTGGGCGGGTGGTGTGCACCCACATACTGGATGTCCCATTTAGTGACCACACGGCCGTTCAGTTGACTCTTCGGTGGGGCGGCCCCTCCCCTGACTGTATCTGGAGATTCAACCCCACCCTCTACTTGGATGATGCCTTCCATACTTTCCTTATTGAGGAATGGACTAGGTACAAACAATCTAATGAGGGGAGTGATGTTTCTGATACTGTGTTTTGGGAGGCCACCAAGGCATACCTTAGGGACTGCAGTGTTCTCCCCAGAAATTTTTTCCAGCCGGGTGGCACGAAAAAGTAGGCGGGTGGGGCGGGACGGGGAAATTTGGTGGTTCAAATTTGGTGCTATGCAAATTACCCCTCTCTGCTTACGGTGAAGGAGTAGGAGTGTGGAATAGGGTTGGTGCATGGCAACACTATGAAAATTACCTCTCCCTGCTCATGATGAAGGAATAGGGCAGCAGTGTCCAACCTTTTGGCTCCTTATAGCACATTGGCGTGCTTAGATCTTCCACGGTGGCGGAAGCCTAGGATGGGCTGTAATTTGGTGTGGCTAGACCTGTTGAGATGGGCGCTGCTCTGGTGGAGACGGAACATTGGTCGGGGGCAGGGCAATTGGGCTCTCCAGTTTATTCGTGGTAACCCTGCGTTTCCCCCAGGAGTGGGTGGTGCTAGCGGGGTGACAGCATGTTTTGGTTCTGGTTTCTGTTTGGGACATGTTTGCCCTCCGGGTGTTTCGCAATTCCCTTCGCATGACGAACTCCGTCACACCTGGTCTTTGCCTGCCATGCCCTTTTATGCTTGCCTTCAATTGCGCCATTACTTTGAGGGCCACCGTCGGAGGAACCCCTTAGGTTCTAGCTTGTTTGGCGAGCGTGTTCTTGTGGTGGCACTTCGGGGGTCCTACCTATGTTGAATACTGCTTTGGTACGTCCCATCCGTTTCTGTGCTGGTCTGGAGGGATGCTAAAGGAGAAATTAGGTCCTTACTAGTTAATTTTTCTTTCTTTTAGACTGTGTTTTCCAAAGAGTACAGGTTTTTCTTCGGGCTTTTTTGGTTGTGTTTGCTTGTTGGAGGAGCTTTAAGAGTAGTGGCATTTGGTTCAGCGTTCTGAAAAGGTTATTTTTTCTAATCAGTATCTTAACAGTGTTCCCTGGTCCAATTTTAGACTATTCCTTGGTCATGCGAGTTTGGAGTTGTATGTTCTTGTTCAGCCTAGTTGATTTATGCTTGGCTATTCATAAAGATTGATTATAAGATGGTCTGTACTGAAGCCAAAAGTTAGTGTCTCAGTCTCCACCTGCTGGCAGAAGAGCATAAACCCATCCGCTTCTGTGCCGGTCTGGAGGGGCTAAAAGAAAGAAAATTAGCAGGTAAGGACCTAATTTCTCCTCATAATTATTATTATATATTTTCTTGTTATAGTGGAGGCATGATCCCTTAAAAAAAAAAAACCAACAACCAACAACAGAGCTTCCTTTCCTCCTGGTTCAAGTAGCAGTGGTGCCACACCCAGAAATTTTTTTTTTCTTGGGAAGTGCACAAAAAATGAGGGGAGTAAAAAGAAAGAAAAGTGGGCTAGCAGCAGGACAAGCGTGCATAACTTATACTGAATGGAAGTGTCTTCAATGTGTGGTGCAGCTCATGACTGACACAAAAATTTAAATGTATTTCTGCCATTTGATTGGCTGCCTGTCTCATGATACAAAAAAGGAGTCGTGAGGATGAGATGTCAATAATTCAGCCACAGGTATAAAGTTCAAAGTTTACTTTATTGATAGTAACACTGCGAGGACTTGAAGACTCAACCCTGACAGTGTTTCGGCATCTATGCCTTTGTCAAGAATCTATTGAGCCATGACAAGTTAAAAACAATAATAAAAATAATATAAGAACATAAGAAGTTGCCTCCGCTGGGTCAGACCCGAGGTCCATCGTGCCAGTCCGCACCGGCCCATCAGGCCCATGACCTGTAATGTGATCCTTCTCTAATCCCTTTTATCCTTCTATCCATACTCTGTCTAAAACCTATCTCTACCTCTATCTGTATCCTTCAATCCCCCTATCGTTCAGGAATTTATCCAATCCTTCTTTGAACCCCCGTAGTGTACTCTGCTCTATCACAACCTCCGGAAGCGCATTCCAGGTGTCCACCATCCTCTGTGTAAAAAATAACTTCCTAGCATTGGTTCTAAAATTGTCCCCTTGTGCTAAGAGACTAAAATAAAAATAATATGAAACACACAATCTAAAATAATAAAATCATAACTAATAAAAGCATATCAAGCAAAACAGAAAATGATAAAATCAATTTGCAAAGACAAATGGACCAATACATTGAAATTTTGGAAACAAGATGTCACATAGCCTCTGATTCAATATTTTAAACCTTTATAGTTGACTTGCATTGAATGCTCTATTTGTGTGATAGAACTACCAGCCATTGAGGCAGGCATATTTTACCTGTCATGCAGTCTCCTTTTTTCACCAGATTTCTTTCTGTATCACATTCATCTAGCCTTCTATTCCTTTTTGCCCTTCTTTCCAATTTCTATTTACTTTCAATCAGTATCTTTAGGTGTATCATACTCTATTTTTTATGCCTAGTGTACTTCTAATAGATGTTTATCTGATTTATAAATGTCTAACAATATGTTTAGTTACATCTTGTTTCCAAAATTTCAATGTATTGGTCCATTTGTCTTTACAAAATGATTTTATTACATTACATTACATTAGGGATTTCTATTCCGCCATTACTTTGCAGTTCAAGGCGGATTACAAAAGAATTATCTAAGATGTATTACAACAAGAACTTACCAAAAAAAAAAAATTTGGTCATTTTCTGTTTAATAATACATATATTTTCCTTACTTGATGTGCTTTTATTAGTTATGATTTTATTAGTTTATATTATGTGTTTCATATTGGATTATATTATGTGCTTCATATTTATTTTTATTATTGTTTTTAACTTGTCATGGCTCAATAGACATTTGACAAAGGCATAGATGGTGAAACACTGTCAGTGTCGAATCCTCGCAGTACTACTATCAATAAAGTGAACTTTGAACTTTACACCCATGGCTGAATTATTGACATCTCATCCTCACGACTCCTTTGTTGTGCCTCGATTGTCTTGTTGAGGCGTCATTGGGCTCCCTTTTTGGGGCCTGTCTCATGAGTCATTTCCTCCTTCCTTCCTTCCTTCTCCCAAAGTAGGTGGCATTGATGAATTTTGAGAGCTAACCTCAGAGCTAAGTAGCTAATCAATTACAAATAAAAAATGAAATGAAGTATAAAACACAATGAAATTGAATTTAATTAACGAAGAATACAATACGTATGAAGTTTAAAGTAACATTAGTATGAATTATTGAAGCTAAGGGCTGATTTTAGTTTTGATAGAAATAAATAATAAAGTGGACTGACGAAGACATGAGATAGCTGGGCACAATTTATGGTCCAGTTATTATCTGAAGGTCCATACAAAAGAAAAGAAGAAACAAACAAAAAAAATTATATATTACATATTGCGGCATCATATACAAAGATATATACATATATATATTCTCTTATCTTTGTATATGATGCCGCAATATGTGAGCGGACATTGTATGGCTTCACAATAACAGTAATATGAGAAGACTATAGGAGATAGTGTGATATATACCGTATATATATACTAGTCTTTAAGCCCGTTACATTAACGGGTGCTAGAGTAGATGTCTGTCTGGGTATTTTTTTTCTTTGTCTCTCTCTCCTTGCACGCTGCCTTTCTGTCATTTTTTCTGTCTGTGAATCTCCCTGTGTCCTTAGTGCCCCCAGTGCCTCCTTCCTCCCCTCACCCCCCCAACGATGCCAGCCTGCCTGCCTCCCATCCCCCTGAGCAGCATGTTTCTGTGGAAACCACCCCACCCCCTGATGCCAGCCTGCCTACCTGCCTTCCATTGAAACCCCCCACCCCCCACCCCCTCCGTTGCCTGCATCCCCGTTCTATTGAAACCCCCCTGATGCCAGTCTGCCTGCCTGCCCGCATGTTTCCATGAACCCCCCCACCCCCCTCTGATGCCAGCCTCCCATCCTCCTGAGCAGTATGTTTCCATGGAAACCACCCCCCTGATGCCATCCTGCCTGCCTTCCATTGAACCCCCCACCCCCCTCCGATGCCAGCCTGCCTGCATCCCATCCCCCTTACACTGAAACCCCCCCACGATGCCAGCCTGCCTGCCTGCCTTCCATCCCCCTGAGCAGCATGTTTTTAACCCCCCCCCCCGCGCTGACCCTAGGCACACCACTAACACGCCGCAAATCCCTCCCTCCCCCCCACCCTAAGCACACCAGTAACATGACGTGACTCCCCCCGCCGACCCTACCCAGGGGGCGGGAAACTGCACGGGGACACCAGGAAATTGTTTTTCACTGAAAGGGTGGTTGATCGCTGGAATAGTCTTCCACTTCAGGTTATTGAGGCCAGCAGCGTGCCTGATTTTAAGGCCAAATGGGATAGACATATGGGATCTATTCACAGAGAAAGGTAGGGGAGGGTCATTGGGGTGGGCAGACTAGATGGGCCGTGGCCCTTATCTGCCGTCTATTTCTATGTTTACCCGGCACAACAGAAACCCCGATTGACCCTCCCAGCCGACCCGCCCACCGCTAGACGGCTGACAAACCTGGCAGTTCCAGCAGCGTCCCAGGCACACTAAACATGCTGCAGATTCACAGCAGCACCTTAACAATGTGGCACCAGTCCTCATCCTCCCGTGATGTTGCCTGCAAAGCCTCCAACCAAATAAAAGCAACTGCTTGTGGGGTGGGAGGATTATTACTATTATTTACCATTTATATAGCGCTACTAGACATACCCATGGCAGGTTGATGACATAAATGGTTAAAGTTATCTGTTTAATTTTTCAATAGCATTTAGGAAGCACGCATGAACCACAATCTTGTAAATGTTTTTCAGTATTGATCTTCATAAAAGCCATAAACATAAATGAATGCAATTTTCAAAGGTTTATTATTTTAGTTGATAATCTTACAATTGGAACTACAATTGTATATGGTCTGAATTTTTTTTAATATCTAGCTTTAAATAATATAACATCACAATGTTAGAGCTGCATGAGCTACCTTCTCTATATCTTATGGAATAATATAGGGGGAAGGCCAACTGGTTGCTAGTTTGCTTTTTAGTTGCCTTCTCACGAGTTTTGGTGTAATTGTTCAACTTTTCAAGTTGCCAGCAAAAGTCATAAAAAGAAAAGAAAATAAATATTTTACTTTCATCCACATTCAAAGAGCCATTATTATTTTAATTCACTTTGCTAGCATGTACATGATTCTCTTGGTCATCTTCTTCTTTCTATATATTTGGGAACAAAAAGCAACTAGAAATAGCCTATTAAGTCACTGGTAATATCCAACATTTTTAAAGATCAAAAACAATGTTGTTATTTTATTCAAATAAGTGGCTAGTGTTTTTTTTTTCTTCATAGTAAAATGTCTTCTGTAAACATTATTTATGTATTTATAACATACTTGTATCTTGCAAAAGTGATCACAATCCTCCTATGAGGTACAACATAAATCTAAAATTCACTCAATATTGATTCTTGTGTGTGACCTAGAGTAAAATACATTATCTCCCAATGCTTCATACAAAAAACATAGTTTCCTCAACTGTGACTGGATAAGTATAACAATGTTCTTGCTTCCTTTTTAACATCTGAAAGGCTACAATGATCTTGCTGGGCTGAAAGGTACTACACAAATCCAAATAATTAGGGTTATTACTAAGCATTAACACAGGACTACATCTACTGTAAATTCAACTCTTTGGTCAAAGAAAAACAACCTAGTAGAAACTTTGTAGTATTGCCAGCACTTATGCACACAGCTGAGCTGGCACTTAAATATTTTTAGAGGGCAGAGTTCAGTGATTGTTTTTTAATGTAATTTTTCTACATTAAGTTTATATAAGCTATGTAACTTTAGGTAGCAGTACTATGGGCTCCTTTTACAAAGGTGCGCTAGCGTTTTTAGCGCAAGCATCAGATTAGTGCGCGTTACCCAAAAAAACTACCACCTGCTCAAGAGGAGGCGGTAGCGGCTAGCGTGCGCTATGCCGCGTGTTAAGGCCCTACGCACCTTTGTAAAATGAGCCCTATGTGTCATCCTGTGTGTTCACCTGATTTTTATTTTTTCAAATCCCTTTTATGTCCCTTTGAAACTGTTGAGTCAACATGCCATGACTTTTAAATATTCCTGATTGTCATTTTTACACTTTCTTTTATGTCAGTGGTCCTTAAACCTATCCTGGGGACCCCCAGTCAGTTGGTATTTTAAGATATGCCTAATGAATATGCATGAGGCATATTTGCATGCCTATTACTGAGTGATGTAGTGGTTAGAGCTACAGCCTCAGCACTCTAAGGCTGTGGTTTCAAACTCTGCGCTGCTCCCTGTGACCCCTGGCAAGTCACTTATCCCCTCTTTTACTAAGCTGCGGTAGAGGTTTCTACCATGGCCCAGAATGCTAAATGCTCTGACGCTCATAGAATTCCTGTAAGCGTCAGAGCAGCGTTGGGGCTTTTAGCACTCCAGGCCGTGGTAGAAACCTCTACCGCGGCCTAGTAAAAGAGAGCCTTAATCTTCTACTGTCCCAGGTGCATTAGGTGATTATGAGCCCACCAGGAGAGGTAGGGAAAATGCTTGAACTACCTATATGACAAACTACCTATATGACAAACTACCTATATGAACTACAAAAAGACAGTATACAAATCCCGACCCCTTTCCCTTTTATATGCAATTCTGCCTTATGCAAATTCATTAGGGAAATCTTGAAAACCCAACTGGCTGGGTGTCACCCAGGACAGGTTTAAGAACCACTGTTTTATGTTATATGTATTACCAGCATTATGTCTGCCTGGCATCCTGATGTATAGCTGCACCCTAACTTATCTAGCAGCTCTACCCCGATTTATGTAGCAGCTCATTCAAATATCAGCATATCCTTAGACATAGAAATCAATCTGGAAGTCAGGGAATGTCAATGATTCTATTTTAGGAGAAACATAGTCCTGAGAGAAATAATTACAAGCAGTACCAGCTTGTTCTGAATTTTCCTGTCCTAAGATTGGCTACCAGGCAATTATGTAAATTTTCTGAAAACATTTGCACCAAATTTACGCACACAACTTTAGTCGCCATATATAAAAACTAGGGGATAATGCCTATTGCTATTATCTGGTTAGAAATAACCAGTTTGATTATTTATCCATTTAATGTGCATTGTTCTCCTTTGATGATAAATACATATAAAGCACGAGCTACAAGGGAACGAAGAGAACAAAGTAGGAATGGATCTAGATAACTAAGATTCTTAAAATAAGTTTCAATCCAGTACAAATCTAGCTGGTCCCTTATATCTTGTTTACTTAAAAAAGTATATGCTAAATTTCACAGTTTAAACCATTCTTGGATTTTGGTTTGATATTAGTATGTCTATATTTTAGTAGCTTATCTATTTAAAAGTATTTTTCTGTTCATGAGCACAGCAACTGTCTGTTGCATGTCATTCAGACTAGCACTCAATTAGTGCATTGCTGCAAACTATTAAGATGTATGTGTTCACTGGACTTTCTAAGAGCAGAACATTTTTATCTTTTTGTAGAAAAAAATAACTTGCTATGATTTAACCATTTACATATGCAAAAAAAAAAAGCAGATAGCTATGTCCATCAGTGTAGAACTGACTACCATCCTCCCATCTGCCAAAAGATCAAGGTTAAAGTGCTATTAACTTATGGGCCGTGATTATCTTCAGGCACTCCAGAGAAGCGGTACAGTGCCACACGTTTTCAGAAGGGATTCAGCCGTATTCCTGTTCCTAGTGGTGAGAAGGGGTTCACTTTAGCCCACATTAGAGCATCATTCAATGAAATGGCTGATTTTCCATCTTCAAGGAAAAACACAGGACCCTGTAAAATTCCAATACCAGATAGATAGGACTGACATTTACTGAAATGGCTTCATATAAATAAAACACAACACAGGAGTCTCCCTTGATGCATGCAAAACCACTGTCCATCATGTGAAAGAGTGTTTTGGAAATCATTGCAATTTTCTGTTTAAGTAAGAATGCAGAGAAGAGGCTGTGCCTGCTGAAACTAGGTATAGATGATGGCACCTAAATTAGGTGTGTAGAGGCCATGTTCTCTAAATACGCACAAAACATTTCAGAATATCCCTGAAACCCTCATGGCCCTTTTTGAGTTATGCCTTACAGAATAGTGCACAACCAGATTGTGTGCACATTTTAATGAGTGCCAATTAACATCAATAATTGGTTGCTAGCACCCAATTATTGATAGTTACTTAATTTGTGTGTGCATCTTGGGCGTGCAAATCTGGGTTTCATATATAGAATCTGGGAGACTGAAGCCCATTTACATGGCTATTGCACTGTATTACCTGTGGAAATGGCTTTTACATTCCCCTCCCTAGATTCTAATGAATATCTGTTCAGATCCCATAACCTCTTACTTTCAATTGTGTCAGTAAATCAAATACTACATTGGAAATACAAAGCTAAGTTTTACAGCCTCTTTTACAAAGCCACGCTAGCGCTAGCGTGGCTTTGTAAAAGAGGCCGTTAGTTTAGTTTACATATTTTTGCTACTAATTATGTATATTACTTCTTTATCAAAATGAAACTGTGTTCATACAACAGCCTCAAAAGTCCTATTTTACATAGAAGATTGAAATCAGAATTTAGGGAACTCTAGGCAGGGGCATGCTCAATTCTGGCAATATTTTACAAAAGGCTCTGCATAAGTTCACCTTTTCACATGAGTGAATAATACATAGTGCTACATACGTTTTATCCTAAGCTACACAAGCATCAATGTGAAAAATCTTTCCATACTTGAGAAAATTTATACAGCTGTTTTTCTCCCTTGACCCCAACAGACTTGGCATTCCAGTGGCTATGGCTGCATTAGCTAATTGGGTAGTGTCCTGTGTTCAGTTCTGTGAATAGGTTGGTCTTTCTCTAACCCAGTGCTGGATTTACTTATAAACTACAGCTTAGAGCCTCACAAAAATTCTGTATTGGGGGTGGGGTGGGGGGGGGGGGAGGAGGCTCTGAAAATTTTATGTGGCTTTTAATCAACATATTTAAATGTTCGAGAGATGGAATTACTTTCATCTGTACTTTCAAAATGGCTTCATATGTAATGAATTTAGATAATATTTTAAGCATAAATTTTCTATTTTCAGGCTTATCTATTTTATGATTTTGCAAACAAGTTCATTATTACTTATGGGCTCCTTTTACAAAGCTGCGGTACAGGTTTCTTCTGCGACACGGAGTGCTAAATGCTCCAATTCTTATGAGTGTTGGAGCATTTAGCGCTCCAGGTCACAGTAGAATCCTCTACTATGGCTTACTAAAACCCAGCAAATATTTATAAAAGTTATCCAAATTACTAATTTTTTCAGCATTATATATGCTAAAATCATAAAAAAATTCCATTTACATTATTTCTAGAGTATACGATATGCTGTAATTTATTAACAAGGGGCCTCCAAGCTTTATATAGCTTAGGGCCTTACCAAGTCTAAATCCAGCACTGCTCTAACCTGCACAGTAAAGCCTCATCAACTAACAGCCACTGTTGCTATAGCTCTTTTAAAACCTGCTACGCTGTAAAACATCTGCAAAGCAGCCACTTAGTCTTTATATTAATTAATTGGCTATAGATATATATTTACTCTCTTAATTGGCTATTGCCCTTTGCTGACGTATATCATTAGCATTTACGCATGCCATTTCCAAGTTTGGGGTGGTGGCTGAAAACCACCTGCCTTATCTGTTCCCAACACCCTGTCTTTGGAAGCTTTTTACTAAAGTCATCTGAGCATGACCTCTGTCTTTCCCAAGTGGCCCTCACCCTCTCTTGGTTCCTTATTCTTCTGTGCGTACATGCTGGCCAGCTGGTGTTCAAGTTATCCATGGGCCAAGGCAAACCTGCTAGCTGTTGGACAAGATGAGAAAGAGATACGAGAAGAGGGTGTGATGCAATAATTTCAGGGCAGTGGGAGAGAGCAGGTGTGTGTGATGATGTTAAGGTGGTAGGAAAGAGTAGGGGCAGCAATGTTGGGGTGTCAGGAAGAGCACATGGGGGCGCCAGTTTTCCTTACTATGCCACTGGCCCTAACTCTCCCTCTATCCCAGCATAGTCTAGTGTCTCTCCATTCCCTCCCAGCCGTGCCCTCAATCACTTTCTTCCCCCTCCCCCTGTGTATACAACTTCCTTTTTTGAAAGGGCGAGATGGCCCAGGGTAGGTCGTAGGTAGCTTATTAGTAAGGCTGCTACTGGAACTGCAGGACCGAAGACTTACTCGCTTATTAAAAGGTATAAGGGGGAGAGGGAGAGATATCAGACTGTGCACGGGGAAGCAGGAGGAAGGGAGAAGGTGTGCAATACTTGATATGAGTTAAACATGTTAAAGAGTCCAGGTGGTCTCTGAATTTCTGATGTCTGGGCTTTTTACTCCTGACGGAATTCTGCACAACACAGAATTTGCGTAGAATTCACCATCCGTGCAGAATTCTGCACAAACATTCTATTTGGTCCCCTGTTCCCGTTCCCTCCTCCTCCCCCATGCGGGTCTGACCTCTGTCCCTCCCACTGTAAGATCTGAAATACCTACAGCCTCCCAAAGAAGCAGCAGTGATGGCAGCTAGCCAGAAGATGCAGTGCAGTGAACAGGCAGCTTGCAGTTGGCCCCACTGGTGCCTTCCCTGTGCTGCATCACTTCCTGTAGATCAGCGGTCTCAAACCCGCAGCTCCCTAGGTCCTATTTTGCGTCCCACAGTCTGTATGCGATTTTGCACACTGGGCAGGAAAAGAAGCTCCGGCACTGGTGTCAGCTGACTAGAAACTTCCAGCTGCCTTTGCGTATGCCGGGACTCCTGCCTTTGCGTATCTGCTGGAACTCATTGCCTCCTTTCTCTAGCCTGCCGCTGCTGTTCCGGGGGTGCGGAGACAGGAGTCCTAGCATACGCAATGGCAGCAGGAAGTTTCAAGTCGGCTGATGCCAGCGCCTTTCTTCCTGCCCAGTGTGTGAGATTGCATGCAGACCACGGGCCGCAAAATAGAGGCATTGCTGGGGAGGAAGGAAGGAAGGGAGAAGGGGTATTGCTGGCAGAAAAGGAAGGAAAGTAAAGGTGCTATACACTGGAGGGGAGGATGAGATGGTGCTTGGTGAGAGAACATGTTGGGATGGGGGTGGGGGGTGGGAAGGAGGGATGCTACTGAGGGAAGAGGCAAGGACAGAGAGAGAAAGCGTGCAGGAGGCAAAAAGTGTTGGACTCATGGAGAGAGCAAGATGGATGGGGAGAGCAGAAAGGAGGGAAGGAGAAATGTTATACTGGGGAAGGGGGAGAGGGCAGAGAGTGAAAAGTTAGACTCATGGAAGGAGAGATGTTTGGTTGAGAGAAGGAGGACCATAGGAGAAGTATGTAGAAGGAAGAGAGAAAAAAATATTGGACGGGTGGAAAGGAGGGAGAAATGTTGGACTGGGAGGGGGCCAGAAAGGAGGAAAGGAAAGAGAAATATTACACGGGGGGGGGGGGGAAGGAGAGAGATGACAGATCATGGAAATAGGGAGGGAAGGAGAGAGAGATAGGAAGGGAAAGTAAGACATGGAAAAGCAGATTTTGAGAAGAAAACAGAAAAATTGAATATTAATGCCAAAGATGGATGCAAGGCAGAAAGTGAAAACGGAGAGAAAAACAGTTAATGGACAAAAAGGCCTTGGAAACATAATTAAAAGCACAGAAAAATAAAGTCACCAGACATCAAAGGTAGGGAAAATGATTTTATTTTCAATATAGCGATTGAAATGTGTCAGTTCTGAGAAAGGAAAGATATTAAACTTTAACTGTGAGGGCTGCAAAAAAATAGTTAAGTCTTATTAAAGAAATGACAATTTTCCATGAGGTAAAACTCTTTATAAATTAACAGTTAAAGGAAAGATTTATAAACTATAAAGAGTTTTACCTCATGGAAAATTGTCATTTCTTTAATAAGACATTAACTATTTTTTCTGCGGCCCTCCAAGTACCTACAAATCCAAAATGTGGCCCTGCAAAGGGTTTGAGTTTGAGACCACTGCTGTAGATGGATGATGTGGCAGAGGGATGGTCCCAGCAGGGCCAGCCACCTGCCACTGATGCTCAGGGAGGCTTGCAGGTATGATGGATCTCATAGAGCAAGGGGGAGTGGTCAGGCAGAGAGAGGCCAGATCCGTATGGGGAATGGACACTAGACTACAATTGTGGGGTGGGGTGGGGAGGGAACATGGATACTGGGGGGGGGGGAGAAAGTAGATGGAACATGGATCCTGGACTGCAAGAGGAAGGAGGACAGGGGAGTGTACATAGATGATGGACCAATATGTAGAGGGGAAAGGGAATGAGAAGGGAAACCCAAGCCAGAAATGGAGGTGAGAAGGAAACCCAGCCCAGAAAGGGTGGGGGGAGGGGAGGAGAAAAGAGATGCTTGATCGTAGAGAGAGAAAGATGTCAAAGGGATTCAGGGTGCAAGCAAGTGAGGTGGTAAGGGGACATGGATGCTTGATCAGCAAGGGGGGGTTGGGGGTTGGAAGAGAGAGGAAGAGAGAATGACCCAGACCAGAAACGGGGGAAGAGATTCTTAGTCGAGAAAGGAGAGAGAGATGCCAGTCTATGGGGACCAAGTAGAGGGTTCAGGGTGCAAGTAAGAGAGTGGTGGGATTTAGAGGGAGACAGAACTGCAATTGGAGTGAGAGAGGGAACTGAGGAGGCTGGAACCTGAAAGAGGAAAAGGCAGGAAGGAATTTCAGGATAGGAGAATTCTACGCAAAACACTGCAAATAAACCTTGCAGAATTTTGAAATATTGTACACAGAATTTTCAAAACATTTTCACAGAATTCGACCAGGAGTAATTTTTAGACTTGTATAGTACTCAACTGTACCCATCAGCATCTGACCAGGTCATTGTTTAACAATGGAAGTCTGTCAGCTGGAGCAACCCTGAGCTTGGGAGTAACACAAATGTGCTGGATTCATTCCTGTTTGTTGATAGAAAAAAAACTAAGTTTCTTACCTATTAGACCTGTTTTCTATCAACAGCAGGATTAATTATACACACAAGCTTTCCCACCTCCTTTAGAGTTGTATTGTTCTTGAACAACCTAATACTCCTTTACATTATACACTTCCCCCTCCGAATCCGCGGTTTCAGCATCCGCGGATTCGGTTATTCGCAATTTTTTTTTTTTTTGGTGGGGGAGAAAGCTTCGTTTCGGACCTTCCCTGGTGGTCTAACGGGCTTTCAGGGCAGGAACGATCTTCCTACGCTCCTGCCCCATGCAGATCACCAATAGGAAATGACTGCCATGAGCTCCTGTCATAGTCTCGAGAGACTACGGGAACTCACGGCAGATATTTCCTATTGGCGATCACTGGGCAGGAGCGTAGGAAGATCGCTCCTGCCCCGAAAGCCCGCTAGACCATCAGGTAAGGCCGGCACAGGCTGCCCAGCCCAGAGAGGAACGATCTTCACTCTGCCCGACCCGACACTGAAGTGGGGAAAGAGGAGACTGAAGCAACTGCACTGGCCCCTGCAAATACGCAAGGAAGGAGGCGATCGGAGGCGGAGACCACCAGGTAAGGTCCGGGAGTGGGTCAGAGCCGGCACAAAGTTATTCATGATTTTTCACACTTTGCGGTCCGGCTCTGTCCCTAACTCCCGCGAATACCGAGGGAGCAGTATACATGTTTGTCAATTAAGGCTGGGACTCAGATTAGCCACATAGTAACAACTATGCAAAATTAAGCCCAAAAAGCTAGGACAAACCTACTTTGCTTGAATGTATTGCTGACAATTGCAATTAAAAAAAAAAAGTTGTCATTCAGTTTACTCAGTTTCTCTAAAGAAAAATAGAAAAAAAAAGTTGAAAAAGGATAATGTCTGAAATGTAAAAACTATACCTGTATACTTAATCCAGTCAGGCAAGAGATGTAGACATCTGAATGGCTTGGAAGATTTGTTCCTGTTACATAATCAGGTCCAATCATTCCTTTAAGAGGTTCTTCTTTTATTTGTGCTAACAGTGTTGCATAAACCTTTCTTTGTGATTCTGATGGAGAAGTATAGGATAGTTCTTCATTGGACCTGCATGTGCAATGAAAAAGACTTACAGTATTTGCTGTGATATATAATACTGTGGGAATAATTTTCAAAATGGACAGATGTCCAAATGATGGCATAAACTGGCATTTGAATGTCTTACTAGTCAAACTGTCCAAGTGGGCATTTTTGAAACTGACTTTTTAGACATCTTTCTGACAATTTGGCTCCAGTGCCTCTAAATCATAAGGGGGCATGTTAGAGGCACATTTTGGGCGAGATTAGAACTTGGACATTTTACAGCAATAATCAAACATTTTACAAAACAACCATGGCACAATTTGGACGTTTTGGGCTAGACCTGTTTTTAAAATGAATAAGGGCCAAAAAGATACCCAAACTGTCTAGATGACCACTGGAGGGATGAAAATATGGCCCCCACACACTCCCCTGCGGTCATTGACCCCCCCCCCCACCTGTCCCCAAATATCTGCATGAAACATCACATATCTGTCTCTGTCAGCTGCAGATACTATTGCCTATCTCTTGAGTAGCCTGGTGGGCAGTGCAGTGAACTGCAGAGAAGGACCCAGGACCATATGCCACCCTAACTAGTACACTTCTGGTAGAAAGTGTTAACCCACCAAAACCCACTGTACTGCCATATAAGTGACACCTGCAGGCTTAAGGGCTATTGGGGTAGTAGTCAGATGGGTACAGTACTTTTTGGGGAAGTTTTGGCGGGCTTACCATATAATGTATGGGGGTTATGGTGAGATGTGTACCTGGCACCCTTACTGGGAAGTTCACAGCTGTGCCTCCTTGGGTGCTTCACTGCTTTGCTGGCATGCCTGTGTGGCCAGTCCATTAAAAATATTGGACCCTCCTACATGCAAATGGCTTGTTTTGGACATTTTAATTTGGATGGTTTTTATTGATAGCAAAAAAAAAAAAATTGGCTTAATTGGCATGGTAATTGACTGTACCAGTTTTCAGCCACTCCCCCCCCCAAAAAAAAATATTAAATGACCAATTATGGGCTAGATTCACTAACCTCACGGATCCGATCCGATCTGTGGGCGGGTGACTGATTCACAATGCGTCCTCATGCAAATTATGCAGATTGGAGGCATGCCCCAAAACAACAACGGATCATTGCAGAGCGATCCTGACTCATGCGCAGGCCATCTTCTTTGCCTGTAGATGGCCTGCGCATGCTCTCCGCACAAGGAAGAGCTGGGAACTTTTAATCAGAGCTGGAAATTACTTTTTTTGTGAGACCATGGTTTTAACCTGCAGGTTTAAAGCGGTACTGCACTGTGGTGTGTTCTGGAACAGAACACGCCCTAGTGCTGCCCCGCTTTAAACCTGTGGGTTAAAACCACGGGCTCACACTGCGGAGAAGGGCAACAGAGAGCAGGAGATGTGCCTCAGCTGATTCAGTGTCTCAAAAGAAAGCTTTCCTGTTTACTGAAGCAACAACAAAAACTCCCCGCTTGATTTCAGACCTTTTAAAAGGCAAAGCACATTGGATAGGATATTCCTAACAAATTAATGGAGAAGAAAATTGCTAGATTATACTGTCTAGTTTTTTTTTTTTTTAACTTAATGCAGCTTGATCTGAATTTCAAAAGTGAGGCAGGAGAGTCGGCAGGGACGTGAGCGACTGGTCCTCAGCAGTCGCTTCTTTTTTGATCGGCCAGCCCAGTCGGTGTTCCTGAAATTGTTTAGTGAATCGCTGACTTCCTACTTTTGCATGCCATTCCCCCATTTGCATGATCGGATCGGAGGTTGAATGGCCACGAGGTTAGTGAATCGCATCGGAGGAAAATCGGGTTGGTACACGATTGCAAACACGATCGGTGAGCTTAGTGAATCTAGCCCTAGAGTTCTGCACAGTGGGGCTGTGTGAATAGGTTGCTATTGTATATCCTCCACTCCTGTTTGTTTAGTATTATGTTGCTATGCATTATTTTGATTTTCAATGCACATAAATCCCTGGAGTGTATTCAGTGTGCATAAAATACCACCAGTAACAGATATTAGAGGGAAGTAGCTGGTACATCTAGATCAGACTAGTGACATAGAAAAATGCTCCTTACTTGTGTTCAAAACTGCTCCTACTATCCCTTTACTGCTCACATAGATGTTGGCCCCACCCTAAGGTTTTTAACTAGCTCTGGCCCAGCTTAATTTTCCCAAATAGCCGAGTCACTAACCATCTATGCCTCCCTTCCTTCCCAAACCCAGTTCTTCTAATCTTTCTTCCTGTGCTTGCATGCGCTCTCCTCGTTTTTCTCTGGCCCTGAGGCAGTGAGCTTTGCTACCTTTTAGCATAGTGATCTACTCTTGATTTTCCTGTACTTTTCTTATTCTTTATGCAATAAAAAAATTAGCATGAGAAAATTAGTGTACAAACACTGTGCAGTAGCAGTAGTCATGAATCACTGCTTAAAAAATTACTCCCAATCCATAATAATAAAAGGCTAAGCATGCGCTGTCGAAAATCCGTGAGTCCTGGTGGCGTGAGCTGTGCTTCTGTGCCAGTGCTCATGGCGCCTGTGCTAGCGCGTGTGCCAGCAACTCCTCCCTCCCACTGCCGGTCCTCTTCAAAGCGGCCTGCTGAGGTTCGCCAGCCACTGTAGCGAACCTTGCAGGCCGCTCTAGCAAATCCAGGGAGGCGAAGGCGGGACGGAGGCTGCAATCGGCAGCGGCTGCTGCTACTCCTCCAGCTGGCAGCCCCCTCTTCCCAGTCCTCTCTGCTCTGGTGGCCCGCGCAGAAGGAGCGGATGAAGCAGGGAGACTGTGCAAAGGGAAACAAGGGGGTTGACGGGACAGGAAGAGGAAAGGGAGGGGGAGGAAGCCGAGGAATCTCTAGCACCCGTTAATGTAACGGGCTTAAAGACTAGTGTTAAAATAAATAAAAAGTGTGCTAGATTGTACCATGGGTTTCCACTCCTTTTCAAGCACTTAATATTCCAGCTCTGGCTTGACCTACAGGTGCAGCCGAGAGCAACAGGGTTATCTAAGGTGAAGTGCCTAATCCCCCTCCCTCATTCCCCAAAATAATCTCTGGTAGTCCTGGAGGCTATCCTAACATCCTAACCTTCATCCCCTGACCACTAAATGATAAACCCCACTTCTCCTAGTGGAATCCCCACTGCCTTTATTTGTTAGACTGACCTCATGGTGCATCAACATGAACTGCTAGGGAATCGGGTGCTATCATTTTGGAAGACAGAAGCAGGAGTGAAGATCATTCCTATCTTCCAATGAGGGTCTGGGGCTAACAGGACCGCCAGAGTTTATTTTGGGGGGAGCAGAAAGAGGGAAATTGGGGAAGCCCACTAAGACCACCAGAGATTGTTTTTTTGGAGTTGAAGGAGTGGGGTCAGGGTATCCTGGGGGTGTCTCTACTAGGATTCATTTTTTTGAGTCAGGGTAGGTGGATTGGAGTGTCCAGAAAGTTTTCTACTAGAATTACCAGCATTATTTAGGGGGGTTGGGAAATTTTTCAGGTTGGGGGTAAGGACGGGGCACAGAGGTTACAGAAACCAGATGGACCAGCAGAAAGAACATGGTGTAAAACTAAGAAAAGTGATGATAAATCTCTCTGGAAAAAACTGTTAGATGACTATAAATTGGCTACCAACAAGGCCATAAAGGCATATCATTTACCATTACTGTTAATGGCCCCTAATAGACCAAGAGGCATTTTCACTTTAACAACAAATTTATTTTCTGCTTCCCAAGGGAATAATATTTGCAAACAAACTTAAGACAGTGGAATTTTATCTACTTTCTTCCAGGAGAAAATAAACAAAATATGCACAAATTTGGATTCTGAGGTTAAAGTACTACTGAATGCTCCTGTTGATTTATCAGTTGATAGCAGATCTAGGTCAGAAACTTTAAGTCAATTTGAGACAGTCTCCTATGATGTCATAAGTAAAATATTGGATTTAATACATCCTTTTACTCTCCTAATGTCTGTCAATTTATTACCTAATAAGGGTTTTATTGCTTGCAACTGTATTTTTACTGAATGTTTGTGCTTGATTGCATTTCGCTGACTGTCCAGCTCTTTTTAGTGTGAACCGCCTAGAACTTTTGGTTATGGCGGTATAAAATAATAAAATTATACCCTTAATCAATAAATCTTTACAATCTGGTGTAGTGACTAAGAGTTTGAGATTTGATGTGGTTTGGCTCTAGCTAGCGTCCGTAAAACCAGATTACAACTCCATGCCAGAAAAAGCTATCGCACCAAAACATGAAGGCACAAAGTGCCCTTCAAAAACCTGGCCACATCTGGATGTGTGGCTAATGTGTTCTTATTAACTGAAGGCCCAAAACACAAGACCCCTGCAATCTGAACTTTCAGGGAGCCAACCACTAGGCCTTTTTTCAAACATTCCTGTAGGATGGTGAGCACCATAGATATCAATACTGAGCTCGGATCCTTACTCCTCTGAGTGCACCAAGCTTGCAAGTACTTCCAGGCTTTCACATATGTGGCTAGAATCACTTTCTTCCTACATCTTAGAAGGGTGAAGACCACTCTATATGAATAGCCTTTATGCACTAGCACTGCGTGCTCAAGAGCCAAAGCGTTCTGGATCCTGCAGGGTAACTGGGCCCTATGTGAGCAGATGGACCAGGTCTGCATACCACAGGCGCCTCGGCCAGTCTGGTGCTATTAGAATTACCAGCCCTTGGTGCATCATGATTCTGCCCCGAGGCAGACATAAAGAAGATCTGCCTTTGGTCATAGTTCCACCAGGGAATCCAGGCCTTCACTTTCTGGCTCATATCTTCAACTGAAGAACCAAATCACCTTCTTGTTTGCTGCCGATGCAATTGGATCGAATATTGTGCACCCCCACTGACTCACAATACAGGTGAAGGCTTCCTGAGACAGTGACCACTCCCTGGGATCTAGGCTCTTTCAACTGAGAAAATCTGCTTGCACACTGTCCAGTCCAAGAGATGGGCTCTCGCCCATCGACACAGTATCTGGGCTTCCAAACAGAGTAGCACTCTTGATGCCTCTCTGGCAATTGACACAATTGACATAAGATACCGCTGTTGCATTGTCTGAGAAAACTTGTTCTGCTTTGCTCTGGAGTGCACTCCCGAACATCTGAAACACCAGGCAGATGACTCAAAATTCCAAGCAGTTGATCAACCACTTCCTCTGAGAAGGGGACCCGCGTCCCTGAACTGGATGCCCTTTGCCCCCCTCCCCCACCCCATACAGGCTGGAGTCCATCATCAGTATCACCCATCTTGAGATGAGAAGGGGAACTCCTCTGGTTAGAGACTGAGGCTCCAACCACCAGGCTAGATTTTGACATGCTTCTGCTGTCCAAGGCAGTTTCTGCTGGAACACATCCCTCTGCAGGCACCAGCGGGAGAGGATCACATCCTGGAGTGGATGCAAGTGTGCCCTTGCCCAGGGGATCACGTCCATGATCACAACCATTGAACTCAGCACCTGCAAATAAGGTCAGGCCTTTGGAGCAGTCTCGCTCCAAAATTCCTGTATCTGACACATATGCTTCTCTCTGCAGGCTCCCGGGAGGAACACCTTGTTCTCCCTTGTGTCGAACCAGACTTCCAGATGCTCCATGATCTGCATCAGCTCCAGGTGACTTTTCTGAAAGTTGAACACTCAGCCCAGTTTCTGCAGAAGCTGAATCATTCTTTGAATCGCTAGCCTGCCATCAGATTCAGACTAGGCTCTTATCAGCCAATTGTTCAGATAGAGATATACTTGTATACCTGCTCTGCACAGGTGTGCTGCAACTATAACCATCACCTTGGTGAAGATCCATGTTGTTGTGGCTAGCCCAAAGGGTAAGGCCGCAAACTAGAAATGTTGTTCCAGAAAATGGAAACGCAAAAACTTCCTGTGCTTCAGCAAGGCAAGAAATTCCTCCAGTGCCACTGAAGTACTCACCAACCACACTATCTCCATCCAGAAACAGGGTATCTTGAGGGCCACATTTACTGCTTTGATTTCCAGAATCAATTTCCAGTCATCTGAGCCTCTCTTGGTCAGTATGAAGTATATCAAGTATCTGCCAGAGCTAGAGTCTTCCTCTGCTATGAGCTCTATGGCTTCCAGATCCAGCAGACTTTGCACTATTGCTTGGACTTTGGCTGCTTTTTCTAGCTTCGCAGCCTGAGAGTCCAGAAAAAGGTCCAAGAGAGGACGAAAGAATTCAAGCTTATACCCTTCCTGTATAATGTCCAGCACCCAGCAGTCTGTAGTGATCTCTGCCCATGCTTCCAATCACTCCCATGCTCCCAATAGGTTGATAACCTCCAACTATTACATGGAGGGTCTGCTGATGGCTTGGCATCATAAATGCTTCTTGGAAGTTGTGACAGAATGGGATCCTGAAGATTGAGGGCACTTGGCCCCTCCAAATCTTTGACTGGAGCCTTGAAAAGATCTGAGAACTGGTGATATCGTCCGGAGGTCCGAAAGTTACAACCTGATCCCCTAGGGGTTCAAGGTCTGTGGTCCGGTAAAGACTTCAGATTGCGATTCTGCACACTGGCCATAAGACCATCCATAGAAACATAGAAGATGACGGCAGAAAAGGGCTACAGCCCATCAAGTCTGCCCACTCTGCTTACCCACCCCCTGTCTATGCCCTAATGACCCAATTTCCTTATCTTGACCCTCGTAGGGATCCCACATGGGTATCCCATTTATTCTTAAAGTCTGGCACGCTGTCTGCCTCGATCACCTGCACTGGAAGCTTGTTCCAATGATCAAACACTCTCTCTGTGAAGAAATACTTTCTGGTGTCACTATGAAATTTTCCGCCCCTGAGTTTGAGCGGGTGCCCTCTTGTGGCGAGGGTCCCTTGAGAAAGAAAATATCATCTTCCACTTCAACACGTCCCGTGAGGTACTTAAATGTTTCGATCATGTCTCCCCTCTCCCTACGTTCCTCAAGAGTGTAGAGCTGCAATTTGTTCAGTCTCTCTTTGTACGAGAGACCCTTGAGCCCCGAGATCATCCTGGTGGCCGTCCGTTGAACCGATTCAATTCTGCGCACATCTTTACTGTAATGTGGCCTCCAGAATTGCACACAGTACTCCAGATGAGGTCTCACCATGGCCCTATACAACGGCATTATGACTTCAGGCTTTCGGCTGACGAAACTTCTATTGATACAACCCAATATCTGCCTTGCCTTAGATGAAGCCTTCTCCACTTGATTGGCAGTTTTCATGTCTGCACTGATGATTACTCCTAAATCTCGTTCTGCTGAAGTCCTAGTTAAAGTTTCTCCGTTCAAGAAGTACGTCCTGCATGGATTTCCGCTTCTGAGGTGCATGACCTTACATTTCTTAGCATTGAAGCCTAGCTGCCAGGTTGAGGACCAACTTTCCAATGTAAGCAGGTCCTGCGCCATATAATTCTGTAAACTGCATTCACTTACTATATTACATAGTTTGGCGTCATCGGCGAATAGTGTTATTTTACCTTGAAGCCCTTGAGTCAGATCCCCTATGAATATGTTGAAAAGGAGTGGACCCAGGACTGAGCCCTGCGGCACTCCACTGGTCATCTCTGATGTTTTAGAGAGGGTACCATTAACCACTACCCTCTGAAGTCTGCCACTCAGCCAATCATTGACCCATGCAGTTAGTGTCTCTCCTAACCCCATCAATTCCATCTTGCTTAGCATCCTGCGGTGTGGGACACTGTCAAAAGCTTTACTGAAGTCCAGGTACACGACGTCCAAAGACTCTCCCAAGTCCAACTTTCTTGTTACCCAGTCAAAGAAGCTGATGAGATTGGATTGGCAGGACCTACCCTTGGTGAATCCATGCTGACTGGGATCCCGAAGATTCCCTTCATTCAAGATCGTGTCCAATTTGCTTTTAATTAGTGTTTCCATGAGTTTGCACACCATTGATGTGAGACTCACCGGTCTATAATTCGCAGCCTCTGCCCAGGGGAACTTTCCCCTTACTTAGGGAGAGATTGAATAGCTCAGCCAATGGTTTCGCCAGGACATCGCTCAATTCTCTGAGCACTCTTGGGTGCAAATTGTCTGGTCCCATGGCTTTGTTCACCTTGAGTCTTGCCAGTTCACTGTAAACTTCACCTGGTGTGAACTCAAAATTCTGAAACGGGTCTTCTGTGCTTTGTGTTGTCTTCAACTGCGGACCGTGTCCCGATGCCTCACAGGTGAAGACTGAGCAGAAGTATTCATTCAGTAGTTCTGCTTTATCGGAATCTGCTTCCACGTAACTTCCGTCCTGTCTTCTAAGGCGTACTATCCCCCCTGTGTTCCTTTTTCTGTCTCTAATACCTGAAGAAGGATTTGTCCCCCTTTTTAATGTTTTTTGCCAGAATTTCTTCCACTCGAAGTTTTGCCTCCCTAACTGCCATTTTGACCGCTGTAGACCTGGTCCTATATTCTACTTTTGCCTCTCTTTTCTCCGTGCGCTTGTAGGAGAGAAACGCTTTTTTCTTCTCCTTAATGAGGTGCGAGATCTCCGCGGTGAACCATTGGGGTTTACTGTTTCTTTGTCGTTTATTTACTGATTTTATGAAGCAGCTAGTTGCTTCATGTATGGTTGATTTCAGTGTTAACCACTTAGCTTCTACATCATCGGTGTCCGCTTGGTCCTGCAGCGTCTGATGGACGAAATCTCCCATGCGTTCGAAGTCTGTGCCCCGGAAATTGAGTACCTTTGTTTTTGTGTTTGATCTAGGGAAGCCTTTCCTAAGGTTGAACCATACTATGTTGTGGTCGCTGGAGGCTAGCGTATCTCCTACTGAGACCTCTGAAACGCTTTCCCCGTTGGTGAGTACCAGGTCGAGGATCGCCTGGGTCCTAGTGGGCTCCGTTACCATTTGTTTGAGACGTGCTCCCTTTATGGAGGTTAAGAGCCTCCTGCTACCGCTGGTTGTCGCTGAAAATGAGTTCCAGTCTGCATCAGGCATATTGAAGTCCCCTAGCAGTACAGCTTCTCCTCGTAGAGTGATATTCTCTATGTCTTCAATTAATTCTGCGTCCATGTCTTCCAGTTGTCTTGGGGGTCTGTATACCACACCTAGATACAGGCATTTTTCTCTGCCTCTTGCCAGAGGGACTCCCCGGTGTACTTGACATCTGTGATCCTGGTGGTTTTGATGTCCTCTTTAATGTATAGAGCTACCCCCCCCCTCCTAACCTGCCCTCTCTGTCCTGACGAAGTAGATTGTAGCCTGGTATAGCCATATCCCACCCATGTGAGTTCGTGAACCAAGTTTCAGATATTGCCACCACATCTAGGTCGGCATTCCTTATTTCAGCCTCCAATTCTAGAATTTTGTTACCTAAACTGTGTGCATTGACATACATGGCCCTCCATATCTTGTGTTTGCTAAGTCCCTGTGAGGCGTATCCTACCCGAATCGGTGTGACTCCCAAAGAACTGTTTGCAATGTGGGTACTTACCTTGGACATGGAAGCGGAGTTTCGACTCACCTCATCAGGATAATTCCTTTCTGCACTAATATGTGAATGGGTACCCTCCCCCGACTTACCTAGTTTAAAGCCCTGTGAAGCAGGCGGGCTAGTCGGTGTCCGAAGATGTTCTTACCCCTACTGGTCAGATGGAGTCCGTCTGGTCCCTGAAGTCCTTGTAGCGCTTCCCCATGGTTTAGGAATCCGAAGTTCATATCCCGGCACCATCCCTGTAGCCACTCGTTCGTCCTCAGGATACGTTCATCTCTGGCTCTTCCCTTGCCTCTAACTGGGAGGATCGATGAGAAAACCACCTGCGCTCCTGTCCGCTTCAGCCTCTCACCCAGTGCTCCAAAGTCTCTGGTGATGGTCTCCGGTGTGTTCCTGGCAGTATCGTTGGTTCCTATGTGGACAAGAAGCATAGGAAAGTGGTCTTGGGGCGTGAGTAGTCTATCCAGACTGGCGGTGACATCTCGTATCCTGGCTCCAGGCAGACAGCAGACCTCCCTAGATTGCATATCCGGTCTGCAAATTGGTCCCTCGGTGCCCCTCAGCATGGAATCCCCGATGACTATTACTCTGCGCTTCTTTGGGGGGAGCCGGTCAGTTGTCCCTGGAGATGGAGCTGTGTGTTGGGCCTGCTCCTGTTCCTCATCGGCAGTTCCTTCCTGAAGAATCTGGAATCTGTTCCGCAGGGCGAGTTGAGGGGTTGATGTATAGCTGCCCTGTTTGTAAGAAGAAGGAGAAGATGAAGAGATTGAAAAAAAGGGGGGGGGGGGGTCTCCTATGTTTGCCCATGGAGGAGGTCACCAGCTGCCAGGAGTCAGTGCCGCTAGCCATTTCCTGTATCCCAATTGTTGGTTTCAAAGCTGATGATTTGGGTGTCTCGAGGATGGACTTGTCATGGGCCTGCTCGGTGATTTGGGACAGCTCCTGGACGACTCCGTCGATGTAGGCCTCGTCCTCTCGGATGCTTCTCAGGCGTATCACCTCCTCCCTGAGGCTCCTTAGTTCCTGCATGAGATCTCCATCCAGCTGCGCAGCCTCCTCTGTCTGTGTAGAGACTGTAGTGTAGCGCTGGGGGATGGTCTCGGTCTGCACAGAGACCTCTGTCCACCGTCCTGGGTCTTCCTCCTTCTGCACGCAGTCCGTGGTCGCTTCCTGGATCCCCGTAGCAACTGGAATACTGGTCTTGATTGTAGACATCCAGACCTTTCCCAAAGAGTAATTGTCCCTTAAATGGTAATTTACTCAATGCCACCTTGGAGGAGGAATCTCCCGCCCACTATCCCATAGCATCCTGCGGTGGAAATGGAATAAACAGACAGTTTGCTCATGACTCTGAAAAGATCATACAGAGCATCAACTACATAATCCACTCCTGATATTAAAAAAATGGTAATCCCTCCCAGCAATTGCCTCCGGATCATGGCACAACTTGGAGTAGCAAGTCCGGGTGCCAAAAGACGCGGCTGCTCTTAAACCCGAGGCCATGGCCTCGAAGAGCTTATAATGGACAAAATCCGGTCTGCAGTCCTGGGCATGCTTAAATGCCATGCCACTGGGAAGCGAGGTATGCTTGGTATCCTGCGCCACCAGGGAATCCACTTTTGGTGGAAAAAAGAACTGGTTAAATTCAACATCTAACTGAGAGAGTAGAGGCATTGAAATAGGGCCCTCTTCATCCCAGTTTTCCTCAGACTGGACCTCCCCATCATGCACATAGCACTGTTGCTGGGGAATTGTACTTTTTGGAGGGAGACCTTCAGCGCCAGCATTGCCGTGATCCCCAACAGTTCCATGCAGCCCTTATTAATCATGTAAACGTCAAACATCAAATTGATGAATTCAGGGGGAAACACTTGTCCAGGATGTCCACAAGGCCCTGCGGGTGCTCTCAAGCTCCTTTCTGGTGTTTTGCAGCAGTGCCATGGCTGTGCTTCATTGGGGATGTACCTGTGCTCCTCCCTGGCTCAACACTGGACTTTTTTTCTGGTCCTCATGCCCCTCCTCATGCGTTGCATATCACATGGGACATGGGTGATCCTCAGCCATCTATCACATCTGTTTTTAATCAAAATCGAGGTGTTTTGAGGCAGATAAGAAACTTATTTTCAAATCAGGAAATACAAGATGACCACCACAGCAGCAATTTTAGCATCAAAAACAGCTAAGGAGAGCCACACTGGGTGGTGTAACCTGAACCTAACCCCAGACCCTCCTCTCCCCCCAAAAAAAACCAATTAACAAAACCCCCAATTTTATTTTTCAGGCTGTTACTCACTCTGCCATGCTGTGTACTGGGAGCTGCAAGTGCTGAAGCTCCAAACAGCTTATAGGGAGAACTTCTGCCTCAACAAGCCTGGAATCTGGACTGCTTGTATTTTCAGACTATCTTTCGGGCCCAATGAATCAGCCGGAGAACTCAACCGAAACCAGACCTTGCGCACATAAACAGGGGGAGGAAAGCAGTTTGCCCCGATCCTGGAAAAACTGTCATGGATTACTCAACCTGCACTCAAGCCCACTGTGAATGAACCTGGGGCGAGCTGTGCTCCCCAACAGATTGGTCCCTGAATCGCTAAACTTTTAGTGCAGGCTGTCCAAGTGGATGCACTGCAAAGCAGTCTGCCCCTTGGAAGCAGACCCTTGATCTCACGATCTCCCGCAGCTAAAGATGCCCCAAGATTGGAATCCTCTGTAACACTGAAAAGCCTCGCAAACGGTCAGCTAAAAAACTAATTTAATTGAAAAATAAACACAAACAGAAAAGACAGGCTACTACCATCTCGCTTGTAGAGAGACAACAGAGGAATTGGAGGACAGCCCAGAGGGATGGGAGACGGAGTAAAAGAATGATAATGAGGCTCTCTACAAGAATTGTCACGAGAGGTGACTGACTACCCACAGGTTCAGGAATAAAGTGTCTGTTGCATAGAACATGCAAGTCTTAAAGGTTAATAGCTTGCTGCAAAATTTTAAATCTTGTAACTTCTTTCCAGGCTGTTATCACTGTTGTACTTGCCTGTTTATTGACTGTGTGCAGGTCCTCCAAGCATCCAATTCTATTGAAAGCTGCTCAATTTGTAGAGGTACAGACACCTCCCTGCGTTTTAAAAGCTGACTAGAAATAGGAACAAAAATTACATGTTAAAGAGGTAATTTTCAAAATCCCATTCAGTGTGTGAAATACAGGGACAGGCTGTCCCTTTATAACATAAGATGAATTATCAAACACAAACTACCTAAATCTGCCTAATGCTTTGTTCTTGTATGTAGAATATAGAGTGGAATTGTACTAGGCAGAGTGATGTCCACACAGAAAAATGTCCTCAATCTCATCTGATGGTCCAAATAACTTTATTCATCCAGTAACTCAATGACTCGACATGTACATGTTTCAGCCAAACAGGCCTGCCTCAGGAGTCTTAAGAGTTTTCCAAATAGTGTGGGATGAAATGAAGGGTAAATGTGTAGTCTCTCATATAGAAATGAAAGCTTCTGCAGCAGTGCTTGGAGCCAACCGACATACCTACTATTTTTGCAAGCTGACTTTATAAGGAAAAACATAGGGGTAAGTATTTAGCCCAGTGACAGTCAGCTTCTTTTAACCACTGCCAGCATTATGCCTGAGTATTCAATGCCAGGTCATGTCTAATCACCAGCATTGAATATCCTGTTATTAATTGTTCAGTTAAGTACGACAGTCAACCTTTAACCTCATAAGTTTAACTGGGAAAAAGATAAAACTGTTTTATGCAGTCCTATCTGTCTAATTTGGTGGTTAAGTGAAGATTATTGGCAATTAATTGCATAAATGTAAGCTTTACCTCTATACTGCTCACAAAATCACCGGCTAGGAGTTTGGTGGTTAGTGCCGATATTTACTGTATATACTCAAATATAAGTCGAGACCCCCATTTTCCCCCCAAAAAGGAGGAAAAATGGTTGACTCGAATATAAAAAAATCAAAAAAAGGAAATGTACTGCATACTGGTTTAACATAAAAATCACACTCACACTTAATCAAAAATCAACAAACACAAAAGGCAAATAATAAGAGTGAATATGAAAGATGGAAAAAAACGGGCCTCATCCATGATTGGCCAGGACTGCACAGTACCCTAAGCCTCACGTTTCATCACTGGTACGAAAAAAACTCCGTACATATATATAAATTTTCTTGCACTCAAGTCTTTCATTTCATAAATAATTTTTCATAAAAATCTTCTGTTAAATATATTGTGTGAATCAGTGGTTAAATCTGTATAAAATGAATTGAAATGGCTACAGCTACAAGTGAAAAATTCATTTCAGTTCAATATGTGTAATACTTGTGAAGGAAATAGCAAAACTATCTATGGGAACGCTTCCACTTAGGCATACATTTCTCTTCTGATGACTTAAAGAATGGAACTCGTTCCCTGATATTTCCCAATGTTCCCGACAAAAAGAACTTCTGTTTCGCCCTTCCCAGGGCTACTTTAGGGGAATAAATTCACTGCAGTTAATTCAACGTTGCTCTCTCCAAAACACTTTGTAAACTCCAGTCATGGCAATGACGCTCTTTAAGATGGCCGCAGGGCTGAGATGCGCTCAGCTCGTTCAAAAAAGAAAAGGAGCCAGTCCTTTGTCCATCTGGGAAGCCAAAGCCACTTCTCCATAGCTGAGCCATAATAATTACAGTATACAGTACGTTTCCTTTTTTTGATTTTTCATATTTACACGACTGTACCCATTTTTTTAGTAGTTATATCATAACTCGAATATAAGACAGGGGCTTAATATTCAAGTGCCATGCCCTGCCAGGATCTGCACACACTGTCCCCTCCATCACACCCTCCCCTGCCAGGCTCTGCACTCAGTCCCCCTCCCTGCCAGGTTCTGCACCCAGCCCTCTTCCCTCCCTGCCAGGCTTTGCACTCAGCCCCCCTCCCTACTAGGCGCTGCACCCAGCCCCTATCCTCCCTGCCCTACCAGGCTATGCATCCAGCCTCCCTCCCTGCCAAGCTCTGAACCTAGTCCTCCTCACTCCCTGCCAGGCTTTGTACTCAGCCCCCTCACTCCCTGCCAGGCTCTGCACCCTATCCCACCTTCCTGCCCTGTGCTCTGTCCCGCCTCTGGTGGTCTAGTGGTAGGCCGGGACAGGAGGGATCCCGCCTGTCTCACATCCCGGCCGATTTTAACAATTTTTTTACCCCCATTCCCCCGCGCACCTTTTTTCAACTTTTCGAATCCTTGGTGGTCCAGCGGTGTACGGGCAAGAGCGAGATTTCCATGCTCCTGCCCCGTGCTGAGCCCATCCCTCCCTGGATGGCTGCCTCAGTCAGATCTTGCAGCCAACAGCACACCCGGCATGCAAGAGTGAGCTTTTCGAGCTCCTGCCCAGCCCTGCGTTACTCCCTGAATGGCTGCTGCCAGGATGCACTGGGAGGAAGAAGGGTTACCATTTGAAGAGGTGGCTCTATCGAGAATGGGCATCCCTCCTGCTGATTTTTCATCCATAGGTACAGGGTGTGTGTGGGGATGTCGGAGGGGTGTTGGGAATGTGTGAAGGGTTTTGGGAAGGGGGCTGGGGAGATGTCAGGGGCTGTGGAGGGGTGTTGGGCGTAGTGGGAGGGGGGCTCTCTATGGAGAAGGGCTGGGGGACCAGTGGGTGGATGGGAGGGAGAGAGGAAATGTGGATCTTCCTGCCAGTTCAGCTGATCGCAGAAGGGGACGCCTCGATGGTTTCAGGGAAGCCGTGGTTTCAAGGAGTCCCGCCAGCTCAGCTGACTGGGGATTCCCCTGCCATGATCAGCTGATGGCAAACTGCACTATTTTCAGGATCTCCTGGCAAAGATAGGTGCCAGAAATGTAGGCACGGATTTTCCAGGCTTATATTTCCGGTGCCTATCTTTACATGAATTGCGCCTACATAGGTGCTTTAGGCTGCCTAACGCCACTTCCGGCATTGCCCACACCTACTTTGATGTTCAGCAGCCTAAAGTGCCTACATAGGCACAATTCTGGCGGCTTTTATTTAGGCACTGGTAGGAACTTTATTTTTACTGTTTTTCACTGTTGTAAACAGTATTTCTCAACTTAGGTGCTGGTAGGGCACTTACCAGCACCTAAGTTTTGGTTCCATTTACAGAATATCCCACTTAGTCAAAATACAGTTTCATCCGGTGAACAGATAAACTAAAAAGCTTGACATTTACCTTGTATACTCATAAAGTGCAGGTACGATGCTAGTGTACTGTCTTCGAATTGCAAGCAAAGCACCAGTGTAACCACATAATATCAACAGCTCATTTCGAACTCTAAAACAGAATAATATTAATTATAACAGTGGTGACTCTTAAAGGTTTACCATCAGTCTACAGCGGAAGTTCCCAACCCAGTCTTTGGGACATACTTTGCCAGTCAGCTTGAATATGCATAAAATAGATTTCCATATCACGAAAGTAGTGCATATTCACTATGAATATCCTGAAAAATTGTAGGCCCAATGAAATCACAAGAGCTGATGGCAGATTCTTTTCAGATTGCTATGAGATGTTTTAAATTATTAGTGCTTCAGGATTTCCTACTCTGCTATGGACTTTTCTAAAAGCAGGGTTATTTTCCAGTGTTGTATCAAGTATTATAAAATTCACCATAATGATGAAGGGCAGCACTTACAAACCCAACTAATTTTATAGATAGCAACACCATCAGAGAAGTGGTGCAGAAAAGTGAGTCCAAACTGGGCAGAATCTGTTGGTCTATGGAGAGATGGCAAAAAGCAAAAAAAGGCAAAATTTCCCAAATAAGCCAAAGCTAGAGAGTACAAGAGGGGAATAAAAAACAACAACAAAACTCTGGCTCAATCAATAATACTTTCAAATTTATTTAAAAACATTAGTTAAAACTGCACGCAAAATTCAGTGCAGTGCCTACCGACACCTAAATCAAAGTGCCTATGTATGCCTACCTGCATCTACCCACAAAGTAGGTGTGGTTAGGGACGGAGAATAGGCATGATATTACTTAGACATCAGGTGGTGTCTGTGTTAGGTGCTGGTGGTAAATTAGGCAAGAAATTTACTGGTGCCTAAGTTGAGTTAAGCATTGCTAGGTGTGATTCTATAAATGACACACTAGCAGTTGATTGTCAATTGCACCAAATGATGCCTAGGAGTTAAGCGTCGCTAGGCACCGTTTATATAATCGGGTCCAGACTGCCAGGGCAATCTAGGGGCAGAGCTGGAAGTTATCCAGACACCAGTCTTAACTTGCCCATTGGCATTGAATATCAGCAGTATCTGGATAGCTTCCAGCAGCTGCTGAATACCCAGATATTCAGTGCTGGAATCCAGGTAGGGCTCAGCACTTAATATCCAAATATAGAAAAACCTGTGATAGCTAGCATTTAAAAAAAATTATGAATACCTGTTTTATGTGTAAATTATAAGCACTTACTTGACCATGTACAATGCTAATTCACTTGGACAAGTCCTTATACAATTTGTCCCTTATTTCTTAATGTGGCCTTTACCACATTCAGATCCTGACTTTCTAAGGCTTTACTCATATTCTGAGGTTAATTATATAACAGGGCACTAAGGTTAATACAGTAGGAGAGTGTCTATTTGTAGCCTATTATATAGACACATGGATATCTACATGTCTTTATAAAACACTGCCACAAATCCTAGAGAAATCGTACCCTTAGATTGAAGGTACCGACATTATGCCTGCTTGACAGCAGATGTAAATGTATGCACTCATTATATAAAATACCCTTCAGCACATCTACTGGATAAGTATATCTTGTATTTTACAGTACATACTTTTAGATATGAGCACGTGCTATAACAGTGTATGGGACACTAGTGTGCCTCCTGAGATTTGAGGTGTGCCATGAGATGCTGGGCAGGAGGAGAGGCACTGGCTGACTGCCTACAGGATGTGCCTCTCACAGCGACAGGCATATCCTGTAGGCAATCAGCTGGTGCCAGTGCCTCTCCTCTTTGCATGTCTTCCCTACCGGCACACCCCCCCCCCCACGCAGTTCAGGGCTTGTCTGGAGGGTCTTCGCACATACATCAATGTTGATAAGATGACATCACACATGTGCATGATGTCATCATGTCAACATTGGTGCACTTCCGGGTGCTTCAAGCCGCGGCCACTATGTTTACTATGCCACAGTTCGACAAAGTTTATGGGACACTGTTCTATAAGATCCCAATTAAAATCCCAATTAAGTAAGTAACTCAGCATTTTACAAGCAAAAATGATTTATAATATCATCCCCTCTTTTAAAAAGCTTAGGATATCTGGCACAGTTTAGTGCCTCAGCCCATAAACTCTACAGCAGGTCTACTCAATTCCAGTTCTTAAGGCCCACTGGCAGATCAGGTTTTCAGGATATCCACAATGAATATACGTGAGAGAGATTTGCATACCAAAGAAGCAGTGCAAGCAAATCTCTTTCATGCATATTCACTGTGGATATCCTGAAAACCTGACCTGCCTGTGGACCTTGAGGCCCAGAATTCAGTAGCCCTAGTCTACAGCAATGTGTTTCTGACACTAAATCCAGTCACTTTTCATTAAATTCATGGGGAGAATACATTAACTATAAAAGTTGTTCTGCAAATGTAGATATGCTATAAAGGAAGAATTCAAAATAGAACAAGAGAAAAGCAAATTAAATGCAGAGTAAGTCAGGGGAAAATATACTCACTCACTACATTTATGTAGGACCAGTCTCTCAGTATGGATATAGCTGAGAAGATTAAGAATTGGGCAGATTGAGTCCAACGTCCAGTCTGAATTACTAAGTTGATCTATTAACAATGCAGAGAAAAGTGATAATATAGAAGAAGGCAATGGGCATTTGCCAGTGATGATTTTGAGATATCTGATGCAATTTCCATTCAGATTTTCCATTTTGAAAGATACCTTTGACATATTGAATTCCAATAGGAAGGGCTTTCTCAGGTTCTGAACTTAACAAGTAATATTTGACAGCTTCAAAGACATCTCCTTCTGCATGTTCAACTTCCGCTAGCTGCATACATTCTTCTAAATCTGGGAGATTACACTGAAAAGAAACGTGTTTGCAAAGAAAAGCGTTACTACCCTTATTTATACATAAGAAAGCATTGTGGAAGGTAAACCTATAGCAGTGCATCTAGCATTAGGTGTGAATGTACCTATTCTATAAAGAAAGAGTGGGCACCTAAGTTTCTTTATAGAATACCAGCAATACAGATCAAATAATAATAACAACAGCTTATATCTATATACCTATATCTTAAGCAGAAGCACTTAACACCAGCTAGAGATCAGGTGTACATACTTATGCCTAGATTGTGAATGTACACATATTTATTTTATAATATATGTGTGTAAATGGGCATTCTGCCCATCTCCGCTCATGTGAATGCTCACCTGCAAAGTATGTGTTGCAAATCATAGAGGCTATTCTATAAGTATGTGCATAAGTGAAGAAATGGTTATGTGCTTGCTTTTGCCTAACTTTAGGGGGAGGGTTCTTATAAAAATTATCTCTAAAGTCTGGTTCAGACAATAATTAAGCCCACTATTCTTTACAAAGAAAAGTAAAAGGAGAGTCATTTTAAATAGTTAATGTATGAGGAACTATTCCCCCATCCCCCCAAAATAATGCAGACGTGTGATAGGACAAAGTCAGCTCTATGGCATTGTGGAGCATGATTCCGAAGAGCCCAATTCCCAATCCCTCTTTTAATGCTGTTGTGGGCTATCTCATTTTCTTCCATACATTAATTGTTTAATACATTTAAGTACATTAACTATCAAATCAATAGCCACAGCCAAAAGGAGACAGTCTGCAAAGGACACCAAATGGAGTGCTATGAAATGGGTGCCAGAAACAGTGAATCTGTCCTTGGATAGATAACCCAGTTTGCCTCTTTCTTAACGCATATTGCCCACTGCCTTTTTTTGATCTGGGGTAAATGTTTAGAAATTTTACTTGTCAGAGCTCTACGTATAAATTAGGCCACTTAAATCTCTGTACAATTACTTTTTTATGTTCTGGCCTTAATCTACAGTGATATACAAAATCTCTTTCCGAAGGACAAGCCAGATGTGGTCTTCTGATGGGTAACATTACTGACTAAGCACCAGTGCTAAGACTTCTGTTTTCTAGAAGCCTGTGAAAGAGGCCTGCCACTGTCATGCAGGACCACCAGCTCATTCTTGTCTTTTAAACAAAGCAGAGAAACTCAAGGTAACACATTCTTCTTTGTTAAATCATTTCAATCATGTAAGTGTTCACATGGGGCCAGTACCTTTTACCCCTTTAGTGTACCAGTTAGGTTTTGTGGCACTTAAGGGTTTTTTTTTTATTTTTGCTGTGGCTCACTAGGCTGCCTTAGGCATCAGGAGTCCTGGTCAGGGTTTAATTTTTGTCCAGATCAAGTCATTAATTTTGGCTAGCTATTATCCCAAAAATTTCTTGGTGATTGTAAGTGCTCTAGGTTCATGTGCTGTGTGTGGGACCTAGCCATAATCCTTTTTGTAAACTCGTTTGTAAATGTCAGAGACGTATTTGAAGTCATGAGAAGCAATGCAGACTAAACAGGACTAGATTTTTCTCTTTCCACTCCCTTTTTGCTCTTCTTGTACTGTACCATCTCGCAAACTGTTTTGTAATATATTCTCTGTAGCATCCTTGCACTATATACTAAATTGTATCTCTTTAAATTGTACTGTAAGGGCTAGATTCTCAAAAAAATGCGTAAAAAAAAAATGATTGGCTGCTGTCGCAGCTCTTATAGTAGTGATTTTAAAAAAGCAATTCATTCTCCAAAAAACACTCATGCAAATGAGGTTGGTGGAGAGTAGCGAAGAATCACTAAATTTGCATGTGCATATCACTGGTGATAGTGATGGGCACATGCGCAGAATAAATGCAAAAAAAAAAAAAAAGCGGGACAGATGCCTAATATCTCCCGCTGCCAATCAAAACAGCGCTGCCAACCAACACCCGCCCCTCCAGCAGAGGGAAAGATGCTCAATTTCTCCTGCCACCAACCAACACCTCTCAGCAGAGGAAGAGATAGCAGGTCTTCCCTTCCCCAGTGCATCCTGGGATGCACCGGGAAAGGGCCTAAGGCTCTGATTGGCCCAGGTTGTTTAAAGCTCCTCCTGTGGGAGGGGCCTTATGCATCTGGGCCAATCAGAGCCTTAGGCCCCTTCCCGGTGTATCTGGGAAAGGACTTGAGGCTCTGATTGAGTCAGGTTAAGGCCCCTCCAAATCAGAGCTTCAAGTCCTTCTCTGGTACATCCCAGGATGCACCGGGGAAGGGAAAGCCTGTCATTTCAAAGAGGCAGGCCAACTGGACAGGGAGTAGGCATCCTCTCTGGCCAGCCATCTAAAGTAAGATAAGGGGGAGAGGGTGGGGGTCATTGGAGGTACGGTGGGGGGGGGGGGGTTTCATGGCAGCTGGAGAGCGTGGGCATCTCTCTCACTGCCGAGGGGGGTTGGGGGTGTTGGTTGTCGGCAAAGCAGCAGGAGAGAGAGGGCCTCTCTCCTGCCGAACATCAATTTGGAATTTTTTTTTTGCATATCAAAACACATGCCAGAGATGCATTTTTCACAGTGCTGGCACTGTACCAGCACCCCCAGGCCAGTTGCTGATTTTTGTCGCCAAAAGCCGATGCCGCTCTTGGAGAATGGCTCAGCGATTTTTAAGAATCCACCGGAGTGCTCGTTTAAATACTGAAGAGCCTATTTACCTAGCAGACAGCTCGCAAAAGACCTCAATAAACCGTTTTGATAATCCACAGCTAAAATACGTGCTCACTAAATCAGCTAGAACCTATTTAGCGAGCACGTTAAAGGCAGGTTTTGTTTTGAGAATCTGGCCCTAAGTCACCTTGAACCTATTTAAGGATAGTGGGACTCATAAATCCCAGATTAGATTAGACAATGCCATTATAGAATATGGAGGGAGATATGTGACAATATACAGTATAGCCATGATCACTTATCGACATCTATTGCTACCACAGATTTTCTTGTATTTTAAATGGTAAGTATTGGACTATCAAAGAGATCTTTGCCTTTTTCTCTGATGTGAGCTCCAACCATCTTATTTTATATATAATTCCTTTATCACAACATAATCTTGAACATCGTTTAATCATAAATAGATTAAATATCTTTATAAATGTTCATGCTCATTGAAAACAACAATTGTGCTATTTAGGAGACAATGTGCCATGATCACTTATGCCACATCAGTGGCAGGTGTAAGTGTTTGTGGCTCTCTTGCAGAACTTGCATATGCAATTTTTACTCTTCTGCTTGTCATGTGCAAATCTGGTAATCCCACCCATTGCTCACCCATGCATAATGATTCTGTGCACATATGTAGATACAATGCCTTCTAATGTTACAGAACAGTGCCAACTACATATGCAGGTAATTGCTAATTTGTGGCACCTATTTCGGCCACCTAACCCTTGGCGCTTATTTATAGAATTGCCATTAAAGTTAACGGTGTGCATTTCTGCTTAATCTCTGAGCTAATTTGCAAACGTCTGCTTGCACTACAACCTAATTTTCACAAGTGTCATTAAGTAATGGTTGAAATGAAGTCCAAACACTTAGGCATACCTTTTCATGCAAATCATTTATCTCAGCTGTACATCCAGGGTAGAATGCGCAGAGCTTTACCAATAACAGATCATTGCTAGGAATCATCATAAGAAGATCTGCTGCCAAATCCCTAGGCAAAGGATCACAGTCCCCTGTTTGAATACTGTATTTCACAGCTGAGAGTATCTTTGAAAGCCATGCAACACATAGATGCTGAAACAACCACTAAGAGTCCAGCAGGATACAAACCCACGCAGACAAACCAGGAGCAAAAAGGGGGTGGGACGGAATGATGGACCTTCTACCAATCAAGCAAATGCAATGACCCAAACCAAAATCAGCAGGATACTGTAAAAACTGGAGATTTTTTAATGTTGAGTGTTGTTATTATATAAAATCATCATCTTTTTTGCGAACAAGACTCAAGCTTTCAATATCCCTGATACAGATGTGTGTTCCACGCCGAAACACAGTACTGTGTTGGGTTCTGACTGTTCAACTTGGACATTAATAAACAGTTTTTACAGTATCCTGCTGACTTTGGTTTTGGTTAATTGCTTTGCTTGATTGGTGGAAGGTCCATCATCCCGTCCCACACCCTTTTGCTCCTATACATAGATGCAAGACAACACTGGCAGACATCCGAGCCACAGAACATATTTAATTTACATGTATCTATATAAAAATGAATTATTCATAACACATCTCACATTTTTTGTTGAATAAGGTTTCTATGTTCTAATGTGTCTTAATGATAATGCAAGAATTAATGTGTATTATCGTGCTATAATGTACGTGATTTACTCCTGGAGGAATTCTGAGCATGTGAGATAGCGGTTCACTTTAAACCAGGGATCTCAAAGTCTCTCCTTGAGGGCCGCAATCCAGTCGGATTTTCAGGATTTCCCCAATGAATATGCATTGAAAGCAGTGCATGCACATAGATCTCATGCATATTCATTGGGGAAATCCTGAAAACCCGACTGGATTGCGGCCCTCAAGGAGGGATTTTGAGACCCCTGCTTGGGTTTAAGCCAGTACAGGAGGAGGAAGTGACCCCTTGTGTAGTGGTTCACTTTTTATCTACTGCCCATGTCTGCCCTGAATTCTGCACAGCAGAATTTAACACACTTTAGAGCAATAGTCTGCATTAACATGGATTAACCTGGACTAATGTGATATTTTTTTTTTTATATGAGCTGCCTCATATACAAGCTGGTTAAAAGAAGCTAGCACAATCACTTTAAGCAATACAGTTTGTATTAACCCTCTGGCTACTGCTGGAACTTAACCATGTATCCCAAGATGTAGTAAAGTTGTAGCTGGGACAATACATTGACACCACTGGGCACTGTGATCTTGCCCATCACAAAAGTTCTGTTTTGCAAAGGTTACTCCCCCAGAGTACAAAACCACAGCAGCACCCAAACCCCCTTATCATTCCAATGTCCAGTCCTAAAAATAAGAGGTATTTCAGGCCCCAGAGGGCTCACAATCTAAGGTGGTTATCTGAAGCAATGGAGAAGCTTACAATGAATATTAGTAGGAAAAGCAGGGTTCTTTGTACGTTTCGGAGGGGAAGATTCTCAAATGTTCGCAGTAAAATCCGATGGGCCACTGTTGCGGCCGCTACTGTAACAATTTCAAAAAGGCAATTCATTCTTTAAAAAAACACGCATGCAAATGAGGTTGGCAGAGTCATGGAGGGTCGTTAAATTTGCATGTGCCGATTGTTGGTGATAGCGATTGGCACATGCACAGAATTAATGTACAAAAAAAAAAAAGACCCCAAATCAAAGCTCGGCAAGAGGGATGCCCACTCCCTCCCATCAACCAAACCCCTCAACACCCCTCCGGCAGTGGGAGAGATGCCCACTCCCTTCTGCTGCCAAGCAACCCCCCTCAACAGAGATATATTGTTGCACTTATTTTTGGCTTCAAAATGAATAAAGATATTAAAAAAAACAAAATAAAAACCAGTGGGAGATGCCTACCTCTCGCCACCAAGCAATCCCCTCGAAACCCCTCAGCAACAGGAGGTATGCCCACTCTTTCCTACCATCGCCATAACTTTGATGGCCTCCCCCCCTTGCCTTGTTTATGAAGGCCGGCTGGAGAGATGCCTCCTTCATCCAGCCAGCAGGCTCGCCTGTTCAAAATGGTGGGCCTTCCCCTCTCTGGTGCATCCTGAGATGCGCCGGGGAGGGGGCCTAAGGCTCTGATTGGCTCAGATGCCTAAGGCCCCTCCCATAAGCCCCTTCATGCCAGGAGACAGGGTTGCTTGACAGCAGCTAAATTTTCTGGCAGGTCTGAGCTGTCAACCCTTCCTTTCTTGTCAATGCCTGAGCCAATCAGCGCTCAGGCACTGACCAAAAAGTAAGGTTAGGACAGCTCAGACCTGCCAGAAAATTTTTCTTGCGAGATTAGGGAATCACTCATCGATAATAGAGAATCGCCCGGAGTGCTCATTTAAATATTAATGACCTCGTTGTAATACATTTGCATGGCAGTGTCAGAGACTGCTAGGAAGCTTGGAAAAGACCACAGTAAGCCGTTTTGATAATCTGCTGCTAAAATACATGAACGCTAAACCGTCTAGAACTGTTAAGGTTTTGAGAATCCTTCCCTCAGTCTGCTGTTCCTGTACAGCACACCCAAATGTGCAGATGGGAAAGTAGGCAGAGGGAAGGGCAGTCAGAACCCAAGGAGGCCCTTGTTGGCAATATTCAGGATAGCTAGAGAGGCTTGGTTTTTTTTTTTACTGGAAGGAGGAGATTTAAGAAGAGGGATCAGGTGGTTACATGCTTTGGTGCTCAGTTGGGGAATGATAGAGTCCATAGCCAGCAAAGCAGATATACTGCCAGCAGCATGAACACAAATGTTTTATCATCACTACTGATACACAATTGTTACCAGTCATAAAGCCTGGTGGAAATGCTCTATTCACTATTGGGGCAATTTTCTGTAGCAAAAACAGTTTACTTAAGGAAACGGGATGTTTGAAAATCGACTCTCCCTTACTGCAAGTCAAATTATCTGTACTGGTCACAGAAAACAAAGATGCTTACCTGTACCAGGTGTACTCCGTGGTCAGCAGGCATATATTCTCACATGTGGGTGGCATCATCCACAGAACCCAGTAGAGACACTAACATGTGCGCTGTCACTTTAAATTTTCTAGACAGTGCCAATATGGTGATGGCTATGGTTATGTTTATTTGACATACCGCCTTTCTTCTGCAAATATCAAAGTGGTTTACACTACATTGACTAGTAGCAGGCTCCCAGGACCATCAGTTCAGTAACAAAGCTAAGAAACCAACTAGGAGAGCTGGGCGGGTGGAAGAATATATGCCTGGTGTCTTTGGAAAATACCTGCTACAGCTAAATATCTTTGCTTTCTCCGACGACACAAAGGCATAATATTCTCACCTATGGACTCCCAAGCTGCACAAATTATGACTCAGGACAAGGATAATGGATATATCAATATGATCCTGGCAAAACCCAAGAGGGTTGGAGGGAACGTTGGTGCTCAGGCACTAAAAAGATTTTGCAGAACTACTTGTCCAAACCAACTGTTTCCTGGAATTTTGCAGATGTCAAAAGAGGTACAGTAGAAATGAGGTACAGTAGAAATGAGCTACCGACGCAGTCATAGCTTGGACATTGTAGGCTGTTACATAACCCTGCAGTGTCAGCCCAGCCTGAGTATACATGAAGGAGATACAGTCTGTCAATTAGAGATGGTTCTCTTGGTAATAGGAACTCCAAGTCTATCAGGATCAAAAGCTACAAAGAGCTGGGGGATCATCTATGAGATTTAGTCTGGTTGAGATAGCATGCCAGTGCACATTTTCAGTCTTAAGGTGTGAACAGCTGCTTCTCCAGGATGAGAATGTGACTTTGGAAAGAAAACAGCCAAAACAATGGACTGGTTGAGGTGGATTGGGTAGGAATTTTGGATGAGTTTGGAGCACTACTCTGTCATGATGGAATCTTGTTTAGGAAGGATCAGACACAAGAGCTTTAAGTTGACTCGCATGGCATGCAGAAGTGAGAGCTATAAGGAAAACAACTTTCCAAGTAAGAAGTTTGAGAGAGCAATTTGTGAGTGGCTCAAAAGGAGACTTCATAAGAGTAGTCAGTTCCACATTAAGATCTCAGGCTGCAGGAGTAGACCTGATAGTCCTTTCATGAACCTGTCTATTAAAGGATGAACAGATAGACATTTCTTGTCCAAGAGAGAGTGAAACACACTGATAGCATGAAATGTACTTGATTTAAGTTGTTTTTTTATACCAGAGACAGAAAGGTGCAGACAGTAGTCTGGAATGGATGGAAGTGGACATGTGACTGGTTCAAGAAAATGCATCGCACAGCAGGAAGAAAGTCTCATCTATCTGAAGTGATAACACCATTAAGTGGAAGGTTTTATAGACACTTCAATGACAGCAGAGACTGCAGCCGAAACACAAAAGCATTTACTTGCTCGGTGAAAGAAACCACACTGTTAGTATTAACGACTTAGAGTGGAGATGAAGGAGGGATCCATTGTTCTGCATCAGGAATGTTAGAAATGGTTGCAGCTTGCACAGTTCCTTGGATGACAGGTTTAGGAAGTGTGGGAACCAAGGTTGACATGGCCAACAAGGTGCTATGAGGATCATGGTGCCCTGATCCTAGTGAAGTTTGAGTAGTTTTTCCGATGAGAGGTGTCAGAGGAAATGCATAGAGGAATCTGTTTCCCCAGTGAATGAGGAAGACATCTGATATCAGGCAATTGGGGGTATAGAGCCTAGAGCAGAATAGCAGAAGTTTATTTTTGTGGGAAGAAGTGAAGACATCTGTCTGGTGTCCCTCAGTTGGAAAAAATCTGATGTAAGATGGTTTTGCTGAGAGACCATTCATGAGGTTGAATAACTCTGCTTAATTTGTCTACTAATACATTCTGGTCTCCACTAGATAAACTTCCCCGAGAAGTATGTTACGAGCAGTCTCCCAAGTCCAAATCTGGATTACTTCCAAGCAAAGGGTTTGAGAGCTCATGCCTCCTTGTGGCGACCGCATCTGGATGTGGTGCGACCGCATCTGGAGTACTGTGTCAGTACTCCAATATTGGTCGCCGTACCTCAAAAAGGACATGGCGGTACTTGAGGGAGTCCAGAGAAGAGCAACTAAACTGATAAGAGGTATGGAAAACCTCTCATATACTGACAGACTGAAAAAGCTGGGGCTGTTCTCCCTGGAAAAGCGGAGACTTAGAGGAGACATGATAGAAACCTTCAAGATCCTGAAGGGTATAGAAAAAGTAGACAGGGACAGATTTTTCAGATTACGGGGAACCACAAGTACAAGGGGGCACTCGGAAAAATTAAAAGGAGACAGGTTTAAAACAAATGCCAGAAGGTTCTTTTTCACCCAGAGGGTGGTGGACACATGGAACGCGCTTCCGGAGGCTGTGATAGGCCGGAGCACGTTACAAGGCTTCAAAGAAGGTTTGGATAGGTTCCTAGAGGATAAAGGAATTGAAGGGTACAGATAAGAGTAGCGGTAGGTTATAGGGATAGTCTGGGACCATTGCTCAGGCAATGGGCCTGATGGGCCGCCGTGGGAGCGGACCGCTGGGCGAGATGGACCTCTGGTCTGCCTCAGCGGAGGCAACTTCTTATGTTCTTATGTTTGTTCAGACAGAACATAACAACTTGATTGTCTGTATGAACAAGTACTACTTGGAGGAAGAGTTGGTCTTGGAATGTTTTAAGAGCGTTGCCTTCACTCGTAGGTCTAAGAGATTGATTTGGAGGGTTTGTTTTTGGTGAGATCATACTCCCTGAGTGTGGAGGCAGTCTTATCTTAACATCGAAGCCTCTGCGATTAGGAATTTTTGGTGTTGGTGGGGTTAAAAAGGAAGACCTTGAGTAAGGATGTGAAGCACCATCCACCACTGGAGTGAATGGCAGAGATTTGGGGTGACTTGGAGCAAAGCAGATGGATGTCCTGTGGCTTGAGACCATTGTGGGATTCTAAGGTAAAAATGTACAAACAGGGTGACGTGTACTGTGGACACCATGGGGCTCATTTTCAAAATAACACAGATGTCCAAAAGATGACATAAACTGCCACTTGGCCATCTTACTAGTCAAAGTGTCCAAGTGGGCATTTTTGAAACATTTTAGATGTCTTTCTGGTTGTTTTGTCTCCAGTGCATCTAAATCATAAAGGCATGTGTAAGAGGCATGCTTTGGGTGGGATTAGCACATGGACATTTTACAGTGATAATCAAACATTTTACAAAACGTCCAGGGCACAATTTGGACGTTTTGGGCTAGACCTGTATTTAAAATAAGGGCCAAAAAGGTACCCATATCGACCAGATGACCACTGGAGAGAAGAAAATATGGCCCCCGCACACTCCCACCCCCCCAAATATCGGCATGAAACCATAGGAGCCAACTTTTCAAAATGATTGGGGTGCTCAAAAGCCATGCCCCAGCCCCCACCAAAGTTCCGCCTCTGATCCTGTACCCATAGTAATAGTACTAATTTTAATATCATTTTTTCCATTCACACACAATATAATCTTATAAACAATACATAGTGGTTAACCACAAAATTAAAATATACCACAAGCTTCTCAGCATTCATTCCTACCAGAACACATATGCATAACACAGATAATCCCTGTGCAAATACAGGACCACAAAGTAAAATTATAATATATGCAAACAAAACTCTAAGATGCAAAATATAGACAGAAGATATAAATTCTCAAAACTGACACATTTCAATTACTAAATTGAAAATAAAATCATATTCCCTACCTTTGTTGTCTGGTGATTTTATTTTTTAATCATCTTTTCCCAGTCTCTGGCTGAACTTCCCTCTGTCTGTGCTCTTAAATGTGTTTCATGGGCTTTATCCATTTGCTGTTTTTTTCTCCTTCTTCACTTTCTGCCCTCTATCCATCTTTGTATAATCAAAGAAAACTACCCTAAATTATGCATTGATTGTTGTTCAATAATGGTATACATATGTGAAGATCAACTCAGAGACATGGAGGGGGTTTTTACGGAAGGAAAAAAAACCCTATACCACCTCACCACCCAATCATTGCTAAATCTTCAATACTTTGAAGCATAAATATTGCCAAATTTGTGCCAAATTAATGCAAACTATTCAAAAAGTTCAAAAGCTCTTAACTTAAAGCTTGGTCTCTTGGTTTCAACGTGAACACGTTTCGTGCTCCTGCTTCAGGAAACCAAACAGCTTAGAATCCAGCCGCACTAAACAGAATATACTAGGCGGCAGTAGGTGATTTAAATCTTTAAAGCAGCTCAAATGTTCAAAAGCGTCTTCCATTCCCATCTAGCCATGAGTATCATCTTCTCCCTCTTTCTTCTCTCCTAGTCCCATCTATCCATAAGAAACATAGAAAGATGATGGCAGATAAAGGCCAAATGGCCCATCCAGTCTGCCCATCCACAGTAACCATTATCTCTTCCTCTCTCTAAGAGATCCCATGTGCCTACCCTACACATTCTTGAATTTAGACACAGTCTCTGTCTCCATCACCTCTTCTGGGAGACTGTTCCACTCATCTATCACCCTTTCTGTAAAAAAGTATTACCTTAGATTACTCCTGAGTCTATCACCCCTTAACTTCATACTATGCCCTCTTATTCCAGAGCTTCCTTTCAAATGAGACTCGACTTATGCGCATTTATGCCACGTAGTTATCTCTTCCTCCATTCTTGTGCACCATCTACTCCCTCTCTCTCTCCTTCCCCCAAATCCCTATGCACTATCTCTTCCCTCTCTCCCTTTTCCCTCCATCCCTGTGCACCATCTCCTCCCTCTCCCCCTCCCATGGTCTGACATCTTTCTCCTCTCCTTCTCCTCTCTCTCATGGCCTGGCATCTCTTTCTCCTTCCCTCCACCCCCATCTGCATTTTCCCCTGCAATCATCCCTCCCCGCCCCCACTCCTGTGCTAACTTAAAAGAGCTCTAAAGGGTCCTGCATCCGGGTATCTCTTCCCCTTCTCTCTCCCTCCTTTCCCCTCACCTTCCTGGTCTCCTTTCAATCTTCTTTTTTGGAGGGGCCCTGGTGCGACGGCCATTCTCACAAGCTGCCAGTGCTGCTCTAAAGCTTTCTTCTGCCATGATCCACCCAGTTGGAAACAGGATGTTATGTTGGGGGGTGGGAGGGGGAGATTGCAGTAGAGGGAAAGCTTCAGGGCAATGCAGGCAGCTTGTGAGAATGGCTGCCATGCCAGGGCCCCTCCATAAAAGAAGACTGAAAGGAGACCAGGAAGGTGAGAGGAAGGGAGGGAGAGGGACAGAAAGGGAAGAGATGCCCGGACTGCATGCTGATCCTGGTCACATGAGGTCCCCAAAATATTGCAGGTGCTTGGGCACTCACAGCACCCACAGAGCTGGTGCCTATTCATGAAACTGTACAAATATCTATGACAGCTGCAGATACTATGGTTAGCCTAATACAACTGCAAACAGGTCTCTGGAGTAGTCTGGTGGGCGATGCAGTGGTCTACAGAGAAGGGGACCCAGGCTCATATGCCACCCTAACTAGTATACTACTGGTAGAAAGTGTAAGTCCTCTGAAAACCACTATACTGCCATATAGGTGACACCTGAGTATAAGAGCTATTGGCGTGGTAGACAGGGGGGTAAAGCAGCTTTTGTAGGGCTCACCATGTAATGTATGGGAGTTATAGTGAGATGTATACCTGACACCCTTAATGTGAAGTTCAAAGTAGTGCCCCCCTAGAATGTCCCACTGCTCTGCTAGCATGTTTATGTGGCCAGTCCATTAAAAATACTTGCTTCTCCGACAAGCAAATGGCTTGTTTTGGACATTTTCAATTTGGACAAAAAATTAGATATCCAGCTGGACAATACATATAACTGGGTCATTAAAAAAAAAAAAAAATTAGATGTCTTGCAGGTTTGATAATGGACAATTTCTACACCCGATTTTCTCAAAATATCCAAAGTTAGACTTAGATATTCTTTCAAAAATGCCCCTCCATTTGACCAAGAAGCCATAGCATCTGATGTGCAGTAATGGATGAAAGGGTGGGGACTGTTTGATACAGGTGAATCAGATTGTTGACTTTCTGCACTGGAAGAAATGCTCAACCTTGTGTAGTGTCTAAGAGAGTTCCTAAGAACTCCAGAATCTAAGTTGGGTGCAGATATGACTTTTGGAAGTTGACAGCAAACCTGAGGAGCACCAGTAGAAGAACTGTTGAAGTCATGGCATGCTGAGCTACTTGCAATGATGATGCTTTGATCAACCACTCACCCATGTAGGGAATTACCTGAAACCTCCATGAGCTGCCACCACTACCACTAGTCTGAAGGGTAAGACTTTTTACTGAAAGTGTTGAGATTCAACTCAAAAGCGACAATATTTTCTGTAAGCAGGTAGGACGAAGATGTGAGTGTAGGCCTCTTTGAGATCTAGAAAGCACAGCCAGATGCCTTTTTTTTCAGGAGTTAGAAGACTGCCCAGAGAGACCATGTGGAACTTCTCCTTCAGCAAATATTTGTTAAGGCCCTGGAGGTCTAGAATAGGTGAAAAGCCTATGGTTTTCTTTGGTATTAGGAAATACTTGGAGTAGAATCCCTGGCTTCTCTCCTGCAAAGGTACAGGTTCTGTTGCGTTTAGCTGGAGAAGGGCTGAGAGTTCTTGTTGAACGAGAATCTTTTAGAGGGAGTTGAAGAGAGATTCTTTTGGTGGGTGGTTTGAAGGATTTTTTGAGTAGGTGTAGGGCATAGCTCAGGGCGACAACTCGAAGTACCCACTGATCTGTTATAAGAGTACAGTTCTTAGGTAATGTTGGTGAAAATAAATTAATCTGCCCCAATGGGAATGTTGGCAATGCTCTCTTGAAAAGAGATTGAGGTTGTGATTTTTGTATCTTTGTTGTGTTTCATGAGACCACCGAGGTGCAGACCTAGAAGATTATGAAGGCTGATTGTAGCATCTTATGGTGTTATAATAATAGGAATGTCTGGATGAGGCAGAATATCTTCTAGATGATGAAGAATATTGAGAGGTTTGTGATTTAGATAAAGCTTTCATAGAATCTGTGTGTTTTTTAAATCTTATCTGAATCCTCTTAAATTTTTATCTCCAAATAAGTTGTCCCTCTTACAAAGCACATTGGAAAGGCATTCTTGAAATTTCCAGATCAGAAACTCGAAGCCAGGCCAAATGGTGCATTGCAATTGCTACTGCAGACATTTGGGAAGAAACATCAAAAGCTGCTCTAGCTATGAACTTTCTAGTAGTAAACCAGTTCTTAGGTAATGTTTGAGATTGTTTTAAATTGTCTGGGGGGAACAAGTCCTCAAATTTTGACAATTGTTTCAGTAAAGATTTGAAGTAAATGGACACATAAAACTGATGGTCCATAATTCTGTTAAGGTGCATAGATGCCTGGAAAATGTGCTTGCCAAGAGTCCAATATTCTGGCTTCTCTGCCTGGAGGAACAGAAGCATAAGATTGTGAGCTGCTTGACCACTTGAGTGCAGAATTCACAGCTAATGAATAGTGTTGAAGTTGAGTTCTGTCAAATCCTGGACACATTTGAATTCTGTACAATGTGTCTATCTTTCTAGGAGCTACCTGGATTGATAAAGGAATCTCCCAGTTTTTAAATAAAGTATCTTTCATGAATTTGTATAAAGGTACTTTAATGAATTCATTTGGTGGTGTTTCAAAAGTCAAGGAGTTCAAAAAGTTCAGATTAAGATTTGTTTCCATCTTGATGGGCCGAGCCTGTCCCATCTGTCTTATGAAGTCAGTAAAATATTTATTTTCTGGTGGAGATGTGCATTGTTGAGGATGAGGAGAAGAATCAGAAGGTATACCGTAGGATTCTTCTGCTGAGCACTCTGGCAAGTCCTCATCTGAGTAGTTGGAGATATCTGAGTCAGACTCTTCAAACTACTAGGTGAGTCAGGGAGTGTGCATCGAGAGGAGGTTTGACAGTGCATAGAGGTGCGTTGAGGTAGAGGTTGATGTTCTGAAGCAGGAGATAACTCCTCTATTGATGGCGATGCATGCATTGAGTGAGTCTGTGCCGACTCTGATGTTTGACCTCGTCCTTGATCAATGTTCTGATGTATTCTCAGGCTAGGCTGAGTCAGATATGGAAGCCTTTAAAGCCTATGAAAGCTGCAATTGCAGTAGCCCTGAAAGCTCTTGTCTGAGCATTGTCTGGATCTTGTCCTGGAGAGACAGTGTCACTACCAGAAATGACTTCGGCATGGAAGTTGTATGCTGTGCCAGTTGGTGTGGCATGGAAGATCTCGATGTGGAGGCATTCCTATGAAGCGATATCATCTGGATAAAAGCAGACCAGTCATCATTGTGTTGACGCTTACTATGTGTCGAGGAAGTTGGTACCTGGGAGGATGCAGTTGCATGCCTAGAAGGTGAATAACGTTTGTGCTTCTTATCTTTCTTACATGTTACATCTTTCGATTCTGAAGGCATCAATTAAGAAGATGTAAAGTCCTGCATCTGAAAGGAGCTTGATGCCTGATGCTCTACAGTAGATAAGGTGTCGATGCACTCAGCGCTAATGCTGATACTGAGGTTATAGGAGGCCGAGTGTTGGGTTTTAGTCCCCCACCATGCTAGATGTTGATGCTGACTTGGTACTGAAAAGTTTTGAATTGAAGTCTATGGGCTTTGAGTGACCTCTTTTGCATACAGAGATAGAAAGTACAATTATGTCCCCTTGGCCAGGACCCAGACACACCAATTATATGGGTCAGAGCCTGAGATGGTCTGATTACTTCAACAGAATTTTTTATTATCGCCTTTGATATGGAGGGGAAAATGGCCGACGCTAAATCAAAAGGCTCAATGGCCCAGGGAGCTCAAGTAGAAAGTATTCTGAAAACAATTAATGCTACTGAGTAAGAAAAATTGCTTGAGGTGGCCCGAAGGCCCAAAATCGAAAAGTTGACAAAATTAAACCAAAATCTGGAAGAATATTGGAACATGATAAAACCAAATAATTAAGAGAAAAACTGAAAAATAAAGATGGGAAAGCATACAAATTTGAAAAGTTTGATGCACGGAAGAGAAAACTGAAGACACAGCTTCTCAGCTCTGTGGAAAATAAAGAACTGATAGTCCCACAAACTGATGCTGGGCAGGAAGTCATTGGCATGCACGTAATATGGGTACTGCCTAAAAAATTGAAAGTGACAGTGCACTTGGTAGTGTATGTACTAGCTTCTGTGGATGATGTCACCCACATGAGAATATTATGTCTGCTTGTCCTTGGAGAAACTATTTTTACCTGCAGCAAAAAAAGGTTAGTCAAGAAGGGAGATATAAATGCTATTTCATTTTTAAACCACCATATGACCTTTCTGAAAAAGGTTTGTAGATCCAGAGTACCTGTGTCCCCCAGCAGCCTGAATTTTCCCATATTACCTTCTAGAGACTTTATATCTTTTATTGAATAGCAAGTTACCTTGTTGCAATAACACAAACTAATGTACATTTTTAATGAACTTTAGTAAAGAGGCCCCTTAATTTAATATATCGCCAAACAAACAGAAAGATACCTGTATCCCATAGATGGAAAGCTAAAAGAAAGTTAAAGTAATAATGAGTGCAGTAGTATTTCATCTTAAGTTTTTTTTTTTTTATGCATTTCAAAATTAGTAACTATCTTTGTATGTAGAAACAAAGCAGAAGAGAAACAACCAATAGCAGAGCAGGAGAGAACAAGTAGGGATAGCATGCAGAGTATGGCTCATGGAATTCTGTCCAACTTATGTGTGTATGTCTCTGATCTAAGGGGAAAGGGGTGGGGCAGTATGAAAGGCACCCAAACACTCCACTGATTTGAAAGAAGGATAAAATGAAACCAAGTGTGATCACATATTTCACCATTTGATATATCTGTCAATGGATTTCAAAGTTTTTTTAGTTTAACCAGAGTCCACTCTCTGGCAACAGGTATTACTTTGTTTCTTCATGACCACTAATTGGCATAAATCTACCAAACACTAGCATGGTTTATATGGTTCAGTCACTAGGCTTCATACTAAAATTTTACAACAAAGAAGTAAAATGCACATCTGATTCACTAAAAGACATTCCAGCTGGAATACGAGTATAACAGCTGTTGGGGGAGGACATAATGGAGCAAGCATGCAGAATATGCCTCATGGATTTTTTTTCTAATACTTCTACATCTGTGTGCAGATTTACTTGCCATGTTTGAATGTGTTTATTTTAGTTATTTTTTATGATCTTAGCCAAATGGCTGAGAAGCGATTCCAGTGATCATTTCTCAGCTGGTGTGTACTCCTTCCTCTGCTTGGTAATTATTTGGGGTGAAAAGCCTCAAGTCCAGAGAGCCGTCAACTTCATGGATAAATTGAGTGTGGCACTGCTGGGCCAGTTTTTAGCATAACAGCTAAAAAAGGGAGTGGCTTTTTGAGCGGGCGTCCATGTAAGCCACGGGTGTCAAAGTCCCTCCTCGAAGGCCATAATCCAATCGGGTTTTCAGGATTTCCCCAATGAATATGCATGAGATCTACTTGCATGCACTGCTTTCATTGTATGCTAATAGATCACATGCATATCCATTGAGGAAATCCTGAAAACCCAACTGGATTGCAGCCCTCGAGGAGGGACTTTGACACCCCTGATGTAAGCGATATGCACGAGAGAAACTCAGCAGCTGAACTTCATCTGCATGAGTACTCTTCCATGGCCTAGGGGGCAGTGCAACAATGTCTCCGAAGGCCCAAGTTCTTATGGGAAGGAAGATGGAAGGATGGAAGCTCTCAGAGGAAGGGAGATGGGAGAAGGATACTAGTCAAGCTTCACCCCTCCACCCCAGCGCAAGCCTGCTTTTTGTAAAAATGCTCATATCTGTCTGCTCTGGAGTAGAAAAAAAGTACAAATCTGCTGAACTCACTCTGTGTAGAACATGTAAGATACCTCCCTCTATGCTTTATTCAGGATTCTACCTATGAAGATTACACCTCTCTATGTCTTATTTAAAGTGTGAAAGTAATTTGTTTTGTTTTTATCCATCCTTTTACTCCATGCCTTTTTGAATTCTGTCAGTTTTTGTCCTTACCACCTCTTCTCCATGATCATTTTTATGACGACAGCAGCCTTTCTCAAATCCTCTGGGATCTCTCCTATCTACAAGGATCTGTTAAATACATCCTTTAGAGAACCCACCAGAACCTCTCAGATATCTCTCAGTATCCTAGGATATACCTCATCTGGCCCAATGGCTTTGCAAGTTGTTCATAAACACTTTCTTCTCTGAATGGTACAGTATCTACTCCATTCTCAGATATGCCTTTGTCATGGTTTGAGGTCCTCGGGTATTTTATTTCTTGAACACTGAACAGAAGTATTTATTTATAATTTCTACTTTTTCCTCATGATACATTGTTCCTCAGAATCTTTGAGTATGAAAAAGTTGAGGGTGATATAAAATTTGATTTTTGAGAGTGTTGTGGTCCAGACTTTGCAATCAAGAGACTTGCTTTAGGTGCCAATTTTGTATTGAAACTTCCTTCTTTATATTTGGTAACTTTTAAAGGTAAAATTTACTCCAACACAGCACCGTCCTTCTGATCCCGAAACATCAAGACCCCCTCCCACAGAATAACCCCCCCTTCCAATCCTCTCTCCCTGTGACATAGCTACTTCATTCTAATTCCCCTGAGTCTGTGACATCAAGACCCCTTCCCCAGAATGTCCCCCCTTCTAATCCCCTTTCTCCCCTCCCCCAAGCAAAGTTCATCCTCATAAGTATCTTAGGTGGGCCCCAGCTGAATATTGGCTGGAACTTACATAAGCTCAGATGGTCAGTGTCGGTACAATTAGCACATGCCCAAATGGTCAGCAAATTCAAAAAAACACTGACATCAGTTGAACATTGAAGTAAAGGAGAACGTGAAGATATTTGTGTGGGAGGCATAATTTAAAAAAACATCTGAGTCCCCTTTTGGCCTAAGGCCATAAACGTTGAAAGTAGAAGCAGGGAAAATGTCCATTATCAAAAAAAAGTCCAAAAGGAGTTTTTTTTTGATAATGGCCTGCCTCTACGTTCAGCCCAGACCTCCACTACGTCTAAACTTACACCATATAATCAACCTAATAAAAGCCTAAGTCCTAAATGCCCAAAACAAGGACTTTTAGACGAAGGAGGGGCCAGTCCTTCGCCTAAAAGCTGGATTCTGTAACCGGTGTCTGTCAAAAACAACACCAGTTACAGAATCCCCCCCCCCCCCGACAACAATCTGGGCAGGAGGGAGCCCCAGTTCTCCTGCCCCAGTGACCCTCCCTACCCCCGACAACGATCTGGACAGGAGGGAGCCCAAGCCCTCCTGCCCGGCGAATCCCCCCCTCGATAAGATCGGGCAGGAGGGAGCTCAACCCCTCCTGCCCGGCAACACCCCCCCCGACAACAATCTGGGCAGGAGGGAGCCCAAGCCCTCCTGCCCGGCGAATCCCCCCCTCAATAAGATCGGGAAGGAGAGAGCTCAACCCCTCCCCCCCGACAATGATCTGGGCAGGAGGGAGCCCAAACCCTCCTGCCCAGGCAACCCTCCCCCTCGACAAGATCGGGCAGGAGGGAGCCCAACCCCTCCTGCCCAGGCGACCCCCCCCACCCCCACCCCAACTAAGATCTGGGATCCCAGGCCCTCCTGCCCCGACGCAGCCCCCCCGACCACCCCCCCGATCGGCCCGTTGAACACCTCCCCCTACCCGCCAACCCGCAAGACCCCCCGCCGACACCCCCCCGTACCTATAAACAAGTTGGACGGCCGGACGGGTCCCAAGCCCGTCTGTCCGGCAGGCCCGCCATCCTCAGAATGGCAGGCCTTAGGACCTGATTGACCTTGGTGCCTCAAACCCCACCCACAGGTGGGGCCTGAGGTGCCTGGGCCAACTGGAATTGGGCGTAATATTCTTTGTGGAGAATATGGGCCATCTCAACAACAGCTATTAGTCATGCCCTCATTTCAACAATCATTTCTTGATTTTCACAGGAATTCTTTCTCCGTCAGGGCTCCCACCCTCTGGAATTCCTTACCCTATTACCTTCGCACTAAAAAACCTTTCGTGATTTTCAAGACACAATTAAAGTCATACTATTTTTCTTTGGCATTCTGTTCTTAATTCCTTTCTCTATTCTCATTCATAACTATAGATCAGCTTTCCCTATTAGGCCTTCTAGTTTATACCCTTTCCTGCTTGGGCAGAAATTAAACTAAATATGATTTTCCTTTACCCTACCTTGTTCCACTCCTTCCTTTTCCCCTAACTTTTGTTTTTATTGTAACCTACCCATTCTTATTCTTCCCTCATGTACCCAACTTTTGTTCAGATGTTGGTTGAATTTATGTTTTTGATTATTGGTTCTCTTTCCCATGTTTTTATTTTTTTTTTATTTTTATCTTTTTTAATATATTATTATAAACCACTTAGATTAACTGTGGTTGTATTTGCGGTATATCAAATAAATTGAAACTTGGTAACTAAAATGTCAAATAAATACAGTAGAATCCAGCACCCACGGGGATTGGTGGATACCAGATAACTGGTTTTCTGGTTAATTGAGAGTGTGTTAGAAACCTTGTCTAACACAATCTCAATTTCCCCCTCCCTTTCTCGAAGCACTAGTGTGGCAGCGGTCCTGAGCCGTAAAGTCCTCCTCCCTCCCTTCCTCAAGCCCCAAAGTGGCAGAAGCAAGCAGCGGTCCTGATCTGCGAACCCCTTCGCTCCCTCCCTATCATTCTTCCTTACTCGAAGCGCAGCGATCAGCATGAGGCAGTCTCAAAGCAGGCTGCCTGCGGCCAGCCCTGGCAAGGCCTTTCCTCTGATGCGTTGGAACTGACGCATCAAGACCTTGCTGGGGCTGGCCAAGAGCAGTCTGTTTTGAGGCTGCCTCCTTCTGCCATTTTGAGGCTTGAGGGAGGGAGGAGGGCTTTGCCACTTAGGACCACTGCCATGCTGGTGCTTCAGAATGGGAGGGAGTGGGGTTCGTAGCTGCAATGGGGTGGGAGGGAGAGAGGATTTATGGCTCAGGACGCTGTTGTGCTGGTGCTTTGGAGCGGCAGGGAGGATTTGGGGTTCAGGATGCTGCAGCATTGGTGCTTCGGGTTAGAAGGGAGGTAGGGTTCGTGGCTCAGGACCACTGCTGCTGGTGCTTCAAGGGACATTTTGCGCTTTGAGGCTTGGGGGCGGGAGAGAAGGCGTATTTGGGGTTCAAGATGCTGCAGCATTGGTGCTTTGGGTCAGGAGGGAGGTGGGGTTCGTGGCTTAGGACCACTGCTGCTGGTGTTTCGGGGGACATTTTTTTTGCACCAGCGATTATTTTGCTGGTTGAGTGAGAGTCTTGGTTAACTGAGATTCTATTGTATTTCAATTCCTGTAATAAAGAATCTGGGAGCCAGATAAATGCTTTTGAATATCAACTCCATTATATACTATATAGTGCATGAAACCTGCATTTCAAAGTGATGTCAGAATTTGCTGTTATAAGCACACTAGCATTATACAGCAGACCTCTGACATAAATGAAATACATTCCATCAGAACATTTTCCTTTCTTACCATGTTGTTACTGTCATACATTTTCTTGCCAGTAACTCTAGGGCATAATGTGTTGCTTGGGCTGCACTTTCTCCTAGTACTGTACCCACGCAGACTGCCAACTCCAGCTCATTCCCACGAATCAGGTTTGCAATGGCAAGCTTGATGGGAAAAAGAAATTAGATTTTAATTTGAGAACAGGATCAAAGTGAAAGCAGGGATCGGCAATGCTCAGATCAGCAGAGAAAACAGACACCCCACGAAGACAAAAGTAGAAGGTTGGCATTAGTTGCGGCAAAGATATTCTAAGCCTGATGCTTTACACTGGAGTTTGGCAGCTGTATGCTGGAAATTCACAGGAGCAGCTCGAACACAATTTGTCAGTGAGAGCTAATTCTAGAGGGAAGTGTGCATTGATTTATAACCCTCTCTAGTCAATGCCCTGACGTAGCTTTTGTAGACAAAATGTGGCGACAACGTTGGACTTACTATTTCTTTGGTGTAATTAAAGCTTTCCTTCTGCTCCTAACTTGTGTGGTGGTCTGCTAATTTCTCTGCTGAACACACTTACAGTTTATACAAGCACTGATCAGGACTCAGGGCGAGATTCTCAAAACTCACCGTGCATTTAATGATGGAACTAAATCAGTCCTAGCCGGTTTAACGTCCAATAATTTTACCTGTCGATTCTCAGAATGGCTCACCGTGGTCTTTTCTGTGCTTCCTAGCAGCCTCCGATTGTACTATGCAAATGTAGTACAATGAGGTTATTAATATTAAAATGAGCACTCCGGGCGAATCTCTAAACTTTTCTTTATGGGCAAAATTTTCCAGTAGGATATACTACTACGGTCTGAGCTGTCGTAGCCTTACTTTTCTGCCAACAAATAAAAAAAAAAAAGACCTCCATTCCACCCTCCCTCCCATCGATCCTCCCCCAGGGCCGTTCGATGCCCCCCATCCCTGGTACTTACAAAAAAACACCAATTGGCAGGAAGGATGCCCACTCCTTTCCATTGCCGGGGTCCCCCACTCCTGCCAACCCCAACTCCTGCACCTTTAAATTGAAGGATGGCAGAAGGGATGCTCATTTCCTCCTGACGGCAGGCCCATCTCTTCAAAATGGCAGGCCTTCCCCTTCCTGGTGCATCCTGGGATGTATTGGTTGAGGGCCTAAGGCCCTGATTGGCTTTCGTGCATAAGGCCCCTCCCCTGGAAGGGGAATCAAGCCCCTCCTGGTGCATCCTGAGATAAGGAGCGGTCTTAAACGTTTGGCCAGCAGGATGCACCAACCGCAAAGGGGAAGACCAACCATTTTGAAGAGGCAGCCCTGCTGGTAGGGAGTGAACATCCCTCCTACCATCCTTCAACTTAAAGTTATGGGGGTTGGGGGGCCCTAGTGGCAGGAGGGAGTGTGTGTAGTGTCCAGGCAGGTCTGGGCAGTGGCAGGAAGAAATGGGCATCTATCTTGCCAATCTTGTACAGGGTATCATCAACTCACATTGGCTCCCAATCCAAGAAAGAATCCAATTCAAATTCTACTGCATATTATTTAAAACCCTACACGGAGACAGCCCATCATACCTGAACAATCGCCTCATCCAAGCACCCACTACCAGACACAGAAAAACGCACTCCCCATTCATACCCCCCCCCCAATCAAGGAAGTAAAAAGAACAAAACTACACGACGGCCTCTTAGCCACTCAAGCCGCAAGGCTGGACAACCAGATCTCCAACCTTCTGATGACCACCCCAGACTATAGGACGTTCAGAAAAGAAATAAAAACCACACTTTTCAAGAAATTCCTGAAGCAGCAATAACAACACGACCTCTTAGTAACTTTAAAACTGACATTTGATCTACCCATTACTGCACTAATAATAACAAAAGAATCTCCAATATGACCACCTATTAACTCTCTTACAAACCACCCCACCCTCATCAACCCGCTAAATGTTCATAAGACCTACAACTTACCTCTCTAGCTAATCATTGTAACTCTGTTTTTAAATTAACCTTTTGTAATCCGCCTTGAACCGCAAGGTAATGGCGGAATAGAAATCCCTAATGTAATGTAATGTATCGAGGGGGCCGGGCAGTGGCAGGCGATGAGGGCAAACTTTTCCTAAGATATGAAAATTCCATATCCAAATTTAAAACAAACCTAAAATCCTTTCAACTTAAGGATAATAATATCATACATAAAGGAAACTATTCCCTCCTTCCTTTTGTGTCTCCCCTCTATCATCTCTTTCTCTTTTAATATACAGTGGAACCTTGGTTTACGAGCATAATTCGTTCCAGAAGCATGCTTGTAAACAAGTTACTCGTATATCAAAGCAAGTTTCCCCATAGGAATGAATGGAAACTCGCTTTGATTTGTTCTACCTCCTCCTCCCTCCCAGCCCCCGAGGCTACCGGCGCTGCTCCATCACCCCCTCCCCCCCGCTCTAACCGGCATCGCACCCTCCTGAACCGGCATCACAAACCCCCCCTCCGCGAACGCCCCCCCGCGAGAACCGCATCGCACCTCCATGCTGGAAGCGTCATCCGCCCACCCTCCCAAACATGCTCCTTACCCCCCATCTGCTGCTTGTATGAGTGAAAGAAAGCTCCCACCTCTTGCCTGAGCTGGGCCTTGAGCATCTGCGCATGCTCAAGGCCTTCTGGTTCTCGTTCTCTTGGAGAGAATGAGATCTAGAAGGCCTTGAGCATGCGTAGATGCTCAAGGCCCAGCCCAGGCAAGAGGTGGGAGCTTTCTTTCACTCACACAAGCAGCAGATGGGGTAAGGAGCATGTTTGGGAGGGAGGGCGGGCGGATGCCGCTTTCAGCATGGGGGTGCGATGTGGTTCTTGTGTGTGTGTGGGGGGGTGTTTGTGATGCCGGTTCTGGGTGTGTGATGCAGGTTAGAGCGGAGGGAGGTGCTCGTGTATCGGAACATGCTCGGTTTGCGAGACAAAAGTTTGCTAAATGTTTTGCGCGTCTTGCAAAACACTCGCAAACCGGGTTACTCGCAAACCGAGGTTCCACTGTATTGTATTTCCCCCCTCTTCTCCCTTCTATATACTGTCATTTCCCAGTAGTTGTCTTTTTATGTATATATTCAATTTTATTGTAAACCGCTCATACTTTTTTTTTTTTTGATGAGCGGTATAGCAAGAATTAATTTGGAACTTGAAATTGCTGCTGCTCTCCATGCTGGTCAATCAGCTGAGCCGACAGAACTCGGAGAGACCTGCAGCTCAGTTGATTGGGGCAGAGAGAACAGCCTTGTCAGGAGGGAGGAGCTGTACCTAGCAATTATTCTTCTGAGCAAGCGCTAGGCACAGTTCCTCCTCAACTTCACCAGCGATTCTCCACATAAATAGTGTGAATATAATTTGTATGCTATTGTGCTGAGAATCGCCAGTAAAAGGAAAATCACTCTCAAACCAGCATTTTTTACCGTGTCAGTCTTAGAGAATCTGGCTCTCACTGGAGCAGATTCAAGCCCCCGATGCACAAAAGTTTTGTTTGAAACTAGACTGGTTTAACCAGTCTTACTTGCAAGGAAACTCTCTTGACAAGGAACAAAAGGATTCTCTATGGCTGCTACCGATCCTCAGTAACAGCCACCGAGAATCCTATGCTAATGCATTACAAAGAGCTCATTAGTATTCTAATGAGCATTCTGTGTAATGCACAGCAGGGAAACGTGTTGTTTCCTATGCAGACTTTAGCGACAGGGTCTTTCATAGTCTTACTTTCCTGTCAGTGCCTGAGTGCTGATTATGGATGCTTTGATCTATCAGGGCATACTTTGATGCCTCATCATTCAGACTTCTAGTCCAGTTTTTGGTCCTCAGTCAGCTGGATTACTGTATCATATATTTGGCAGGCATTCAGAGAAACTTGCAAAGATTCTGTATTGTCCAAAATGCAGCGGTCAGACATTTTTAAGCTGAAGAAATATGATCATGTTATGCCTTTTTTTCAAGAGTTGCATTGGCTGCAGGTGGAAGCTCAGGTAAGGCTCAAATTTGGCTGCATTTGTTATAAAAGCATGTTTTGATTAACTCCTAATTATCTTATAAATTTATTCTCTTTCACCAATAGTAAACACACACTAGACACTCATAACCTTCATTTTTCCATCTGTTAAAACAGTGTCTCACAAACTTTTTTTGAACCGGGGCACACTAAACCTAGTATCCCCAGCTTGAGACACCCAGAAATGCGCTGGCATTGGCGTGATGATGTCACATGCATGTGTGATGTCAGAGTGCTGACGTCAGCGCATGTGCATAGGCCCTTCAAATGGGCTTTGCGCCAAGAGAAGGACCTGCGCTGGAGAGAAGGGCTGGAGGAGAGAAGAGGTGCTAGTGTCGGGGGATTACTTACAGCAGTGTTTTTCAACCGCTGTTCTGCGGCACACTAGTGTGCCGCGAGATGTTGCCTGGTGTGCCGTACGGTGCAGACACTGATTAGGCCGGGTCCTGCACGCGCTCCCATGAGACTCCCCCGGTCCCCGCTGCTGTTCAGTTTCGATCTTCTGCTCTGACGCAACCGGAAACAGGAAGTTGCAGCAGAGCAGAAGATTGAACACTGAGCAGCCGGGCGTGCGCGGCTCTTTGGGAAAGCGTGCATGTCGCCGAAAAACAAAACCTACAAACTAAGGTGAGGCGAAGGGAGAGAGCTGGCTAAACAGTAAGATCGATTGGGCAGGCGAGTGGTGGCTGCGGGGACCGTGCGATCGCTCATGTTCCTGGCTCAAATTGGAAGGAGGGAGTGAAAGGGAAAAGAATTCTGGGCCAAAGGGATGAAGACGGAAAGAAAAACCCACAGCAGGAAAGAAAGGGAAGGACAGGCAGGTGAGCCAGATGCTAGAAGCAGGGGGGGGGGGGGAAGAAAGAGGGAAAAAAGCTAGATGGGGTTGAAAAGAAGAGACACACTGGTATGGAAGAGGAAGATAGGGGAAATCTGGACACAGGAAGGTAACAAAAAGAGGGGAAATTATGTGCATGGGGCATAGGGACAGAGACATAAAGGGGACATGCCATGGGGATGGTATATGGACACAGGGGGGGGGGGCAATGACAGATACATAGGGGAGATATTAAATGGAGAAAATAGGAGCACAGAAGCGAGATGGTTTGTGGGGATGGGACAGGGACCCAGCTCGCAGGCTCCAGTGGCTTGCACAAATTACATTGTAACGTGCCATGAAAATAAGAGGGAGGAAGGTAGATAGATAAGCCACGTGAGAGGAGCTGAAGGGTAGTAGAAAGGAACAGATGGTAAAGGAGGGAGGGAAGGGTGGTGGTGGAAAGGAATAGGACAGACATTGAAGGAGGGTGGAGAGGAACAGACCCCGAAGGGAAATGTGGAAGACAGAGTGGGAAGAAGACAGATGCCAGACTATGGGGGAGCGGAGGGAAGAAGATGGGTGCTAGACCAATTGGGGGGGGGGTGAAGGGAGAGGCACAGTAACAGCAAATGGAAGATGTAGAGAGAAGACACACAGTGGATGGAAGGAATTGAATGAGAAGATGTGGAAAGCAGAAACCAGACAACAAAGGTAGAAAAAAAAATTATATTTATTTATTTATTTTTTGCTTTAGGATAAAATAGTATATTAGTTGTGTTGATAAAAATTTATAAACAAAGCCCTGCCAGCTGAACATCTCTTTCTCTAGTTCAGCAGCAGGAACTTTGATTTATAAGAAAGGAATAAGCTAAATATTACAGTACTAAGGCTTATATGGATGCAGTGGGGATGGTGACGGGGCGGTGAATGGGATGGCAGTGGCGGTGACGGGGCGGTGAAAGGGATGGCGGTGACGGTGACGGGGCGGTGAAGGGAACGGCTGTTGACGAAGAGCTATGTGTGTGTCTTTCTTCGATTCCAGCCAGAATATCAGCTTTGTGTTCAGCCAAACAGGCCCAGGTTTCGCACTGAATAAAGTATTTTATAATTTTTCACTATTCTGTTTACTTAATATTTCATAATAAAGTAATTATAAAATACTTTCTTTGTGTTTATTTGATTCCTATTCAAGAGAATTACTTTATATATAGTCAATATAGGCACAGAGTTAAATTTTTTAACATTTTCTAATGGTGGTGTGCCTCGTGATTTTTTTCATGAAACAAGTGTGCCTTTGCCCAAAAAAGGTTGAAAAACACTGACTTACAGGACATGCCTCTCTTCATGAGAGGCACGTCCTGTAGACAGTCATCCGGCGCCATCACCTTTTCTCTTCCCCAGTGTACCGCGGTACACCTGAAATCTCAGGAGGAACACCAGTGTGCTGCGGCACAGTTTGGGATACACTGCGTTAAAGGATGTAAACTTAAAAAATATCATCATCGCAGCATCCTGGGGTAAAGATAATTTAGAAGACATTTAAAAATGTACCTGTTTACTAAATACTTGAGCAACTAAGCTATTCCATTAAATTGTAATAATGTTCTCTTTTGTACACCGCATAGAGCTTTACGGTCCTGTGGTATAAAAACCAATTGTTATGTTATGATTAGCTGAAATACTGACAGGAAAGTAAGGCTATGACAGCCAACTCTGCCAGTAAAGGTCCCCACCACCCAATTTAAAAAAAAAAAAAAAATCCCTCACTCCCAATTCCTCTCCTGCCAAGCTTTCCAGGACCCCCCCCCCACCCCCTGCCTTTAAAATGCAGATTGGCAGAAGGGAATAGACTTAGTAGATAAGGGCAGGTTGTTCACCCTGTACAAGGTAGGTAGAACGAGAGGGCACCCTATAAAATTAAAAGGGGATAGATTCTGTACAAACATAAGGAAGTTCTTCTTCCCCCAGAGAGTGGTAGAAAACTGGAACGCTCTGCTGGAGTCTGTCATAGTGGAAAACACACTCCCGAGATTCAAGACAAAGTTATAAAAGTTCCTGCTGAACCAGAACGTACTCAGGTAGGGCTAGTTTCTGTTTGGGTGCTAGTCTTTGACCAGAGGGCCGCCGCATGAGCGGACTGCTGGGCATGATAGACCCCGGGTCTGACCCAGCAGTGGCAGTTCTTATGGATGTACCCTCCTGCTGCTGCTGCTTACCCCCCCCCAACTCACCCAAACTCCCTGCCTTTAAATTGCAGATCAGTAGGAGGGATCCTCATTCCCTTTTGCCACTGTCCCCCATCCCCACCCTCATGAACTTCCCAAACCCCAATAATTTAAAAAAAAAATCAGCAGGAGGGATGCCCATTTCCTGCTGCCCGAGGGACCCCTCCCCTCCAACCTTGTACCTTTTTGATGATAATTCAGCAGAAGGGTTTCCCACTCCCTCCTGCCGATAGGCCCACCTCTTCAAAATGGCAGGCCTTCCCCTTCCCAGTGCATCCTGTCTAAGAAGTCGACTACAGTCTCTGCCTATGCTAAAGCATGTCAGACTTTCCAACATTGGTGCGTCCAGGAGCATGTGGAGTTGTTTTCAGTTCCGGTTTTGGTGGTGTTAGCTTTTCTCCAAGCAGGCCTCACTGTGGCTTCTCTTCAGGTCCAAGTCACAGGGCTCTCTTGTTTCAGAGCTTGAGACTGCAAACCTACACTGGCGTCTCATCCAGACATCGCCAGATTTCTAAAAGGTGCTCTTTACAGCAGACCATTGATCAAATCACTGAACAACCTAAGAACTCCTGATCTGGACTTCTTAATTTTGATTTATACATCCTTTCTGAAATGGGGCTGCACATGTTTAAAGTTATTTGTTTTGTGGTCAGCTGAATACTATGAAAGTTACCTCAATATTATCCACGGCCAAATGGCAGCATGCAGCGAGAACTGCCCGTCCATCCTGAAAATACCATTCTGCCAACTCTCCGCTTACCCTCTGAAGAAGCCTAGAATATAAAAAGATCTGAGCATTATCACAATGATCTTGCAAGGTGAAAGACCAAGATTATAATTCTCTGTTCCCTGGTAATTTGGAGCAGCCAGTTGGTTCGGAAGTGTCCAAAAGGCTTTATTACTGCAGTGGTTTAATAGAGGGTATTTTGCAAAACTGCAGGTTCTTTCACCTACTGATTTTGCATGAGTTCTCAAAGGGAAAGCTGACATGTACTTTTCCTTTGAAAACTGACCAAGAATAAAGCACAAAAATCTGTGGGTACTTTTACCATCCATGTCACACACAGTGACAAACTACATCTGTTGTTGCTTCTCTCAATTTGCTTCCCAGTCAGAACCTTTAAGAAAGGTTTGGACAATTTCCTGTAGGAAAAGTCCATAGTCTGTTATTGAGAAAGACATGGGGAAAGCCACTGGATCGGTAGCATGGAATGTTGCTACTCCTTGGGTTTTGGCTAGGTACTAGTGACCTGGATTGGCCACCATGAGAACGAGCTACTGGGCTTGATGAACCATTAGTCTGACTCAGTAAGGCTATTCTTATGTTCTTAACATCTCCATGAAAATGCAAGTAAAAAAGGCTTGCAGTTTACTTATATTTAAGGTCAGCAATTTTCAGAGAGCCTATTCACTCATATAAATAGCCACAGAGTTCAGCTCATTATACAATGGCAGTACCTAATGAATAGACAGGTCCAATTATTAGAGGGTTCTGGTATATGGCTTCAGGCTGAGAACTTTTTGTGATGAATGAACCAAGTAATTCAAGAAGGGGATATAAACGTAGGGAAAATCCAGGTAATTTTAAACTAGGGCTCATGGCATCGTAAACCAAAGGAGGCAATTCCCACTGACCTGGAATAGGAGGAAATTGTCCAGACATCTCCCCTCCCCCCCAAAAATAAAAAATAACAAAACGCTAAGTGCACATGCGCACTCCTACCTACGTGATCCCTGATCCGTAGGTCCCTGGCTGGCAGGAGTGCACATGTGCGCTTCGACTCCCCCCTCACTCACTGTAAGGCAGTTCGTCGTCATCTCCCCCCCCCCTCCCGGCACACCTCTCCTCGGCGCACCCAAACCCCCGTTGACCCTCCCATCCGACCTTCCCACCGCGAGACGACCACAAACCTCCTGGCTCCAGCAGCGTCCGCAGTACTCTAAACACGCTGTTTTGCGGCCTTCTACTGCCCTGATTTCCTCTGCCGCGTCCTTGATGACATCGAGACAGAGACACGGCAGAGGAAATCACGGGCAGTAGAAGTCCGTGAAGCAGTGTGTTTAGAGTGCTGCAGACGCTGCTGAAGCCGGGAGGTTTGTAGGTCGTCTCGCGGTGGGAGGGTCGGATGGGAGGGCCAGTGGGGTCTGCTGCACAGCGGCGGTAGTGGCGGAGGGGAGATGGAAACATGCTGCTCAACAGTTCTACTACACAGGGGGATGGGAGGGAGGGAGGCAGGCAGGCTGGCTTAGGGGGGATGGGGATGGGACAAAGTCTGGAAGGCAGTGAGGGGGACATAGGAAGAAGGCACTGGGGGCACTAAGGACATAGGAAGGGGAACTGAGGGCACTAAGGACATAGGAGGCACTAAGGACACAGGACAGAGGCACTGGGGGCACTAAAGACATGGGAAGGAAGCACTGGGGGCACTAAGGACACAGGATGGAGGCACTGGGGGCACTAAGGACATGGGAAAGAGGCACTGGGGGCACTAAGGACATAGTAGGCACTGAGGGCACTAAGGACATAGGAAAGTAGCAATGGGGGCACTAAGGACATAGGAAGGAGGCACTGAGGGCACTAAGGACATAGGATGGGACACTATGGACATAGGAAGGGGGCCACGGATAGACAGGCAGGCATGGCGTAACAAAGAAATAGAGGCAGGCAGGGGGCCAGGGAGACAGAGACAGAAAGAAAGACAGACAGACAGGGGGCCAGGGAGAGACACAGACAGAAAGAATGACAGACAGACAGCGTCCAAGGAGAGAGAGACAAAGAAAAAAAAACCCCAGACAGACAGACATCTATTCTAGCATCTGTTAATGTAACGGGCTTAAACACTAGTGTGTATATATATCCTATATAATAAAACCCTAGCCGCGCATGCGCACTTACCTGCGTGCTTCCGTGATCTCTGATCTGTGATCAGTAGGTCCGTGGCAAGCAGGAGTGCGGATGTGGCGACCAGACAACTCGGAGAAACAGCACAGCCGCCGACTCCCTCCTCCCGCCCTCACTCACTGCCCAAACCACCACCGCCAAAGCCTCCTCCTTCTGGCCGGCTCACCCACCTTTAAATTAAGAGAAAAGCGCTGCACCGCGCTAACGCTGGCCTCGCCGTCTTCTGTCCACTGTGGCCTGCCCTCTCTGACTACTTCCTATTTCCGCTAGGGTTGGCCGCTGTGGATAGAAGATGCCGAAGCCAGCGGTAGCGTGTGCAGCGCTTTTCTATTAATTTCAATGCAGCGGCTGGGAAAGGGGCGGCAAAAAATGCTGATGCTGCACAGGGAAGGCCGGGAAATACTGCTGCTTCACAGACAAGTGTTAGACAGCTAGCACCCGTTAATGTAACGGGCTAAAATACTAGTATATATATATATATATATATATATATATATATATATATATATATATGTATTTAAATGTCTAGAAAAATCAGCTGCTGTCTTAGAGAATTCTCCTCAAATTGAATCCAGTATTATGCTTGCTTGCTATATACTTCTTATTGCAACAGTAAAGCAAGGAGAACCTGGGGAATTGGGTTCAATCCTACTGTAGCCCTTTTAACTCTGTTGTCTGAGCTACAAAATAAGTACCTGTATACATATGTAAACCGCTTTGACTGTGACCACAGAAAGGTATATCAAGTCCCATTCCCTAGAAGGCAAAAAGGGGGTCTTTCTTTTTTTTTCTAATGATTAGTGCATGTTATCTGCCAAAAAGCCCATTTTATTCCTCTGGGCCTTGTTGAAGAAATCTTGCAATAATCTTCAGTAAAAGAGCCCCTAAATCTCATCATAAGGGGGATTCACATTTCCTACCTGCTGGAGTCAGGGACTGTGCAACAAGTGTTAGTACAGATAATTGAGAATTACTTCTTTCGTAGATCTAGATACATGTACAAAGCTATATTACATAATGTCCCAAAAAAAGGCACCATCAACATTTTTCCAAACAACTCAAAAACGTCCTACTGCAGCAGAAACTTCTGCCTGAAATTCGAGACATTTCTGAGTACTTTATTTTACAACAGGATGGAGGCTCCAGCGCATCAAGCTCACCAAACAGTTGAGCTTTTAAGTAATGAAACCACAGAATTCATTGAGCTGAGAACGCAGTGGGGTCGAAGACTTTGTGAAAGTGTCAAGGTTGAAGGAGGACACTGTGTACACATATTTAACTTAAAAAAAAAAAAAATCATTATACTCCTCCAATGCAATCCTCACGGAAACTGTGCTGCCCTGAACTACACTGGTTGTTCTTGACTGTGCTTCCTATGGCTCTGAAGTATCCTTGTAATCTGTTGCAGCCAGTGGCATAATAAGGGGGTGGAGGGGCGGACCACACTGGGTGCTGTCTTGGTGGGGTGTTGGCACCTCTCCTCCTCTCTGCCCCCTGCTTCTTTCCCGCCTTGCGCACGCCTTCCCTTTCCTGCCGTTCCTCTTAACTCTTCGCTGGCGCGAACAGCAATTCTAACTTGCTGCTTGTACTGGCCTCAGCTCCCCCTCTGAAGTCACCTCCTTGAGGGGGCGTGGCTTGGACACGCATGAAGGAGGTCGGTTAACAGAAGAGCTCCGTATAAAAAGTCCTTGAAAGAATAAAAAAGTCGCAAAAATTTGAAGAATTAAGATTAAATTTATGATAAAAATAAACTCGATGGCGTCAGGAAAGCAAAATAAAAACGACTTCGCAGTCTCTGGAAGCAGCAAGAGAGCAAAGCCCGAACAAGAGACAGGATCCAAAACCGCAGATCCAGAAGTAATGAAAGAACTTAAAGAAATCAAACAAATGCTTTCAATTCTCACAAAAAAAGTTACAGAATTAACAGATGATGTTTCAACATTAAATAAAAAGATGGATCTAATCGAATTAAAATCTAACGATTTAGAAGAAAGAATGATAACTGTGGAAGAGGAAATTCTCAACACAAAAACTGAAAAAAAGAAAATTGAAACACTTACTAAAGAACTGGAGGATTACTCGAATCGTGAGAGAAGAAGCAATGTTCGTCTGATAGGTTTACCGGAAGGAGCAGAAAAGGGGAATCCGGTGACCTTTATAGAAAACTTATTACCAAAACTACTTCCTCTACAAACTAAATATCCCATAGAGATTGAAAGAGCACATAGAGTGCCAACAAAGAGGTCAGAAAAGCATCAAGGACCGAGGCCACTGATATTTAAACTACTACGCCACCAACAGGTTATGGAAATTTTTCATCTTGCAAAACAGAATAAAGGTTTACAATATCAAGATGCCCGTATTCACTTTGTCCCGGATTTTGCAAAAAGCACAGCAATTAAAAGAAAGAAACTGCTGGATTTGAGACCACAACTACGTGAACTGGGAGCAAAATTTGGTCTTGTATACCCAGCAAATATGAAAGTAACCATAGCAAACAAAACTTTAACCTTTGATAATGCTGAAGAGCTACAAAAATATATACTAAACCAGGAAATGCCAATGTCATCTTAATTTTCTTTATTTTATTATAATTCAAATAATTTGAATGTCAAGTTTGAATGTCTTATAATATAAACAGGTAGGGGAAATGATATGTTTTTCATTGTATTAAGAAGAGCTAATATCACCTTGTATTTTTTGAAATTATTGATTGAATATAATAAGTATTTAGCAGATGAAAAACGGTATAGAATGTTTTTGACTCTGTTCAAAAAATTCCTTCAACGATCTTTTTACTAGAAATATGGATAGATTATACATTCTAGAATGGAATGATTCTTCAAATGATAAATTAACATATAAGTATACAAGATCTTAGATAAAAGTAATATAGTTTTTAAACAAGGAAGAATATAATATTTATTAGATAATAAATAAGAACTTAAATATAAAAACGAGATATAAGCCCTTAATTGGTTTTAGAAAGTTAATAAATAAATTAACTATTGATATTAATAATAACAGATGCTGTAATGAGCAGATCCTAAATACTATTATGTGATTGAATCATGGTCCAGAGCTTTCTTCCTATGGAATGTATGTAAGAATGAATGAAGATGTATGTATATATAACCCACTTCTCAGAAGACAATACAGGAAGAATAAACCTATTAAAAATGCTTTCTCTGATTCAATGGAACTACAAATCCCAGAAGTCCTTGCAAAAGGAAATACATGTAAAGAATAACTCTTAAAACCGGATGAACTATGAACAAATATGAATAAATAAACTACTAGACTTGATAATAAAGGATAAAGGATTACATCGGATGAAAGATCACAAAATAAACTAAAATTAGATCGTCGCTGGAACCGGAACTTATTCGGAATTAACAAACTATTGAAAAGAAATGAATAATACTCTGGATATAAAAAATACGAAGAAGAAGAAAGGAAGAAAAAATAATATTTACTTGGATGAATAAAGATAATGGAATGACACATCTTTAACTTTGATATATCTTAAAAATGAAACTAGGTATGACTCTGTATAATGAAGGAAGGAAGCTCTGGAACGGGAAAAAAAAATAAAAAATCACATAGTACAAGTAGCACACAATGTGAAACATTGTTTATTTTCCAAAGAAATGAAACATCTCATTATATAATATATAAGTTTAAAAGAAATATAAGGATCTAGAATATATTCATAAACTTATATATTACTTAAAAATATTATAAAGAAATAGAATTAGAAAATATAAAGGTGATATATATGAATTTTATAAAAAAAAAAAATTTACAATATTTTTCATATTATTTGAATTAATAAGATATACTAATAGTTATAAAATATGAAAATGATACAGAAAATAATATTTGAAAAGATTAAATTTAACATTGGGGAAAAAAAAAAGGCAAAATGGTTAAATATTATATGGATTGTTAATGTTATTTAGTAATATTTGATATATTTGTGACTTATATCTGAATCTTAACAGGAAATGGACTTTTGTGGAGTGTTTTGATACCTGACCTAAGATGCGTGTTGCCAAGCATACACAGTTAATATTGGGGGGGAAGGGAGGGGAGGGAGGGAAGAGGGGAAGAAAGAGAATGGGGAAAATATATTATTACAATGTGTGGATATCTGAAAATAATAATCATATGATTTCATGTCAAATTTTAATTATAAAAGTAAATGGATATTAAAATTTTTTCAATTAATGTCAATGGCTTAAATCATCCTATAAAAAGAAAAAAATTATTAGGTTTTCTCCATAAGCAAAACGCAGATATTTATTTCCTACAAGAGACACACCTTTCGGACACTGAATCTAGGAAGCTAACAGAAGGATGGATATCAAAATGTTTTTATTCACCGGCAATAGGGAAGAAAGCAGGGGTAGCGATAATAATAAATAAGAAATGCAAAGCTGATTTTAAATTAATAAATTTTGACTCTTCAGGAAGATGGATACATATTAAAATGGATCTGGGAAATACAACCCTGGATTTATTTAATCTTTATGCTCCTAATTCGAACCAAATGGAGTTTTTTAATCAAATTCAACAGATATTACTACCACTGGCTACTTCTAACTTAGTAGTAGCTGGAGATTTCAATGCTGTAATGGATCCAATTGTGGACAAGAAACCAAGTAAAATCATAAAATCTTTAGGACTAGATAATTTAATACAATCTTGTAATTTAATAGATATATGGCGTATCCTTCATTTTAATGATCGAGAATATTCTTTTTGTTCTCAGGTCCATAAATCTTTTTCAAGAATTGATTATATATTTGTAACTAATAACATAGCGCAGCGTGTATCAAAAGCAGTTATAGATCCAATTATAATTTCAGATCATGCTGGTGTGTGGATTAACCTTAAGAATTATAATATTGATCAATTTAATTCAATATGGAGATTTAATAATGATTTATTAGCAGATTCGAAATTCTTAGAAGATCTTAAAGTAAAAATGCAAGAATTCTTTCAACTTAATTCTTCAGATGACATTAATATAGAAATTTTATGGGATGCTTTTAAAGCAACAATGAGAGGAAATATTATTTCTTATTCAGCTTTTATTAAAAAACAACTTAAAAAACAATATGAAGATATGGAAAAACAAATTAAATTATTAGAAAATAAATTAATTAAAAAATGGGAAAACAATACATTACAAGAGTTGTTAAAAGTAAAAGTTAAATATAATGAGATTTCTTCTCAATATGTGAGAAAAGACATTTTCAATAAACAAGTACAATATTATGGCAACTCAAATAAAGCGGGAAAATTATTAGCAAATTTTCTTAAAGCAAAGAAAAGAAAATCTAAGATTATTGCAATAAAAGATATACAAGGTAACACACATACCAGCACAAAAGATATTATAACACAATTTCTTGATTTTTATAAAGAATTATACACTTCTAATTCTTATAAAAATAAAGAACAAGAAGGATTAACATTCTTAAATTCCTTTCTTGGACCTAATATTCCGGATCATATAAAAGGAAGTTTAGAAGATCCTATATCTTTAAAAGAAATAGAAACAGCATTGAAGTTTCTTAGAGTTGGATCCGCTCCAGGTGGAGATGGGTATACTGTTGAATTTTATAAATCATTTCAAAATATCATTTTACCACATCTGTTAAATTTATATCAATATCAAATAAAGAATGAAAATATTTCAGGTACTATGGCAGAATCGATAATTATAGTCTTACCAAAACCAAACAAAGATCCTACTCTGGTTTCAAATTACAGGCCTATTTCGTTATTAAATGTGGATAATAAGTTAATGGCTAAAGTATTAGCACTTAGATTGGCAAAAGCTCTTCCTTTCATTATAGATGTACATCAAACAGGATTTATTGCTAAAAGACATTCATCAAATAATACTAGACTAGCATTCCACTCATTAAATTTAGCAAAAAATATAAATGATCCAGCTTTTCTAATATCTTTAGATGCAGAAAAAGCTTTTGATAGAGTGGAATGGAATTTTATGTATCAAGCTTTACAATGGTTTGGTATAGGCTCCGGTTTTATTAAAATGATCCAGACATTGTATAGCTCTCCTGGTGCAAGATTATATATTAATAATAATTTATCAACTAGATTTAATTTGCATAGGGGAGTTAGACAAGGATGCCCTTTGTCTCCATTACTTTTTGATATTGTCCTAGAACCTTTATTAATTGCAATAAATAAGACTAAGGAGATAAAGGGAATCACGTTTTCCAACTGGGAATTTAAACTTTCTGCATATGCAGATGATATTTTATTATATTTAAGAGAACCGGATACTACTATTCCATGTATACTTAATTTATTAGAGAAATTCGGCACTTTTTCTGGATATAAAATTAATTGGAGCAAATCTGAAGTCCTCCCAATTAATGTTCATTGTACGAAAGGACTATTTGACCCATATTCATTTATTTGGAAAGAAGATGGAATAAAATACTTAGGAATTATGATCAAAAATACAATTGAAGACACAGTCAAAGAGAATGAAAAACTTTTATTGAAAAAAATAACAGAAATGTGTGAGCAATGGAATCCATTACATCTTTCTTGGTGGGGAAGAATTCAAACAATTAAAATGATGGTATTGCCTGTGGTTTGTTATCAAATGAGTATGATACCAATATTTTTTCAGGGGTCATTTTATAAAAAACTTAACAATATTCTTACAAAATTTGTTTGGTTTGGGAAAAGACCAAGAATCGCTTTAGTATCATTACAAAGACCAATTGTGGAAGGGGGGGGTAAATTTTCCAAATTTTTATAGGTATCATCAAGCCTATATTTTAAGACAGGGTATGTATTGGATCCTCCCAGATCTCATGGAAAATGTACCAGATTGGCTGTATTTAGAATGGCAGCTCCTGTTCCCTTTATATCCAGAACATCTAATTAACATAACAATGCCTAGGAGATATAAAGATAACAGAATCTTTTTAGATACTTGGAAAACATTGAGATACATAAGTAACCTATCACCAGAACCAATAGCTAAATCTCTAAATCAATCAATATGGGTAAACTCCAGGATCAGAATTGGCGGATTTAAAATCGTCTGGAAACAATGGATAAATGCAGGAATAAGAACATTGAATGATGTCTTTTCAGAAGGTTCCTTGCTTAGTTTTTCACAATTGCAAAATAAATTTGGACTAAATAAAACACAATATTTTAAATGGATGCAATTGAAGCAAGCCATTCAGGTAGGGTTCCCTGAATGGAAAGATCTTAATACCCAATATAGTTTGCAAGTTTTATGTTTCCAGGCGGATTTCTTGGGACACCAAGCCGCAAAATGGTATAAATTAATATATGGATTTCTAAATAATAAAAAGAAAACTGGACTTAGGGATATTTGGAGCATTGAGATTGGACAGACAATTTCTGCATCTCAATGGCCAAGATTCTGGTCCTGGAGATTAAGATTAACAAAGTCAGCATCTATGAGTCAAACATGGATATTTTTATTACATAGAGTGTTATGGACCCCGACGCGCTTGCAAAAAATAGATAATACTAGATCTAATAGATGCTGGCATTGTAAAATAGAAGTAGGGACATTAGATCATTTAATTTTTTTTTGTCCTTGCATAAAAGCCTTTTGGAATTTAATTTGGCCCCAAATTAACATATTACTAGAAAATCATATTGGTCTCTCATATGATACCATATTATTTGGTACTGCAATGAGAACACAAAGTCCAATATCAGCAAACAATAACAAATTGCTTTTAATATTGACAGGAGTTGCCATGCAGCAAATCACACAAAATTGGAAGGATTATACCAAGCTAAATTATACATTCTGGTGGAACTCGGTGTGTCACATATACAAAATGGAGAAAATATTGGCATTACAACAAGGAAATATAAAAAATTTTAAGAAAATATGGGATCCATTGACAAACTATTCTAAAGATCAGATATCTTAACACATTGATAATAATAATATAGGGTTAGGGAGGGAAATATAGAAATTAATATGAGGAAAAATGAAAAAACAAATAACAGGGGAAAGGGATTCAATATATATGATATGATATTGTACATACAACTATAATTATTATAAACTAAATATTATGCTATTCATTTATTGTAAGAATGAAAATTTTATAAATAAAAAAAAAAAAAAAAAATGAAGTCACCTCCTTTGTCTCTTATTTAAGTGCCATAATGGAATAAATTCCAAGATATTTGGAGTCACTAGTTTTTTCTGTGGCATCCTTCAAGAATTTTGGAGCTGGACAGAATGGCTCTATACATCTTTAAAGTGGGGGAGTTGAATACCACTATTTTAAAGATTACCATTTTCCTTATTAACCATTTAAATCAGATTAGAAATATTTGGCATTCAGGCAATTCTATATCATCAATAATATAACAATAAAACCTGAAAATCTTCCTCCTCTTCCTATCAGAAATAAAAGAACAAACAAGGTCAGTTCTGGATACTACTCACTCATTGTAACCATCCATGTTGTTTCCATCACAACTGGGAGATACAGCTTGTGTTGAAACATGTTGAGTTTGCATATTCCCCTCACAAGCTGCCTGGAGATTAGAGAAGAAATTAGTAAAAGATAATATAATATGCCCTTTCACCCATTCTTTCTTTTTTTTTTTCAAACAAATCCTCTTAAAACCTTAGTAAACATTTAGGGACAATAATCACAGTGTACAATATTCAGTAGAACTTATCTGGGTAACAGGTATAGCTGCCCAAATAAGTGCCACTGACTGGTGCCCCAAGTGGACTTTCAGGCTCATTACCCAGATAATATTTTTTAAAAATTTTCTGCATATTGCCTTGTCAAGAATATTTGGATATAACTGTGATTAGAAGGCAGAACTTCTCAATGTTTATAAAAGTTTGGGTTCTTTTAGATTTATATTGCCAAGATGCTAATGTATGACCTTGAATGAAATCACAGCTTATTTGAAACATGAGACAATGCAATGTGTTTATATAATTCCAAGTTGTTGCTTTTTTTGGAGTGGGGTGTGTATTGTTTATGCTTTCTTTATTAATAAAGAGCTTGAGCTAAAAAAAATAACCTTCTATTGAAAAGTCATTGAAATGTCTACCCAATAAGATTTTTAAATGCATAAACATTTATCTTCATAGAAATACCCTTCTCCATATGTGGGTTACAGTGTCCATATTTGTACCCTCACTAAGCATGGGGTAGGGTTAGGTCAGGAGAGTGAAATTTTGAGTGGAACTTTTACATGCATTTACTTTTCAGCTGCTTCCCTGTAGGTGCAAAGTACACTGATACTTATATACCAGTATTGTGCACACAGGTTGCATTAAAAAAAAATTGCCTTCATACTAAGGGGTCCTTTTACTAAGGCGCGCTAGCTGTTTTAGCGCATGCTAAATATTAGCATGCACCTTAGTAAAAGGACCCCTTAATGATTCAAAAGCACATTAAAAACTTTTTAAAAAAAAAATTATTCTTTATTCGTTTTCAAATTAAACAAGTGCACAAAAGAAAATTGATTCTTTACAGCATGTGGACCTGAGCCGCTTTTCATAGTAGAATCTATCCTATTTTCAGAGTCATGCTACTTCCTTTTCTTTTCTATAAGTGAAAAAGCACTCAATAAATGAGAATTGTGTAAATATAAACAATAAGTGGGGAGTGTGTGGCACAGTGGTTAAAGCTACAGCCTCAGCACCCTGGGGTTGTAGGCTCAAACCCACGCTGCTCCTTGTGACCCTGGGCAAGTCACTTAATCCCCCCCATTGCCCTAGGTACATTAGATAGATTGTGAGCCCAGCGGGACAGACAGGGAAAAATGCTTAAGTAGCTGAATAAATTCATGTAAACCGTTCTGAGTTCTCTTGGGAGAACGGTATAGAAAATTGAATAAATAAAATGGTACCATTTTTGAAGCACTTAGACTTACAAAGTTCCACAGTAACTTACAGAACTTTGCAAGTCTATATACTTTGAAAATGAGCCTCCACACGTCACATGTATTTTGCCATTTCAAATCTTCAGGTTTATTGTAATTCACAATAAGATGTTTAACAGTTTTCTTTGAAAGCTTATATAGTTTCTATTAGACCTAATTTCTACTTATACATTGTTCCACACCTTTGTTGCATGATAAGTGAGGTATATAATAAAGATCCTATTATATTTTACATTTACTGCTAATGTATAATTAAGGAGTAGTTGATCCCTATCACCTAAGAATAATAGTGACGACATGTAATTCTGTAAAATTGCTACTCCTATTCTACTTGTTAACAAATACATATGTACAATATTTTCTGGCAGTCTTATACTTATTTTACAAAAGCTCTGCATTCAGGAGAGCCTTTTGTAAAATATCAGGGATATAGGAGCACACCATTTCTCAGATAAAGCCCCTATGCAGAATGGGAATATCTACCAAAGGTAGCTACTGTGACACTTTAGAAGAGGAGATATGATAATAGTGAAATATGGTATCCAAGCTCTAATTCTTCATCATCTTCCAAGTATATTTATCAGAAATGGGCATATTCAAAACTGACCTCAAAATCTGCATTAATACCTGTGCAACAAGCAGAGCTTCCTTAAGTTGACCTCTAGAGGTAAAAAAATTGACAAGCTTCTTCACATCACCAGTAGCTATACAATAGGGAATGACATCATCATTTTCTTCCTGAATCAGCTGGTCTGCTCGTCTAGTGAAGAAAAAATGTTGCTTTTTAATATTACATCAGGTGGGGAGAAGGGGTTAAGAACTATAGAATGTCAAATAATTTTGTAAATTAGACAACACATTTATACAGGTAACCTGAACAATACAAAAGGATTTACTTCAAAATTCAGACATTACTACAGCATATAATTGTTAGGAGTGACTCATTTATATCAATTTCTGTTCATGAAGGTTGAAAGTGCATCTTCACTATGTGGGACATTTATCACAGAGTACGTTTTTGCTAAAGGACACATTTTTTGTAATGGGCTGTGAGGAACTGGGTAAGAATTGTGATGAGTACTTCCTCATTGAGGATGCAGTTCAGCTGCCTGACAGCAGGTGGCGCTAAACTGTAAGAACAGATTGGCAGGGCTCAGGCATTGAGGAATTTAAATATCCTGATGTTGAGTACTTCAGAGGATGCCAGGCTAAGCTGAGTCATATAGTGCCTATGGAGAGGATCAAGGAAGTAGCGTGGCTCAACCTTAAGGTTCCCATGTATGTAAGAAGACCGACATAGGGATAGGGAATATACTTGTTTTATACCTAGTGGGAATCCAGGAAGGGAATGAAAAATGCTGAATTGGCCTAAGCTGGGAGCTAACCTTGAGAAGAGTGATTTATGTTAACTCAGAATAATAAATGATTTTTTTCATTTGAAAACCCTGTGTATGGCTGTGTTTTCTGACAGATCTAAGCCACACCCTCAGTAGCATTATTACCACATAATGTGGCAATGGTGGGATCTGAGCTTCTTCTTCAAATGAGAATTGTGTAAATATAAACAATAAGTTTATGTACCTTCAGGGAACCAGGGCCTCAGCACAGCAGTATGGGGGAGGGAGGTCTACAAAAGGCTAAGGAGATTAGCTCCACCTTAGAGAGTAAGTGGGAAAAAAGAGTTAGCAAGAGCTGGACAAACAGGGTTTTTTTCTGGTAAGGTTTGGAAAAGTATTGCAGTGCAAAAGGTATGGCTGGCATTAAGCCAGAAGATTGGCCAGGAGGGGCCAAAAAAGTGCAGCAGAGTGAGCCACACCAAGCCAGGAGAGTTGGCAATTTGGAAAAAATTATAAAAGTAAGTACAGTGGTGCCTCACACAACGAACTTAATTGGTTCCAGGAGCAAGTTTGTTATGTGAAACGTTCGTTATGTGAAACGCGTTTTCCCATAGGAATACATGTAAAAAAAAATAATTCGTTCTGCAGCATAAAATATGCTAAGATGACATAAAAAAAGATAAATTTTTGGTTATTATTTTTATTTAGATACATCTAAAAACATAATTGTTTTTTAAAACAACACACATTTTTTAAATTTAAAGACAGACTAAGTAGAGTCTAATTTTACAGTGAGAGAGGGCAGAGTCTCAGCGGCAAAAACTGGGACTTAACTGTTCATTTTTTTTTTTTTCTACCGTGTTTCCCCAATGATAAGGCAGGGCCATCAAATAAGACAGCCCCCCCTTTTTAGAAAAAAATGTAAAATAAGGCACCCCCCCGCAAATAAGCCACCCACCGATACCTGCGCTTACCCGAATCGGGTGGTACGGTGGGTGACTCCGTGTGGTCCTTGGCACCCCCGACACGATCGGGGCAAGAGGGAGCTCAAGCCCTCTTGCCCCCCCGACTCCCCGACACGATCGGGGCAAGAGGGAGCCCAAGCCCTCTTGCCCCCCGACTCCCCGACACGATCGGGGCAAGAGGGAGCCCAAGCCCTCTTGCCCCCCCGACTCCCCGACACGATCGGGGCAAGAGGGAGCCCAAGCCCTCTTGCCCCCCGACTCCCCGACACGATCGGGGCAAGAGGGAGCCCAAGCCCTCTTGCCCCCCCGACTCCCCGACACGATCGGGGCAAGAGGGAGCCCAAGCCCTCTTGCCCCCGCCGATTCCCCAACTCCCCGACAATATCGGGCCAGGAGGGAGCCCAAGTCCTCCTGGCCACGGCGACCCCCTAAACCCACCCTGCACTACATTACGGGCAGGAGGGATCCCAGGCCCTCCTGCCCTCGACGCAAACCCCCCCTCCCCCCAACGACCGCCCCCCCCCCAAGAACCTCTGACCGCCCCCCCAGCCGACCCGCGACCCCCCTGGCCGACCCCCACGACACCCCCAACCCCCTTCCCCGTACCTTTCTGTAGTTGGCCGGACAGACGGGAGCCAAACCCGCCTGTCCGGCAGGCAGCCAACGACGGAATGAGGCCGGATTGGCCCATCCGTCCCAAAGCTCCGCCTACTGGTGGGGCCTAAGGCGCCTGGGCCAATCAGAATAGGCCCGGGAGCCTTAGGTCCCTCCTGGGGGCAGGGCCTGAGGCACATGGTCGGGTTGGGCCCATGTGCCTCAGGCCCCGCCCCCAGGAGGGACCTAAGGCTCCCGGGCCTATTCTGATTGGCCCAGGCGCCTTAGGCCCCACCAGTAGGCGGAGCTTTGGGACGGATGGGCCAATCCGGCCTCATTCCGTCGTTGGCTGCCTGCCGGACAGGCGGGTTTGGCTCCCGTCTGTCCGGCCAACTACAGAAAGGTACGGGGAAGGGGGTTGGGGGTGACGTGGGGGTCGGCCAGGGGAGTCGCGGATCGGCTGGGGGGCGGTCGGAGGTTCTTGGGGGGGGGCGGTCGTTGGGGGGAGGGGGAGTTTGCGTCGAGGGCAGGAGGGCCTGGGATCCCTCCTGCCCGTAATGTAGTGCAGGGTGGGGTTAGGGGGTCGCCGTGGCCAGGAGGACTTGGGCTCCCTCCTGGCCCGATCGTGTCGGGGAGTCGGGGGGGGCAAGAGGGCTTGGGCTCCCTCTTGCCCCGATCGTGTCGGGGAGTCGGGGGGGCAAGAGGGCTTGAGCTCCCTCGTGCCCCGATCGTGTCGGGGAGTCGGGGGGGCAAGAGGGCTTGGGCTCCCTCTTGCCCCGATCGTGTTGGGGAGTCGGGGGGGCAAGAGGGCTTGAGCTCCCTCTTGCCCCGATCGTGTCGGGGAGTCGGGGGGGCAAGAGGGCTTGGGCTCCCTCTTGCCCCGATCGTGTCGGGGAGTCGGGGGGGCAAGAGGGCTTGAGCTCCCTCTTGCCCCGATCGTGTCGGGGAGTCGTGGGGGCAAGAGGGCTTGGGCTCCCTCTTGCCCCGATCGTGTCGGGGAGTCGGGGGGGCAAGAGGGCTTGAGCTCCCTCTTGCCCCGATCGTGTCGGGGAGTCGGGGGGGCAAGAGGGCTTGGGCTCCCTCTTGCCCCGATCGTGTCGGGGAGTCGGGGGGGCAAGAGGGCTTGAGCTCCCTCTTGCCCCGATCGTGTCGGGGAGTCGGGGGGGGCAAGAGGGCTTGGGCTCCCTCTTGCCCCGATCGTGTCGGGGAGTCGGGGGGGCAAGAGGGCTTGGGCTCCCTCTTGCCCCGATCGTGTCGGGGAGTCGGGGGGGGGGGCAAGAGGGAGCCAGGCGGAGAGAGGGCAGTTAAGCGCAGTGCCTGCGCGGAAGGATGCAGCTCGGGCGACTTCGTTGTGTGAAACGAAGTTCGTTGTACGAATCAAGACATAAAGTTCGTTGTGCGCAGCGTTCGCTGTGCGAGGCGTCCGTTATGCGAGGCACCACTGTACCTTGAAAACTGTTCCTATTGGAAGAGCAGTGGAACAAAGTGTGTGGTGACTTTAGAGTGAGCTACAAACAGCAGCGTTTTGACAAACTGGAAGGCTTCCTTAAATAGGGTTACCATATTTGTGAAGACAAAAAAAAGAGGCCACCTGATACCACCCTTGCCCCACCCCCACCTTTCACTCATTTCCTTAGTCCTCTTTCCCATCCTCTATATTCTACAGTTCTGCATGTGTCTAGTAGCGCTATAGAAATTATTATTAGTAGTGGTAGTAGTATCAGTCCTAGCTCCATCCCTACTTCTTTTTCCTTCCCTTGCCTTCAAGGCCATTCTTCTATCCCTGTCCCATTATTCCACCCCATCCAGCTTCTCTCCCTTCTTTACCTTTTCTCCTGTACACATTAGGAGAAACTGGGCCTCTTGAAAAGAGGAGACTGAGAGGGGACATGATCAAAACATTCTAAATACTGAAGGGAATAGACTTAGCAGATAAAGACAGATTGTTCACCCTCTCCAAGGTAGGGAGAATGAGAGGGCACTCTCTAAAGTTGAAAGGGGATAGATTCTGTACAAATGTAAGGAAGTTCTTCTTCACCCAGAGAGTGGTGGAAAACTGGAACGCTCTTCCGGAGTCTGTTATAGGGGAAAACACCCTCCAGGGATTCAAGACAAATTTGGACAAGTTCCTGCTAAACTGAAACGTATGCAGGTGAGGCTGGACTCATTTATAGCACTGGTCTTTGACAAGTTAATATACAACGCCAAGAAATATGATCATGTTTCGCCATTGATGACCGATGCCCCTTGGCTCCCAATCAGCCATCGCATATCCTTTAAAGTCATGCTGCTTATATTTAAAACTTTAACTTTTAATGAACCTCAATTCATATCTAAAATGTTAATACCTCATAACACTTTACGTCCACTTCGGTCATCATATCAAAATCTCTTATCTGTCCCTTCCTTAAAAATAGTAGGCATGAGAAGATCAGACTTGTTCTCTGTAATGGGCCCTCAATGGTGGAACTCTCTGCCACAATATATTAAAAACGAAAAGGATCTTACATCTTTTAAAAAATTGCTAAAATCTTATCTATTTAAAGATGCTTTTAACATTTAAATTTACCACAAATTTAAAATGTGCTCTAGTCTCAACCCCCTCCATTTCCTTTTGTATTTTCCTTGTTTGTCTATTTTCTTCTAAGATAAAAATTGTAACTTTTCCTCCTTCCCTCCCCTCTCATGTTTGTATTAAATTATAGGATCTTGTTATTTGGTTTGTTTTTATGTAATTTACATTATTTTTAAAATTTTGTTCATCGCTTAGTAATTCAAATAAGCGATTCATCAAATGCTAATAATAAACTTGAAACTTCTTCCCCTTGGCCCCTTCCTATAGTACTGCATCTCTCTCTCCCTCCCCAAATCCACCATCTTTCTCAATCTCTCCCTCCATCCCAGCATCTGCCTCTCTCTCCCTCTTCAACCTCTATTCCTCAAAATCTCCCCATGGTAGAATATCTCCCTATCCCGTAGCCATGGGTGCTTCACTCTCTCCCCTTCCAACTTCCATCCCCCACAGGTGCTTCTCTGTTTCTCTCTTCTCCTTCCAACCCTCCCCATGTGGATGCTTGTCTTTCTCCTTCCAAACCCCTCCCCCAGTGGAATACACACTAACCTCTGTCTCCACCTCCCGACTCCCTCACGTACCTCCTCCCTGGCTGAGGGAATGGGACAATTCAGCACAGCTGTTTCTGCATGGACAGTTCAGCACAGCCCTTTCAGAGCGATCCTTTCAGCATGGGACAGTTCATCATGGCCCTTTCCACACGGACTGTTTCAGCTCTTAATATTAAGATACCCTCTTAAAGTCAACCTTTTATCCCGGAAGTCTTCCCTCTGGACAACTTTCTGTTCCAATATAAAGGAAAACTTTACAATGCACCCGATTGATCTGTGATGATGCTTCCCTTTTCAAACCTTGAAGTTACCAGATGATGTGAAGGCAAGAGAAGACCACAGGTGGGTGAAGGGAAAGGAATGAAGCACCAATGGGGTGAGGGAGGTTATTGCTTCCTCTCTTTCAAACTTCACAACTTCAGCAAGGTAAGCACTTGCCATTATAACGGCCGCAATGAAACAGCTGCGATTAGAAGGCCATGCTGAATCGGGCTGGCTGAAACGGCCGTGCTGAATTGGCCATGCTGAACTGACTGTGCTGAAACAAATGTGCTGAATTATCCTAGACCCCCTAGCCACTATACTGAATCTTCAGGCAGCCCGACAGTGGCAATGAGGTGAGCCTCCTGCTGTCTGCATGCCCTGGAAGTCATTTCTCTCCAGCGACTTCCTGTTCCCACATAGATGGGACCTGCAGAGCAGCAACTTCTGGGGCATACTGAAGGCAGCAGGCTCACCTTTTGCTGCTTCCGGGCTGCCTGAAGATTCAGTTCAGTGGCCAGAGAGAGGTAGGCGGGAGAATCAGGAGAACTGGCTAAACCCAGACAAACTCCCCCAATCTAAAAAACCTATCTGGACATTCAGACAGTCCTCTAAAACGAGGATGAGTTCAGATTTTCCTTGACATATGATAACCCTTTCCTTAATTGAGCACAGAGTGTGCACCCGAGTGTGATTGTCAGAAGCTGTTCTGAAAAAAAGCTTCCATGTGAGAAGTGAAACTAAGAATTATGGCTAGTGCTGGAGCAGCTAGGAAAAGCTGATCCAGACTAGAGTAGAGTAGGAGCTAGGTGTCCTGAAACAAGGCCAGCTCCTAAATTCACAGTAGACTAGACGGAGTAAGAGACAGAAGTTGCTGCATTGCAAGATGCAATTGGAGCAGTTGGAAATCCTGGAGTGGAGTAGCTGTTTAAGGTCTGTACAAATCTAACTTCAAGAACATTACCCCCAAAATGGAAAGAGGCAATCATTCACACAATAATCAAAGACCACAAAATCAATGTACAAGAAGTTTCAAATTACCGGCCCACAGTGAACATCCCTTTCTTGGCAAAGCTTACCGAGAAAATAGTCTTTCGCCAAATCTCAGACTTCACTGAGAAAACCAAAGTTTTACACCCAAATCAAACTGGATTCCGTCAACACCACTCCACAGAACTTTCACTTATTGGTTTAACCACAAAAATACTCTATCATCTTGATCACCACCAGTCAGTTCTGCTTATCTCCTTAGACCTGTCTTCAGCATTTGACACGATAGATCACATGCTCCTTCTGTCACGTCTTAGCAAAATCGGAATCACAGATCAGGTTATGGACTGGCTTTCTTCCTTCTTTACAGAACGGTCCTCCAAGGTAGTCTTTGATGCAACATTCTCAGACTCTTTCATGATTGAATATGGCATCCCATAGGGTTCAATTTTATCTCCTCTACTTTTTAATATCTTCTTGGCCCCTCTATTAACATTAGGTCAATCTATTGGTTTCATGATGTTCGCTTATGCGGACGATGTCCAACTAATTCATCCAATAGACTTAAATAACCCAAATGAGGTAATAATCATAAATCAAAAATTGGAAAAAATTAAATCTTGGCTTGATTCTAATATGCTGTCCTTGAACATTGAAAAGTCCAAATTAATGATTTTTCCCATCAAAGATGGGCTCCTCTCAAATTTAAATCCCTATCCATTAATGTTGTATCTTCATTAAAATTGTTTGGAGTCACCTTCGACAGCAAATTCAACTATCACCTTCATATCAGTACAGTGGGTCTAGTGCTATTTTTATTGGTTGTGAATGATTAGATCTCTCTCCAAAATGCTAGAACCCTCCTCTCTGAACATCCTTATCTACTCATAAGAACATAAGAGCATAAGAATTGCTGCTGCTGGGTCAGACCAGTGGTCCATCCTGCCCAGCAGTCCACTTACGCGGCGGCCCTCAGGTCAAAGACCAGTGCTCTAAATGAGTCCAGCCTCATCTGCTTACATTTCAGTTTAGCAGGAACTTGTCCAGCTTACTCTTGAAAACCTGGAGGATGTTTTCCCCTACAACAAACTCCGGAAGAGCGTTCCAGTTCTCCACCACTCTCTGGGTGAAGAAGAACTTCCTTACATTTGTACGGAATCTATCCCCTTTCAACTTTAGAGAGTTGTAGGAGTGGTTCCTTCCTCACACCTAAGGTTAGGCCTCTCTGATGTCACAATGCCTGAACCATCTTTTGCAAGAAGAGAAAAGAAGAAATCATCTTTGTTGCCTGCTGCCTGCAAGATGCATTCTGGGTATATTCACCAGAACTATGTGTTTCTCCAGTCAAGGACATCCGACTATACCTGCATGCTCAGCCCGTGTGAACTTGGGGGAGTCATCAGCTTCTATGCTGTTCTTATCTAAGAAGGCGCCTCTTTCTCAAGGCCTGGATTGGTCCTGAGAGATCATCTGACGATAACTAAGGAGAAGGTGTCTAATTACCAGTTTTATGCTTGGATGTGAGGGAGCTCGGACCCATGCATATCTTCTCTACGCACACCTTCTAATAATTAAGACCTGAAAGTTACCTCTTGTGATTAGCTCTCTTCCAGAGAGTGAAGAAACAGGACTTTTTATACAGACCTGGTTTTCATCTCACCTAAGGAACTATTGCTGACAAACTTTTACAGCTCACTTCAGTAAATAACGGACTCTTGCTGACCGGAAGAGATTCTACATCATGCCACGCTGAGGAAAAGGACTGATTCTATCTCCCTGAGGCTTGACCTGAAGGATGGTGAGCAAGGAATCATATTTTCCTTATCAGCTGGGCTAGTTAGATCTCTGATTGGTTTCAGGAAAGGAGATGTTAATTACTCTTGGTGATAAACTGTAATAGATTGCTACTAATCAGGACTTATTTTATAAGGAATTACCTAGTGTGTAAGAATTAGTTATATTTGCTCATTTACTTAGCAAATATTGTGTGATAATTATGTACTGAGTTTCATATATGCATTCAGATATTTTGTTAACAATAATTAGTTATTTACTGCTGGCTTATGAATTATATTTTTATAGCTATAATAAAACTCTTTCGTAAAGCCCTGGTCTCTTTTTTTGTATAAGTTGGCAAAGATTACAGATAAGGTGTTTATGGTTTACCCTAGCAACTAGTACACACGTGATTTGTTTATATAGCAATCATTTGTTATACCCATAAATCTACCTACAGAGTGCCCTCTCGTTCTCCCTATCTTGGAAAGGGTAAACAGTCTGTCTTTATCTACTAAGTCTATTCCCTTCAGTATTTTGAACATTTCAATCAAGTCCCCTCTCAGTCTCCTCTTTTCAAGGGAGAAGAGGCCCAGTTTCTCCAATCTCTCAATGTACTCCCTTGTGATCTCCTGTGTAGACTACTGCAATGCCCTCTACAAAGGCATAACAAAAACAGAAATAAGAAGACTCCAGATAGTATAGAATACTGCAGTAAAAATTATATTTAACATAAAAAAAATACGATCATGTTACTCCCCTTTTACACAAAGCACCCTGGTTACTGGTAGAACATAGAATCACCTATAAAATCCTTTTGCTAACATTCAAAACCCGCAAAATAACCAGCCAGAATTCATTGATAGACTTCTTATTCCATATAACCCCTCTAAGACCCTTCGATCTTCAGCTCAGAATCTTCTTTTTATCCCATCATTAAAGTACAGAAACACAAGGAGGTTGACCATCTTTACAGTGACTGCTCCCTCTCTATGGAATTTTATCCCAGCTTATTTACACGAACAATCAATTCTTAGTTAATTCAAGACAAAGCTGAAGAGATTTTTATTTTTTGATGCCTTTGAGACCTAACTGCCCTTGTAAGGGCAAGCCAATATGATTTTATATTTACTGTTTTCCCCCTATTCATTCTCTTTTACTTTGAATATTGTAGTTCTCACCTTCTTATCTTCTGTTCCTGTTTGTCATGGTTTTAATGTCTTTAAATGTAGTAGTCATCCCTAGAGATACCTTATAATTTTAAGTTTGTATTTTAGCCAATGTATGTTTTTATGACTTTGTATACTGCTTAGAAGTCTGATTAGGCGGTATAAGAAATTTTAAATAAACTTGAAACTTGATGATATACTGGTGGGAGACCAGTCTGTTTATGAAGTGAGAAGTGAAGAAGTGAGACTCTATTATAGGAGTGTGGGACTAGGAGTTGGGAGGAAACCTGGTTAGCTCTGTAGCAATGCCCTGTGAATTCAAAAGACAACCGACTCTGGGAGTAGGGCATGGTTGAGAAACAGAAAAAGGACAAAAAGAGGGCCAGGAAACCGTCACAAGGAGTAACGGACAATAATCACCTGGGGAAGCCAAGAATGCACCAGAAGAAAGATGGAGTCTCCAAAAGGAAGCAAGTAAAATGACCTGCCAAAAGTTAATGGGCTTAGGAAGTTAAGCACCCTGAAAAAAGCAGGAAGCCAGATAAGTGGCTGGGCAGCAAAGGAAATCTATTCCTGGGTTAAAGAGTGAATTGCAGTCCAAGCCCAGAAGAACCAAGAAGGAAAAAGGGAACTGTTATGGACAACAGGAGAGGATAAGTGCCCGTCTCATATGCAACCGAAGAGGTGGAAGGAAGTTCACCACCATGATCTAGAGATGACTGAAGACCTGGATTGGTTATCTGTCATGGGGAAGAGACAGGACCCCCTGAAGATCACCCAGTAGAGGTTCAGAACCCACCTCAGGATCTAGTTGGAGAAGGCCAACAAGAAGCTGGAAGATTAATTGAAACAAGCTGCAGCTTATGTGAGCCAACTACAGGAAGAAAGAAGACCCTCCAAAGACCAATTGATAGAGGTTAAGGACCAGTTTCAAAGTCAAGGTGAAAGAATGAGGGCATGTCGCAGTGCATGGAAGTGGAAAAAGCAGAGCTCAGAAGAACACTTGAATAGAAGACTGAGGAGATAAAGCAAGTCCCTACGGAGGGACCCTGCAGAAGCAGAAATGCAAGCATGGCTTGAAGATCTCCAGGCCTTGGAAATCTTCTTAAGCTACAGAGCTAAGCAGCTAGAGAAGGAGAGAGAGTGGGTGCAGAGCCAGAATGCATGGCTAAGAGCCCAGCTGAAAGCTAAGTCCCAGGAAGTCCTGCGACAGAGAACAGGAGGAGCTGTCTGAAGCAGAAAATAGAGGAGGTTACCCAGCTGCAGGAGCAGGTAATCTGCATGAAATCCTCAACCGAAACACTACAGAAGCAGGAAGGAGGGCTTTTTGCTGAAGTGGAAAAGGCAAAGGAGCTTACTCAGATTGCAGAGGAGCAGTGGGAGAATGCTTTAGTTGAAGTTAGCTGGAACTTCAAGTGGAAAAGCTGCACCGCAGGGAAGTTTAACTTAAAAGAGAGTACCATTTACTTGTGGAGGAGAAAACCAGTTGTACAATAGTGAAGGAAGAAGTCACCTGCAGTAACATTTTGGGAAAGGATGGACTTCACCTTAACTGGGAGTGAACTAGACTGCTGGAACTAACATTTAAAAAGGAGCAGCTTTTAAACTAAAATTAGGGGGGAGGGGGAGCCGACTGTTACCTAGGAGCTCATGGTTCAGTGTGCAGTATCTTTCAAGGATACTATTGAAACAGAACATTTAAGGACTCCCAACAGAGAGGTTTCAACAACAGAGAAAGGAAGCCAGGAGTGTTTTAAGGGGAGAGCAGATTAAGGTGCAAATCACCCCCATCAACTTCTAAGCAACCTGTAGATGCAGGGGGGAAAACACCATTTGAAATGTCTATATACAAATGCCAGAAGATTGAAAAATAAGATGGGAGAGAGAGAGAGTACATAACATTAAATGAAGAGGTAGATATTATACGCATCTGAGAGACCTGATGGAAGGAGGACAATCAGTGAAACACTGTAATCAGGGTACAAATTATATTGCAATTATTGCAAATATATTTGCAAATATTGCAAATTGGAGGGGTGGTTGCACTATATGTTAAAGAAGGAATTGAGTCAAACAGAAAGCACAGTTACTTACCATAACAGGTGTTATCTAGGGACAGCAGGCTTGCTTGAAGATCTTCAAGCTTGCGAGTGGACCGCGCATGCGCGAGTGCCCCTCCCGCCCGACCTAGGGCATGCGTCTCCTCAGCGTGGCCTCAGTTCAGATAGCTAGCAAAGAAGCCAACCCAGGGAGGTGGGTGGGTTGTGTGAATATCTGCCTGCTGTCCCTGGATAACACCTGTTATGGTAAGTAACTGTGCTTTATCCCAGGACAAGCAGGCAGCAAATTTTCTACATGTGGGAGACCTCCAAGCTAACCAGAATGGGATGGTGGAAGAGTTGGCAATTTAGGAGAACAGATTTTGCAAAACTGACTGGCCAAAATGGCCGTCCCGCCTGGAGAAAGCATCCAGACAGTAGTGAGAGGTGAAAGTATGAACTGAGGACCAAGTGGCAGCCTTGCAGATTTCCTCAATTGGAGTCGAGCGGAGGAAAGCAACAGACATCGCCATCACTCTGACCTTGTGGCCCGTGACACGACCCGGCAGGGAGAAACCAGCCTGAGTGTAACAAAAAGAGATACAAGCGGCCAACCAGTTAGAAATGGTCCGCTTAGAAACAGAATGCCCCAAGCGATTAGGATTGAAAGAGGTGAACAGCTGTGGAGCAGTACGATGAGCAGCAGTGCGCTTCAGGTAGAAAGCCAGCGCATTCTTAGAGTCAAGGGAATGCAGAGCCACCTCTCCAGGATGAGACTGGGGCTTTGGAAAAAAAAACAGGAAGAACAATGGAGTGGTTGATGTGAAAATCCGAAACAACTTTAGGCAAGAATTTAGGATGGGTATGGAGAACCACCTTATCATGATGGAAGACAGTGAAAGGCAGGTCCACCACCAAGGCCTGAAGCTCACTGACCCGATGGGCAGAAGTGAGGGCAATAAGAAATTCAACCTTCCAAGTGAGAAACTTCAAATGAGCCTGCGCCAGTGGCTCAAAAGGAGGCTTCACCAAGTGAGCAAGGACCACGTTGAGATCCCAAACCACAGGAGGAGGTTTCAGGGGCGGATGAACGTGAAAAAGGCCCTTCATGAAGTGGGAAACCACAGGATGAACAGAGAGAGGTTTCCCATCAAAGGGCTGATGAAAAGCAGCAATGGCACTAAGGTGGACTCGAATCGATGAGGACTTGAGTCCAGCGCCAGACAAGGACAGTAGATAGTCCAGAACAGACGATAAGGAGGCAGACTGCGGGTCCAGGCGCAGCTGAGCACACCAAGAAGAAAAACGGGTCCACTTTTGATGGTAACACAGGCGAGTGGACTCCTTCCGAGAAGCCTCCAGGACATCTAGCACCGACTGGGAGAACTGGAACGAGGGCATTAAGTCTCGAGGAACCAAGCTGTTAAGTGCAGAGACTGCAGGTTGGGATGAAGTAGAGATCCCCGACTCTGCATAAGCAGAGAAGGAAAAACAGGCAGAAGAAGAGGCTCCCTGGAACTGAGCTGCAGTAGAAGGGAGAACCAGGGCTGTCGGGGCCACCGAGGAGCTATTAGAATCATGGTGGCATGGGTGGACTTGAGCATGACGAGAGTCTTCAGAATCAGAGGGAATGGAGGAAATGCATACAGAAACAGGTTCGTCCAATCCAGAAGGAAGGCATCCGCCTCGAGCCTGTGAGGGGCATAGGCCCTGGAGCAGAAGCGGGGCAACTTGTGAATTGAGGGGGGGACGCGAACAGATCAACATCCGGAGCCCCCAATGAGCAAATACCTGACACAGGGTCGCGGAATGGAGAGACCATTCGTGAGGCTGCAGCAGACGAGTCAACCTGTCTGCCAGGCAATTCTGCAAGCCCTGAATGTAGACTGCTCGAAGGAAATTGTTGCAGCGTATGGCCCAATCCCAGAGCCGCATCGCCTCCTGGCACAGGGATCGAAACCCCATGCCACCCTGTTTGTTTATATAATACATGGCGACCTGGTCGCGAGCATGGAACACCGCCCGAAGCTCCAACAGATTGATGTGACACTGGACCAAAGACCCTGAGTGCGAAGACCGTCCAGATGAGCTCCCCAAGCAAAGGCCGACGAGTCTGTCGTGAGGACCTTCTGCGGGGGAGGAGGATGAAACAGAAAACCTCTGGAATGATTGGAAGAGAGCATCCACAAGCAGAGAGACTGTTTCAACAAAGGAGTCACAACAATGAGTCGAGAGACAGGATACCAATCCTGGCGCCACTGAGAGGCCAGGATCCACTGAGGGATGCGGAGGTGAAGTCTGGCAAAAGGAGTCACGTGAACCGTGGAGGCCATGTGGCCGAGCAGAACCATCATGAGCCGAGTCGGGACCGAAGCCAGGAGGGCCACCCGCTGACACAAGCAGACAATGGTCTCCCGATGAGGCCGAGGCAAGAAAGAGCGGAGGTGAATCATGTTCAGGACCGCTCCGATAAACTCGAGAGACTGGGAAGGACAGAGATGAGACTTGGGAAAGTTCACCTCGAAACCTAGACTCTGAAGGAGCAAGATGGTTTGATTCGTTGCTCGCAGAACCTCCAGGCGAGAAGAAGCTTTGATCAGCCAGTTATCTAGGTAGGGAAACACTTGCAGCCCTCTGAGACATAGGGCCGCTGCTACCACTACCAGGCATTTTGTCAAAACCCTTGGAGAGGCCGCCAGGCTGAAGGGAAGAACACGGTATTTGAGGTGGAGATCTCCCACCCGGAATCCCGGATGGATCGTAATGTGCGTGTAAGCCTCCTTGAGGTCCAACGAGCACAGCCAGTTCCCCTCGTCCATCAGGGGATACAACATAGGAAGGGTGAGCATTCTGAACCGTTCCTTGAAATTTGTTCAGAGCCCAGAGGTCCAGGATTGGACGCAGATCTCCCATTTTCTTGGGTACTAGAAAGTACCGGGAATAAAATCCCATATTCCACTGATCCAGAGGGACCTCCTCGGCTGCCCGAAGGTGAAGGAGGGCCTGAGCTTCCTGCAGAAGAAGGGGTAGTTGAGATCTTGCGGAAGGAAACCCTTTTGGTGGAAGGTCCGGGGGTACGCGACTGAAGTGAAAGGAGTACCCTTCCCGGACAATGGAAAGCACCCAACTGTCGGTGGTAAGACATTCCCACTGAGGATAGAAATGATGGAGATGACCCCCGATGGGAAGGCTCCAGAAGGAAGGGAGCCGGCCGGCTCAGACAGGAATTGTCAAAAAGACGGCCCAGTCTTCACCGGAGCCGGGGGCTGGGCCTTAGCAGGACGCTGCTGCTGTTGTGGCGGTCGCTTCGAAAGCGGCTGAGAGAAAGTAGGAGTATATTTCTGCGGGTACCTCCGCAGAGGAATTTTGTATTGCCGAGCCAGGGGAGTCTTCGGCGAAAGACCGTTCCTGTTCTGAGAGACGATTGGTGGCCGCCTCAATGGAGTCATCAAAGAGCTCATGCCCCACACAAGGGAGATTGGCCAGATGATCCTGGAGGTTGGGGTCCATATCCACAATCCTGAGCCAGGCGAGGCGACTCATAGCGATCGCAAAAGCCATAACTCTCGAGGACAACTCGAAAGCATTGTAAATCGCTTGAAACATATAGAGGCGGAGCTGGGAGAGCGTTTCCTCGAGAAGACGGAACTCCTGACGCTGGGAAGCCGGCACGTCTGTCTGGAATGAGTGGAGGTTGTCCACACAGAACCTGAGATAAGACGTGAAGGTAAAATTATAGTTGAGGACAAGGTTCGCCATCATTGAATTTTGATATAGACGGCGACCAACTTGTCCATCGTACGACCCTCCCGGCCCGGAGGGACCGCGGCGTACACCTTGGAAGGGTTGGACTTTTTCAAGGCAGACTCCACCACCAAGGATTGGTGGGAAAGCTGAAAATTTTCAAAGCCCTTGACCGGGATCGTCTGGTAACAGGACTCCATCTTGGAGGGAATGGCAGTGACGGCATAAGGCGTCTCCAGTTTCCGGAGAAATGTCTGCCGGAGAACCTGATGCAGCGGCAAGTGAAGTGACTCACGGGGTGGATGAGAAACACCCATCTCTGCCAGGTATTCCTGGGTATGACAGGACTCAGACTAGAGATCCAGTTGCAGGGCCCTACCCATATCAGAAATGAAACGAGTAAAGGAAGAATTTCTAGAAGAAGACTCGTCCCCGGAGGCAACCCAGAGTGAGATCTGGGGGCAGCAGAGAAAGAGGGGGAGACTTCCCTCAAACAACACGTCGGGGCCTCGGAGTCTCGGGTACGAGAAATCAAGGAGGCTCGACTGAACTGCCTTGGGGGTGTCGAAGAACAGCCCCGTGGAAGGTGGATCGGGGAGGACCCCGGCGTCCGAGGCACCAGCTTGCAGGGCCTCAGTGAAGACGGGGCAAACGAAAACTCTCCCACAGGCCTCGAGCAAGACCTGTAGGAGGTGGTCATCTGCCTCGTCGGGGAAAACGAACCAATTTCCAACTCCAAGGCTAGCACAAGCCCCGCGGCCCACATGGTCGGGAACCTGCCCCGAGGTGGCGGAGAAGACCGGAGCTTTATAGAAGGGGCAAGCCTCGACAAAGTAGGGGGCGAAAACCGAGCCCCCTTCCGGGACCCCCGAAAAGCCACTGGCCACGACTCCGGGGACGAAGAATTGCTCAAGGGCAGTCTGTGAGTCTTGCGGGCATGGCCACGAGGTACCACGGAAGAATGCCCCGGCTGGTCAGACCGGGACTGGGTCGAGACCGGGACCAGTTGAGTCGAGGTCGGGACCAGCTGGCTCACAACCGAGGAAATCTGCGTAGTAAGGATAGCCTTAAGCATGTCCTCGAACATAGGCACCGAGACCAAAGGATGTTGGGTTGGAGGTGCAGCAATGCGCTTCTTCGGGGGCGACCTCGAGGAAGAGTATTTCCTACCAAACCATCTGCTCCTGGATGACTGTCGGCTTTCCCCCATATCTTAGTTTAAAAGCTGCTCTATCTCCTTTTTAAATGTTAACGCCAGCAGCCTGTTCCATCCCAGTTAAGGTGGAGTCCATCCTTTCAGAATAGGCTCCCCCTTGCCCAGAAGGTTGCCCATTTCCTAACAAATCTAAATCCCTCATCCCTGCACCATCGTCTCAACCACACATTAAAACTTTGGAGCTCTGCCTGCCTTTTGGGTCCTGCACGAAAAAGAGGAAGAAATGCCGTTCACAAGGAAGGGGGTGAAGGAGGAAAGAAAGAGAGGAGAGATGCTGGAAAGAGAAAAGGAAAGTAACACGGACACAAGAAGAGATGATGGGCAAGCAGGAAGTAGGGCTCAATGGGGTGACAATGGATAGAATGGATAAAGAAGAAAGAGGAAAGATGGATGGTAGATATAGTAAAGAAATGTCAAAAGCAAAAATTGTTTCCTCTTTGTGTTATTCTGGAGACATCAGGATACATTCTAATTTTTTGATTCAGAAATGTAACATCTTTATACTTAAAAAAAAACATTTTTAATAACCAATCTCTTCTAAATCAAGTGCTAATTGAACAGAGTGTAGCCACACTAATTTGTTCAAGTATATTTGTCAAGTCCAGTAAATCTAATTGTGGTTCTTGCTGGTCTTTTGGAGTCTTCTTCTTTCCCAAGGAAATATAATAAATTTTGGAAATAGGTGGAAAAGAATTTTGTGAGACCTCCAAAATCTCCAGAAGATATCAGTCTAATGCTGAGATTGTAGATAGTTTAGGAAAATTAATCAATCTTAAATTCTGTTTTCTTGTTATAGTTTCCAACACTTACATTACATTACATTAGTGATTTCTATTCCGCCAATACCTTGCGGTTCAAGGCGGATTACAAAAGAAGTTATCTGGTCATTTCCAGAGGAATTAAAGAGTAGAGCGAGTTGCTTCAGAGAATTAGAATGAGTCTTGCGGTGTTAGTTTGTCTTCAAGGATGTCTTGAATAGGATAGTTTTTATTTCTTTTCTAAACGATTTGTAGTCTGGAGTTGTTATCAGTAAACTGGAAAGTTGGTAGTTTAGTTTTGCTGCTTGTGTGGCTAGAAGGCAATCGTACAGTTTTTTTCCATTGACGCCTCTGATTGGGGGATGAGTGAACAGTTTGTGAGTTCTCCTGTGTCTGGCTAAGGTAGTTTGGATTAGGTGGTTGTTTAGATAGGCTGGGCTATCTCCGTTTATGGTTTTAAATAGTAGGCAGTAGAATTTGAATTGTACTCTTGCTTGTATTGGGAGCCAGTGTGAATCTAGGTATGCCGCTGTGATGTGGTCGTGTTTCCTCAGTGAATAGATAAATCTTAGCGCTGTTTTGAACTGTTTGTAGTTGTTTTATCATGGTTGTGGGGCAGGGGAGATAGAGTATGTTGCAGTAGTCTAGAACAGTGTTCTTCAACCACCGGTCCATGGACCAGTGCCGGTCCACAGAAATTTCCTGCCGGTCCACGGGGCCAGCACATGCATCAGGCCCAAAACAGTGTTCTTCAACTGCCGGTCCACAGTGCGATCGATGCGGCGTTATCTTCAAGCCAGCACCCTCTTCCTAACTGATTCAGTGCACAAAGCCACGGGCAGTGGATCCTACGGGCATCCTGCGCTTGAACCGGAAGCCTTTTCTCTGATGTTGCAACATCAGAGGGAAGGCTTCCAGATGAGGCACAGGATGTGCAAGGTGCAATTAGTACTATTATGGGGGCGGGGTCTGGGGTGGAGATTGGGTAGAGATGGGTAGGGTCTGGCCCATGACTTAACTCCGTGTTCTTCAACCGCTGGTCCACGGACCGATGCCGGTCCACAGAATAATTATTTTATTTCTGCCGGTCCATAGGTGTAAAAAGGTTGAAAAACACTGGTCTAGAAGACCTAGGACTAGGGACTGGACCAAGAGCTGGAATTATGTTCTGTCGAAGAATTTTCGAACTTGCCTTAAGTTTCTCTTGACCGTGAAAAATTAATATTCCCATTTTCCTTTATTAGGAGCTGATTTTGTGCTCCCAAAACCTAAAGCTTTATTTTCTAGTTTGTCCACTCTCTATTATAGCTTTAATGTCTCAGATAGTACCCCAGAACAATTAGTTCCCAGGGACAATTGTAAATTAGAAATAGTTTCCCAAATTGAGTTTAAATCAATAACCGGTGGTTTAAGCAATGGAGTTAAGGAACACTTAAATTCTGTATCTTTGAGTTTTACAGTACCTGAGGAAAAATTTTCCAGCGGTGACTTGTGCACCTCTCCTACCATTTCCAAGGTTCCCCGTGGTAGCAACAATATCACTGAAGCAACTGAAACTTTCCTCACTGCCAGTTCTTCCTCACTCTCCGTGTCTTGCAACACAGTCCGAAGGAGTGGCTGAGCAGACATTCTACGCTCCTCCGGCGATAAGCTGGGCTCCTCGAAAGAAGTGTGAGGACCCTCCAACACGCCTCCACTTTGCACCGAGGTCATCTCCATCGGCTTTCCTTTGGGCCCCCATGCGATGAACGTGTCCATCGGGCCAGATAAATTTGTTTGCATCTAGGGTTCTGAAGGGAATATCCAGGTCTTGGATTTCCTTTTGACCATATCAAGTATAGAAAGGCATGATAGCGTTCAGCTGAACGCATTCAGGCCGCCATCTTTGTTAATCTCCTACCCCGGAAAATCCCATAGAGAGCCAGTGGTGATACTCTACGAGCTCCATAATCTGGTATCATGGAAAATAGGCCATGCTGGTTAACCAAATATGCCAGTATCTCAGAGTTTTCTGCTTCATGCTCCAGTGGTACAAGGAACAACTGGAGGGAACAAAGCAGCATACTCATGTTTAAGCATACGAACATGGCCAATAATTTTATGATTTGTTTTAATTGCACTATTTTTTTATACAAGCATCTAAGGGCTCCTTTTATCAAGGTGCACTACGGGGGTTAGCGCGTCGGACATTTCATCACACACTAACCCCCGCGGCACACCAAAAAACTAATGCCTCGTCAATGGAGGCGTTAGCGACTAGCGCGGCAGGCAGTTGAATGTGTGGTATTCCGTGCGTTAACCTCCTACCGCAGCTTGATAAAAGGAGCCTTAAGTATTGCAGTTTACATTATACATCTGTTTGTGAGTGTTACCTCTGCATTAATTTCTTCCAGTATTTCATCGAAACACCTGGTGCAACTGATAATGCCTTGTCCCACTAAAACAGAAAAAATGGATTGACATATGAATATTCTCCTAAACTATATAACATTAAGGCTCTTACAAAGAATTGTTAACAGGATAATAATTTTATGGTCACATACCGGTACTTGGATGCTATCCGTTTTTTCTAATTTACTGTAGCAAGCATGCTCTAATAAACAGAACTTTTGTTTATTACTGACAGTCACCATATTAGTCATAAAGAGGGCCTTTTTAAAAAAGGATGTTTAAGTCCAACTTAGACATTTTGCGTTAAATGTCCTTTTTCAAATTTGATGTCCAAATATTTTTTTTCAAAAATTGCCTATTGGGATGTCTTGGCCACCAAAACAGCTAAAGATTTATTTGCCTCCAGGCTAGAAACATCCAAATCAGCACCATTTAGATGTGGGAGGGGGCCACCATTCTAATGCTGAATTCTGCACTGTCAGCCCCTGAAAGAATTAAACTCCTCTTTCCAAAGCACCTTCTACAATTAATGTTGAATACAAACAGTGTTTGTGGTAGGGGTGCACATAGATCCAGATCAGCATAACATCATGCCCAAAAGACCCACCAAGAGCTCCTGTTTTCGTAGTGTCTCTAGTAAGCTAAACACAGATCCTACTTCTTGAGCAATGAACAAAAATGTCCACTGGGCCTGAAGGTAATGCTAACAGCTGAGTGAACCGAGCTTTAAATTTACTCTTACACTTGTCCATCTCAAAGAAACGACAAAAGAACGCAATACTGACTGGAGGCATGTTAGCATGTGTTTTGTCATGCTGGAATTCTCTCCTTGAAAGTAGTTTTAACAAAAAAATATGGCATACATTGAGGGGGAGAGTGGATAAAGCTACAGCCTCAGCACCCTGAGGTTGTGGGTTCAAACCCATGCTGCTCCTTGTGACTCTGGGCAAGTCACTTAATTCCCCCATTGCCCCAGGTACATTAGAGAGATTGTGAGCATACCGGGACAGACAGGGAAAAATACTTAAGTACCTGAATAAATTCATGTAAACCGTTCTGAGCTCCCCTGGGAGAACAGTATATAAAATTGAATAAATAAATAAATGTGAGTTCCACCATCAGGTAACGGCCTAATATACTCTGGCAGGGAGCACAAATTTATCTCTCTGCTTACATCTGCTACATCACTTTTTGTTCCCTGTCACTATACAGTATATCTATGGATGCAAAATGGGAGTTTTGAGCTCTTGGCTAAACCTGTGCCAATTATTCTCACTCATGCTGACTGATGGCACAACAAAGAACCTTTAAGATGTATTTTCTTTTGTTTTTGTTCCTTCTTCAAATTAGGCATCTTACCTCTCCAAGTTCCACCATAAGTTCACAGTATCTTTGGATCTGTCCCAGTCTCAAATGTATCTCAGCTGCCTCTTTCAACCTTTCTTCCTTGCTAGGTGCACCAATGCCGCCACCAAATTTGGACATTTTAACAGTTGTAAGTTCTTGTGCTTTACTCTAAGAGAGAAAACAACAAATTACATTAACATCTTCTTGTAGAAGCATTTAAGAATTACAATACATGGTGCCAGGTCATTAGACACAATTTTTTTCTCATTTTGCCTCATGGCATGTATGATGTTTTAGATTCACTTGTTCTTAGAAAACCAGAACCGTGAATTCCATAGCCACAAATGGCTCAGCCCATCCATTATAACCTGCATCTATCTGATATACTGTATTTTTCACTCCATAAGATGTACTTTTTCCACCCCCAAAAAGGGGGTGGAAAAGTGGGTGTGTCTTATGGAGGAAATACACCTCCCCCAGCCCCTTTTTTAACTGGCAGTGGTCCAGCGCGGTCTCCTACTGGACGGCAGCCTTTCTTGCTGTAGAGCGGCGCATAAGGCAGAAGCGTGGTCTTTGCGCTTCCTGCCTGGTCCTGCGCCACTCTGTGATTGGCTGCCATCAGTTCTTGTGAATTGTGAGAACTGACGGCAGCCAATCACGGAGCGGCGCGGGACCAGGCAGGAAGTGTAGCGAGAAAGGCAGCCATCCAGCAGGAGACCGTACTGGACCACCGCCAGTTAAAAAAAGGTACTGGGGGGATGCGGGCTGCAGACATCTCAGCACCAGACGCACCTACTTGTAGAGGAGGAAAAACCAAGAAAAAAATTCTGAACCAAATTTTTATTTTTTTTATCATAAATTATAAATAAAATATTATAATAGATGATACTCTTAAATAAAAACAACGTAATAAAGAGAAGGGAAAAGGTTTATAATTAAACAATAATTGATAAAATCATAACAACATATATGTCATATAAATTCATAAGAAAAATAATTACAGATATATGATATGTAAAATCATAATATAGATAATATAAGATATGTTTTATATAAAATACATTAATAGAAATATCAAGTGTATTGTTAAAATAATTGTATGAAAATCTATGACACTTGTTGTTATATGAAAAAACCAATAAAAATAATAAATCTGGTTTCTCCTCCTTTACACGTAGGTTCATCTTATAGTCAGGTGCGTCTTATAGACCGACAAATATGTATACTAAAAGCCAAATTAGATTGGGCTGAATTTTTGTTTCCCCTTTTCTATAATGTTGTTAAACATCAGTTTCTGACTGTGGACATACTGTAAATATACACAGATTTGATTCAGTCAATATAAAAAAAAATATTGTTGTTCACCTTTTCTTTCCATGCCACCAATAAAAATCTTTTGATAAAACGGACACCATAAAACACAGTCCTGTCTTCATCTGGTTTGACTTATCCGGTTAAGAGCTAAATGTCACACTTATCAGGATAAATATTATCTGGCTGTGTATAACTGGCGCCTGAACATGACCTTGCACTGAATATCCTAGGATACTGCCAGTGGTGGCCAAAAATCCACTGACTGCTGCTGGCTGAATATGGAGCCCTGTGTTTTTGTCTCCTTCAGCCAGCTGGGTTGCTTATATCACCACATGTCCAGACTGGTCTAGCAATGAGTAGTTAAGCTCTGGAACTCACTGCCTGAGGATTTGGTAACAGTGGTTAGCATATCTGGGTTTAAAAAAGGTTTGGGCAAGTTCCAAGTTTGGGCTTCTGTTAACTATTAATAGGGCTATTGAAGTATCTAAAAAAATGATTATTATTCTTTTATAGCATTCATATCCTATCTTAACAAATTCAACAGTGCGCCAAAGAGGCTTACTACAAAAGTTAATAATAACTTCTGTAAAACACATAGAAACATGATGGCAGATAAAGGCCAAATGGCCCATCTAGTCTGCCCATCCGCAGTAACCATTATCTCTTTCTCTCTCTGCACTAGACACTAAAGTGAAGGGATTCCCTCATGGTTCTTCTGTGATTATACACATACTTGCATACCATACTGCCATGCAAAGTAATCTAACTATATCTTATATACACTTATGAAATAAAGGTTTTTGGGAAATTAAACAATTTGTATAACTTGCTACGCTAATATTTTATGTTTCTGTGTTTTCATAAACTGTTTGCCTTTCAGATTTTGAGTTTAAGCTTATAGAGCAGGAAAGTCAGCAATTTAAGGTGGCAATATGACTTGCCAACTTTACTTACAGTTTTAAATCTGACCAGATGCTTCATGTGCATGATGCCTTTACAGTAATTCTGCGGAAGCAAACTGTCATCTTGGCCTTTTAATACAGCAACAAGGTCCCACAAGTTCTTACTACCTCCCGGAGGCTTAAAAACAGTATATAAAAAGAAATCGATGAAGAATAGCTAAGATTTATCTTAGTGAAGAGGAATGCAATTAACTGAAAACGTATGTTAAACAAAATGGCCCTTAACATTTGTCTCTTTCATTGAAGTAAACAGTTGATTAAACATCAAATGTGAAGCTGTGGCATTTAATCAACCTGTAAAATGAACTAGATGCAACTGGACAATATCACACAGTAATTATTGACAAGCAGTCTGCACGAGTTATTGTCATATCATTATTAGCTTCTTCTAACCAGAAACTTTAGATAAGGAAAAATTGAGTGCTAAAATATGTACTCTCATTCAAGGAAAATCAGTTCAGGTTAAATGTTAACTCTGCATTAAAATTTTCCTTCCTACTCAGTGCATCTATGACCTCTATATATCCCCTCTTTGTACCATCTAGTTGACTCTTCATGTTGCTTCCATCTATACACTCATACATGGCCTGCTCAGATTTGGCACTGATATTCCTGATTGCATAATTTCATACCCTTCTAATGAGAGAGATTTCACTAAGAGAGTAGGATAGCACCTTTGTCTTTACTACTTTGCTGTCATTTTAACCTGTTGCAAACTTGCTATAATGCTGTGAAGCCACCAGGGAGAGATGTGAGACAAATAGCTCTTTCTGGTTGCTAACACTTGATGCACTCCCCAAAGAATTACCCAATACAACATAGGAACAGTGTCTTATTTAGAAGTAGTCTGTCACCCCTTCTGCTTCTAGCTAATCCTTCCCCCTTCCCTCAACTGAATTCAACTGCACCCTAGAATACCAGTATAGTAACTATTTCTATAGGTCACCAGTGAAATACATTTTACAGTCTTTGCTTAATAAAATTGTCGTAGCAGCAGGAGGGTCCGGGCACCCGTCCTGCTTTCCTGCTCCCAACTATTTTCAAGATACCTGAGTGGGGGGGGGGGGAGGCCTAGGAGCAGGAGGGACTGAGCAACTCTCCTGCTCCCAACTTTAACGTGGTTGGGCCGTTTGTGTAGTGGGAGGGCCGTGCCATGTTGGGCTTTGCGGGGGGGGGGGGGGGAGGAGTTAGTTGGTGGCACGAGGGAGTTGGCATCCCTCCTGCCATATTCATGCGGGTGGGGAGGGCAGCGTCGGGTGGTGGCAGGAGGGAGTGGGCATCCCTCCTGCTATATGTGGGTCGCTGGGGGGGGTCCTCTGTCTTGTTGGGCCGGTGCGCGATCTCTCTTGCCTGCTCCTGGACTCTCCTGCTCTCTGCCGCCGTTCCCCGCAGTGCAGGCCCGCTTTAAAACCACGGGCTTACACTGCAGGAAACAATGGTAGAGAGCAGGAGAGTCCGGGAGCAGGCAAGAGAGATCTGGGCTGGGCTGAGCCCTGACAGCAGTGACAGGAGGCTGCTTCTCCTGTCACTACTGTCAGGGTGTGCGCATGAGCGGGGATTGCTCTAGCCATGGGTAGGGGGGCGTGTTAACGATCATCCCCATTTGCAAGCAGGCCTTTACTGAATTCGTCAGCCGGCATGCAAACGGAAACGGATCGTACATGGTTTGGAGGTTTAGTGAATCTAGCCCAAAGTAAAGTGTACAGTATTTAGCACATACTAATTTCGTTACTTTATGCTAAGTTTTAATAAAAGAGCCCCTAAATGCATAACTGCAAACTAGAGCCAATTATTGCCAATTAACGCCAATAGTAGCCAATTACTGATTAAAGCCAATTAGTGTCTAATTTATCAATCACATTATTTGCATATCACACTTTAGCCTATAACTTGGGAGTGCAACTTTGTGTGCTGTCATGTTGTGCACACAAGTTAATAGAATTTCTAGCGTGCCAAAAGTGGGACAGTTGGGGTGGTTCACCGTGGGTGTAGGCAGTGGGGAAAGGGAGTGCATGCAGATCCACGGTCCACATGAATACAGCCAATGGCTCTGCCAGCCCCCTAGCCCCACCCTCTCTGACCTCAATTTCCAGTCTCAGGGCAGGGTAACAGCAGTGCTGACATCTGTGCACATGCAGACTGCAGCCCTGCGACTGTTCCACGCTCCTTCTGACTGCCTGTCCCAGGTATGTCACTGAATAGGGGGAGAGTGTGGCGCAGTGGTTAAAAGCTACAGGCTCAGCACCCTGAGGTTGTGGGTTCAAACCCACGCTGCTCCTTGTGACCCTGGGCAAGTCACTTAATCCCCCCATTGCCCCAGGTACGTTAGATAGATTGTGAGCCCGCCGGGACAGAGAGGGAAAACTGCTTGAGTACCTGAATAAATGCATGTAAACCGTTCTGAGCTCCCCTGGGAGAACGGTATAGAAAATGAAATAAATAAATAGAATCAAGGGGAAAATGTTCTACCTTTATTGCATCAATTATTGTTTGCATTTTTGAAATATGCCATCCATTAAAATACTTTCACTTCATCACATTGTATGCTGTTAGCTCTTTAAAGCTCTGTTTTTCATTTGGAATACTTACAGACAGGCATTCTGAAAACCACCTTAACTTTTTCCCTCTGTGATTACCAGTCAGTTTATCTACTTCTTGCTTAATATCTCTGGATACTTTGCCACAGAGCAGAGGTGGTGCGCCTGGCTCCATAGCACGATCTGATGAACAAAAATAAAGATTTACACATGGATAAAAGTGTCTAAGAACATGTACAGTAATGGTCACATTTAGCAAAAGGCAGTCAAAATTAGGTGCAAGAAAGGTACACACTAAACGCCGTTCAGTGCCGATTCCTATGCCCAATTTTAGGTGTGAGGACTTAAACCTGTTGAAACCAGGTATAAATCCTGGTGCTCAAATTAGACATGAAACCCGGGAATTCTATAACACTGCACTTACATTTTTGAAATGCCCTGACTCACCCATGCCTCTCCCATGGCCATGGCCCCTTTTGGTACACAGGTGAGACATTTTGGGCGCATAGCATTATAGAATAGTGTGTTGGCAGATGCGCATGCAAGTCCAAATTAGTGCCCAATTAATGCCAATAATTGATTGTTAATGGCTCATTAATTAATTAATATGTGCATCTGCCCTGCACATCCAAATTTGGGCGGCCTATATAAAATCTGGAGGTAAAAGAACTATAACATATAAAACGCACATACCAGTATTGCCTATTATCTCCTCCCAGGGTCTGTCTGCCAGAATATTTATCTGAAGAGGAATTATTAGAGGCGTCAATGACCAGAGCCTCACAGTAGAGTCACGAGAACAAGAAGCCATGGTGAATGGTCGACTGGGATGACAGGTAAGTCCTAATGAAAAGATCAGGTTTTTAAATTAACAGATCAAATAAGTACAGGAAGATAATTGTGTAGGAATAGCCAAAGCAGAAAAGGGGCCAAGGAAAAATTCTCAAAGTGATTTATTTGGGTAAACAAGCATTTACCTGAGAAAACACCCTTTGGAAAACTGTCTTCTCCATTTTATAGGGAAAAAAAAGGTGGAGCTGGAAATAAGTTAATAATTCCTCAGTAATAGCCCATGGGTGGATATCAAAGAGAAACTCTATGGGCCTGCAAGCTCTTCCAGCTTGCTAAAAATCACTCACATAAAAACCTTAAAGGATTACAAAAAACCAGTAGCAGAATCAAGAGTTCTCACAAAAATCACAATATCCAGCTGAGAGCAACCATTTACACGTGCCTATATTTCTACTATAGACTTTTCATATGATTTTTATTAAAATTTGAACATCCAATACACTGCTAGATCTAATATGCCCAATTTTCTTTCTTCAGCAGCACCATTGACTGCGGTAGATATCTGGCTTTCCCTTCACAATTGTCAGTGAGCTCTGCAATATTTAGTGGCACTAGAAAAGTTAGACTGTGGACACTTCAGCACCTCACAGCAGGATGGAAGGGTAGCCCAGTGGCTAGAGCACTGTGCTGACTATCATCAGGGGGGCCTGATTCAAATCATTCTATTCAATTCCCTCCAATAATTAGTCATAGACCAATACACCCTTCAAAACAAAGGATATGTGTGGAATCGTGTGCTATAATGATATATTAAACACTATTTTTATATTTGAGGGAAAAGACTACAAGCGCCCTCAAATATAAAAATAGTGTTTAATATATCATTATAGAACACGATTCCACACATATCCATTGGTTTGGAGGGTGTATTCGTCAAATCATTCTATAACAGGTCACCTAATGTTAAGCACCATTTGTGCACTTAAATGTATAGATAACTATCATTCATGTGCATAAGTGTACAACAGCAACTGCACACTTAGTACTATCCTATCTTAGCTTGCAAATGATTTAGTGTGTAAAAGCACTGGGGCATTCACATGGAGCCCACATTTACACGCATAGTTTACAGAATTATTTGTGTAAATGTCACATTTAGATGTTTGCTTTTAAGCCACCCTCCCATACAGGCCATATTTATATAGTAATCTTCGAACCGTTGAACTATCAACATTTTCCAAAGTCTTTTGTAATTAGACCTCACGGTGACCTTCCTTGGCAATTTCCTTTAGAGCAGTGGCTCCCAAACCTGTCCTGGAGGACCACCAGCCAGTCGGGTTTTCAGGATAGCCCTAATGAATATGCAAGAGAGAGATTTGCATATAATGGAGGTGACAGGCATGCAAATCTGCCCCATGCATGTTCATTAGGGCTATCCTGAAAACCTGACTGGCTGGTGAGAGGGAAAAAGACCCTTAGGAGACCCTCAGGAGGGGCACTGTGCTGGTGAATCAAACCTACCATAAGGTTTATGGATTGTGCAAAAAGTGCATATTTTCCTGACTTCATCTTTGACCTAGCAGCTGACAAACATCTGCTGACTGTGATAAATGGAGGATGTTCTATTCTGGGACATTCCAAGAAATGCTTGGGCCACAAGAAAGCCACAATGTCAGGTCAAGATGACATGGTCAAAATGACATTATCTGTAAATAAAGCTGTTGGCAATCTACAAGCAAAATTAGGAGGGAGAGTGAGGATGCCCACCCTCAGGGATTATTGACCTTAGTATTAAGAATACATTGTCATGGGAAATAGAGAAGTCATATTTGACACCAAGTGACACCATGCTTCATTATGACTCAATTGCCAGTATGTATACCATCCAATCAACATAAATGACAAGTGTGATAATCCAATAGAAACTAAGTATGTAATCATTAACCAGGTAGCACTCTTAACCCGAGGCTACTAAATGAGGGGATAAAAGTAGAATACAGGCTGACTTAAGTCTTAGAACGGATTGGGCAACACATGACATACCGGTCCTCTGTGTAAGCTCCTCCGTTAGCCTAACTTGCTGATACTATATCCTATTTGGATACTATTTTTTTTTATAGAAGCTGTCTTTTATTTATTACTATTAAACATATATTATATACAGCAATTGGGTTGTCGGTGTGAGGTCATTCAAATTTCTTTGGAGAGGCTTGCAGTGGCCTTTTCCACTGGTGATCCTCCAGGACAGGGTTGGGAACCACTTCTTTAGAAGCTGACCACATTTCAGTTTCAGGTTTAGTTACAGAACTGAAATTGGCCATAAATCCTTTTTCTGTCTGGTTTCGGTTTTGGTTGAAAGGTTATGGCCATTGTTTCGCTTTGGCCAAAACTAACCATGTATTTTCAATGGAAGCCGAAAATTTGTACTTTGTGGTTTTGTCTCTCTCCCTCCCCTTCCCCTCTGAACAGGAGCTGCCTCTACCCTAGGTGCCCCTCTCATGCCTATCTAACAATCCCTGGTGATATAGAAGTGTAGACAGGGCATGATTGATCCCCAGTTGTTCTTGCCCATGCTGGCTCTGCTCTCAAAATGGCTATCATGATCTCTAGTGGCAATCTCAAAATAAGTTTTGGCTGCAGTTTTGAGAAAAAGTGTTTAGACAGTTTTGATAACAGTTTCAGTTTCGGTCAGCCTCTAATTTCCTTAACTCATGGTTACTAACTTTGGAGAGGCAGCCTGATCAAAGCAGTGTGGTTGGTGGTGCCGTTTTTAAGGGATATTCAAACTTACTGAATTTTTTTACAGCCTTTCCTTAGTTTATACCTTTCAACAACTTCATTCTAGAGTTCCTCGAACATTTCCCTATTTGGCAAGTTTAGTAAATCAAGGAAATTTTTGTTGTTTACCCGCCATTATACCACTTTCTTTTCCAGAGATAAATTAAAAAAATCGATATGTGAAAATTTCACACATCGATATGTGAAAATTTCTTAAGAACGAACTGAATATTTCATGGGGTGTCCTAATTTTTTCACATGACTGTATGATAGCAGTCCAGAAAGTGCAGAACCATAAGGAACCCCTCGAGACATCTTAGGGAATCCAGAGGTTGCTATTCTAGCTCTCAAATGCTGCTCATGTCTCCTTACTTTGACCCTTATTGTACCAGTTCCTTGCTTACATAAATTAATTGTATCTGTATCTGCTGATTGTACCCATTCACTGACTGTATCTGCTGATTGTACCCTTTTGCTGATTGTACCCATTCGCTGATTGTCCAGCCCTTCTTTATTGTAAACCGCCTAGAACTATTACGGCCTTGGCGGTATATAAGAAATAAATTATTATTATTATTATAAGGTATGAGCAAAACTAATTCAAGACTACTTATCCTATTTTTAGCAACTGTATTTGTCCAAGCAGAAGTTTGTGATTTATCAAGTTGAATGTCACGGTTATTTCTCAAAACATTTACCACAAAGCCAGATCTGCTAGTCTCCGCTCCTCGTAATCTGTCAAACGTGGCAGTCATGAGCTTCTCGACTTCATGAAACCATGCTGCCAGAGATCTGTGGAACAATATTTCTCAATATGGTTCTGAAAGTGTGCCAAAATGAAATGCCCCATCACTATGGCAAGGAAGGGAATCATTAGATAGTAAGGCATCTGTGGTAGATATTTTTACAAACATGATGTACACTTGTTGGGTTTTTTATTTATGCAACACAATTTCAGGCACTGACAACCTAACAATCTATAAAATAACAGCCATTGTAACTGTTCACAAAGCCTTAATCTAATTGGAAGGACAGGAGCTGTTGAGAAAGGCAGTAGTGGTCATAGCATTACTTATATTCTTTCTCTCTTTCGCCCCACCCCTCAAATATCCATTGTTCAGACATTCTATCTAAATTAGGGACATCAAGTATTGCTTGCAGTTGTACAATTCTGTAGTTTTGTTTCAAAATATGCTGTTAAATCATCAGGCCTCAAAATCTCTTAATTAACAGAAATAGGAGGCTCATGCATCATGGAACCCACTGTTTGAAACGGTTTTCCTTTGAGCAGTTTGTAGTTGTTTCAGTTTTGTTGAGAAAAATAAAAGGTTTTGTGTTTTCACTACCAGAATCCCATCCTTTACCAGGTGCTGTTGGTATTCTCCTCTCACTGCTTCAAACTTTGTGCATCTCTATTTTATTTCTATCCTATGTAAAGATTGCTTCTTTTCTTTGACTTTATCACTGAAACATGGTGCTTTGTAGGGTCTACTGCTTTTATGTGTTACCTGGGGCAAAAGGGCAACCCTTTCAATGTTGTCATTTCAACTTCATACCAATGTATGTAAATTACTACCAATTACTAGGTCAAAAGCATAGTTAACACTAGTAAAATGCTGCTCTCCCCACTGATGTAGGGAGGGTGGGAGATGCCCAAGGCGATGGTGCCCCCCTGCGCTATCCTCTCTGCCCCCCATGCCACACTCCCACCCTCTCTTCACACTCTGTACCTCTTTAAATCTCCGCCAATGCAAGCAGCTTCTTCAGCCTGCTGCTCACACCGGTTTTGGCTTTCCCTTCGACGTCACTTCTGGGCCCTGCGACCCAGAAGTGATTTCAGAGGGAGCCAGGCCAACGTGAGCGGCAGGCCAGAGTAGTTGCTCATGCTGGTGAAGATTTAAAAAAGGAGGGGGGGAGGCACGAGCGTGGTATGGAGGGGCAGACAGGTGCTGGCGCCCCCACCAAGACAACACCCGGGGCAGTCTGCCCCCCCTTTCTACATCACTGGCCCTCCCCAAATAAGCTCAGTCTCATTTTTGGCTTTTGAAAGCTAGCAGGTGATGGTTAAGGCAAAGGCAGAAGTGACCTCTTAACTTTTGCCATCTCCGTCAAAATTAGGACACAGATTAGGTTTAAAAGTTCGCTCTTTACATATGTTGGTGTACACACGAGAAGAGCAATTCTATAAACAGGTGCCTAATTTTAGGCACCAAAAAGGCACCTATTTGGAGTCTATTCTATAAAAGAACATTGGTGCCTACTTTCCATTATAGATTATCAGCAGAATAGAAAAAAAATGAGCCTTTATTTTATGCAAGATCACTTACAATAATCACAAAGCTGGTGTAAATGTTTGCACTTAGATGGCTCAAACACATACATGAATTACCATATATACTCAAATATAAACCCATACAAATAAATCAAGGTAACCTTTTCCTCCATAAAGGGGAAATAAAGGTTGACTCGAATATAAACCAATTTCACATCAGTCTTGCAAAGTTACTGTGGGAGTGAGTGGCCTCGTAGTTAGAGCTGCTGCCTCAGCACCCTGAGGTTGTGAGTTTATGTTTATGTTTATTTTCATTTGATGGATCGCTTATCCGTAGTTTACTAAGCGATTTACAATAAATACATGAACAATTTGAAACATGTTAATAACAACAAATACTTGGTAAAAAAAAACCAAATTCCTAAACTGACAAACACTTTAACATTATGAGACGATTAAAAGCATTTTGATGTACATGTTAATAAAATTGAGTGCTGAATAAAGACAAACACATAAACATTAATCTCAGGATTAATGTATGTTGAAATGTTTGATAGTTCTATTTTAGAGTAGTCACGGTAGGAAATGTCACTTAATCCCTCCAAGGAAAATACTTAAAGAGTACTTGATTACTATTCAATGCATTGTAACCAATTCAAGTGAATCTCTTCATGTAAAGGCAGTAAATAAACATAGCAATCGCTGTGGGAACTCACATTAGCCATTTTGAGTAATGAGACTGCAATGGGCAGGAGCATAGAAGGATTGCTCTTGCCTGGCTCACCAATGGATCAGCAGGGTAGACCTGTGGAGAGGCCTGCAAAAGGTCTGAGAGGGGGAAGACTCAAATATAAATCAAGACCCCCATTTTTGGCCCCAAAATCTAGGTTTATAATCAAGTATATACAGTACGAGTAGTTTACAGACCAGCTGTCCTTTGGCATCCTTGGAGAATAGCAGAATTCCTCTCCCAAAGCCATTATATTGTAAATAAGGATCAGTTTAGAAGCATCATTATTATACCACTAGTCTTTAAGCCAATTACATTAACGGGTGCTAGAGTAGATGTCTGTCTGTCTGGGTAATTTTTTTCTTTGTCCGTCTCTCCTTGCACGCTGCCTGTCTGTCATTTTGTCTGTCTGTGAATCTCCCTGTGTCCTTAGTGCCCTCAGTGCCTCCTTCCTATGTCCTTAATACCCCCCAGTGCCTCCTTCCTCCCCTTACCCCCCTCAAATATCAGCCTGCTTCCCATCCCCCTTCCATTGAAATACCCCCTGATGCCAGCCTGCCTGCCTGCCATTGAAACCCCCCACCTCCCTCTGATGCCAGCCTGCCTGCCTGCCATTGAAACCCCCCACCCCCCTCCGATACCAGCCTGCCTGCCTCCCTCCCATTCCCCTTCCATTGAACCCCCCCATGCCTGCCTGCCTCCCATCCCCCTGAGCAGCATGTTCCCATGGAAACCACCCCACCCACCCCTCCGATGCCTGCCTGCCTGCCATTGAAACCCCCCACCTCCCTCTGATGCCAGCCTGCCTGCCAGCCATTGAAACCTCCCACCCCCCTCCGATACCAGCCTGCCTGCCTCTCTCCCATTCCCCTTCCATTGAACCCCCCCCATGCCAGCCTGCCTCCCATCCCCCTGAGCAGCATGTTTCCATGGAAACCACCCCACCCCCCCCCGATGCCAGCCTGCCTGCCTGCCTTCCATTGAAACCCCCCACCCCCTCCGTTTCCTGCATCCCCCTTCCATTGAAAACCCCCTCCCCCACCGATGCCAGTCTGCCTGCCTGCCGCATGTTTCCATGAAACCCCTCCACCCCCCTCCGATGCCAGCCTCCCTGCCTGCCTCCCATCCCCCTTCCATTTAACCCCCCCCCATGCCAGCCTGCCTCCCAAAAAGAGCTGCCTGGCATAAGGATTATAACAAAGCAGCCCCAGCTCTTCTCCTTTCAAATACAAAAACCGTCTCAGTGTTCTCCCCAGAAATTTTTTCCAGCCGGGTGGCATGAAAAAGTAGCCGGGTGGGGCGGGGCGGGGAAATTTGGTAGTGGAGAAAATTAAATGTATACTATTTTTATTAGTTAATTATTATTATTTTCCAATGCTCGATATGACTTCCTTTTTTAAGGTTTGACACTTGTGCCAGAATATTTTTACTAAATCTAAGAAGTATCCAATTCTAGAAGTGAATAATTAGATATTCACCCTCTTTCAAATGGTATAGAGGTTTAAAAAAGGGAAATGCGTTAATGAAGTCATTAGGTTCAATCTAACCATTTATTTCTGCATGAATTTAAATAACTAAAAAAAAAAAGATAAATATAGCTCATCCAGTCATACAAGAAATGGCTGTACAACACCTCTAATAATGTTTTGATCACTAGGTTCCTTCCAGAGGTCTCACTGAGGATATAAAATAGATGCTATCCCCACTTCCAGACCTCTTCCACATAATTTAGGGAGAGGTGTTACTGAGCCTTGAAGGGCACCTGTATGATTGATCTTTATCTGCTTCTTTTTTATTTTGCTATAGTGCAAAGTAAGAGCTAGGGCAAAACAGTATAGGTAAAGCTGCAGGTAATAATTAGCAATGTATTAAAAATATTTTATTTTTATTTGCTTATAATGTCATTTGAAAGCTGCTTGATGATAATACAACTTTAATTTAATTCTTTATAATGTGTGTGTCTGTGTGTTGGGGGGGACAACACCTACGTCAACAGTAAAGTTAGAACAGGGTCATTAAATCCAGTGGTGTACCTAGTATATATGACAGCCAGTGCTAATTATTTTTTTAACAACCCCCTCCTCTATATAAAAAAAGATATTTTTAGTAATAATCCACGAGTCACACAATAAGGGTGCATCTAGGAAAAGGCAGCATCTTAAACACTGCAGTGAGCACTAGAACACCAACACACGCATTGGAAAACTAAACAAACCAGATCCTACAGTCAATTGATCCTGTAGTCGATGCTAACAGAAAGCCATGTCCTTTTCATACACACAGAACACAGATACACCCTCGCCCAATATGGAATAATCAAAAACTAAAAATAGAAATATGTAGTCAAAAGTTAAACTGAACCAAGAAACCAGACTCTACATACAATGCAACACCACAGAAACAGTGACACATGTCCCCTAATACTGTGCAAAATATAAAGACAGTAGATGTAAATTTGAAAAAAAACTTCTACATAACAGTCACCACTTTACAAATTAACAAATAGAAATAAAACAAATAATGAGAAATATGAAAATACCATTTTATTGGACTAATCCATTTTTCAATTAGCTTTCAGAGGCCAAATCTTTCTTCAAGACAGTACAGTAAACAGCTGTTATGGTATCCTGTCCTGATCTGAGGAAAGGGGTTTAGTCCCCCCCAAAATTGCCTTATTTCCATTTCCTATTGATAAATTTTAATCAATACAGTTACAATACTACTTGATTCTACGTAAAGCAAAAAAAATATTTTTTTTCTACCTTTTGTCGTTTCTGCTTTAGTCATCTTCTCTTCACTCTCTTCTTTCTATTCAGCATTTGTCCTCGCTCCCTTCCAGGCAACATCTGTCCTCTCTCTTTGCCCCTTCCACCCAGGCTCTACCCTCTCTCTACCCCTTCCATCTACTGTCCACCCTATCTCTGCCCCTTGCATCCACTGTCCACCCTTTCTGCCTTTTCCATCCAGTGTCTGCTCTCTCTCTGTTCCATATGGTATCTTCCCTCTTTCTATGTCTCTTCAGTAAACTCTATATCCTGTGCCCTTTCTCTCCTTTGTACATGATTTATTTCAGCTTCAACCCCTCTCCATTTTTTGTCTCCACCCTTCCCCTATGCTCTGGCATCTCTCTCTTCTCCTTTCCTTCCTTGCCACTCCACCCCATGGTCTGACATCTCTATCTCCTTCCCTTCTCTCCCCCCCTCTCCAGTATCTGCCTCTCTCTTTCTCTCCGTCTTTCTTCTGTGAGGAGATCATGTTGATCTTGAACACTGAATAATTCTTCCATATTCCCCATATCACTGAACTGTAGTCTGGTCCAGCAGACTGCTTTGGCACTATTACATGCATCAGCTTTCCACACAGAATGCCACAAGTCTCTATTTCTTGTGCTGTGTTTACATCTGCCAGCAGCAGAAACTTGTGAGACAGATCCCTTGGCAATACTACACTTCGGAGCCCTTTGACTATCTGGTTCTGTATGGCTGCAGGCTTTAAAGCTCTGTTTACTGGAGGAGACTGTCCAGCATACATAGTTGCATCACTCTTAAGGATCTGATCAGAGATTACATTAGACAAGGTGGTATTTTTAGGCATGGAAAAACAGGACATGTTCTCCTCAATCTGCTCAGATGCCCTTTAATGTTCGTCTGATCTCGGGCTAAATCTTGCCTCCTGCGCTAATCTTCAAAGGAGAGCGGAGTGAGAGCCATATCGGCAGTGACATCCGTTTTGGGCCGCATGTTGTGCAGGGCTGGACTAAGGCAAGTTGTAAGCTTCCTTCCATCGCTGATCTATCTTCCATAAGTCAGCAACGGAGGGAAGCTTACAACTCGCTGCTCTTGCTTGCTTCGGGCCTTCCTCGTTGCCGGGTCCTGCCTTTACGGAAACAGAAAGTAGGCAGGACCCGGCAGCGAGGAAAGCCCGAAGCAAGCAAGAGCAAGTTGTAAGCTGACCTGTCTCCTATAGCGAACCCATGCTCCGGGGCGTGTGCATGCCGACTTCCCTTCTCTTCCCCCCTTGGGACGTGACTTCCGGTTTCGGAGGAAAGCGGCATGCACATTAGAGACCCGCCGGGGAGCATGGGTTCAAGTCGCTTGCTGGCGTTAAAAACTTAAAAAAAAAAAGTCAGGCTCTTGCGATTCAGGCTGTGCCGAGTCAGCCCGGTAAATCTCCAAGCCGGTGAAAAGGGTTTTTTAAAAAATGTTGAGCAGAAGGCGGCAGCAGCAGGAGGATTGCGATCGAGATTACAGCCGGGAGTTCATCTAAATTAGCTGGGCGGAGCGCCCGGCTGAAAGGTCCTGGGGAGAACACTGCGTCTCGTCAGCTCTTAGCACCGCTTGTAGCATCTCCTCCCCCACCGCCACCCAGCAACTGAAGCACAACGAATCGGGCCAGGCCGCACTCACCCGGGGGGTGACTGGAGGATGGGGATTCCCCGCGCTGACTCGGCCCAGCCTGAAGAGCCGGCCGAAGCACAGAAATGAATGTTCTTGTTCGGTTCCCCCTTCCCTTCCCGTGGGCTGGCTTGCTGCAGCCGAAGGTTTTTTTAAAGTAAGGGAGCCGTTTTCAAAGCCGCCACCGCCGCAGCTCCTCTCATGAGCTGCACTTGCATCGGAAGATGAGAGAGGAGCTGCGGCGGCGGCTTTGTGGGTCCTGTAGTCTGAAGCTCGATCCGACGCGCTTGTGCAGATTAGAGGGACTGTAGGGGACGGAGAAAAACAAAACAATAGTTCGCGGATGCTCGGAAGTAAGGCTGGGGAGTCATGCATGTGCACTTCTGCGGCCACAGACCTACTGATCACGGAAGCACGCAGATAGGAGTGCGCATGCGCGGCTAGAGTTTTATATTATAGGATAATATTCTACTATGTATGCATTTTACTGTGTGCCCTGACTCCAACCACACGTGCACCCACCCTCAAACTGCACACCATCATGTTTTGGAACCATGTTAGAGAATAGCTGGAATACAGACATTTATGTGCTGGTATTCTAGTCATTTGTGTGTGTACTTAGTGCCTAAATGTTACTGCCTTTCTTATAGAATTACTCTCTATCTGTAATAAACCTAATGGTTGCATTATAGTTATCAAATTCTCTACATCCCTATTAACCCCATGCTGCACCACAGAAAGATTAAAAGCACCCACTAGGAGATGTTTTGACAAATTAACTTCGTCAGAGACAGTTGTACCTAACACGGCTAACAGGTCAACATGACTCACTGTTCCTGGTCTGAAACTTAATATGTCCAAGACTGAGCTGCCCCTCTTTCCTCCTAAACCCTCTGCTCCTCCTCCTCCTCCTTTCTCCATCTCTGTAAATAATACTGTCATTGTTCCAGTCTTCTCTGCTCGCAACCTTGGAGTCGTCTTTGATTCTGATCTCTCATTTTCTACGTATATCCAACAAACTGCTAATACCTGTCACTTCTATCTCTTCAATATCACCAAAATTTCACCCCTTCCTCTATGAGCACACTACTCGGACCCTTGTCCAAGCTCTCGCAACCTCACGCTTAGAGTACTGCAGTGTCACCTCTCCGCCTTGCAATCTGTGCAAAACTCTGCTCTGCGACTCATCTTCTACCAACCTTGCTACACTCATGTCACTCCTCTCCTTAAGTCACTTCACTGGCTCGCTATCTGCCATTGCATACAGTTCAAGATCTTATTGCTGACCTACAAGTGTGTTCCTTCTGCTGCCCCTCAATATCTCTCCTCACTTCTCTCTCCTTATACCCCTCCCAGAGAACTCCGTTCCTCAGATAAGTCACTCTTAACGTTACCCTTCTCCTCTACTGCTAATTCCAAACTTCGTTCCTTTCATCTATCTGTCCCCTATGCCTGGAATAAATTACCTGAGTTTGTCCGTCAAGCCCCATCCCTTGTTTAAAAGCAGACTGAAAACCCACCTTTTTGATATAGCTTTCATTCCTTAACCCTACTCCTCTGCCCTCCAACCCAGCCAGCTGATTAACCGTTCCCCTTAACTGTATCCATGACATCTTGTTTGTCTGTCGTGCCTGTTTAGATTGTAAGCTCTTTCGAGCAGGGACTGTTTTCTTACTCTTTGTGACTGTACAGCTTGCGTGTGTCTGATAGCGCTATAGAAATAATTAATAGTAGTAGTAGACACAAAGACAAATTTATTTTGTACTATCAATATATCTATAACCCTTTCAGCTACAGGCTCGTCCGAGTTGAACCTTAAATCTTTTATAGTCCTAATTAGTACCCCATGGGATTGATTAAAAGCATCAAACTCATGTGCACTCAGCTGATTAGTTAATAATAATAATAACTTAATTTTTCTATACCGCCATAGTCAGATGACTTCTAGGCGGTTCACATCGACAGAAGGCTGGACATTCAGCGAATTACAAATGCATGAGGGGGAATGTTACAGAAGAAAAGGGTAGTAAGGAGAGGAAAAGTAAGAGGGGTTGTAAGGGTAGGAAAGTGAGAGGGGTTGCCTGAGAGATTGCTTCGGGTTTGTAGGGGGAAAAGCGTGGTGAGTGAAGGTCGGTCTGTTTAGGTGATAAATTTGTCAAACAGAGTGGTTTTGATTGATTTTCAGAATGCGTTGTAGGTCTGTCTGGTTTTATTTATGTAGTTTCTCAGCCAGGATTGTTGTTTGTTAGCTTGGAACATGAAGGTTCTGTCAAGAAAGGATTTGTATTTGCAGCCAGTGATTTTAGGATAGGCGAAGATGTTTTTGCTTCTGGTTGTTCGTGTGGGTTGTGTAGAGTGAAGTGTGTTTGCAGGTAGGAAGGTGCTAAACAGATGCATGCAAATTTGAACTGTATTTGCGCTTCTATTGGTAGCCAGTGCAGTTTTTTGTAGTATAGGCTAATGTGGTCATTTTTTCTCATAGAAACATAGAAACACAGAAGATGACAGCAGAAAAGGGCTACAGCCCATCAAGTCTGCCCACTCTGCTTACCCACCCTCTGTCTATGCCCTAATGACCCAATTTCCTTATCTTGACCCTCGTAGGGATCCCACATGGGTATCCCATTTATTCTTAAAGTCTGGCACGCTTTCTGCCTCGATCACCTGCACTGGAAGCTTGTTCCAATGATCAACCACTCTCTCTGTGAAGAAATACTTTCTGGTGTCGCCATGAAATTTTTACGCCCCTGAGTTTGAGCGGGTGCCCTCTTGTGGCCGAGGGTCCCTTGAGAAAGAAAATATCATCTTCCACTTCGACACGTCCCGTGAGGTACTTAAATGTTTCGATCATATCTCCCCTCTCCCTACGTTCCTTGAGAGTGTAGAGCTGAAATTTGTTCAGTCTCTCTTCGTACGAGAGACCCTTGAGCCCCGAGATCATCCTGGTGGCCGTCCGCTGAACCGATTCAATTCTGCGCACACCTCAGTCCGAAGATTAGGCAAACTGCAGTGTTTTGTACTAATCTCAGTTTCTTTATTGTTTTTTGTGGAATACCCAGGTAGACGATGTTGCAGTAGTCCAGGGTGGATAGGATCAGCGATTGTACCAGTAACCTGAAGGATATTATGTCAAAGTATTTTTTAATAGTCCTTAGCTTCCATAGTGTATAAAAACATTTTCTCACTGTTAAGTTTGTGTGGTCAGCCATGGTCAAGTGCGTGTCTAGTGTGATACGCAGAATTTTTATGGTTTTGGAAATCGGATATTCGTGGTCATTTATTTTTAGTGATGTTCTCGTTATTTTGTCATTGGGGCTTGCCAAGAAGACTTTTGTTTTCTCTGTGTTTAGTTTCAGTTTGAAGTTGGTGGTCCATTTTTCGATTTCTATCATAATGTGTGAGAGGTTGTCTATAATTTCAGTTGAGATGTCATTTAAGGGGATTAGGATGGATATATCGTCTGCATATATGTAGTGCTTTAAGTTTAATTTTTGTAGTCGGTGACCTAGGGATGCTATGTAGATGTTGAATAATGTAGGTGATAGAGGGGAGCCTTGGGGTACCCATGATGGGTTTTTCCATGGGTTGGAGTGATTTCTGTTGCTGGCTACTCGGTAGGATCTGTTAGGAATTCTTGAAACCATTTCTTTACCTTTCCCAAGATTCCCATTGCATCAAGGCATAGTACCATGATTTCGTGATCTACTAGGTTGAACGCACTGCTAAGGTCTAGTTGCAGAATCAGTGCGCTTTTGCCTTTGCTGAATAGATCATAGAGGTGGTTTAGTATGGAGGCTATGACCGTTTCTGTGCTATACTCTTTCCTGAAATCTGATTGATGTTCGCTGAGGATGTTAAATTTGTCTAGGTAGTTTACTAGTTGGAGGTTGACCAATCCTTCTAGTAGTTTAGTGAAGAAGGGAATGCTTGTTATGGGTCTGTAGTTGGATGTCAGTGCTGTAGAGGTTTTCTGATCTTTGGGGATAGGCGTAATCAGTATGCGACCCATGTCTTTGTTTAGTGTTCCGTTTGTAAGGGCCGTTGTTAGCCAAGTGAATAGTTCCATTTTGAATTCTGGAGGGGCAATTGTCATGATTTTAGGGGGACATTCGTCGAGTAGGCAGTTTGATTTGTTGTATTTGTTGAATAAATTTAGGAACTGATGCCAATTTGGGAATTCGAAGTGGTCCCAGATCATGTCTGCTCTGGTATTCTGGTTGTGGGGTTCGAGATATTGGAGGATATCGTTTGTGGGTGTGGGTAGAGTCGTTCTTAGGTCTGTGATTTTGTTTTTAAAAAAAATTGGCAAGGGCTTGGGCTGATGGGGTGCTCTCGTTGTCCTTTTTCAGGATTTTTGTTATGTCTGTTAGTGTTTTTACTAGTTTGAACAATTCTTTGCAGTTTATTTTTTCTGTACCTATTTTTTGTGCGTAGTGTTTTGTGCGTTTTTCTCTGATCATATTTTTGTATGTTTTCATTTTTTGTTTCCAGGTTGTCTTATCTGTTTCTTTGTTTGTTTTTTTCAGATTCTCTCCAGCTTTCTTAATTCCTGTTTATTGGTTAGTAATTCTGAGTCAAACCATTCATTTGGCGATCTATTTTTCTTTTTGTATGTTTGGTAAGGAGCTATTTGGTCTAATAATTCTTTACTGAATTTTTTCCATCTTGTAGGGAATTCCTGTATTTCATCGGTTATAGGGCGACGCTCATAGTGGGCCCAGAATTGAGTTGGGTTTATAGTACCTTGGCTGGTTATTGTTTTCGGTTGGAAATTCTGTTTTTTCAAGTGTAAGTGGAAATTGCCAATATAGTGGTCCGACCAGATACATTTTTCCCAGGGCCATGTATAGTATTGTATTTTGGGGTCTAGGATTTCTTTTTGAGAGAAGGTAACTATGTCAAGTTTGTGGCCTTTTTCATGGGTTATTTCTGTGTCTGGAATAGGGAAGTCGAGTGACATTAGGAAGTTGGCAATTTCAGTTAGTTCTGGCTTTCCCTTTTGTTCTAAGTGAATGTTTATGTCCCCTAGTAGTAGATTGTACGGGCCTTTTAGGGTATTAACGGTTAGGAATTCAAATAATTCTTCTCTGGTGTTTGACCGCTTTTTGTGTGGGATATAAAATAGAGTTGTTGTCAGCGAGTCTTCTAATTGAGCATTAGTGATTTTGCAAGTTAGTATTTCTAGGTTTTCTGAAGTTTTGGAATCTGTCTTGGTGTAGTTAAAGGGTTCTTTTAGTATAATCGCTAGGCCATCTCCTTTTTTCCAGCTTCTTGATAATGGGAGTATTTTTTATCCCTGTGGTAGGATTTCTTTCATGATAACATCTGTGTCAGAGACCAACCATGTTTCTGTCAGGAATAGAAAGTCAGGTTGTGTTTGTAATATCCAGTCATATATTATGTGTGCTTTGTTTCTCACAGAGCGGGTATTCAGATAGTATCCTTTAATGTTATCGTAGTTGGTTGGGGTTGGAGTTTCAGAGTATGTCTCAGAGAGTTTTTTTAGGATTCTGTTATTGGTCTTGTTTCCGAGTGGTTTGCGGTGTTCGCAGGTGGTGTTTATCACTGGGATTAGAAGTGGGCCTTGTTCTGGAAGGTTTTTATGGAGTTGTGGGGAGTTTGTTGCTTTGGTTAGTTTGACTGGTCTGTGCCAAGAGGGATAAGTGTAAATAGGTTGAGGGGATTTGTCTTCGTTGCCCCAGCATCTAGAGCAGATTAGGTACAATATTCCTAGGAGTAATTGGTGTTTGTTAAAAATTGCCATGTTGTGTGAGGTATATTACTGCCCATAAGCCAGGATTCCATAATGCACAGTATATCAGACTTCCAATTGGTTAGAACAACCATATCCAGAGCTAACGATTATCTGTCTTTGTCAAAGGAGGCCACGATTCACAATAAACAATCAGCACTAGTGCCAAACAGAGAATATGGATAGCTTACATATATGTGTTACATCTTATATATGTGTTACATCTTAAAAACTCCAGAAGGAAGCTCTCTTTGGCACAAGTGTTATGGCAAACATTAGCAGTAAATTTGAGAGACTGAGATCATATTCCACATGCCCTAGTTTAGGAATGAGGTTCATTTCTGTAAAAGTATGCTCAAAACTAACCCATTTAGAGAAACTGCCCCTTGAAAGTACCCTATACAGTCGTTCATAATTACAACCATCCTGTATATTACTAGTCAATATCCAGTTTAAAATCTATCCAATTTACCCCAGGACACCCAAGGTACATACAAATAACCCTTTGATGTGGGGCTTTGGCAAGGGTCTGCCAGTGAGCAGGACTATCAAGGGCCTGTTCCTTTGAAAAAAAAAAGGTGGGAGGAGGTATCAGCCCAGTTTGGTAATGTCCCCTGGTAAAATTGCTGCCTAAGCATACCAGCTGCTGCGCTCCTTCTGTCTGAGGTCAGTATCCCAGAGCACAGGCTGGGAAAGCTCTGCAGAGGGATAGGAAACACAGTGCAAAGCCCCCTCTGCAGTCTGCTTCATGTTCCAAAGGGCCTACTCCTTTGTAAGGGAAGCATCAGCTTGATGCGGTGATGTCCCCTTACAAGGGGTGGGTCCAATATTACTGACTGCAGCAGACCCTCTGTGGGCTGTCAGTATCTCACGCCTGCTGGTGGAGCTCTTCACCTGCCTCAGCAAGTAAAAGACACAGTTCAAAGCCCCCTTCTGCTGTCTGCTTCATAGCTATCTAAACAGTAACATAACCATTACCATAACTGAACACATCTCAGCCAGAATGCTGCCATTTATCTCAACAGAAGCAGTAAACAATTAGTATATCACATGAGGATTTAATCACACAGTACTTGTGTTTACTATGCTATAAATATGTTATCATACTTCAAAATATTGGCCAACATGGTTTTGAATGCGTCTATAAAAAACATTTGAAGAAGTTGACATTTTTCCCATGAAAAATATATTTTGAATTGACGTGAACCACTGTCCATAGTTAAAAAATGCAAACGAATGGAAGATTAAAATTCAAATAAAAATAAAGTAAAAACAAACAAACCACCCAATAACATTAAAAGGATTTTACCATAAACATCTGCCCCATGATCATAGACCTTATCCAGGCAGGTGCCATCTCTCGTATCCCATACTCGGATTGTGTAGTCCCAGCTCCCTGAGATTAATAAGTAGGGGATTTCTGTATTCCACATCAGCCCACGTACTGGTGAGGTATGCCCACTAAGAACACTTATGCAAGCATCTTGTGTATAATCCCATATTCTTACAGTACTGAAAAAAAGCAAAACAAGAATTAGATCAGTCAATAAGTAGTACAATATTGTTGCTAATATGACCACAAATGTAAGACACTATGGCCCAAATTCTATGAACGGTACTGATGTCGGCAGCTGCCTTAAAGGAGGTCATCAACTGCATGTCAATCACTCGACGGTTCTATTCGAATTGAAGAAAATAGAAATTTGTTCAAACAAATAATGATTATACAAGCCAGAGAACAAATTGATATCAAGTCAGATTGGACTAGTTTTTCGTGCCCTTACCGGGGTAGTAAATTCATAATTGGTCTTGGTAAAGTGACATGTGCTTTAAATATCTATTGTAAACTTAATTTAATTGTATTCAATAATTATAAAGTGCATTGAGTGCATAAACATAGTAACATAGTAGATGACGGCAGATAAAGACCTGAATGGTCCATCCAGTCTGCCCAACCTGATTCAATTTAATTTTTTTTTTAATTTAATTTTTTTTCTTCTTAGCTATTTCTGGGCAAGAATTCAAAGCTTTACCCGGTACTGTGCTTAAGTTCCAACTGCCGAAATCTCTGTTAAGACTTACTCCAGCCCATCTACACCCTCCCAGCCATTGAAGCCTTCCCCAGCCCATCCTCCACCAAACGGCCATACACAGACACAGACCGTGCAAGTCTGCCCAGTACTGGCCTAGTTCAATATTTAATATTATTTTCTGATTCTAAATCTTCTGTGTTCATCCCATGCTTCTTTGAACTCAGTCACAGTTTTACTCTCCACCACCTCTCTCGGGAGTGCATTCCAGGCATCCACTACCCATAAAGTAGAATTTCCTAACATTGCCCCTGAATCTACCACCCCTCAACCTCAAATTATGTCCTCTGGTTTTACCATTTTCCTTTCTCTGGAAAAGATTTTGTTCTACGTTAATACCCTTCAAGTATTTGAACGTCTGAATCATATCTCCCCTGTCTCTCCTTTCCTCTAGGGTATACATATTCAGGGCTTCCAGTCTCTCCTCATACGTCTTCTGGCGCAAGCCTCCTATCATTTTCGTCGCCCTCCTCTAGACCGCCTCAAGTCTTCTTACGTCTTTCGCCAAATACGGTCTCCAAAACTGAACACAATACTCCAAGTGGGGCCTTACCAATGACCTGTACAGGGGCATCAACACCTTCTTCCTTCTATGACTATGCCTCTCTTTATACAGCCCAGCATCCTTCTGGCAGCAGCCACTGCCTTGTCACACTGTTTTTTCGCCTTTAGATCTTCGGACACTATAACTCCAAGGTCCCTCTTCCCGTCCGTGCATATCAGCTTCTCTCCTCCCAGCATATAAGGTTCCTTCCTATTATTAATCCCCAAATGCATTACTCTGCATTTCTTTGCATTGAATTTTAGTTGCCAGGATTAGACCATTCCTCTAACTTCTGCAGATCCTTTTTCATATTTTCCACTCCCTCTTCGGTGTCTACTCTGTTAATCTTGGTATCATCTGCAAAAAGGCACACTTTTCCTTCTAACCCTTCAGCAATGTCACTCACAAACATATTGAACAGGATTGGCCCCAGCACCGAACCCTGAGGGACTCCACTAGTCACCTTTCCTTCCTTCAAGCGACTTCCATTAACCACCACCCTCTGGCGTCGGTCCGACAGCCAGTTTCTGACCCAGTTCACCACTTTGGGTCCTAACTTCAGCCCTTCAAGTTTGTTCAACAGCCTCCTATGAGGAACTGTATCTAAGGCTTTGCTGAAATCCAAGTAAATTACATCTAGCATATGTCCTCGATCCAGCTCTCTGGTCACCCAATCAAAAAATTCAATCAGGTTCATTTGGCACGATTTACCTTTTGTAAAGCCATGTTGCCTCGGATCCTGTAACCCATTAGATTCAAGGAAGTACACTATCCTTTCTTTCAGCAACACTTCCATTATTTTTCCAACAACTGAAGTGAGGCTCACCGGCCTGTAGTTTCCTGCTTCATCCCTGTGACTACTTTTATGAATAGGGACCACATCCGCTCTCCTCCAATCCCCAGGAATCACTCCCGTCTCCAGAGATTTGTTGAACAAGTCTTTAATAGGACTCGCCAGAACCTCTCTGAGCTCCCTTAGTATCCTGGGATGGATCCCGTCTGGTCCCAACGCTTTGTCCACCTTCAGTTTTTCAAGTTGCTCATAAATACCCTCCTCCGTGAACAGCGCAGAATCTACTCCATTTTCTCGTGTAACTTTGCCAGACAATCTCAGTCCTTCTCCAGGATTTTCTTCTGTGAACACAGAACAGAAGTATTTTTTTAGCACATTTGCTTTCTCCTCATCACTCTCCACATATTGGTTCCCAGCATCTTTTAGCCTAGCAATTCCATTTTTTATCTTCCTCCTTTCACTAATATATCTGGAAAAATTTTTATCTCCCTTTTTTACATTTTTAGCCATTTGTTCTTCCTCCTGTGCCTTCGCCAAACATATCTCTCTCTTGGCTTCTTTCAGTTTCACCCTGTAGTCCTTTCTGCTCTCCTCTTCTTGGGTTTTTTTATATTTCATGAACGCCAACTCTTTCGCCTTTATTTTCTCAGTCACTAGGTTGGAGAATCATATCAGCTTCCTTTTTCTCTTGTTTTTATTGATTTTCTTCACATAAAGGTCCGTAGCCATTTTTATCGCTCCTTTCAGCTTAGACCACTGTCTTTCCACTTCTCTTATGTCCTCCCATCCTAACAGCTCTTTCTTCAGGTACTTTCCCATTGCATTAAAGTCCGTACGTTTGAAATCTAGGACTTTAAGTATCCTGCGGCCGCTCTCCACTTTAGCCGTTATATCAAACCAAACCGTTTGATGATCGCTACTTCCCAGGTGAGCACCCACTCGAACATTAGAGATACTCTCTCCATTTGTGAGGACCAGATCCAATATCGCTTTTTCCCTTGTGGGTTCCGTCACCATTTGTCTGAGTAGAGCCTCTTGAAAGGCATTCACAATTCTCCCTACTTCTTTCCGAATTCCACAGAAGGAACATTCCAGTCCGCATCCGGCAGGTTGAAATCTCCCAACAGCAGAACCTCCTCTTTCCTTCCAAACTTTTGGATATCCATAATCAGATCCTTATCAATTTGCTGCGATTGAGTAGGAGTAGGGGTGTAGACTACACCCACGTAGATAGAAGTTCCATCTTCTCTTTTCAGAGCAATCCATATCGCTTCTTCCTCTCCCCAGGTCCCTTGCATTTCGGTCGCTTGGATATTGATCTTTACATAAGGAGCTTAAGAAAGGAAGGCACTTATCTTTTGTGCCCGACGGCTGCCCAACCGTTTCACACTCGGTTTCATCAGGGGCTATGCCTCCTTCAATTCATGCACCAAAAATTATTTAAAGAAACTCTTAATGAGCAAAAATCACCAGCACCAGCACAGCTTGGCACCCGTCCGTCTGGCCACCAATTTAAAGGTAGGGGGGGATTGGGGGTGGGGGGGGGATCGAGGGCAGACGGGCCTGGGATCCCTCCTACCCGTATTTTATTGGGAGTGGGGGGTAGGGGGTGTTTCCGGGCCAGGAGGGCTTGGGCTCCCTCCTGGCCCCATTGTAATCGGTGGGGGGGGGGAAAGAAGGGGATGGGGATCGCTGGGGCAAGAGGGCTTGGGCTCTCTTTTGCCCCCGATGCGGTTGGGGACGGTCGGGGCTGGCGGAGCAAGAGGGATTGGGCTCCCTTTTGCCCCCGATACTGTTGGGGATGTTCGGGGCTGGCGGAGCAAGAGGGATTGGGCTTCCTCTTGCTCCCGATGCTGTCGGGGACGGTCGGGGTGTCACCTGGCAGGAGGGCTTGGGCCCCCTCCTGCCCGATCGTAATTGCTGCAGGAGAGTTGGCTCATCTCTCCTGCCGGCGATAGTAATCGCCCACCCCCCTCCGAACCACGGCACTTTGGGGTGAGATGCCTTGCCACGATGCTCACCCCGAAGTGCCGCGGTTCGGAGGGGGGTGGGCGATCACCATAGCGGCAGGAGAGATGAGCCATCTCTCCTGCAGCGAACGTTGTAAGGGTATATTTTTTTATAAGCTTATTTTGCTATGTAAGAAATCACACAAAAATATTGTCTCTTTTTGTTATCTGTAACTATGACTACTGGCTGTGGAATTTCCCACCCCCCTCCCTGTTTCCATGAGAAATGAAACCTATCTTTCCCTATAAGCTACACCCATTATTAGCTTGTGACTGGGCATGTACAAAGGGGGGGGGACTATAAATATGTGATGTTGGTCTGAATAAACACTTCATCTTTCTTTGGCTATCTGTTTGTGTGTGTGTGTGTGTTTTCTGTCCCCGGATGCATCTGTAGTCAGGACAGCAGAACGAGGCTAATACAATTTGGGACCTATTCGTTTCAAACATTGCAGTAGGGGGTAGGCAGGTTGCTGGGGCCGCTGAGCTGCAGCGATCAGCTAGGCGGCCCCTTTTCGGCACTTATACCTGTTTTGACTTGGTCTAAGTCAAAACGTGTAAGTGCCTAAAGTTTTGGTTATACCTGCCTAAAGTTTTGGTTATACCTGCTGCACGCCTAGGTCTAGGTCGGCCACCTCCCGCCCATCGCCCGCCCTTTCCCCTCCTTTAAAAACGGCTCTTTTCGCTCTATGCATTTAGAGGCAGGGGAAAGGCCTAAGCTGGTTTTAGATACGTCTAAAACCAGCTTTGATTATGGGTACTTGGACGATCAGGCTTTTTGATCGTCCAAGTACCCATTTAGGCCACTTTTTAGACGTTTTTTTTTTTTATTATGATCCCCATAGCATTTTGGATATATATCTAGTGGTGCAAAAAACACATCACATATTACAAAGTATCTGAGCTTATGAGGTCGAGATTCAGTAGCAGAAGGGCAGACAAAATTAACACTAGTCAACTGCACTAAACTGGTTAAGATTGTGGTTGAATATCTGCTTAACTATGGACTCCTTTTACGAAGGTGTACTAGGGTTTTTAGCGCACACACAAAATGGCCGCACACTATATCGCGCAGTAGCCCAAAATCTACCACCTGCTGAAAAGGAGGTGGTAGCAGCTAGTGCACTCAGGAATTTAACGTGCGCTATTGCGCGCATTAAGGCCCTAGCACACCTTCGTAAAAGGAGCCCTATGTAAATGCATAAAGTCAATTATGTTAGATTTAGGTAAGCCATTTGTATAGATGGAACAGGCTACACAAATATAGGAGCCCTTTCAATAAGCTGAATTAGTAAATGGGCTTAGCGCGCTCTTTTGCGGCTCTGTCCCATGCGTTAAGACAATGTCTGGTGCAGCCATAAAAAAGCCTTTTTTTGTATTTGATTCATTTACAGCCATGCAGTAATGTTATCATTAGCATGCGACAATTAAATAAATAAAAACTTAGCATGGAAGCTCTTATCACCTTCTATTTAGGAGACAGTAGCTTTTTATGGAATAGTGTGAAAATACAGGAAAACATACCCATCGTCAGAGCCACTGCAAAGGATTCCTTCCCTCAGAGGAGACCACCTGACATGAAACACTTTGGCAGTGTGCCCAGCAAAAACCTTCAGGGGCTGATCGGAGCTAGTTGCTAAGTAATAGACTCTGACATTTTTGTCCTCACAGCCAGTAGCTATCATGTCCCTGAAAAATGGCAACAGAATGTTCAATTAAACTCAAATGTCTTCTCTCTTTATAAAATTCTGCATTTAGAGGGTCATTTTGAAACCTTTTAAAGCAATCAAACCGGTGTTTGTCCAGGGCTAAAACATGTAAGAAAATGGCAAACATAAAGAGATTGGGTTAGCTTAGGAAAGGGAAAGTAATCACACGGGTTTCATTTTGGCATCCTAACATGCATCATGTCGGTACTTTGCACTTGATTTAAAGCACCCACATTTTCTCACCAAATGCTTCAACAGGTATAGCTTGCAGAGGCTCCAGTTGATTCAGAATACTGCGGCTAGGTTGATTTTCAGCAAGAGTACATTTGAACATGTATCTCCACTACTGGTCAAACTTCATTCTCCAGGATACTGTTTAAATGTTCCTGTTTAACTTTCAAGATCCTATTTGGCGTATGTTCCTCACTTGTACCTCTTGCCTGGAACTTTCAAAGATTGGGTCTTGTTAGGACCACGCAAAAACGCAAACGGTCTTTTCCTTCTCTTAAAGGAATTGTTTTTACTAGTAAATTACAGAAATCCTATCCTTTCAAACTAACAGAAATATGGAATTATATTCCTCTAAGGTTAAGAGAATTAGGTTCATTTCAACTTTTTTGTAAAAATTTTAAAACATGGTTATTCTCTAAATTGTAAACTCATGCTCTTTTCTATATTTATTTAATTGGTGTAAACCGAATCGAGCTTTATTATATGAAGATGACCCGGTCTATAAATCTAAGTTTTAGTTTAGTTTAGTACATAGTAAAGATAACCACACCTAATATGTGCCAACTAGGATGAAAACTTGCATTGTAATCTTGTACTGATATTATGTATGTTTAACCTGCAGCCCCGTTCTGCGCTCTTTGGGAACAATGGAATAGTAAATGAATTAAATAAATAAATAAAAATTGTCCCATTGCATTAGTTTGCCTACAATTCAGATTAAATAATGCACTATCCATTTACCGCTCAAAGGTTTACATACTTCTCCTCAGACTATGTTGGGGCCCCAGTCCTGCGTTTTCTTTTCTGCTCTTAATTTATTGTTTTGTTGGGCAAAAGCAACTTTTTCTCCCTGCATATTCCAAGCAAGCAACCTTTCTCTTTGCTTGTGACCTGAGCTGGATCTCCAACAAAAAAAAGCCTCCAGTGATCTGCATCAATTGGATCATCAAAGGACATCAAGGTCAGAAACTGCAAATTATGAAACCATAATTACAATTCCAGGAGTTGAAGTTCTTATCTTTAACTACATTATCTCTGCATTTATGATATCCTGCTGAATCTCCATCATTAAAACTTCCAAATAATTTCACAGGAGTTAAAAACAGTCATTTGATTTATGTCTCCGGTGCACAGAAGTGCCTTGTTAGATATTAGATACTAGACTTTAAAAACTATTTTACCTTGCTTCAAGATTTAAAAGCACAAAATATAGATAGAATAGGCAATCTAGAAGCTTACCCTTGTCTGACCTTGTATCTTCAGAGAATCTCCTTCCTAGATTCTTCAAAAAGATTCAAGACTCTCATCAAGCACTGTCTGTGCTAATTGCTACCAAAGACAAACTAGCTTTTTGCTATACTGAATAGCTAGGGCTAGATTTACTAACCCTCCTATCCGTGTGCAATCCGTGTGCGATCCATATGCGATTGGAGGCAGGCCGACCGATTCGTCAACCATCTGCAGGCAAATGGGGGCGATCAGAGGCACACCCCCAGCCAACTGCATGGATCGCTAAAGCCCTGACTGTAGTGACAGGAGAAACAGCCTCCTGTCACTACTGTCAGGGCTTCTGCCAGCTTAAAAAAATTTTTTTTTTTAAATCAGGCAGATATTTTGCATGTATTACACACGCAAAATAACTGCTCGATTAAAATAAAAAAATCCCCCATCCCCCCGGAAGTGCCTCCTTCCTCCCCAAACCCCTAAAAAATGCCCCGGGCGCCAATGCTGCCCCCTCCCCCCGGATGCCCTGCCGAACACAAGGCAAGAGGGATGCCATCTCCCTCCTGCCATCGCAAACGCCACCTGGCCCGGCCCACCTCCCTCCCTGTAGTAGGTCATCCGGCTGGCCGTGCCCAGCCCACCCCCTCCCCGTACCTTTAGAAACGGTGAGAGCAGGAGGGGTGCCCATTCCCTCCTGCTCCTCAGGCCTCCCGAGTCCCGTGGTCTTCAAGAGAAGGAGGAAGGGCAAAAGTCCTCCTGCTCCTGCTGCTCCACCATGATACTGGCCTTAGGCCACGCCCCGATGCATCATCTGATGCATGGGGAGGGGCCTAAGGCCCTGTTTGGCTGAGGTGCCTCTGGCTCCTCCCTTGGGAAAGGCCTGGGGCGCCTCAGCCAATCAGAGACTTCCTAAGGAGGAGTCCTTATGGAGGGATTGGCTGAGGCGCCCCAGGCCTTTCCCAAGGGAGGAGCCAGAGACGCCTCAGCCAATCAGGGTCTTAAGCCCCTCCATCGGGGCGTTATCTAAGGCCAGTATCGTGGCGGAGCAGCAGGACTTTTGCCCTACCTCCTGCTCCTGAAGACCACAGGACTCGGGAGGCCTGAGGAGCAGGAGGGACTTGGCATCCCTCCTGCTCCCACCGTTTCTAAAGGTACAGGGAGGAGGTGGGCCGGGCCAGGCCCGGCCAGGTGGCATCTACGATGGCAGGAAGGAGATGGCATCCCTCCTGCCTTGTGTTCGGTGGGGCATCAGAGCACGGGGGGGGGGGGGTTCAAAACCACGGGCTGGCAATTATATAGAATATATAAAAAAGGTTTTAAAGGGCAGAAGAGGGCAGGAGAGTCAGCCTGGATAGAAGCGACTGGTCTTCAGCAGTCACTTCTTTTCTGATCGGCAAACCCAATTGATGTTAGCTAAAGTGTTTAGTGAATCACTGCCTTCCCAAATTTGCATGCCATTTTCCTCATTTTCCTGCATGGATCGGGAGGGGATCGCTAAACACTTTAGTGAATCGGGTCGGAGGGAAATCGGGTCACAAAGGGCTCGCAAACTGATTGGTACATGATTGATTTGCTTAGTGAATCGAGCCCTAGAGAGCTCTGCAATCTTACCTACTTTAAACACGAATGTGCTCTGGCTTAGTAAGATCCTCAAACATCCCAGTTATCTGGGAAAGAAGAAAAAAAAATAGACCCCAAATATCAGTCTACTTCTCTGATACTGCTAGCTGGATGTCCCACTGCCATCTGAAACTGAACATGACCTTATCTGTTCCCCCTGAGCCCACTTCTCTTCCCACATTCTTTTTTTCTGTGAATAACTCTCATCCTTCCTTTCTCCTCAGCTTGTAAACTTGTGGTCATCTTTGACTCATCTTTCTCGCTTTCTCTGCATATATCCAACAGACTGCTAAACCTGTTATTTTCATTTCTCTATAACATCAAAACATATCCCTTCCTTGCTGAGCACGCTACAAAAACCCCTTATCCACACTCTCATTACCTCATGCTTAAATTATTGCAACTTGCCACTCAGATGTCTCCTACATAACTCTCTCTCTCCCCTTCAATCGGTTCTAAATTCTGCTGCACAATGTACTCTCACTCGTGTTGCTACACTTGCATAACCCCTCTCCGCAAGTCACTTTGTTGGCTCCCTAGCCATTTCTGTATACAGTTCAAACTTCTCTGACTTACAAGTACATTCATTCTCCTCTTTTATCTCTCCCTATACTGCTGCCCAGGAACTCCCTTCATCAGGTAAGTCACTCCTTTCTGTACTCTTCTCTTCCACTGCCAACTCCAGACAGTTTCTTCCATCTTGCTGCGCCGTACGCCTGGAATAGACAGTACATCATTCTCTGTCACTGGCCTTATTCAAATCCACTCTAAAAGCCCACATTTTTTGAAGCTGCTTTTAACTCTTAACCCTTTATTCACTTGTTCAGCATCCACGCAGTTTTAATCATTCCCTTAGTAAATGTAACTCCCTAATCCCTTATTTGTTCTGTTTGTCTGTCTTGAATAGCTTGTAAGCTCTGTCAAGCAGGGACTGTTAAAGACATTACAAGTAGTAGTAGTAACATAGGGCTAGATTCACTAAGCAAACTGATTGTGTACCGATCGGTTTGTGACCCCTTTGCAACCTGATTACCCTCCAACCCGATTCACTAACTTCTGTTCCAATCATCCTCCGATCCGCGCATGCAAATGAGGGGGAATGGCATTCAAATGTAGGCAGGCAGCGATTCACTAAACAAAATGAGGGACACCGACTAGTGCTGCCCAATTCACGATTCGAATCAATTCAATTAAAAAAAATAAATAAATAAATAAAATAAAATAAAATCAGCCTCCCGATTCAATGACTGACCCTTCCCCCGTGCCTTCCTAAAGCAGGAGCTGCGGCGCTGCCTCTTGCTGGCCGTCCGCTGCCGCTCCTGCTTGAGGGGGGAGGGTCAGTCAGAAAGGCCTCCCCGCTCTTACCTTAAGGCTAATACGGCAGCCTGCAGGATCGCTGGTGTTATAGTGATCCCTGCTGCTTCTTGTCATCCTCAGTGGCACGTTCTCTCTGCTACATCCTGCCCCTGTTCTGACGTCAGGGGGCAGGATCGCGGCAGAGAGAATGTGCCGCTGAGGACGACAGGCAGCTGCAGAGTTCACTATAACACCAGCGATCCTGCAGGCTGCTGTTTTAGCCTTAAGATAAGAGCGGGGAAGATGCAGGCTTGTAGGGGGAGCAGGCGTTCACAGCGGGGAGGAGGAGGAAGAGTGTCTTTGCGGCGAGGGGGAGCAGGCCTTCGTGTGGGGGGAGCAGGCCTTCGCGGTGGGGAGGAGGAGGAAGAGTGCCTTCACAGCAGGGGGAGCTGGCCTTTGCGGGGGGAGCAGGTCTTCGCAGCAGGGCGCAGGCCTTCATGGCAGGGAGGCAGGCCTGTGCAGAGGGAGGAGAAGGAAGAGTGCCTTCATGGTGGGGAGGCAGGCCTGTGCAGAGGGAGGAGGAGGAAGGAATAAGAGAGGGGAGGGGAGATGCCAGACCTGGGTGAAGTGAAGGGAAGAGAGAGACCAAACTAAAAAGAGGGGGAGGAAAGCAGAGATGAGGTGCTGGCCTAATGGAGAGAGGGAGAGAGAAATGCAAGACCACAAGTTGAAGGGTACAAGAGGGACAGATACTGCTCCAAAGTAGGTGGGCAGGGTGCAGGATGGCAGGAGAGATAGTAGGAGAAAGCCTATACCTGGGGAAGGGGATACAGGAGGTAAGAAGAGAGAAAGAAGAAGCTGGATATGGGGAGAGATAAGATGCTGGGCATGGAGGGAGCATAGGAACAGGGACACAAGGGGGACAGTGCTGGAGAGAAGAATAGGGACAGGGACACAGAAGAGAGATGCTGGATGAAAGGGTAGTTGAGAAAAGGAGAGATGGTGGATCTGTGGATGGTGGGGTCCATTGCTGCAGCTGCGGGAGGATGGAGATGAACAAAAGGAAAGATGCCAGACCTCTGGGGGAGGAAAGAGAAACAAAAGGGGAGGACAGAGATGGAAGATGGATGGTTAGCACGGAGAAAGAAGAAAGAAGGAGAGCCTGATCAGAAGACAACCAGATCAACATGGGACCAACAAAAGGTAGGAAAAATAATTTTATTTTCTGTTTTGTGATTACAATATGTCAGATTTGAAATGTGTATCCTTCCAGAGCTGGTGTTGGATCGCGAACATGAGCTAGGATTTAACAGAGAGAGGAAAAGTATTTTTTGTTTGTTTATTTTGTTTACACTAGAAAGCTGCACGGGAACGGGGACGACGGGGATCCCGCGGGTTCCCCCTTCGGGTCACGGGGATCCCGTGGGGACACCCCCTAGGGTCGCGGGGATTCTGTTGGGACGCCTCTCGTGCTCTCGGGGATCCCATGGTGTTCAATGCCGTTCCTACCTTCCCTGCTGCGAGGCCTCGTCTTCCATTTTTTCCTGCCCTGCTGCAGCACACATAGCCAATCGGAAGTCTTCCCCAATGTCAGCGCTGACGTCGGAGGGATGGCTTAAGCAAAGCCTTCCCTTCCTCTGACGTCAGCGCTGACATTGTGAAGACTTTCGGTCGGCTGTGTGCGGCAGGGCAGGTAGGGAGAAGGCAGTGGCTTCCAAAGCTGGGGGGAGGTCCGCCCCAAGTGCAGCTGTGGGGGGGGGTAGGGGGGAGTGAGTGTGCACAGCTGGTCAGGTCCCCCGATCAACCGACAACAGGCCCGGCCGACAAACCTCCCTGCCCTGTAGCCGCGAATCTAAATTACCTTCTTACAGCAGCTTCAATACTCCAGCTGCTGTAAGAAGGTAATTTAGATCCGCGGCTACAGGGCAGGGAGGTTTGTCTGACCGGGCCTGTTCTGTTGTCGGTCGGGTGGGGAAGCGCCACAAAGGTAAAGGGCAGGGAGGGAGAAAGGAAGGAAAGGTGGAGTGGAGAAGAAAAGACGCTTAAGGGAAATGGGTAAAACTGAGGGGGGAGAAGGACGCTGAAAGCACTGGGGAAGACAAAGGGGTGGAGAAGGACGCTGAAAGCACATGGGGAAGACAGAGGGGGAGAAGGACCCTGAAAGGACATGGGGGGGGAAGACAGGGGGGGAGAAGGACGCTGAAAGCACATGGGGAGGACGGGAGGGGGGGAGAAGGACGCTGAAAGCACATGGGGAAGACAGAGGGGGGAGAAGGACCCTGAAAGGACACGAGGGGGAAGACAGGGGGGGGAGAAGGACGCTGAAAGGACATGGGGAAGACAGAGGGGAGAAGGACACTGAAAGCACATGTGGAAGACAGAGGGGAGAGAAGGATGCTGACAGGACATGGGGGAGAAGGACGCTGAAAGGAAATGGGGAAGAGAGAGTGGGGAGAAGACGCTGGCAGGGAAGAAGACAGAGATGCCAGACTATGGGGGGAGTGGAGGGAAGAAGATGGGTGCCAGATCAATTTGGAAGGGGGGAGAAAGGGAGAGGCACAGTAACAGAGTAATTGGAAGACGCAGAGAGAAGAGAGACAGTGGATGGAAGGAATTGAATGAGAACATGAGGAAAGCAGAAACCAGGCACCAAAGGTAGGGAAAAAAATTTTTATTTTTTTTTTTGCTTCAGGATAAAGTGGTATATTAGTTGTGTTGATAAAAATTTATAAACATTAGAGGCTCTGGTAGAAACCCGTTTACAAAGTATGTATTCTTCCCAATTAATATTTCCAAATTAATAAAGTCTTTTTGCTTATTTTTAAATGGGTTTCTACCAGAGCCTTTAATTCAGTAGCATAATTAAGTGAAATAACTATTTCTGAAGTTTATAGGGACGGGCGGGGACGTAGGGGATTCTTCGCGGGGACGGAGGGATTCCTCGCGGGGACGAGTGGGGACGGGTGAGAGTCCTCATGGGGACGGGTGGGACTTTGGCGGGGACGGATGGGGATGGGTAGGATTTCTGTTCCCTTGCAACTCTCTAGTTTACACCACAGGACCAGTATGGGTAAGAGAAGGCAAATAGGGTGAAGAGGCTATAAAATAAACCCAAATATCTCAACCCAAGTGGTTAAAGAAACCAATACTCATATGTCCAATAATTACCACTTCATGCAAGGAATACACAATGTATGTAACACAATGTTGTTACGAACCAGGGCCTCAAATTCGGAGCCTACGCTGGGCCTATGACTGGAGTATGGAGCTGTAAAAATATGCTGATCGTTCAGTCCATGATAGGACTACGCGTAGGCTCTGAATCTGAGGCCCTGGTTCGTAACAACATTGTGTTACATACATTATGTATTCCTTGCATGAAGTGGTAATTATTGGACATATAAAATAAACCCACCAGAATGTTTGGAAAAAACCACTCAATTGGGCAGGAAAATCGAATCGAATCGAAAAATCAATTCAATAGGCTGAATCGAATTGAATCAAAATTTTTTTTCCTGAATTGGGCAGCACTACTGAGGACAAGTCACTCAGGTCCTTTCCGACTACCCTGCCTTCTACCGCCCTGCTCTTTACCCTGCTTCTCTGCCACGATCTCCTGCTCTCAACCCCTGACTTTCCAGCTCTGTCTCGCCACCCTGCTCAGCCCCAAATCGCCTGCCCTTTTTTGTGGTAGCCCAAGGTTTTAACCCGCGGGTTTAAAGCGAGTTAAAAGCACGGGCTCGCAAAGTAGAAAAAACAGTCATCTAAATAAAGTTAAAAGAAATAAAACTAAAAAAGGTCTGCCAGGCACAAAGGGCCAGCGCATGCGCAGACCATCTACAGTCAAGGAAGATGATCTGTGTATGCTCAAGGACCGCTCTCTAGCGATCCGTGCGGTTGGTGGAAGGCGAGCCAATGATCGTCCCCATTTGCATACAGGCCTTTAGTGAATTCATCGGCCTGCCTGCAATCGCCCACAGATCAGACATGGAGAGGCAGGTTAGTGAATCTAGCCCATAGTAAATATCGGCAGATAAAGACCCCCATGGTCCATCCAGTCTTCCCAACAATGCGGCCAGAGTTAAATCTGGCACTCTGAACAGGTTCTAGCTTTTCATTATTAAATACTAGTACACTTAACCTCTATCTTTCTCTCAATCTCTCTGCTAATTCTGGGGCACAGTCCCACCTTCCTAACTACTGAAGTTGCCATTAACGAATGACATGGGGACAAATTTTTCCCCATCCCCGCAGGAACTCATTTTCCCGTCCCCACAAGTTCTTTCCCTGTCCCTGCCCCATTCCTGCAAGCTACGTCCTCAGCTGCACAAACCTCAAACACTTTAAAATCATAAGTGTTTTAAGACAGAGCTTACAAGAAAGGGGCAAGGACAGGGACAGCAACAAAACTCATGGGGACGGGACAGAGAAATTGAATTCCTGCGGCGATGGGGAAAAAATTGTCCCCATGTCATTCTCTAGCTGCCATCAAAGCCCATTCCAGCCTTGATCCTGATCTGTTTTTGCCACTTGCAAAACCCAAACTGTAGAAGTCTGCCCAGCACTAGTCTTAGACTCCTACTGCCTTTGACTGATATACCTGCTCTGTAGGATTATGCCACAGCATGAACTGCTGTTGATGTGCATAAATATAATCCATGCTATTAAATCTGTAGAAGTCAATAATATAAAGGCCTCAGTGCTTATGAATTAAATTCATTTCTGGTGCAAAGGATTTAGCAGGGTCTTGAAATTTTTAAAAAAGGAAACAAGGAAGAGAAAAAGCAAAATTGCTCTACAGGAGATTCAACTAAAAGATAACCTAGAGAGCCCCGAGTGAATCATAATAGACAGGAATACATTGGAAACAACAAGCAGTGTGGGATTAAGAAGTAGGTTATGAAACACTCAGAAGGTTCTTCCAAAGGAAAATGCAATTTCAAAATTCACAGGTAGCAGATAATGTTTGATATAAAAGATGTTCTGCATAAATGAAGAATGTAATTACGTACACACACGAAACACATTGACTAAATATGCCCACACAAAATGACAACTGACTGGATTTGTTATTAAAATTTGTGAACACCCATATGATATTGTTCCATACATTTTACCAAATACATTTTGGCCTTAAATGTTTCTAATTAACTCTTCAAGCCAATTAGAGTTGGTTATAAAAATACTAGTCTTTAAGCTCGTTACATTGTGTGTGTCTTTCTTTTTTTCTCTCTCTCTCTCCTTGGCCGCTTTCTATTTGTCTGTCTTTCTTTCTGTCTCTCTCTTTCCTTGGCTGTCCACCACCACCCCTTGCCTGCTCCCCCTATCCAGCAGTGGCCCTTCTCCTTCCTTTTATCTCCCCCGTGTCCAGCAGCACCCTTTCCCTGCTCCCCCTGTCCAGCAGCAGCCCTTCGTCCTTAGTTTTACGTCTTCCCTGTTCAGCAGCACCCCTTCACTTCTCCCCCTGTCCAGCAGCAGCCCTTCTCCCTTCGTTCTACCTCCCCCCTGTCCAGCAGCACCTTTTCCCTGCTCCCCCTGTCCAGCAGTAGGCCTTCTCCCTTCCTTTTACCTCCCCCCTGTCCAGCAGCACCCCTTACCTGCTCCCCATGTCCAGCATCTGGCTTCCTGGTTGTTCGCGTCTGCCCTCCTCTTCAAAGCAGCCTGCTGAGGTACGCGGCCGGCTGTAGCGAACCTCGCAGGCCACTCTGCACCTCGGTAGCACGTTCCCTCTGACGTGATCCCATGCGTCAGAGGGAACGTGCTACCAAGGTGCAGAGTGGCCTGCGAGGTTTGCTACAGCCAGCCGCAAACCTCAGCAGGCTGTTTTGAAGAGGTGCAGCAGCGGTGGCAGCGGTTTGTGAGTGAGGACGGGAGAGGGGAGTCGCCAGCGTTTTCCCTGCCTCTGTGTTCAAAAATGGAATTTGGCACAGACCCAGAGACAACGCTGTCCTAAGTGCGCATGCGCGCTTAGGGTTTTATTATAAAGGATAACACACATTTTAAAAAGACTATTCGTTTTTTCCATCTAATCTAGGTCAATGCTTAATATGAATTTTTGAAAATCAACTATAATGTATTCTGAGTTTCCCTCCCCCCCAAAGTAGAATAGTATTAAAGAAATCCCAGCACTGGACCTGTTTATTTAGGATAACCTGGGTTAGTTGCTAGCACTAAGGACATGATTTAATAAGTGTTTTCTCCTCATATAATGGAAAGAAACATTATTAAAAGCAAGTCTACACACAGTCAAGTATATCGTTGAATTAACTGGTGCCAGGGCCAGCCTATTACTAAGTGGACCAGGCATCTGACTAGGGCAGTACAATTACAGGGGAGATACCATGTTGCTATATAGCAGTCAAAAGACAGCAAAGAAGAAGCTTGGCTAGGCTTGAGTACATCTAGATGCTGATTCTGTATAGGACGCTGGTCTCAGCAGCCACCTAAGAAATAATTGAGAATCGCACACCTGTGTCCTAGACAGAATCATGTCTGTCTTTAAAAGCAGACGCCTTACTCTCTGATTCTCTAACCGGTGCCAGTTACAGAATTGCACCTGCTTGTTCAAGGGATCCCTTGCCATCGGCTGATCGTGGCAAGGGAATCCCTGATCAGCTGAGCTGGCAGGCTTCCCCTACCGTCTCAGCTGATCGGAAGGAAAATACCCCAGCCATGATCAGCTAAGCCAGCTGTGGCAGGGGACCCTCTAACACATACCGCAAAATTGGCAGGAGGAATGCCCACTCCCTCCTGCCGCTGACTCCCTCAGAAGCAGTGACACCCCCTAAAACAAAGAGTGGCAGGAGGGATGCCCACTCCTTCCTGCTGCCGACCCCCCACCCCCATCATGATTAGCAGGAGGGATATTCACTCCCTCCTGCCGACACCCTGCAGAACTTCCGACACCCCCAATCGCTGATGCCCCCCCAAAACATCAAGCTCTCCGTCACCCACAAACCTACCCCGACACCCCCCCATACCTTTTGGAAGAAAGTTCGGCCGGAGGGATTCTTACTCCCTCCAGCCAGCAAGCCCGCTTCTTCAAAATGGTGGGCCATCCCTTTCCCAGTGCATCCTGGGATGCACTGGGGAGGAGCCTAAGGCCTGACTGGCTCAAATGCCTAAGGCCTCTCCCATAGGGGCCTTTCTTACAAAAGGTATGGGGGGTGTCGGGGTAGGTTTAGGGGTGTAGAGTGGGGGTCTGGAGGTTTTGGGGCGATGGGGGGCTTGATTTTTGGGGGCATCAACGGTTGAGAGGTGTCGGGGTTCTGCAGGGTTCTGGCAGGAGGGAGTTCCAGTGGGTGTTAGCAAGAGGGAGTGGGCATCTCTCCTACTGGCTTTCAACGGGGAAGGGGAGAGTCACTGCTTATGGGGGGTGTCAGCAGGAAGGAGTGGGTATCCCTCCTACTGGTTTTCAACGGGGAAGGGGGGGAGTCACCGCTTCTGGGGGGTGTCAGCAGGAAGGAGGCATCCCTTCTGCTAATCATGATGGAGCCTGTCGGCTCAGCTGATTGGGGATTTCTTTGCCGTGAGCAGCTCAGCCAGCTGCGTCTACTTTTAACTTTGGAAATGTAGGCCAGCATTTTGCAGGCCCACATTTCAGGCCCCTATAATGGGAAAACACCTTCAGTACAGACTTATCTAAGTTCAGTCTCTGAAGGTCGCAAACAGGCTGTATTTTCAGAGCATCCCTACTGCAAAAGCATAAGATATCTGCATGTATACTACATCCACTGAATGCAAATCTTATCTCATGCATATACAGTAGGGATATCCTGAAAATCTGGCCTGTTTGTGGACCTCAAAGACTAAACTTAGACAAGCCTGCTTTAATAGATAGATCCCTTCATGTATCTCATAAATGACTTTATTAAATCCAAAGTATGTCTGTCTGTCTGTTTGTAGGTATGTATTTATATCATTCATTCATTTTATATGCTGCAAACTTATTAAGGGGTTCATTTTCAAAGCAGACAAACACACTAAGTACCATAGGTTTCTATGTGTGTCTAAGTGCTTTAAAATTAAGCCCCAAAATCTCATATAGTTTACACAATAAAAAATTTACAGCAGAGAAACTGGAACTCTCCAGTAGGCCTCAATTTCACACATCCCCCTATCCTTCCCCATACACAACCCTAAATAGCCAGGTTTTAAACTTTCTATGAAAACATGCCAGTGAGCTATCATAAGGTAAAAAATTAATATGGAAGATAAAAAAATCTGATTTAAAACTCTAACACAGATCTTCAGGGCACACTTATTAAACTGGTCCCCAGGTGATTAAACCATAGCCTGAGATGTCCTAACCCTCGTGCTCCTTTCTTTCAATTAAGTTAGGAAATACTATACTAGTATCAAGTGGCAGCAAAGAACTGGCCTCACAGCAAGCTGCCTTCAGATTATTTCCCTGTGGAAAGCCCAGCAATATAACAGTGAGTTCAGACAAAGGTGAGGGGCAGATGGAAGTTTCATTACATATCATAATTGCTTCTGTAGAACTGAAGGGAATGGCGGTCTCCAAAGGAGACATCAGATTGCATTTCAGGAGCAGACATACTGGTACAAAACCAGTATATTACAGAATAAACAGGGTACAATGATATTTGTCTGGGGCAGGGGCTACTAACTAGAAATGCCCAAAGTAATCAAAAAAGAGTTTCTAAACATCACAGCTTGAACCCTCTACTGGTAGTATTGCAAGACTACTGCCAGGGGTCAGCAGCAACTTTTTGAAGATGGCAGCTGCTGAGGCAGGACCAAGTGAGGATCACTCCTGTCCCCATTGTTCCTGGGAACCCCTGGGGTGAATCATGGACAGAGTATGTGGGCACAGGGAGGGGAGGGGAGGGAGCTAGCTGGAAGGCCGCTGCTATAGGCAGCTATGATACATTGGGAAGCTGGCTGGCTGGCTGAGAGCTGTGGAAGAGGGGGGGGGGGGGAAGTGTGTTTCCAAAATTTGCTCAGGGCACCACAATTCCTTGAGCTGGGCCTGGCCAGAGCATAGGCTGTGTGGGAGGCTGAATAGGGGTGAATAGAGCATAAGGGGATATTTTATTAACATTTTGGGCCTTCTCAGTTCCAGGTTGTCTATACATATGAACATCATTCTTTATTCTGCTTCCTTCCCTCATAACCTTTTTCTTCAGAAAGGCCTGCATTTCTAAGACAGAAACCAAGCAGTCCTCACACCTTGTCACATGCCTTGTTTTCATGACTTCAGACTCTCACAACCCCTTTCCATGCAGGTCTCTAGGCTTAGACTCCCTAACACTGGAGCTCCATCTGTTCTACAAAAGGGCTAAAGTATGGCAAGCTGTTTCCCTGGGCTTTTTTAAGAGGAGTATGTGGCGCGGTGGTTGAAGCTACAGCCTCAGCACCCTGGGGTTGTGGGTTCAAACCCCGCACTGCTCCTTGTGACCCTGGGCAAGTCACTTAATCCTCCACAGCCCCAGGTACGTTAGATAGATTGTGAGCCCACCGGGACAGACAGGGAAAATGCTTGAGTATCTGATTGTAAAACCGCTTAGAAAACCTTGATAGGCGGTATATAAAAAATCCTAATAAACTTAAACTTAACTTAAACTTACCTCCCGATATTACTCCCCTTAATGGCAGGAGTTCCTGAGCCTTCTTTTGGTTTAAATTTAGCCCGGTGATTAGAAGTCTAGGGAGGTTTTTCCCCCCCCCCCCTTTGGGTTTTCTCCCTAGCTAATTGTTTCTCTGGTGTGGACCAGTGATAATCTATAAGTCTCCCTTTTCGAAGTCTTGCTACTTCAGGGAGAAATATCCTGTGGATTTTGAGGTCCATTTAATAAATACTGATTAACTTTTTAGACTCTGGAACTCATGACATTAAGTGTGACACTCAATTTTTTTGCTTGATTACTGGATAGTAAGAGTGTCTTTAGCTCTCAATTGTATATTATGATAGCAAAGGATACAGGTTAGGAAAAATAATACATGTTACTCCAGTCTTGCACACATCCTGCCACCTTCTACAGCAGTCATCATACATATTGGTTAGTATAGCTCACTGAGGGACAAGATGCCCCACAGTCTCCTTCCTTTCTCCACTGGCTGGTAACAGCAGTGGTTGTGGTGGGGGAGTGAGTGGGTTGTTGAATGCATTTTAATTTATTTGGCATAGTACATACTTGTACGTATGAAGCAGTTTTATAAAAGGCTCTAGTATTGGTTCCCAAGCTCTAGCATCGGCTCAGTGGCTGCCCGTAGCCAAACTCTGTGTCTTCAAGGGTCTGATTCTGGCGTTCAAATCTTTGCATGACATGGCGCTGGGCTACATGACGGCAAAGTTTCCTCCGTACATGCCGAACAGGTCCCTCCGCTGCCAGACCACCTCAACTGCAAACCACCAAACGATATTCCTGCACCCACTTTATACTGAGCCACTGGAATCGACTGCCCCGCCTTGAAGGACTTCGCAACTTTAGGAAAGCCGTAATAACACCTAACTCCCCCACCCATGACCAACAGATTACAAACAAAGTATATTGGTACTAGATCCCAGTATGTGTCGCATTAGGACAAAAACTTGAAAAATCTTGCACTGTAGCTATGGCAAATTTAGTATGTAAACTATACATTATGTACAGTCATGTGAAAAAATTAGGACACCCCATGAAATATTCAGTTCTTTCTTAAGAAATGTTCACATATCAATGTCAAATCTTTTTTTTAAATTTAATTTATTACATTACATTACATTAGTGATTTCTATTCCGCCATTACCTTGCGGTTCAAGGCGGATTACATCCAAACTAAAACAAGAATTACATTCAAAATTTGAAGGAATAGAATAAGCGATGAGATAAAATTTTAAGATAATAAAAATGTCGGGTAAAAAAAGTTATCAACGGGAAGTAGAAGTTTTTAGGAGATAGGAATAGGATGAATTAAGGGTTTTAGATAACGTTTGGTAAATAGAAGAGTATTAGAGAGTATTAAGGGTATGGAGAGTGTTAGATGTTGGATTGGGATTGGTCATGCTGGATAGGTTTTATGTATTTAGTGAAGAGTATGGTTTTGGTATCTCTCTTGAAGGTTTTGAAGTTTGTAGTTGAAGATAACAGAGTGGTGATTTGTCTGTCCAGTTTAGCTGCTTTGGAGGCTATAAGGTTGTCATAAAGTTTTTTTCGTTTGACATTTTTGGATGATGGGTGGGAGAATAGTGAGTGGGTTCTTCTGTGTCTGGTTGAGGAGGATTGATTTAGTCGGTTATTCCAGTAAGTTGGGCTTTCTCCGTTGATAGCCTTGTAAAGTAAGCAGTAGAATTTGAAGTGCACTCTCGCTTCTATAGGAAGCCAGTGCGAGTCATGGTATGCCTCTGTGATATGGTCATTTTTTTTTTTTTTTTTTAAATCTCTGGAAAAGAAAGTAATGTAATTACAGGTAAACAACAAAACCTTTCCTTGATTTACTCATGAAACAGATATCCACAAAAATGTGTATTCTAACTAAGTAATAAATTAGGACACCCTATACCCTAATAGCTAATGTTACCCCCTTTGGCCCATTGGTCTGAGGAAAGTTTGGCCCACTCCTCAATGCAGAATTATTTCAGTTGTGAGATGTTTGATGGGTTTCTTGCATGTACAGCCCATTTCAAATCACCCCACAGCATCTCAATGGGATTAAGATCAGGCTTTGACTCGGCCACTCCAGGATTCTCCATTTCTTAGTTTTCAGCCAATCCTTGGTGGATTTACTGGTATGTTTTGGGTCATTGTCATGTTGCAGGGTCCAGTTCCGCTTCAGCTTTAATTTTCTTACAGATGGTCTCACATGTTCCTCAAGCACCCTCTGATACATGGTAGAATTCATGGTGGATCCTATGATGGTGAGCAGGCCAGGTCGTGCTGCAGCAAAGCATCTCCAAACCATGACACTTCCACCTCCATGCTTCATAGTTCGTATGAGGTTCTTTTCCTGGAATACTATATTTGGTATGCGTCAAACATGTCCTCTTTTCTGGTGTCTAAATAATTCAATTTTAGACTCATCTGTCCTTAGAACACTATTCCAGAAGTCTTGGTGTTTGTCTACGCTCTCTCTGGCAAACTTCAGTCTTGCCTTGATGTTTCTCTTAGATAGCAAAGGTTTCCTCCTTGCACACCTCCCATGCAAATTAAATTTGTTCAAACTCTTTCTGATTGTAAAGGCATGCACTTTCACATATACAGCTGCTGAAACACACATTCTCAGATGGCAGTCTGTGATTGTTGTGACATTTACACCGATGCTTCATCGTAAAGAAGCGGCATGCCTGCTGTGAGTTTTCCTCGTATTTTCTCCTTGATTGATTCACTGCAAAGTGATCATTATGTTGGCGTAACTCTCCCCAGTTATGGTTGTCTTTTGTAGCATGAACTCCAGAAGCAAAAGTCCTTCATCATCCCAGAAGACCGTTGCCATGTCTTTACCTGCAGATTTTTCTGTCTTGACCTTTTTTGGGGTGATGGATAACTTTTGCTTCTGCTGCATTGACTCCATTTTGAACTCAGGATCTCTGTGGTCTTCACAGAGCATCTCCAAGTTCTCCTGATAGCACTGGAGCCTCGTGGCCTTCTGACATGGCATCAGCATTCTTGGAACTTATCTTGCACTAATCTTGGACATGCCCAACTTTTCATGAATTATTTTCCAATCTGTACCTGCCGAGAGAGATGCCCGTTTCTTCCTTTATTCGGGAAACCTTAATTCATGTCTGACAAGATTAAATCCTTGACTTTCTTGCACATTTCTATGGAAGTTGCTTCAACAGGCCATCCAATGTGAGGGTCATCTTCAATGGACTCTCTACCCCACTTAAACTGCTTGCTCCAAAATTTTACTTTGTAGGATGATGGAGCAGACCCACCACAAACTGCAGTCATGCGTTCATGGATCTCCTTTGGCTTTTTCCTTTCTTTTGTGAGAAATTTTATCAATGAACGGTGCTCCAAATCTAGCAGTTTCTTGATTCGCATGGGTCTCCTGGCATCCTGTCTCTTGGGATATTAGACTTGCACTGAGCTGCAACTGTGCATGAGTAACCTTGAAACATGTCACAACATGCATAGATTTGTTTCAACATGCTTGCTACTTAATTTCATACTCAGGTAGATAAATGAGCGTCCCTCGTATGTTGTTCTATAGAATAGGCACCATATTACAGAACTGCCTCTTGAACGTGCATGTTGATAGTATGGGCTATATACACATATAAGTAGCTCTGTATACAAACATTTATTTCTATTCCTGGGTGCTACAATTTAGGCACCCAACCTATGTGAGTATCGAGCATATTTTATAAGAACAGTTATGCACGTTAAGTACTCTGCGCCCGCTTATGCCATGTCTTGGCAAGTATAAGTGGGCAAATGTAAATGTGAAGCTTTAGTGCATACTTACAGTATTCTGTAACTTACTTGCATAAGTGAGAGACGTGCCCATGCTCCTCCCCCATGTGAATGATCCTTGCATTTATGTGCTATGGCAATTGTGCAAGTAAGTTATAGAATACTGTTATGCACAAGGAAAGCACTTATGTGCAACATGTAACTGCTTGTTTTCTATAAGTAACAAGTTGTCTGCACCTAATATTAGGTGCCTGTTATGGAACGAGGCAGGTGTATGTGTATGTTCCCACTGTGATGCTACTTTGTACATTTACACGTATAAAATAAATCTACTTATAAGAGAAGAGATTATTAGTAACATCACAAATGATGGTAGATAAAGATCGTAAGCAGATAATGTGATCCCAATTATACAGTAGCTAACTAATAGAACCATCACAGATCCAAACCAGCAACAAGATAGTTCAAAAAGAAATGCTTTTTTGAACCAGGTTATTTTGACTTATCTAAATCTAGTTCTTCAGGATCTTTGGAAGACTGAAAAAACAAAATAATGTAGAAAACTATATTTTAATATGTCCAAAAAAACAATGGACAGCATTGAAGTAGTTACGATCATGTACGGATCTGATTTTTAATAGAACAGATAAGGGAGTTGCTACAGTTGTTCTGACTTACATAAGCTCTGAGCTAAAGATATTCAGGAATAAAGACTTGCAGATGAATGAATGCTGCATATTTAGGTGGTGGAATAGTCAATTGTGGCTGAAAATAGGAGCAGAGACACTCAACAATGGAAAACACAGGCATACAGGTACACTTGCTCCAAACATCTTTATGCAGGTCCTTGAGAAAACAGTATCATGAGTTTCCCTCTGACATTGCGACGTCACAGGGAGGGCTTCCGGGTCGGCTGCGGGGGGCATGCATGAGCTGCCGCCCGCAGCCCCGAGCGAACACCACAGCAAGGAGGAGGGAGCCGGAAAGAAGGCAATCATCCAGGGGTGGCAGAAGGAGGGCTTCCGGGTTGGCCGCGGGGGGCATGTGGGAACTGCTACCCACGGCTTTAAACAAGCACTGTGGCAAGTAGGAGGAGAAAGCCAGCATGAAGGTAGGCACCCACGGCACAAAACGAACTAAAAAGAAGATTGGTTGGTTCGGCTGTGGAAAGAGCCCCAGTGCCCCAGTTCTGTCATGTTTACGTCGGTCGCTGGCAGCCGTAGCAACGAATCGTCTGAGTCTCCATTATATCCTATGGGGAACTTTGCTTTGATAAACGAGCGTTTTGGATTACAAGCATGCTCCTGGAACGGATTATGCTCGTAAACCAAGGAACCTTGGTTTACGAGCATAATTCGTTCCAGAAGCATGCTCGTAAATCAAGTTACTCGTATATCAAAGTGAGGCGGGAGCTTGCTTTCACTCTCACAACCAGCAGAAAGGGTAAGGAGCGTGTTTGAGAGGAAGGGCGTGCGGATGCCGCTTTCAGCACAGGGATGCGATGCGGTCCTCACGGGGGGGGAGGGGCGATGCCGGTTCGGGGTGTGTGATGCTGGTTAGAACATGCTCGGTTTGCGAGGCAAAAGTTTGCTGAGTGTTTTGCTCATCTTGCAAAACACTCGCAAACCGGGTTACTTGCAAACCGAGGTTCCACTGTATTTTTTTTTTTTTGCAGGTTTTATGTTTTTACATGATTTGTATTTCACTGTCATTGAATATGAGTTTGTGTCATTGATTTTGTATGTTTATTGTTTCTCGCCTGGATTTGTAGATAGGTGGGTTATAAATCATTTTAAATATATAAATAAATATTTTCCCCAATTTACCACACCAAACACTTCTGATACACAATGACAGTCAGCACGAAGCAATGAAGAGAGAAGTAGGAAGAGAAAACTACCATAATGTCACTACTATTAGCAAAGGTGGAAGAGGGGAGGAAAGGAGGGGAGGCGTGCCACAGTAGGGTACATGGAGAAGTGCAGGCCAGGCTGTGGAGCTCCTGCAAAATGTCACACAACTTGTTTAACAGTAATTCAGTAGGGTTATTTCTTCTAAATTCAAACATATAGGTTAATGCAAAGACTTCATTCAGTGGATACACCAGAACTCAAGAAATGAAGAGTTACTCACTTATTGTTTTGGCTCCAATCACAACCAAAAACTGCAGCTGGATGTTTGTACTTGTGAAGAATTTTGCCATCAATTGTTCGAATAATACTGAAAATAAGAGTCACCAAACATAAAATTAATTCTCTAGTTTCTGGACTACGATGACTTATTCTGGTTTATGTCTTTCTCTGGATTAGAAGTTTAACGTAACTTTTATTTTTTCTATTACAGTTCACAATATCAGAATGTCGTGCATGTCAGTCAAGTATTTGGATTTCTCTGCTGATTGCTCCTGGGGGAATTTTACTTCTCTGAATAATGCAATATAATCATTCTTTAATTATTAAGGACCCCTTTTACGAAGCTGCAGTAGCGAGTACTGGTGTGGCAAATGGGCTTTAATTAATTTAAACTTCAAGACAAAAAAAAGTCTTACAAAATAAAGGTGTTTAAGGTTTTGGTGCAGAATCCTTCCAGGAGTCCAGGAGAAATACATCTGAACTAGGGTTTCTGTTTTTTGTTGATTTCACTTCATTGTTCAACTTAGGATAAATTTTTATTTATTTATATTTTTTAAATTCTTTATTCGTTTTCAAATTGAACAGCAAGTGCACAAAAGAATATATAATACAAATTATTCTACAATAGCACATTAATATCTACCACATAAAAAACCTAGTGATGTAATAACCCCCCCAATCACCCATCCTTTTATCACATTTTCAATAGGAATATACACATATTATATAACATATTATGTAAAATTATTCCCAACTCCCTCCCCCCTTTAGTGTGCTAAAAAAAGAAAAGGAAAAGAGAAGAATCGATGATTATTCACCACAATATTTTGTCAATGGTCCCCATATTTTTATAAAGTTAGTATATGTCCCTCTTTGTACTGCTATTGCTCATTCCATTTTAAATATATGGCATAATGAATTCCACCAAAATGTGTAACTAAGGTTTCTGTGATTTTTCCAATTATTGGTTATATGTTGGATGGCAACCCCTGTCATAACTAATTAAAATCATAGCATGAGTTCCAAGCTAGAAGCAGTGCCGAGTCCGACTTCTTGAAAAGGGGAGGAGCCAGCGCGGCACACGCGGTGCCGAAGAGAGAGGAGAGAAGGGAAGCAGGAAGCAGAGGAGACAGGCAGCGTTGGTGCCGGGCACCGAAGCAAGCAGGAGGAGGAAGACAGTAGGCTCGGGGTAGCGGCGAGAGTTCGCTCCGCCCCCCCCAAGCGTCACAGGCAGCGCCGGACTCCCCCCTTGAAAAGGGGAGGAGCCAACGGCGCCCAGCCGTTCGGCGCGCGGCGAAGGCGTGCGGTAAAGGCGCTCGCCTTAGCGAGAGCGCCTTTGCGAAGGGCCTTGCAAGGGACGAGCGCTACTCTCAAGAACACCAGAGGAGAACAGACCGGTAAGGAACCGACAACCACAGAAGGTAAGGAAGAGACAGACACAAAAGAAACCAACCCGCACATACAATCAAGGTGAGGTAGAGCAGAGACAGCACACACGAGAGAGACAACAAGGCAAGCAACACAAGGAAGCAGCAGGCAAGGGACACAAGCACACAAAGGCACAGGCACTGTAACACAAACAGACTCACTCAAATAGGAAGCTTGCAGTCAGGAAGTCAGAAGGTAAGGGGGAGGTAGGATCAGTAGGAAAAAGAGCAGCAGTAGGTCACAACAAATCACTCAGACAACCCACGAGTGAAGCACGAAATGGAAGCCCAAGGAAGTCAGAAGATGAGCTTTCCTGTCTTCTGCATCGACTGCAATATGTATGACTACCTCCCTTCGGGGATCCAGGCATACATTTGCGATCGATGCATGGAGATGGATAGCTTGAAATGTCAGGTAAGACTATTGGAGGGAACAGTGATGGAACTCGAAGACAGAATCCGAGCACAAGGGAAGATTCTAGTGGAGTACAGCCCAAACGACGAGGTCAAGGATCTAGAAACGTTCATAGAGGAAGCCCATCAGCACCACGTAGAGTTCCCAGGGCTGGAAAACTGTACTCAGGAAACACATGTGAGGAGAGAAGACATCCATGCAAACACAGAAGAAAACGAAGACGAGATAGGAGACAACCGCACAACAGGAGGAATAGTGAGAGCACAGGAAGATGTCCCCCCACCCAAAGAACAGGAAACAATTTCAAGAGTATCATTGGAGGAAGATGACTGGCCCTACTCCAAGGACGTGGACCTACGCCCCCCAAGGAACTCCCGAATAAAGAAGATGGGGATCATCGTAGGCGACTCCATTATACGACACGTGGACAGCCACACCGCAGGAGGAAGAGAGGACAGAGTCGTCACCTGTCTGCCTGGAGCAAGAGTAAAGGATGTGACCAGCAGGATCTCCAGGATCATAGATGGCGCACGGGGAGTGGACACCGCTGTGCTTATCCACGTGGGAACAAATGATGTGAGCGGGCGGAAGTATGACAGGGAAGAGATGAAGGGCCAGCTCCGCTCACTCGGAAGACAATTGAAGAACAGGGAGGTGAAGGTGGCCTTCTCTGAAATCCTCCCTGTACCAAGAGCAGATGGAAAGAGACAAGGGGAATTGCAAGTGATCAACGCCTGGATGAGACGATGGTGCGAAGACGAAGGCTTCGACTTCGTGCGCAACTGGACGGCGTTCTGGGGAAAAAGCAAGTACTACAGAAGGGATGGACTACACCTCAACAAGGAAGGAGCAAGAGTTTTGGCAGGCAACATGAAGAAAGCAATAGAGAAGGCTTTAAACTGAAGGACAGGGGAAAGCCGACAGTCGACAACCGGTCGATGGCACGGACAACAGGATGCCCCGACGTAGGAACAAAGGACCACTACTCATACACAAGAGAGGTCGACCTCACAGCCAACAAAGGAGAACAAGCAGGAAAGGACAACTCAGACACAGGAGGGGATGACCACACAGCAAACATGGGAGATAACACAGGAGCAGTAAAGGATACCGTAAATGAAACTGTAAGGACAGCCAAGAGTAGAAGGTCCAAAAAGGTAACACGAAGGGAACTTAGATGTATGTATACAAATGCTAGAAGTCTAGGAAACAAAATGGGAGAACTAGAGACGATAGCAAGACATGAGAACATGGATATCATTGGCATAACAGAAACATGGTGGAATGAAGAAAACAAATGGGACACAGTACTACAGGGATACAAACTATATAGAAGAGATCGAGAAGGGCAGAAAGGTGGAGGTATTGCCCTATATGTTAAGGAAGAAATAGATTCTGTTGGAATGAGTACAACAGACAGGAAAGAGAAGCTGGAGTCCCTCTGGATCAAAATTCCTGGTCGCAATGGCGCAGATATAAAAATTGGCCTTTACTATCGTCCCCCAGGACAGGCGGAAGTCACTGACTCAGAAATGATGGAGGAAATCAAACAAGTATGCAAGACAGGCAATGTAGTTATATTGGGAGACTTCAATTTCCCAGGAATAGACTGGAAACTAGGAGCCTCCAACTGCGGCAAGGAGGCCAAGTTCCTGGAGGTGCTAGGGGATTGCTTCCTGGAGCAAATGGTAAAAGAGCCAACAAGAGGCGACGCCACCTTGGACTTGGTCCTAAATGGTCTCACTGGACCGATAACAGAAGTAGAAGTCATGGTTCCACTGGGAACGAGTGATCACAATGTAATCAACTTTAAACTTGACATCGGGAAAGGGAAACATGTCAAAACCTTAACCACCACCTTAAACTTTAAAAAGGGTAAATACGATTGCATGAGAGCCATGGTAACAAAACGACTCGAGAAGATGGTGGACAAACTTGAAACAGTAGATCAGGCATGGTGCCTATTGAAAAATACTATTGCAGAAGCACAAGATCTCTACATTCCGAGGATTTCCAAAGATCGGAGAACTAAAGGCAAAAGAGAACCGGCATGGCTTACCATACAGGTGAAGGAAGCCATAAAGGTAAAGAAGGACTCTTTCAAAAAATGGAAATGCACGAAGACAACCGAAGCCTGGAACAAACATAAAGATGAACAGAAGAAATGTCACAAGGCGGTGAGGGAAGCAAAACAGGACTATGAGGAAAAAATAGCCCGGGAGGCCAAAAACTTCAAGCCCTTCTTTAGATACGTGAAAGGGAAAAAACCTGCAAAAGAGGCAGTGGGACCCCTGGACGACAAGGGAAGAAAAGGGTACATCAAGGAAGATAAACAAATCGCAGACAAACTAAATTCCTTCTTTGCGTCCGTTTTTACGAAGGAGGACACCTCAACAATACCTGAAGCGGAGAAAGTGTTTGCAGGAGAAATAGAAGACAGCCTCACCACAGTTGAAGTGGACTTAGCCCAGATATACTATCAGATCGACAAACTTAAAAGTGACAAATCACCTGGACCGGATGAAATTCACCCGAGAGTCTTGAAGGAATTGAAGATTGAAATTGTAGAGTTATTGCAAAAACTTGCAAACCTGTCAATCAGAACTGGTCAGATACCAGTCGACTGGAGGAAAGCGAACGTCACGCCAATTTTCAAAAAAGGATCGAGAGGAGAACCGGGCAACTATAGACCTGTGAGTCTTACGTCTGTCCCCGGCAGGATGATTGAATCACTGATCAAGGATAGCATAGTTCAGCACTTGGACACACACGACTTGATGAAACCCAGTCAACATGGATTCAGGAAAGGGAAATCGTGTCTGACGAATTTACTCCAATTCTTTGAGACCGTGAACGAGCAAATTGATAGTGGAAAGCCGGTGGACATAATATACTTGGACTTCCAGAAAGCATTTGACAAAGTTCCACACGAAAGACTTCTCAGGAAGCTACAAAGCCATGGCATAGAGGGAGATATACAAAGATGGATAGGCAAATGGCTGGAAAACCGAAAGCAGAGAGTGGGCATAAATGGGAAGTTCTCCGACTGGGAGAGAGTGACTAGTGGTGTGCCCCAGGGCTCGGTACTTGGGCCGATCCTTTTTAATATTTATATCAATGACCTGGAAAACGGAACATCCAGTGAGATCATCAAGTTTGCAGACGACACAAAACTCTGCCGGGCAATCAGATCGCAGGAGGACAGTGAGGAACTCCAGAGCGATTTGTGTCGGTTAGAAAAATGGGCGGAGAAATGGCAGATGAAGTTCAACGTGGAGAAATGCAAGGTAATGCATTTAGGCAGTAAAAATAAGGAATACGAGTACAGAATGTCAGGTGCAACTCTGGGGAAAAGTGAACAAGAAAGAGATCTGGGTGTACTGATAGATAGGACCCTGAAGCCGTCGGCACAATGCGTGGCAGCGGCAAATAAGGCAAATAGAATGTTGGGCATGATAAAGAAAGGAATCTCGAGTAGATCGGAGAAAGTTATAATGCCGCTTTATAGGGCAATGGTCAGACCCCACTTGGAATACTGCGTCCAACATTGGTCTCCCTACCTAAAGAAGGATATAAAACTGCTGGAGAGGGTGCAGAGACGAGCAACTAAACTAGTGAAGGGTATGGAGAAACTGGAATATGAGGATCGACTTAAAACACTGGGATTGTTCTCCCTTGAGAAAAGGAGACTGCGTGGGGATATGATCGAGACCTTCAAAATACTGAAAGGAATTGACAAAATAGAGCAGAGAAGATTATTTACAATGTCCAATTTGACACGGACAAGAGGACATGAAATGAAGCTAAGGGGGGGCAAGTTCAGGACTAATGTCAGGAAGTTCTGCTTCACACAGAGAGTGGTTGACATCTGGAATACTCTCCCAGGGGAGATTATTGCGGAATCGACAGTCCTAGGTTTCAAAAGCAAACTAGATGCATATCTCCTTGAGATAGGCATATAAAGATATGGTTGGCTATAAAATAAGCCAGGTGAATACCTAGCAGGGCCTCCGCGTGTGCGGATCGCCGGACTTGATGGACCGAAGGTCTGATCCGGAGATGGCGCTTCTTATGTTCTTATGTTCTTATGTTCTTTCCATTGTCAATACTTGCAGCAACACCATGGTGTCTGTAGTTTATGCCACAAATGTCAGCAGTTGTTAAGAAGTCAGTGCTGCCCACAGATCCTCTTGGACTTGGTGAATTGGCAAATTACAATTACTGGAGTCAATATTCAAAGCAATTTAATCAGTCAGAAATGGCTCTTGGTCAGTAAAATCACTTCTTCAGGGCTAACTGGTCATATTGAGAAGCACTTTACCAGATAGCGCTACTGAAAATCTCCAGTTAACACCCAAACCAAAATTGGATATTTTGGGGATGTTCCAGAGTAGAGTCAACACTTGGTCAGTTAAGTGCCAGTATTCATCACGTAACCAGTCAAGGAAAGTGAATAAATTGTACAGCACATTAGCCTATCATTATGCAGTTCATATTAGCTGGTTAAATGTTGAATATCTCACTTAACTGGCTATAATTTCGGTGACTCTGCAAACCCAAAAATTCAATACTAGATCCTGGACTTGGTCTGGCACTGAATTTCTGGGTATAACACCAGTAGCAGTCAGCAAAATGCTGAGTGCTGCAGACTGAATATTGGACCCATTATTATTGCTATTACTATTATCACAATTTCTTTAGAGCTGTGTTTCTCAACTTGGTCCTGGAGTACCCCCTTGACAGTCAGGTTTTCAGGAAATCTACAATGAATATGCATAAAAGAAATTTGCATATAATGGAGGCAGTGTATACAAAAAGAGATTATGTACTTACCCTGGTAAGCTCTTTTCCAGTAGATAGGTGAGTCATCTAGACAGTAGGGTTATTTCCCCATAGCCGTATGCTGCTGCAGAAGGAATCCACTCTGGATTTTTCACTCTGCCTCTGTTGTACTTCATTGGGCTCTCTAGCTCCACCTTCAGTGAGTACCCAAGCACATAGAGCCACCCAATACACGTGAAGTAGAGGCATCTGTAGCAAAAGGCTTAAACAAATTGTTCAGCTCAAAAGTAACTAAACAGTACCATTAATAAGAACATAAGAAACATAAGAACATAAGAAAAGCCTTCACCGGATCAGACCGAGGTCCATCCAGTCCAGTGATCCGCACATGCGGCGGCCCATTTAGGTACTCCTGATTGGAGACCCAGATATACCGTAGCCCTCAATATGATTTGCAAGAAGGTGTGCATCCAACTTGCGCTTGAATCCCAGAACAGTAATCTCCGTCACAACATCCTCTGGGAGAGCATTCCAAATTCCCAGCACTCGCTGTGTGAAAAAGAGCTTCCTGACATTCGTCCTGAACCTGCTGCCACTCAGTTTCAGTCTGTGACCTCTTGTCCGTGTCACCTCTGAAAAAGTTAGTAAAGCTTCTTCTTGGTCTATTTTATCAAATCCCTTTATTAATTTAAAAGTCTCTATTAAATCCCCTCTCAGTCTTCTTGAAAATAAACCACAGGTACCTCTTCTATACTCATTTCTCTCTTCTCTCTCTACTCTTTCAGCTAGCTGAGCGCCAGGCACCACCATACACACCGTGGGACATAGGAACGAGAAAGAAGTAATGGAGGCTGTAGGAACACAGCAGAGCTAACCAGTATACTGCATCGAATGCCATATGTATGACTACCTCCCCTCTGGGAGACGGGCGTACATATGCAGTCGATGCCAGGAACTGGATAGCCTGAAGAAGGAGGTCGGGAGATTGCAGGTTCGAGTACAGGAGCTGGAGGGACTCTGCACCATAGAGGAACAATGCTGGGCAACGGAGGACACCGCCAGAGTGGAACACATCACAGAACAAGTTAGAGAGCTCGAGAATTTCATCGAGGAGGCCTGCAGGATGGTGGAGGCACGGGCCCACCAGCTCATCAGGAGGGAACCAACGGGCGGACGACAGAATCCACCATACACCATGGGAGTAGGACCTTGCGGAGAATCTGGACAGGCAGATGAGGAGGAGACCCGACAGAACCCGGAGGAGGAAATTGAGGACTGCGCCACCGACACAGACCTGAGACCAGAGAGAAAATTGAGGAAGGGGAAATCTGCTATCGTAGTGGGAGACTCATAGCTGGAGGGAGAGAGGACCGTCTAGTGACATGTTTCCCGGGGGCAAGAACGAAGGACGTCATCGACAGAGTTGAGAGGATCCTGGAAGGGGCCGAGACGGAGGAGACAGCTGTAGTAATCCATGTTGGAACCAACGACGTCAGCAGGAGGGACTACAACAGGACTGCACTAACTGATCAGTTCAGGATCCTGGGGAGGAAACTGAAACTGAGGGCAAGGAAGGTAGCCTTCTCGGAAATCCTGCCAGTACCGATAGCGGACGCAAGGAGGCAGAGCGAACTACAAGCAATAAACGGTTGGCTCAGGAGATGGTGCAAAGAGGAGGGTTTCCTTTTTGCACGGAACTGGACAACTTTCTTGGGAAAGAATAAGCTCTACAGGAGAGATGGACTGCACCTGAGCACGACGGGGACGAGGATGCTGGCACGCAACGTCCAGAGCGTCATAGATTTGGCTTTAAACTGAGGAAGAGGGGAAAGCCGACAGTCGATCTGACACATCGGACAAAAGTATCAAGTAAGGATACTGAGCAAGGACATTGTAAAAGAGGGCTCGGGACTGAGTGGAAATTTTTGGAACAAGGGCCTAAGGATGCATTACAGGGGCCCAGAGCCATGGACATGGAGCAAGGACATTGTAAAAAAGGGATCGGGACTGAGAGGGAATTTTTGGAAAAAGAACCTAAGGATGCAATGCAGGGGACACGGACCAAAGATATTGAGCAAGGACACTGTAAAAGAGGGCTCAGGACTGAGTGGGAACTTTTTGAAAAAGGACCTAAGGGAGAAATGCAGGGGTCTAGTGCACGAATAAAACTGGCAAGCAGCACTAATAGAGAACAACGGATTCCAGAGGGACAACCAAAAACAGGGAAACAAGCTGAGGACGAAACAGACACACCACAGGAGGAGGATGACCGAGACGAGGCTTGGGGTCTGGCTACTCACGAGGGGGATGCCAGGAGCGCCAAACCACGAGGAAAAACAGCAAGAAAGGCGAACAAACGGGACTTACTTTGCTTATACACTAATGCTAGGAGCCTAAGGGCTAAAATGGGAGAGCTGGAAGTCCTAGCCAGCAAAAAGGGACTAGACATAATTGGAGTCACAGAAACATGGTGGACTGATGACAATAAATGGGATGTGGCTTTACCAGGTTTTAAACTATATAGGAGAGATAGGTCACACAAGAAGGGTGGAGGAATAGCGTTATACATAAAAGAATCCACACCTTCAACCAGGATAGAAACAACAGTAAGGGCGGGCGACTTGGAATCACTATGGGTTAAGCTACCAGGAGGAACTGGAGCAGACACAAAATTGGGTCTGTACTATCGCCCACCTGGACAAACGGAAGAAATCGACCAGGATCTGGAGGCTGAACTGAGGCAGGTATGCAAAAGCGGAAGTGTGGTGGTGATGGGAGACTTCAACTACCCGGGAATAAACTGGAGTATTGGGCACTCAAATTGCATGAGGGAGACCAAATTTCTGGAGGTCACGAGGGATTGTTTCATGGAACAGCTGGTCAGGGAACCAACACGGGGTGATGCCACTCTTGACCTAATCCTCAACGGACTAGGGGGACCCGCTAAGGAGGTGGCGGAACTAGCCCCACTAGGAAACAGCGATCACAACATGATCCAGTACAGGCTAGAGATTGGATCATCAAAGGTAAAAAGAACTACAACGACTGCACTTAACTTCAAAAAAGGGAATTATGATGCCATGAGGAAAATGGTGAGAAAGAAACTCAACGACAGCGCAAGGAAGATGGACTCCGTAGAAAATGCCTGGGCCCTACTCAAGGGCACAGTGCACGAAGCACAGAACCTGTGCATCCCCAAGTACAGGAAAGGGTGCAAAAAAAATAGAACAAAAAATCCAGTGTGGATAACAAATGCAGTAAAAAAGGCGATAAGTGACAAGAAAGCATCATTCAAAAAATGGAAAAAGGACAAAACAGAGGAGAACCAAAAGGAGTGTCACCGAGTGGTTAGGAAAGCAAAAAGAGAATATGAAGAGAGACTGGCGGGGGAAGCAACAAACTTCAAATCATTCTTCAGGTACGTTAAGGGGAAGCAACCAGCAAGGGAGGAAGTGGGACCCTTGGATGATGGGGACAGAAAGGGAGTGGTAAAAGAAGAAAAGGAGATAGCTGACAGGCTAAATAAGTAGTTCACGTCAGTCTTCACGAGGGAGGACACAACCAACATTCCGGAACCTGAGGGGATCGTAAAGGGGGAGCAGGATGAAAATCTGGTCCAACTAGAGGTAAGCAAGGTGGATGTCCTCCAGCAGATAGACAGGCTAAAGAGCGACAAATCGCCAGGTCCGGATGGCATTCACCCAAGGGTACTCAAGGAACTAAGGAACGAAATAGCTGAACCACTTCGACAAATATGCAACCTATCCTTAAAAACTGGAGAGATTCCGGAAGACTGGAAATAGCAAATGTCACGCCCATCTTCAAGAAAGGCTCAAGGGGAGACCCAGGAAACTACAGGCCAGTGAGCTTGACCTCGGTCCCGGGAAAGATGATGGAAGCACTGATTAAAGACAGCATCTGGGAACACATCGACAACTATGGGCAGCTAAAGTCGAGCCAGCATGGCTTCTGCAAGGGCAGGTCATGCCTCACGAACTTATTATACTTCTTTGAGGGGGTAACCAGCCAGGTGGATAAAGGGGAATCCATAGATATCATTTACCTTGACTTCCAAAAAGCTTTCGACAAGGTGCCACATGAAAGACTACTAAGGAAGCTATGGAACCACGGGGTGCAAGGGGAGGTCCACCGATGGATCAAAAACTGGTTGGCGGACAGGAAACAGAGGGTTGGAGTAAAGGGCCATTACTCAGACTGGCAATGGGTCACGAGCGGAGTTCCACAGGGGTCGGTGCTGGGACCGCTACTTTTCAACATATTCATTAACGACCTGGAGGCAGGAACAAAATGTGAGGTTATTAAATTTGCAGATGACACCAAACTATATCGCAAGGTAAATAACATGGAGGACTGCGAAGATCTCCAAAAAGATCTGACAACACTGGAAGAATGGGCCAAAAAATGGCAAATGAGTTTCAACATAGGGAAGTGCAAAGTCGTACATATAGGGAAAAAAACCCGATGTTCACTTACAAAATGGGGGGATCAGCGCTAGGGGTGAGCAACCTTGAAAGAGACCTGGGAGTGATGGTAGACACAACATTGAAGGCGTCGGCACAGTGTGCAACAGCCTCAAGGAAAGTAAACAAAATGTTGGGTATCATTAAGAAGGGTATCACGACCAGAAAGAAGGAAGTCATCCTGCCACTGTATCGTGCTATGGTGCGCCCGCACCTGGAGTACTGTGTTCAATTCTGGCCTGGCTCAGAGAGGCAAGAAGAACAAGATCGCAAAAGCAAAGCGATCGACTGTGTTCAATTCTGGTCGCCGTACCTCAAGAAGGACATGGAGGTACTTGAGAGAGTTCAAAGAAGAGCAACTAAGCTAATAAAGGGTATGGAGGACCTCTCATATACTGACAGACTGAAAAGGCTCGGGCTTTTCTCCCTGGAGACTTAGAGGAGACATGATAGAAACCTTCAAGATCATGAAGGGCATAGAAAAAATAGACAGGGACAGATTCTTTCAAATTGAGGGGATCAACAAGTACAAGGGGGCACTCAGAGAAATTGAAAGGGGAGAAGTTTAGAACAAACGCTAGGAAGTTCTTTTTCACACAGAGGGTGGTGGATACATGGAACACGCTACCAGAGGATGTGATAAACAGGAGCACGCTACAGGGGTTCAAAGAAGCTTTGGATAGGTACTTGGAAGTCAAAGGGATTGAGGGGTACAGATAAGAGTAGAGGTATATTATAGGGATGGGATTAGAGGTAAATTAATCAGGGATCACTGTTCAGGCACTAGGCCTGATGGGCCGCCGTGGGAGCGGACCACTGGGCAGGATGGACCTCTGGTCTGACTCAGCGGGGGCAACTTCTTATGATCTTATGATCTAATGTTTTTTCTCGTTTCCATTTTTTAAACGAATTCCTCTTCTCCCTCACTGCATCTTTCACCTCTTTTGATAACCACGCTGGTTCTCCTTTGTTCTTCTTCCGCCTTCCTTTAGATATCTTCGGTATGTGAAGATTCTGTGCTTCTGTGATGGTGTTTTTCAGCAGAGACCATGCTTGATCAACTGTTTGGTTTTCTGCTTTGTGCTTCTTGAGCTACTGAAGCCGCCATTGCTCTGACTTTATGGGCTGTGACTCGACTCTGTAGATGCAGTCCAGCCTGGGCATAGCAAAAAGAGATACAAGCAGCCATGCAGTTGGAGATGGTACGCTTACAGATCGGATGTCCCAACTTGTTGAGGAGGCAAAAAGTTGAGGAGCAGTTCTGTGTGGTTCTGTGTGGTTTGGTGCGTTCCAAGTAGAAGGCCAAAGCATGTTTACAGTCCAGAGTATGAAGAGCTGATTCTCCAGGATGAGAATGAGGTTTTGGAAAAAAACAATGGAAGAACAATTGATTGGTTGAGATGAAATTCTGAAACCACTTTAGGTAAGAATTTAGGATGAGTACAAAGGACCACCTTATCATGATGAAACACAGTGAAAGGTGGATCAGCAACTAAAGCATGCAGCTCACTGACTCTTTGAGCAGATGTGAGGGCAATGAGAAACACTACTTTCCAAGTGAGATATTTCAGATGAGCCGTAGACATTGGTTCAAATGGAGGCTTAAGTAACTGAGCAAGAACAATATTGAAATCCCAAACCACTGGAGGCAGTTTGAGAGGAGGTTTGACATTGAAAAGTCCTTTCATGAATTTGGAAACCACTGGATGAGTAGAGAGGGGTTTCCCTTCAATAGGCTGATGGAAAGCAGCAATTGCACCGAGATGGACTCGGATAGATGTAGACTTGAGGCCAGAGGTGGATAAGTGCAAAAGATAATCCAGAACAGAAGATAAGGAGGAATGCTGAGGCTCCTTATCATGAGAGATGCACCATGAAGAAAATCTAGTCCATTTTTGGTGGTAGCACTGTCTAGTGGCAGGCTTTCTAGAAGCCTCTAAAATGTTTCTTACAGGTTGAGAAAACTGAAGAGGAGTTATGTTGAAAGGTACCAAGCTGTCAGGTGCAGAGACTGCAGGATGGGATGAAGTAGAGATCCTTGACTCTGTGTAAGCAGAGACAGAAAAACTGGTAGAAGGTATGGCTCCCTGTTGCTGAGCTGAAGTAGAAGAGAGTACCAAGGTTGTCTCGGCCACCGAGGAGCTATCAAAATCATGGTGGCATGATCATTCTTCAACTTGACAAGAGTCTTGAGAATGAGAGGGAATGGAGGGAATGCATACAGGAAGAGATTCGTGCATTAAAGTAGAAAAGCATCCTTAGAGCTGCTGCTACCACCACTAGGCACTTGGTGAACACTCTGGGAGATGATGCCAGGCCAAAGGGTAGCACTCTGTATTTGTAATGTAGATTCCCCACCCGAAATCTGAGGTACTGACGGGAGGCCAGATGAATGGGGATGTGAGTATAAGCCTCCTTGAGATCCAGAGATGGAGATAATTCTCTGTTTTAAACAATCAAAAAGGCTGTGCAGCCTTAGGTGCAGCAAAAGGCTGAGGTTTCTGTTGCTTCTGCTGCTGCTGTTGTTTCTTGGGAGGTGCTCGAGTGTAAGGAGCCACCCTTGAAGTATAACGCCTCTGGAAAACTGGAATAGGGCGTGAAGATTTTGCAGGAGCTGGCTTTGGCTTTGGTCTGACAATGGAGGGAGTTTAAGTGACTCTGCAGGAGATTGAGATATTCCTTAGAGTATTTAGAACCAGCATCTAATTTAATGTCCAAGTAATCAGCCATCTGACGAAGGAAGGAGGAGAAAGACAGCTGATCCGCCAAGGCCTTGCCTCGAGAAGGGCTCGATGACCTTGAGGCACCTCGAGCGGAGAACGAAGGCGAAGCCTCTCTGGAGAAGTGGCAATCCAAAGAATATGGAGACTTGGAGGAGGCAATGGAAGCAGCTGAGTCCTCGGGGTCTGGAAGCGGTGACCTCGATTGAGGAGTTGGGGGCCTCAAAGAGCTGGAAGGTCTAGAATGAGGCCTGGATGAGGAAGGCTGCTCCTTGGAAGAAGACCTGCACCTCGATGGATGCCTCGATCGACGACAAGAGTGGTTCCTGGAAGCAGGTCTCAAGGAAGATCGAAGAGACGTCGCCATATATATGGAAACAGGCAATGCTGCTGGTGAATGAATAGGGCTGGAAGCTGTGGATCTAAACTCAGTGGTTTGGATTGAGGAATCTCGAACCACTCCCAAAGACTCTGCTCCTTGTTTGGAGTGTGAGAATTCCTGTTGAGACACTCACAAAGAATCTACTCCTTGCCTAGAGTGTGAAGATTCCCATCGAGACACTCGCAGACTCTGCTCCTTGCATAGAGTGTGTAACTTCAGCTCGAGGCACAGACAGGGACTCGACCTCGCGGGAGACTGCTGAATGCACAGGCTGGATTACAGGAGGCAGAGTCGAGGCATAACCATACTCATTCAGTAATTGAACAAATTGCTGCTCCAACATTGTCTGGAGAGAAGCCTGCAATTGTGGATCCGAGTCTGAAACTGGACCACATGCTGAGGCTAAAGGCTCCAAGGTGGAAGTGGAGATGTGCTTCGACTTGGAGGTCTTGGAGAGCTTGAGGACCACCACTAGAACCTATTGCTTAGTTATCTGACCTGAGGAGAGCTCAGGGGAAGATAAAACAGGTGTACTTGAGGTCAAAGACGCTCCAAACGAGGAAGGTTTGATGAGACTTGAGGTCGGAGTCGTGGAAGCAGGAGGACCCTCGGTGGACGGTGGGACCGAGGCAGCACTCGAGGTCGAGGGTATGACTGAAGAGTCCATCCTGAAGAGTTTCTCCACCAAAATCCGACAACATTTAAGGGCTCGAGGTTGAAGAGTAGCACAGCACTCGCATGACTTCGTACAATGGTCGGGCCTGAGGCACCAGCTATGTGGGTCCATGAGAGAAATTGCACGCTGGCACTGGTAACACTTCTTGAAGCCTGTTGTTGGCCGGGACATAGAAGGGAAAATAGCCGCTGCGAAGTCGAAGCCCGCAGTCTGCGGCCAAGGGGCCTGTCCCGCCAGTCGGATGAAGAAAAAAATTAAAAGTCTCTTTTTTTTTAACACAGAAAATAAAGAAACACAGCGATTCGCAACTAAAAAGAACACAAACCGCGGTGAGAGAAGGCACGAAGCGAACTAAGTTCAGCGCAGAGCGTCAAAGACGGACTTCTCAGCTCTGTGGAAAACTGAGAACTGTGCTGGGCGGGAAGGCACTCACCCTGTGCTGGGCAGGAAGGCACTCACGCATGCGCGGTGTGGCTGACTCAAAACTTCTGAAGTTTCTACAAGCAAGTATGCTTGCGAGGCTGTCCACATCGAAGCTCCATGGATGACGTCACCCATATGTGAGAATAGGATACCTGCTTGTCCTGGAATAATCTCTTTTTCCAGTACAATGGGTGAGATACTCTTCACAGTAGGGACGTACAAAAGCAGTCCCCCAAAAAGCTAGGACGGGCTTGCTGTGCTGACTTTTAAGACCGAGGACCCAAAAGTCGAGTCCTTTCTTGCCGCCACATCCACTCTATAGAACTCGGTAAACGTGTGAAGAGAGGGCCATGTCGCCGTTTTGCAAATCTCCTCAGGAGAGACAGATCTAGTTTTGGCCCACAAAGAAGCCACACTCCTGGTAGAATGCACCTTGACGGAAACAGGGGACTGATCCTAGCAAGAATGTAAGCTGATGAAATAGCCCTATGGATCCACCTGAAAATCGTGGCCTTTGAAACTGGAGCACCCCGCTTAACTGAATGAGTCAGCACAAACAAATGGTCAGAGACACGAAACTCATTGGTGACCTCCAGATAATGCATAAGAATTCTGTGCACATCCAGGCGTGGATGTTATTTAAAAATACCGTCGTGGACGCACAGACCAGATGTATTCCACGTATCAGCAAAGATGGAAAGAAGAGGAAACGAGAGCCGGCATGGTTAAAAGGTGAAATGAAAGAGGCTATTAGAGCCAAAAAAAATCCTTTAAAGAATGGAAAAATAAAGAAAGAAACACAGCAAGTTTCTCTTCATATTCTTTCTTAGCTATTTTTATCAATGTTTTGCATCTAACTTGCCAGTGCTTGTGTTAGAAAATAGGAAGAAACACAAGCACTGGCAAGTTAGATGCAAAATATTGATAAAAATAGCTAAGAAAGAATATGAAGAGAAACTTGCAAAAGAGGCAAAAACTCAGTAATTTTTTTAGGTACATCAGAAGCAGAAAACCTGTGAGGGAATCTGTGGGGACCATTGGATGATCAAGAAGCGAAAGGGGTGCTCATGGAGGATAAGGCCATAGCAGAAAGACTGAATGAATTCTTTGCTTAGGTCTTTAAGGAAGAAGATGTAAGAGATCTATCTGAACCGGAAATGGTTTTCAAGGGTGATGATGCAGAAGAACTGAAAGAAATCTCAGTGAATCTGGAAGATGTACTAAGCCAAATCAACAAGTTAAAAAGGGATATATCACCAGTATCGGATGATATACATCCCAGGGTATTAAAAGAACTCAAAAATGAAACTGCTGACCTGCTTTTAGTGATCTGTAACCTGTTGCTATAATCATCTGTAGTACGTGAAGATTGGAGGGTGGCCAATGTTACGCCGATTTTTAAAAAAGGCTCCAGGGGAGATCTGGGAAATTACAGACCGGTAAGCCTCACTTCATTGCCGGGCAAAATGGTAGAAATTATTATAAAAAATAAAATTGTGGAACACGTAGACAAACATGATTTAATGAGACGGAGTCAGCATGGGTTCAGCTGAGGGAGCTCTTGCCTCATAAATTTGCTTGACTTCTTTGAAGGTGTGAATAAACATGTGGATAAAGGTGAGACAGTTGATATATTATATATAGATTTTCAGATAGCTTTTAATAAAGTTCCTCACGAGAGGCTCCTGAGAAAATTAAAGTGTCCTGGGATAGATAGCAAAGTTCAGTTGTGGATTAGGAATTGGCTATCAGATAGAAAACAGAGGGTAGGGTTAAATGGTCATTTTTCTCAATGGAGGAGAGATACAAAATAAATGTGCGGTATTATTGCAATTTGATCTGTCGGCTGTGTCAAAGAACAGCGACCAAGATGGTAAATGGGATGGAACTTCTCTCGTATGAGGAAAGACTAAAAAGGTTAGGGCTCTTCAGCTTGGAAAAGAGACGGCTGAGGGGAGATATGACTGAAGTCTACAAAATCCTGAGTGGAGTAGAACGGGTTCAAGTGAATTGATTTTTCACTCTGTCAAAAATTACAAAGACTAGGGGACACTCGATGAAGTTATGAACCAATAGGAGGAAATTTTTTTTCACTCAGAGAATAGTTAAGCTCTGGAAAGCATTGCCAGAGGTTGTGGTAAGAGCGGATAGCGTAGCTGGTTTTAAGAAAGGTTTGGACAAGTTGCTAGTCTGTTATTGAGAAAAACATGGGGGAAGCCACTGCTTGTCCTGTATCAGTAGCATGGAATATTGGTACTAGTGACCTGGATTTGCCACTGTGAGAACAGGCTACTGGGCTTGATGGACCATTGGTCTGACCCAGAAAGGCTATTCTTATGTTCTTCAACAGGCTGTCCTGTGTCTTGAAACCTTTTGGTTGAAAGGCAGGCAAACATACTTCCTGATTAACATGGAAAGCCAAAACTATCTTTGGCAGGCAGGAAGGAACTGTCTGAAGGGAAACCCCCACCTTTGAAATAAGGAGGAAAGGGTCCCTGCAAGACAAAGCCTGCAGTTTTGACACACAACGTGCTTAAGTAGTGGCAACCAGAAAAACTGTCTTGAGGGTCAAGTCCCAGAGGGAAGCATCTTGAAGGAGCTCAAAAGGAGCCTTGGTAATGCAAGACAATACCAGGTTGTGGTCCCAGGAAGGGAAAGGATGCTTAACCGGTAGACGGACAGGAAGAGCCCCCTTCCATATCTCGCAATATCAGAATGAGATGCCAAGGACAACCGATGCTTCAGGGGTCTAAAACAGGAGAGCCTGGCCACTTGGACCCATAAAGAAGCCACAATGAGGAAGAATCAGGAATAAGACCTATAGAAGTATAATTTTGGGGGGTCTCAGGGGTCTTCGCCTACATTTTCATGCAGGTCTTATTCCTGATTCTTCCTCATTAGTGAGGCCTTTATCCAACCCATCCTGAAGAAAGGCAAGAATTATCGAGATTGGAGCTGAATAAGGGTCCACCTGGTCTTGGGCACACCAATGTTGGAAGGCCTTCCACGCTTTAGCATAAACCAACACTGTTGATGACTTCTTAGACTTCTGAAGAGTATCAACAATCAGGGCATGCCGTAAGAGCAAAGTGACCCAGATCCTCCATGGATACTGGACCCTGAGTGAGAAGTTCTGGATAGGTGTTCAGCCGAAGACTGTGACCTTTGCGCAGCCACATCAGATCTGTGTGCCATGGTCTGTGAGGCCAATCTGGAGCCAACAGAATGATGCAGCCCAGATGAGCAATGATCATCCGAATGACCCGGCCGATCATCGGCCAAGGAGGAAAATCATACAGAAGAATCTCTTGAGGCTACAGTTGCACCAGAGTGTCGAGTCCCACACTGCCAGGCTTGGATCTTTGACTGAAGAAGCAATACGCTTTCTTCTTTCTTGCCGTGGCCATGAGATTGAAGCAGGGTTACCACCAGCGCCCCACTATCATTTAGAACACCTCTGGGGACAGGACTCACTCGTCCAGATCCTGAGGAAGTCTGCTTGAACGTTGTCTACTCCCCCACATGTGCTGCCATCGGCACTAGGAGATGACATTCCACCCAAAGAAAAAGAAAGCGGGCTTCCTGAGCCAGAAGAGTGCTCTTGGTCCCTCCCTGGCGATTCATGTATGCTATTGCTGTCACATTGTCAGAAAAGACCCTGACCGCTTGGCCTTCCCGAGTCTTCTGCAATTTTGTCGAATGGCTCTGAGCTCCAACCGGCTGACTGACCACCTTCGCTGAGAGGGTGTCCAACACCCCTAAACAAGACGATTGTAATGTGCTTCCCATCACCGAAGGCTGGCATCTGTCATAACCATGATCCAGGAGGCAATGTGTAATGGTATGCCTAAGTGGAGCGATTGAGAAGCCACCAGGCCATGCTTGCTCAGGCTTTCAGAGTCCAAGATAGATGGGCCTACAAGGCATCCCTGTGCGGAGCCCAGCGAGAGAGCAAAGCATTCTGAAGATGGCGGCCCAAGGAACCACATCCAAAGTAGCAGGCATCGATCCCAGAACTTAAAAATAATCCCATGCCAAAGTTGCTGGCTGCTCTAGAAGGGAAGAAATCTGGGCATACGGTTTCTGCCTCCGAGCTTCTGGTAGATAGATGCGGCCTGCTGTCATATTGAAAAGGTCTTCCAGGTATTCCAGCGATTGTGTGGGCATCAGATGGCTCTTCCTGAAGTTGACAATCCAGCCCAGGTCCTCCAGCACCTGGAGCACTCACTCCACCATGTGTCATCCCTCGGCCAATGAGGGAGCTCTGATCAGTCAGTCGTTCAAGTAAGGTTGAACCTGGAGGCCCATCTTTGGCAGGTAAGCCAATCACCACCATCACCTTGGTGAAGGTCCAGGGCGCTCTCTCCAGTCCAAAGGGCAGGGCCGAGAACTGGTAATGCTATTCTAGAACATGAAATCACAAAACTTTTCAGTGGGCTGGAAAAATGGAAATGTGCAAGTCTGTCTCTGTGAGATCCAGAGATACAAGAAACTCTTGGGGCCACTGCTGCAATGACCGAACGCACGATCTCCATTCAGAATTGAGGAATCTTGAGAGTCGCATTCACATGCTGAAGATGCAGAATAGGTCTCCAATCATCTGATCCTTTCTTTGGCATGATAAAGTAAATGGAGTAACTGCCTGAACCAAAGAAGTTGGGTGGTACTGGCTCTATAGCTTGAATATCCAGCAAGCACTGAATGGTGGCTTGAACCCTGAGCGCTTTCTCTGGGCAACCTGGAGAGTCCATGAACCAATTTGTCAGAGGTTGAGCAAATTCCAGCTTGTAACCCGACCGAATAATGCTCAAGGCCTATTGGTTGGACGTAATGCGCATCCAGGCAGGAAGAAAGGCTGAGAGCTAGCCCCCTATCCGCAGAGGAGCATCCCTCAGCCTGGCATCATTAAACCTTTCTGGTAGAGGGTGCAGAATGGGAGGTGGAAGACTGGGAACGCCTGTAGCTAGTATATTGTCATCAGCAGACCTGGGAAAATCTCTACAACATGGCAATTGCATACAGTCTAGAATGCTGTAAGCCATGAAAATTAGAGCGACCAGAACCCCTGAAGGGTCTGGGTCTACTATCAGGCAGTCTTAGGGCGACGGTCTATCACAGAATCCATAAGGTTATCCAGACCTTTGCCAAACAATAACTGTCCCTTAAAAGGCAGCCTAGCTAAAGTAGCCTTGGAAGTGGAATCACCAGCCCATTGGCGAATCCAGAGGTTCGGCAAGCAGAGAGGGAGTAAGCTGACACCTTTGCCAAAACTCTCATGAGGTCATACAATGCATCTGCCATATAACCTGTCCCAGCCATCAGAAATTGTGGAGGGGGATCCACTGCCTCACTCTCCAGGGTGTACAGTCAAGAGAGCAGGGGCATGCCACAAACAACATCACCGATGCAGCCTTGATACCTAAAGTAGTTGCATCAAAACATTTCCTGAGAATCACATCCACCCAGCGGTCCTGCATGTCCTTTAACACAACACCACCCTCACTGGGGAGAGAGGTGCATTTAGTCACCTCCATCACAAAAAAATCCATCCTGTGCTGACCCAAAAGCTACTGACACTCATGTGCTACAGGATATAAACGGATGTCAAAACATTTCCTGAGGATCACATCCACCCAGCAGTCATGCATGTCCTTTAACACACCACCCTCACTGGGGAGAGAGGTGCGTTTAGTTACCTCCATCACAAAAAAATCCACCCTGGGCTGACCCAAAAGCTACTGACACTCATGTGCCACAGGATATAAGCGAGACATGGCTCTAAGAATTTTCAGAGAACCCTCCGGAAAGTCAAACTGCTCGAAGACCAGAACACTCATATCAGAGTGCCAGGGAAAGGTAGCTAACTGTGAGTGCATACTACATATCCAGGAGGAAGAAGTGGGCAAAGCTTGGTGAGTGACTAAATTCAATTCCTGCAACAACTCAGAAATAAGGTCTGGCAGTCACAAACTTAAATAAGTGCAAGACAGTAAAATCATCCATAGGATCCAAGACCCCAGAGGGATCCGCAGATCCAGCACATAGCTCCTGATTTCCCGCTCTGGGAAGCGCTGTACCTGCAAACAATCAGTAAACTGACTTTTTCTCCTTCTCAGCCAACAGACATAAGAGAAGCTCTTGAACTTCGTTCCCCCCCCCCCCAGTTAGAGGATGTAAACTCAAAAGACACCATCAATACCTTCTCTCACATTAGGCAGCATTATGGGGTAAAGATCTTACGCCTACTACTTATGAGTAATTCAGGAAACGCCTAAAAACATATCTGTTCCTGAAGTATCTAGACAGCTGACCTGTACAACTCTTTCTCTTCAATAACTGATCCCTTGAGCTGTTAACCACTATCTTTTACCTCTGTTAAGTTCAATCAATTTGTACCATCTTTTAATCTTTGTAAACCGCTTAGAACTTCACGGTCCTGTGGTGTATAAACTGTTATTATTATTAAAGGAAATATCAGCATCCGGGTTCCCCAGATCAAGCAGAAGCCGCAGCAGGCGGAGGCGAGGGCATGCCCAGAGGCGCCACACCACTAAGAGATGCCGCAGAGGCGGATTGAGATTTTTCAGGGGGAGAACACTTGTTCTGAAACTCTGACCACAAGATTTTCATAAATTTAGAAAAAGTGTCTGGCTCCTGGGGCAGAAAGTTACCCTTAGATGACTTGCATTTGCGTTTCTTAGGCTGCGGAGGGCGAATTGTTTTGAATGGATTTGTTTCCTCCAGGTCACAGCAACAGCAGCTGTGCTACTCCTGGCCTGCCCGCTGAAGCCTTCCCTCTGCCGCATCACTAATGACATCACTGATGATGCAGCACAGGGAAGCCCTGGCAGGCAGCCTGTTTACTGCTGTTGTTTAGGCCTTAGGAAGGAGGGAACGAATCAGTATCGAATCGGAGGCAGGGGGGGGCAATCAGCATCGAATCAGAGGTGGGGGGGAAATCAGCATTGACTCTCATCACGGTATCGGCAGCAATTCCCACATGCTGCCTGCCACTGACTAGAAAGTCTTTTCGTGGAAGAGGGAAGACTTCCGGGTTAGCAGTAGGCAGCATATAAGAGTCACTGCCAATACTGCAACCTGAAGAAGCAAGCCTTGTAGTACAGGGAAGGACAGGAAGGATATCTAATGGCACAGGGGGAGAGAAGAGGTTAAGAGGAAGAAAATCTGGTGGCACAGGGGGAGGAGAGGGGAGGAAGAAAAGAAGGAAAAATGGTGGAGTAGTGGGAGACACGCATGGTGAGGGGAGAAGATGAAATTGCAAATAATGGAGGAGAGGAAGGGAGAGATGGTGCATGGAGGGGGATAGAGAGATTCGACACAGGGCACAAGTAAGGGAGAGAGAAAGGTGTTGGACATGGGGGTAGATGAGAGAGAGAGATGAGAAGGAGGGAGATGTTGGATCCAAGAGCAGAATGAAGTGATGGAGAGATGCACAAAATTCAGCCAGGAGTAAACAAAGAGGTAGAAAGGGGTGAGAGGGAGAAATATTGGATATGGTGGTGGAGAGGAACAGATTGAAGGGAATGCAAGGGGAAGGAATGTTGGAGATAGTGATGGAGGGAGAGATGTGGCATTGTGCTGGAGAGAGGTGATAGAAGGAAAAATGGGTTTGATACTCACCAAAATCCATCACCGCTGCATGTGGCTATTCTTTTAGAATCCTTATGACTCCAGGCAATGCAAAAAATGCCATTCTTTCCATGCTTAAAAAATATACAAAATATTTGTCAAACCTTAGTCTTCCATGTCTTGCTTTGCTTTCATTACATTTTCTAAAGAGGGAGATGACTAAAGATGGGCATTAGGAGGCTCTTTCTCCTATTGCTATTATTATAGCAATTTATGTAGAATTAAACGTTTATTGACTCTAGGGTGAAGCAAAAAAAAAAAAAAAAAAAAGGTATTCCCCTAGAGTTTTTCTCAGCAACTGCTTGAAATTTCAACATGAAATTGTACAGCTTTATTTGTTGTTACTATCTAGGTTTAGGTAGAGAATGACATAGTGACAAAATTCTTCACTGTTCCTGTCCCCGCGGATAGCTGCAGAAAACCATCCTGTGTCATTCTTTAGTGTCTATTGCCCATTCATAATCTGATTCTTCCCTCCTTCCTTAAAGAATGACATGGGGATGGTTTCCCGCGGTCAGTGGCGTACCTAGCATATGTGACACCTGGGGCCCATCATTTTTTGACATACCCCCCTGGTGACAGGTCAAAAGCGTGCGACGACAACCCAGTGCAGACAACTGAGCGCAAAGCAGAAGTGCGCCGAAGAAAAACAGTATTTTAAAGGGCTCCGACAAGGGGTGTGGGGGGGAACCCCCCACTTTACTTAACAGAGATCACGCCGGCGTTGTGGGGGGTTGGGGGGTTGTAACCCCCCACATTATACTGAAAACTTCACTTTTTCCCAAAAAAGAGGGAAAAAGTTAAGTTTCCAGTAAATGAGGGGGGTTACAACCCCCCAAACCCCCCCACAACGCCGGCGCGATCTCTATTAAGTAAAGTGAGGGGTTCCCCACCAATACCTCCCATCGGAGCCCCTTAAAATACTGTTTTTCTTCGACGCGCTTCCACCTTGCGCTCAGTTGTCTGCGCTGGGTTGTCGGCGCGCCTTTGTCGTCACACGCTTTTGACTATGAACCCCACCCCATCTATATGAAAAATATGATTTTTAGTAAAAATCCACATATCGCACAAGAGTGTACCTAGGAAAAGGCAGCATCTTAAACACTGCAGTGAGCAATAGAACACCAACACATATATTGCAAAACTAAACAAGCCAGATCCCGCACAGTCAATTGATCCTGCAATCAATGCCAACTGAAAACTATGTTTTTTTCTTACACACAGAACAGAGATACACCCTCGCCCAATATGGAATAATCACAAGTTAAAAATAGAAATATGTAGACTAAAGTTAAACTGAACCGCCAAGAAACCAGACCCTGGATATAATGCAACACCACAAAAACAGTAACACATGTCCTCTAATACAGTGCAAAATATAAAGACAGTAGATGTAAATTTGAAAAAACTGATACATAACAATCACCACTTTACAAATTAACAAATAAAAATAAAACAAATAATGAGAAATAAAAAAATACCATTTTATTGGACTAATCCCCGTAAGCTCTGTCCCCATCCCCGCAAACCACCTGATTTCATCCACACAAGCCTTGAATTGTTTTATATTGAACTTATATTAAAGTATAAAAAAAAACAATATTCTGTACAATTGCCAATTTATAAATCAGCACCTTCTCCCCGCTCTCTCTTCCCCATTTCCCTTCAGCGTCCTCAGCCCATTCTCTCTCAACTTTCCTTCAGCGCATGCACATAAAAACAAGCAAGTAATTTTATATAATTTTCATTCTATTCATTCATAGAAATTAAAGACTAAATAATGCCAGTCACATAACAAAACATGATTTTACAAAAATAATTCTGTGCACAATCAAGCCTGCAAGGATTACTAGATATCTTTCAGCAGCTCCCCTCCCCCCCTTACCTTTGTGGCCAGGTGAAAATGATCTACCAACAATAAAATTTTAAAAACACAAAGCACACTGTACGCAGAGAAAATATTAATTATCATTTATATTCCGCAGGTTTTCAAAGAGGTCAAGACAGATGACTTTATGCAATGTCACCTCAGTAACAACTATACAAAAATAGACAAATATACCCCCTTCCTTTCTACTAAACCGCGATAGTGTTTTTTAGCTCAGGGAGCTGCGCTGAATGCCCCACGCTGCTCTCGACATTCATAAGCTCCCTGTGCAAAAAACCGCTATTGCGGTTTAGTAAAAGGGAGCCATAGTGCAAAATATAGACAGCATATATAAATTCTCAAAACGGACACATTTTGATCACTAAATTGAAAATAAAATCATTTTTCCTACCTTTGGTAATTTCATCAGTCTCTGGTTGCACTTTATTCTTTTGACTGTGCATCCAATATTTCTTCCCTTCTTTCAGCCTCCTGTATGCTTCCTCTCCTCCAGACCTCATTCCCTCCCCCAAATTTTTCTTTGTTTCACCCTGCCCCCTTCTTTCTTTTTCTCTCTCTCCATACCCCCTTTCTTTCTGTATGTCTGTCTTTCTCTCTCTCTCTGTGCCCCATTTTCTTTGTTTCACCCTGCCCCCTTTCTTTCTTTCTGACTCCCTGTCCCCCCCTTTCTTTCTTTCTCCCTGCCCTCCCCTCCCCCATTCCACCACCATTGGGAAAATGGTGCCACCGCCGCTGGGGAATAGGTTGCCACTGCCACCATCAGGAACAGGCCGGCACCGAGTTCGCCCTGCTTCTCTTCCCCGCGGGGCCGACCAACTCTCACCGCCCGACGTCAATTCTAATGTCATAGAGGACATTCTGGGCCAGCCAGGCAGCGACTGGCTGGCCCAGAACGTCCTCTCCGACGTCAGAATTGATGCGGACGGCAAGAGTTGGTCGGCCCCACAGGGAAAAGCAGGGAGAACTCGGCGCCGGCCTGTTCCCGATGGTGGCGGTGGCACTCAAGTGGCTAAAGAGCCGCAGTTTGCCGGCCTAGGGAGAACATTGGAGGGTGGCCAGCTGTGCACCCCACTGGGGCGTAAACCCGGGGTGGACCACCCCACCCCCACCCCAGTATGCCACTGTCTGTACCTCACTCCCTCCCTATGACCAAAAATTATCCTTTCTTCTATTCCCCGTGAACACAACCATCTCTTTCCCTCCCTTCCTCTCTCCCAAGTCCATGCCTTCTGTGTCCAAAAACGCATTCCCTCCCCCACCTCAGGAAAACGCATTCCCTCCCCCACCTCAGCATCTCTTTCCCTCCCTTCCTTTCTTCCATGCCTTCTGTGTCCAAAAACGCATTCCCTCCCCCACCTCAGCATCTCTTTCCCTCCCTTCCTCTTTCCCATGCCTTGTGTCCAAAAATGCACTCCCTCCCCCCTTTTGTGTTCCTCGTTTGCCTCCTAGCCCTCATCTTAGCAACTTTCTCAGCGAGGCTCGTCTTGTGTTCCTACCTGCCCTGCCATGCACACATAGCCAACTGGAAGCCTTCCCCGATGTCAGCACTGACGTCGGAGGGAGGGCTTAAGCAAAGTCCTCCCTCCCTCCCGCGAGTCCCCCGTCGTCCCCGTTCAGCTGTCTTCTGTGCACCCCCTTGGGGCATGCACCCGGGGCAGACCGCCCCCCCCCTCCTAGGTACGCTACTGCCTGCGGTTACCTGTGGGGACTGGAACGGTGATGAATTCTGTCACCGTGTCTTTCTCTACATTTAGGTACTGAGTGGAATGAGATTATCTTTAAACACAATGATGACTATTTAGTGTGACCACCCAGCAATGTTTGCGTATTCAACTTACCATTATTTGAAATATTTAAAAAACAGGGTACCAGCTTACTGTTAATGGTGTCATAGCAGATAAATTTTTCCTTACAAAGAAATACAAAGAATGGTGTCATAGTGACATAGACTTTTGTCTGGGGCCTAATGTTGGAGACCTATCATAAGCTTTATCCAAAGCCACAAACAAACGCTGCAGATGATCTGGGACAGCCTGACACAGGGACCAACCAACAAGGCTATTAAAACCTTCCCAAAGTGACTGAAGACCTGTGTTAAAGCTAGGGGTAAACACATTGGGCTGGATTCTGTAGACAGTGCCTCTATTGGAATGTCAACAAAAATGGACACTGGTTGCATGTCAGTCATATTTAGGCACCATTAACAGAATCATGGCTAACGATGCCAATGAAAAACCTAAGATGCCTGCAATGTAGGCCAGCATTTTATTGACTATATTGCAGTCATCTAAGTTCTTTAGTGAATCATGCCAAACAGCGTCTAAGTCCCGCTCTTCCCCCTAACAATATTCACTTAGGCTTAAGACACTGTTAGACGTCCTGCTATAGATGTGATAACGGCACCTACACTGTAGATGTGTCCTAGCACCTACTTTTTTTTTTACAGAGGTTTTAGTCAGTTTGAAATGACACGGTCAATTACCGCACTGACTAAAGCTGATTAAAACAATTAAGTTAGATAGCAATATGGCGCCTACCACAGCCTAACTTAACGGTGCCATTTATAGAATATGGCCCTTTCATCATTCACACATATATAAAACCTGATTTTAGAGAGCTAGTTTGTAATACCTTTCAAATGACTGTGAAATTTTGACACATTGTTAACTGCCCCCCCTCCCCTTTTACAAAACCTTAGTGCGGTTTTTAGTGCCGACCGTTGGAGCTGTTACCACCGTGGCTGGCGCTAAAATCTGTGCTATGGTTTTGTAAAAGGTGTGTGTGTATGTGGGGGGGGGGGTATGACATTATTTTACTGTGTTTAGATTGAACATTTTTAATGTGCAAAATTGCTAAGGAGTCAAGCTAAAATGTCAGTAACAGCAACATAGGTTTAAGATAATTAAATATTGTTTAATAATAACACGTAAGTATGATGACTAAATAAGTAAATACAATTTCTCATTGAAATTCAAAGTGGTTCCTGAGAAAATGGCAAAAAAGTTCTAGGGAGTTACTTTTTTCACTTCACCCTGTATAGTTCTGTGGCTTTCAATGGATTAAGCCAGCATCAGACAACCAGAAACTCTCCAGTTCCTTAGATATGTGAAGCTGAGTGAACACAGTAAGCTAAAAGACTGCTACTTCTTGCTTGAGGTAATGGAAAAGCAAGACCATGAACAAGCATCAAACAAGCAGATGGCAATCTTAGTGATTGTAATCACTAAGATACTTACACTGGATTCACAATCCAGTGGTCAGAATATTGAACAGTGGAACCAAAAAGCTCTTGGTAATTCAAATCATACTTCCCACTAACTTCTTGGGGACAATGAACAAAATACTACCGTGTTTCTCTGAAAATAACACACTGTTTTATATACATTTGGGGCCTAAAAAGGCACTAGGTCTTATTTTCGGGTAGGGCTTATTTTTTTCATGTACATGATCATCTCTCCTTTCCTCTCCTTCATCCCAATTCTTCCTCTTTTCTTTCTCTCCCCCACATGTGCAACATCTTTCCTCCCCTCTCACCCATCCCCTTGTGCCTTCCCTCAGCAGCATCTTTCTATCCCTCCCTCCCATCCCCCTGTGCAGCAGGACCCTTGCCCAGCTTTCCTCCCTCCCATCCCTCGTGCAGCAGAACCCTTGCCCAGCTTCCATCCTTCCCTCCCTCCTATCCCTTGTAAAGCAGAACCCTTTCCCAGCTTCCATCCCTCCCATCCCTTGTACAGCAGAACCCTTGAGCACCCGCTGCTGCCCCCACCACGCAGCCGAACCCCGTCTGACTCTCCATCCTTCCCTCCCAACCGAACCCCGCTGACCACGACCATAAATTCCTTCCAGCAGAGAAGTGTCGGACCAGCAGCACTCTAAACATGCTGCTTTGCGGCCTTCTGGCTGGGAATGTCCCTTTGCCGCGTCACTGATGTCATCAGTAACACAGAACACAGAAGGCCCCATAATGAAGACTACGAAGCATACTGTTTAGAGTGCTGCCAGTCTGATGCTGCTCTGTCGGAAGGTATTTATGGTCGCGGTTAGGAGGGAAGGATGGAGGGTCAGTGGGGGTTCGGCTGCGCGGCGGTGGTGGGGTGAAGGGAAGCGCTGCTGCCTACGACTAGGGCTTATTTTTGGGGGTGGGGCTTATATTAAGACCTACCCCGAAAATCATGCTAGGTCTTATTTTTGGGGAAACACAGTATATCATGCTTTGGAACATTGTATCTAAACATAATAGCGTTGCTCCTTTTCTACCATTCCATTTACAGAAAAAGCTTTGCATGATAAGTTCCATAAATCTAGTGACAGACCACAAACTTTATCCTTATTGTCCACTAGAGATTGAATGAATGTTTCTAACATGTTAACTCAAGGGGTCTCCGACTCCTACTCCACAAGAATTGCAATCTGGTCTAGCTAACAAGAGGTCCACAGCGAATATTTGGGAGGCTTATTGAAACATGATGGCAGATAAAGGTCAAATGGCCCATCCACAGTAACCATTATCTCTTTGTCTCTCTAAGAGGGGGCTAATTTAGTCTGTGACAGTCAGCATTTTAAAAACACTGACTGCCACTTGCTGAGTATTGACTAGAGAGTATTTAAAAGAAAATAATTGAACAACAATATTACATCTTACAATAACTGAAATTTTGATTTATCTATTTAACCCTTTCAGGACCAAGGGACATATTTGTCCCATAACTTTAAAATCCTATAAATTTTGATTGGGATAGTCTACAGTTCTAAATTTGATATGTACGGATTCCATATGATACTACCTTTATGTAAACAAACTGGTTCCGACATTCATTCATTAGCGTCGTTGCTAGATTGACGAGAAGATTCACTTGCCACACTGTCCATAAGCCAGAAGTGTGATTTTTTTAAAATAAAAATAATGATATTTCACAAAAAAAATCAATTTTTTGGCATCTGCAAGCCCTTTTTACCATAAAAATGTCGTCAAAACCACAAAAATTGGCCTACGATCCTTATGGTCCTGAAAGGGTTAAAATATTTGTATTCTCCTGTTCATGGCAGAGTACAATCAAATATGCACAAGACAATTACAATGATATATAAGCAATGATAGAATAGTATTTCTTTCGAAAGTGTAATGTTACCTCATTAAATCGGGTTATCATTTTCCCTTTCTTAACATCCCATATAAAGCCTCCATTTCTGGATGTTGCACCAGCTATGCAGTTCAGATCCCCTATAAAACACAAATTAAGGACTGGTCACAATAAGAAAACTTTCACACTGGCCATGTATTAAAATCTACAGCTAAACAAACATACCTGGAGCCCAAGAAAGAGAATAAATGACTCCCTCATTACCAGGAGAAGTATACACTGCAGTTAACGTATTTATATCCCAAACTTTTATTGTGCCATCAAATGATGCTGTGGCTAGGAGGTTGGGGTTATCTGGTTTGAATTTACAATCGAAAATTGTTTCAACGTGTCCCTGAAATGAAATTAAAAATAACACTGAAATCTAATAAACACGGATAACCTAATATATCTAAACTCATCTGGAATATAATATAATTCGTTTTGGTATATAAAACTTTGGGTGTCTGATTTAAACAGGTGATGTGCATTCATTGAAATGGCATTGGACATGTCTACCGATGAAAACAAAAACTGTGGACAGAGATGTTCTGGAGATAATTTATTAAACACTGACATATAAAACCATGAAAATTCAATTAAAAAAGTACAATGATAAAAAATACTGTGATAAAAATCCAACCAGACCCCCCTACATGGTCTGTGTTTCGGCGAACACGCCTTCCTCAGGAGTCCAATTGTTTGCAACCTCACATATAAAGAATTGGACTGAAAACAGTTTATTGTCTTTAAACATGTGAGCAAAGAACGATCACACATTCACAATGTGCTCACTATATACAGATTGTACATGCTTTCCCAATAGGAAAAAATCTTCAGAAGTTTCCCTAAAATAAAGTTCAAATCTCTATCATTGGTCCCAAAAACTCCCAATTTTATTTTGCAAACTTTATTTTAAAATTTCAAATAATCGTGGTCAAATTGCCTCATGAATTTGAAATAACAGCCAAGAAGAGCAAAAAAACAACTCTTATGCTTGACAGGGCCACTATTTCATTCTCACATTCGGGCTTCTTCAGGGTTCTGTGCTGTACAATTTCTCTGTAAGACTCCCTCATTTCACCAGAATCAAGATAGTCTGGTGATGGACCCTGATTGATTTTCAGAGGATTGTGTTTGTGAGGAGCTAGCTAAACTAAAAGTGGATAAAGAAATGGAGCCAGATGGTGTACATTCAAAGGTACTGAAGGAACTTAGGAAAGTTCTGGCGGCTCTGCTGGCTGATTTTTTCAATGCTTCTCTAGAGTTGAAAGTGGTACCGGAGGACTGAGAAAAGGTGGATGTGTCCCTCTCCACAAAAGTAGAAGTAAGACAGAAGTAGGAAACTACAGGCCACTAAGTCTGACTTCTGAGGTAAGTAAATTAATGGAAACACTTTTTAAAATAGAGAATAATGATATTTCTGGAATCTAGTGGATTACAGGACCCAAGGCAACATGGATTCATTAGAGGCAGGTCTTGTCAAACAAATCTGATCAATTTCTTTGACTGGGTGACCAGAGAATTGGTATATTTAGACTTTAGCAAAGCTTTAGACAGTGTTCCACACAAGTGTCTAATAAATAAATTGAGTGCCCTCAGTATGCGCTCCAAAGTGACAGACTGGGTTAGGAACTGGTTAAGTGGAAGGCGACAGAGGGTAGTGGTCAATGGAGATCTCTCTGAGGAAAGGGATGTTACCAGTGATGTACCTCAAGGTTCGGTTCTTGGGCCTGTTCTTTTTAACATTTTCTAAGCGATATTGCTGATGGGCTGTCAGGTAAGATTTGCCTCTTTGCGGATAATGCCAAAATCTGCAGTAAAATAGACACTCCTGATAGTGTGAATAACATGAGGAAGGACATGACGAAAAAGGGGGTATTGATGCCCCTGTATAAGGCTCTGGTGAGACCTCATTTAGAATATTGTAAACAAATCTGGAGACCGCACCTTCAAAAAGATAAACAGGATGGAGTCGGTCCAGAGGAAGGCTACTAAAATGGTCGGTGGTCTTCATCATAAAGCATATGGGAAGCAGCTACACAGTTATACAGAGTAATTGCAGTGGAGCTCCAGGAGAGAGTGTAAAAACAAATTTGAATATGCACTTGAACAAGCCCTGATGAAGCTCGGTTTGCGAGGCGTAACAAGTCCCATTGGCTACATTTTAAGTGCATTTTCCACAGGTGTATGCAAAACAATTGATGTCATTATGTCTTTTTAAATAAAAAAAATCACTTTTTGGTATTTTGAAAATATGAATTAAGAATTATACTTAAATAAGGGGTTTTCAGTACTAACGAATGACTATTATAACCATGAGACTCATTACTATGTCTACAGTTTGTTTTTCAAAAGTCCTTTCCTCTATTGCGGTATTCACCAGTTGATTATTGATTGACTGTCTTTCTTTTGGTTTTTTCCTTACTAATTTGTACTGCTGCCAGCAGCCATTATTGTTTTTTTTAATATGTGACACGAGTGCCTTCCCACCCAACGCTGGCTCACGAGGTCATCGGTTCTATGCTCAAGTGAAGAAGCCAACCAGGGGAGGTGGGTGTGATGTGAGAATATCTGCCTGCTGTTCCCGGATGACTAAACTAAACTAAACCTTAGGTTTGTATACCACATCATCTCTACATTCGCAAAGCTCGACACGGTTAACACCTGTTTCGGTAAGTAACTGTGTTTATCCGAGGACAAGCAAGCAGCATATTTTCACATGTAAGACTCCCTAGCTTATGAAATGGGATGGAGGGAGTGTTGGCCTCTAAATAAAACACCAATAGGAAGGTCTTCACTCAAAAGGCATATGTATTGTCCTATTCAAGCAGGAAGAGCAAGAGAAGAAAAAGAAGAGAGAATAAGAGGCATACAACTCGTACTCCGAAAGAAAACAAGGTAAGAACAGCAACATGTAGGGAGGCCCTAAAAAAACAAAAGAAAGGATGGTTCCCATTGAATAGACTATTATAGGATGAAACCAGGAACAAAAGCATAGAGAGGACAGAAATTCTGTACTATGGATGTTAGCAGATAATTGAAAAGAAACACTATCTGACTGAGGATTAAGTCATAAATGAACAGTTCTGCCAGGAGGCTGTGTGAGAGCTCTGGAATATCTTGTAAAGAGAACAGAGCCAATGGAAGAAACCAGAAAAGAAGCAGTTCTTCTCACAATATATGCTGAAAAGGAAACAAAGGGGAACCCATCAAGAAGGGATGGAATAAACAGTGAACAGGAGTAGAAACCATTAAATGCCCCCGTTGAAGCAGTAAGGTTACATAAGAACTATGACCAGTTTCGTAAGGCACTTAAAACATATTCATTTGTGCAGGTGTTTGTGTATTAATTTATTGTTTATACAGAGGAGGAATAAATGTAGAAATTATATGTAGTGCAATAGTTGTATTTTTTCCTCTTTTAGAATGTGATGTTTGTAATTGGCATTGATTTTATGCAACTCACTTAAAATAAATAAATCATCTTTCTTTTGAAAGTCCATTCATACATTTTCTCTAACGTGGTTAGAAAAAAAAGCAAGTTATGTTAATTTCAGGAGACAAGCTTAAGGAAGATGGAAGATGGCTGTATCTCTTGCAGGAAACACAGTTGACCAAGAAGCAGCACTGAAGATCAATCTTGAACGAGACTTATCCCAATCCTTCAAAGCTTGCAAGAATTTCAGTATTACCTAGATATGCTATCTGGTGTATGGAATTATAAAGAGGAAAAAATGGTCAGAAAACCCGATATGGGAATATGCAGTAATAAGCAGGCAAACAATAATTCTCTGTTCTTTACACCACACCTAGCTAAAAGTAAATGATCTATCTTGCCCATTTTCTGAATGGATTCATTTTTGGAAGACATCAAATCCATGTTCTACTCAAAAGAGTTGATACTTGTTACACCAACTGAACTCTAGTTTAAATAATTTATTGTACAGTCATACCAGATCCCTAAGAAAGTCCCACTTCTTGGCTCCCATGTCATAAAGCCCCACTCCACCGTCCATGAAACAGCAGACAGCATGACCAGGAGGAAGAGAGAAGGCTTGATTTTGAGTCAGAGTTGGAGGGGGAACAGCCTCACTAGTAGATGATGTATGATGGTTTTTGGTAGGGGAATGTGGTAAAAATGCTAAATAAAAAAAGACAATATATATGTTGGTTAAGTATCCATATTAACAATATTTAATGTATCAACTCAACATTCTTGTACTATAAATTTCCACTGCTAATCTACAATATTATAGAAAAAGCAATATTAACAGATATGGAAAAAGATATAAATACTTATAAAATGCCTTTGATCCCTTTGGAAAGCACAGACAAGGTGCATGACCATATGCTGAGTGCAGAAAAGCACAGTTACTTACCGTAACAGGTGTTATCCAGGGACAGCAGGCAGATATTCTTGACTGAAGGGGGACGGCACCGACGGAGCCCCGGTACGGACAATTTTAGAGTGATTGCACTCTAAGAACTTAGAAAGTTCTAGATAGGCCGCATCGCACGTGCGCGAGTGCCTTCCCACCTGACGAAGGCGCACGGTCCCCAGTTAGGATAAGCCCGCTAAGAAGCCAACCCGGGGAGGTGGGAGGGACGCAAGAATATCTGCCTGCTGTCCCTGGATAACACCTGTTACGGTAAGTAACTGTGCTTTATCCCAGGACAAGCAGGCAGCATATTCCTGACTGATAGGTGACCTCCAAGCTAATAAAAAGGAGGGATGGAGGGAAGGTTGACCATTAGGAAAATAAATTTTGTAAAACAGATTGGCTGAAGTGTCCATCCCGTCTGGAGAATGCATCCAGACAATAGTGAGATGTAAAAGTATGAACTGAGGACCAAGTAGCAGCCTTGCAGATTTCCTCAATGGGAGTGGAGCGGAGGAAAGCTACAGATGCTGCCATAGCTCTAACTTTGTGGCCCGTGACAGAACCTTCCAGTGTCAGGCCCGACTGAGCGTAACAGAATGAAACGCAAGCAGCAAGCCAATTGGATAGAGTGCGTTTAGATACAGGATGACCCAACTTGTTAGGATCGAAGGACAAAAACAGTTGAGGAGATGATCGATGAGGTTTAGTGCATTCAAAATAGTAAGCCAAAGCACGTTTACAGTCCAAGGTATGCAAAGCCTGTTCACCTGGATGAGAATGAGGCTTCGGAAAAAATGCAGGTAGGACTATGGATTGATTAAGATGAAAATCAGACACAACCTTAGGGAGAAACTTTGGATGTGTACGGAGAACTACCTTATCATGGTGAAAAACAGTGAAAGGTGGATCGGCCACTAGTGCATGCAACTCACTGACCCTCCTGGCAGAAGTGAGAGCTATAAGGAAGACCACTTTCCAAGTAAGAAATTTGAAATGTGCTGTGGCCAAAGGTTCAAAAGGAGGCTTCATTAAAGCGGAAAGAACCACATTGAGATCCCAAACCACAGGAGGGGGCTTGAGAGGTGGTTTCACATTGAAAAGGCCCCTCATGAACCTAGAAACTAAAGGATGAGACGAGAGGGGTTTTCCATGAATTGGCTCATGAAAGGCAGCAATGGCACTAAGATGAACTCTGATAGAAGTAGATTTGAGACCAGAGTCAGATAAGGAAAGAAGATAGTCCAACACCAGTCCCACTGCTAGAGATATGGGATTATGGTGATGTAACAGGCACCAGGAAGAGAACTGAGACCATTTCTGCTGATAACACTGAAGCGTGGCCAGTTTCCAGGAAGCATCAATGATAGAACAGACAGGCTGAGAAAGGAGTGAGTGAGCCGAAGTCAGCCCGAGAGATACCAAGCTGTCAGGTGCAGAGACTGTAAGTTGGGATGCAGTAGGGTCTGCTGATGCTGAGTAAGCAGAGAAGGAAACAGTGGAAGAAGTATGGGTTCCCTGGAACTGAGTTGAAGTAGAAGGGAGAACCAATGTTGCCTGGGCCACCGTGGAGCGATGAGAATCATGGTGGCTTGTTCCCTCCTGAGCTTGAACAATGTCAGCAGCATGAGCGGTAGAGGAGGAAATGCATATAGGAAGAGATTGGTCCAATCCAGGAGAAATGCATCGGGTGCCAGACGGTGAGGGGAGTAAAGTCTGGAGCAAAACAGGGGCAGTTGATGATTGTGAGGAGCCGCAAACAGGTCCACTTGAGGAGTGCCCCATTGAGCGAAAATGGACTGGAGAGTCAAGGGATCGAGAGTCCATTCGTGAGGTTGGAGAATTCTGCTGAGATTGTCTGCTAAGGAATTCTGTTCCCCTTGAATGTATACTGCTTTCAGGAATAAATGACGAGCTGTCGCCCAAGACCAAATCCGTTGGGCTTCCTGACATAACAGGCGAGAGCCCGTCCCTCCCTGTTTGTTGATGTAGTACATTGCAACTTGATTGTCTGTGCAAATGAGTAGTACTTGAGGAAAGAGAAGATGTTGAAAAGCCTTGAGGGCATAAAATATCGCTCAGAGTTCCAGGAAATTGATGTGGTGTTTCTTTTCCTGGGCAGTCCAAAACCCCTGAGTTTGGAATTCGTTCAAGTGAGCTCCCCAGGCATAAGGGGATGCGTCTGTGGTGATCACGAAATGATGAGGAGGTAGATGGAACAGTAGACCTCTGGATAGATTTGAAGATGTCAACCACCAGAGAAGCGACTGTCGAAGAGACAATGTCACAGATATGTGTTGTGAGCAAGGATCCGTCGCTTGGAACCACTGGGTCGCTAGGGTCCATTGAGGAGTGCGCAGGTGGAGACGTGCGAAGGGTGTGACATGCACTGTCGAAGCCATGTGCCCCAAGAGCACCATCATGTGATTCGCAGAGATTGTAATCTGTTGAAACACCTGCTGACAGAGATGAAGGATGGTCTGAAGGCGGTTGGATGGAAGAAATGCCCTCATCAGAACAGTGTCCAGAATGGCTCCAATAAATTGAAGCCGCTGGGTTGGAATAAGGTGCGACTTGGGTAGATTGATTTCAAAACCCAACAGTTGAAAGAAGTGAATGGTTTGGTTGGTGGCAAGCAGAACCGCCTGAGGTGAATGAGCCTTGATCAGCCAGTCGTCCAGATAAGGGAAAACTTGAAAATGGTGAGAGCAGAGATAGGCCGCTACCACAATCAGACACTTGGTGAAAACCCTGGGAGAGGAGGCCAGACCGAAGGGTAGCACCTTGTACTGATAATGATGTTGATTGATGAGAAAGCGTAGATATTGCCTGGACGTCAGATGGATAGGAATATGTGTGTAAGCCTCTTTGAGATCGAGGGAGCATAGCCAGTCGCCCTGAGTGAGAAGAGGGTAGAGGGTGGCAAGAGAGAGCATTTTGAACTTCTCCTTGACCAAACATTTGTTGAGATCTCTGAGATCTAATATAGGTCTGAGGTCTCCGGTCTTTCTGGGACCTAGAAAGTACCTGGAGTAAAATCCCTGTCCTCGCTGATCTTGAGGAACTTCTTCGATGGCACTGAGAAGAAGGAGGGACTGAACCTCTTGAGTGAGAAGGAGGGACTGAGACTTGTTGGAAGCAGACTCTTTTGGGAGGCCTAACGGCGGAGGAGTCTGAAAATTGAGGGAGTAGCTGTGGGCGATGATAGAGAGCATCCACTGGTCGGTGGTGATCACTTCCCATCGAGTCAGAAAAATGTTTAGTCGACCTCCAATAGGCTGTGGAAGAGGACAGGAGGGAGGAAGACTGGCGATGCCCTGGAGAAGCGAGTCAAAAGGGCTGAGTCAGTTTAGGCTGAGTGACAGGCTTTATGGCAGGCGGCTGTTGTTGGAGAGCTTGTTGTTGTTGCTGCCGTTGCCTCAGAGTTTGAGGAGGATGAGGCTGAATCGGTTGAGCAGAAAAACGCCTCTGATACGACGTCTGCTGCCTGAAAGGACGAGGAGGCGGAGGTTTCTTTTTGTTTTTCAATAAAGTGTCCCACCTCGTCTCATGAGGAGAAAGCTTCTGAGTAGTGGTATCCATAGATTCTCCAAACAGCTCATCACCCAGGGAGGGAGCATTGGCAAGGCGGTCCTGGTGGTTTACATCAAGGTCTGAGACGCGGAGCCATGCCAAACGTCTCATCGCTACAGAGATAGCAGTAGCTCGGGATGTCAGTTCAAATGTGTCATAGATGGAATGGACCATGAACTTCCTGAGCTGTAAAAGACTGGCAGTGCATTGCTGAAAAGCAGAAAGCTTGCGGTCAGGAATATACTTTTGAAAAGTGGCCATCTGCTGGATAAGATGTTTCAGGTAAAAGGAGAAATGGAAGGCATAGTTACCTGAACGGTTGGCCAACATAGCATTTTGGTAAAGACGTTTACCGAATTTATCCATGGTCTTGCCCTCTCTGCCAGGAGGGACAGATGCATACACACTAGAGGCTGCATATTTTTTCAGGGTTGACTCCACCAGTAACGATTCATGTGGAAGCTGAGGTTTGTCAAACCCTGGAATAGGAATAACTTTATAAAGTGATTCCAATTTCCTTGGAGCTCCTGGAATAGTGAGAGGAGTTTCCAAGTTTTTGTAAAAAGTTTCCCTTAAGATATCATTAAGGGGTAACTTTAAAAATTCTTTGGGAGGTTGGTCAAAGTCTAAAGCATCCAGGAATGCCTTTGATTTCTTAGAATCAGATTCCAAAGGGAGAGAAAGGGTGTCTGACATTTCCCGAAGGAATTTAGTGAAGGAAGAGTGCTCTGGCTTACTAACAGGATTCTGCACCGATAGGTCAGCCTCATCCGATGAAAAATCCTCCTCGGTACCGAGGGGATCCTCTGAATCATCCCATAAATCAGGGTCACGTACCGATGGAAGACGGCCCTGAGAGATAGGAGTAGAGGATTCGGTTTGCTTGGTCTTGCGTACCGATTTGCCTGAACGCATCGACACCGTACCCGGTGACTGTAAAACGGGACGGGTGTCAGAGAGTGGTACCGGATCAGAGGCCGAGTGAGCAGTACGTTAAATAAAATAGGCATAGACATGGAAGAGGCAGATTGAAGCGGTGCCGATAACGTCGATGCCGACAAAATAGGCTGGTCGACTATCGGTACCGTAGGCTCAGTGGGGACCGACACCGGAAGGCTCGGAGTTAGCAGAGCCGGGAGTAGGTGTTGTAATTGCTCCTTAAGCTGGACCTGGAGGATGGATGCTATTCTCTCATCCAAAGACGGTCCCGATGGCACCGGTACCGCTTTTTTCTTGCTCGGTACCTGCGGTGTAGCTCGACGCTCAGGCGAAGTCGATGCCAATGAAGAGGCGGTGACTTCTATGGGAGCGGAGCGTTTGCGGGGCCGGCGTGCAGTCTGCAGGACTTGGCTCACTGCATGTTCGACTGGCGGGCCAAGGACAGTAGGGGATGGCTTCTTTGCTGGCTTACCTACATGGTGCGACACCGACGATGAATCTTGCGGTGTCGAAACCACCGGTGTCGACTTGGAGGAAGTTGCTGGAGTCGATGCCGGGGGAACTTCCATGGCGGCACCGAAAAGAATCCGCTGCTGAATTTGGCGATTCTTCAAAGCTCTCTTTTGAAGAGAACTACAGCGGGTGCACGTTTCTGCCCTATGGTCTGAACCCAAACACTGAAGGCACCACTTGTGTGGGTCAGATAAAGAAATAGGGCGTGCACACCGCTGACACTACTTAAAACCCGGTGAAGGGGGCATGAAGGGAAAAACGGCCGTAGCAAAATAGAAGCCCGAGACTTCGATGGTGCCAACAGGCCCCGCCGGGGCCGACCGAAAAAAAAAAAAAAAAATTTACTTTTTTTTTTTTTAGGTAAAGAAAAGAAAACAATAATGTGAAGAATTTCACAAAGGAAAATAACGCGCGAGCGGGAAGGCGATGAAAAAGGAAAATTTGTCCAACAGCCGTTGGAAACACGCGACTTCTTAGCTCCGCGGAAACTAAGAAACTGGGGACCGCGCGCCTTCGTCGGGCGGGAAGGCACTCGCGCACGCGCGGTGCGGCCTAGCTAGAACTTTCTAAGTTCTTAGAGTGCAATCACTCTAAAATTGTCCGTACCGGGGCTCCGTCGGTGCCGTCACCCATCTGTCAAGAATATGCTGCCTGCTTGTCCTGGGATAATACTATAAATCATTCACTAAAGGTAAAACCTGTAAAATGGGCAGCCAAGTAAGAAAACTGATAGAGGCAAGTAGTTTATTATAGACTAACCAAGCAAACTTTCCATCTAATACAGTACTAAGGGGTCCTTTTATTAAAGTGCACTAACCGATTTAGTGCGCTAAATGCTAAGACATCCATTATATTCCTATGGGCATCTTAGCATGTAGCGCGCACTAAATCGGTTAGTGCACCTTAATAAAAGGACTCCTAAATGTCTTAGTTCTTTATTAAAATTTGATCACGTGCATTAAATTTGATCACGTGCATTAAATTTGAAATTATTTAAACTCTAGGTACATGCTCACATCCTGTCTCATTGTTACCCCCTAAATTAGCAGGAAGTGGATTTTATCAGTGGATACAATAGCTACAACCAGCTGTTTTTAAAATAATGTTGTATACTTTTATAAAATTTGAAAATATTATATTAAAGCAATAAAAGGGTGGGGGGAGGGTGAAGGGGAAAATCAAATTCAGACATACATTGTATTAGATATAAAAGTGATACCATGCATTTATCAAATGTATTTTATTATTATGTACACTTTTTGTAAAATTTGAAAATAAAAATATAATGGAAAAAAAAAAAATAAAAAAAATAACTAACACAAAAGAACACACATTCAAACTTACATTTTTTCTTTGGAGGAGAATTTAGTACATGTAGGGCATGGAAGCCTGTCTTCTTAAGTTTAAAATTATCTATGGGTGTTGTTCTTGAAACGTTCCAGACACGCAGCACACCAACCTGAGAATCTGATGATGAAGTAAGCAGTTTTTATTTATTACTTTCTGTCCATAATTAGTATTAAAAGGTATGTTTGACAAAATGTATATTTTATACAAATGCTTCACAGTTTCTGTCTATTTATTTCCAAAACACCAGCAAATATCTGTCTCCAATGGGCCAAAATATAATCCTAGAACAGGGGTAGGGAACTCCGGTCCTCAAGAACCGTATTCCAGTCGGGTTTTCAGGATTTCCCCAATGAATATGCATTGAAAGCAGTGCATGCAAATAGATCTCTTGCATATTCATTGAGGAAATCCTGAAAACCCGACTGGAATACGGCTCTCAAGGACCGGAGTTCCCTACCCCTGTCCTAGAATATAAGAAGGATGCACAAAACATTTAGGGGCTCTTTTACTAAGATGCACTAAGAAACAGGCTTAGCATGTTTTAATGTGCACTAAGTTCATTTCTAATGCATCCCTATAAGGAGAAATTAGGTTCTTACCTGCTAATTTACTTTCTTTTAGCTTCTCCAGACCAGTAGAGGTTAATCTTTACGAATGGGTATATATCCAATCATGACCAGCAGGTGGAGACTGAAAACAAAACTGTGGGATAGTACATAAGATATCCTCTTCTCTATTCTCATAAGTCTGCCGAATAGCCAAGCAGAACTAAGAACTGAAAACCGAAAGAAATAACTCTCTGAACAGGAGTAACAACTAACATATCAAAATGCTGTTGGAAAATGCAGAGGAGAGATACCAGAAGGAAAATGTATCCACAGCTCGCCAGCTAAGCCAGCCGAGCCACAGCCGCTGTTCTTTAATACTCCCCGGCCCTAGAAAAATACTAGAACCCGCAGCAAAAAACAAAACTGCCCACGCAACAGCCCCAACAATACAATAACAGACAAGGTGGGGACCTCTACTGGTCTGAAGAAGCTAAAAGAAAGTAAATTAGAAGGTAAGAACCTAATTTCTCCTTCTTTAGCACTCTCCAGACCAGTAGAGGTTAATCCTTACGAAAGCAGTCCCCATCACGGGCGGGACCCCCGAAGGGCCGACACCAGAACATGCTCACCGAACACCGCGTCCAGACCATCTACCCGGTAGTGACTGACAAAGGAATGCAAGGAAGACCAAACCACAGACTTACAAATGTCCACGGGAGGCACGAGCAAAGACTCAGCCCAAGAAGCTGCCTGACCCCGAGTGGAATGAGCCCTGAGAAACTCTGGAACAGGCTTCTGCCTCAGAAGATAAGCAGAAGCAATAGTCTCCTTGATCCAGCGCGCAATAGTAGCCTTAGAAGCACCAGCCCCCCTACAAGAACCTGCCAGAAGTACAAAGAGATGATTTGATTTCCTGATCTCCTAGGTCCGCTGCCCATAAGAGCGAAGGACCTGACCAACATCCAACTTGCACAGCTGTCTTTGCTCAGAAGAGCACTCCCGACTACCCAACACCAGGAGAACAACAGATTGATTGACATGAAAAGGAGAAACTACTTTTGGCAGAAAGGAACAGGCCTCAAGACAACCCACTCCCTAGATAACTCCAAGAAGGAAGCCCTACAAGAGAAAGCCTATAGCTCAGAAACATGCCTAGCGGAAGTAACGGCCACCAAAAAGACCGCCTTCAGAGTAAGGTCCTTCAAAGAGCAGCCGCCCAACGGTTCAAAAGGTGGGTGCACCAGAACAGAAAGAACCAGACTGAGATCCCAAGATGGAACAGAGGGCCGCACCGGAGGTCTGAGCAACTTGGACACCCGCAAAAAGCGAATCACATCAGGAATGGCTGTCAAACGCTGACCTGTCACTAACCCACGAAAGGCTGACAAGGCCGTAAGCTGAACCCGGAGAGAAGACCAAGCCAGGCCTCTATCCAGGCCCTTTAGCAAGAACTCTAGGATATTAGGCAGGGAAACGCGAAAAGAGACCACCTGGCACCACCCCTCAAAGAGATGCCAAATCCGCACAGAAGCCCAAGAGGTAGAAAGCCTCCAGGATCCCAAGAGAGTAGAGATCACCTTATCTGAATACCCCTTCTTACCTAGTCGACCCCTTTCAAGAGCCAAGCTGTAAGACAGAAGGGAGACGGGTTGAACATGGGAATGGGACCCTGCGTCAGAAGGTCATCCAAGAGAGGCAGAGGAAGAGGATTCGCTACCAGATGCTCACCAGATCAGCATATTATGGAAGTCAAGGCCAATCCGGAGCCACCAGAACCACAAGACCCGGATGGCAAACAATGCGGAGAAGAACTCTGCCCACTAATGGCCACGGAGGGAACACAAACAACACTCCGGTGGCCATAGTTGAACCAGAGCATCTAGACCCTCGGCCAGGCCGTCCCTGCGACAACTGAAGAAGCGGGGCACTTTGGTGTTGCCACTCGTGACCATCAGGTCCAACAGGGGCTGATCCCAAGCCTGCACTATCAACTGAAAAGCCATGGGCTGAGATACCACTCTCCGGGATCTAAGATGTGACGACTGAGGAAGTCCGCCTGAACATTCTCCACCTCGGCTATGTGAGAGGCCGAGAGGTCCAGAAGGTGTGACTCCGCACAAAGTATGAGCCAAACCGACTCCTGCGCCACCTGAGCGCTCTTGATTCCTCCCTGACGATTGACATAAGCCACCACCGTGGCCTGTCCAAAAGAACTCTGACCGATTTGCCCATTAAAAGGGAGCGGAAGGCTAACAGCGCCAGATGGATGGCTCTTGTCTGCAAACACATTGATCAACCAGGACGCCTCCTCCGTGGACCAGGTGCCCTGAGCTGAGTGACCTAGACACCGAGCCCCCCAACCGAGGAGACTGGCATCCATGAGAAGCACCGTCCACTGCGGTAGATCCAGACTCACCCCCTGAACCAAATGAGGTCTAGAGCCATCAACGAAGACTGCAGCGTGCCAAGCCTCACAGAGGGACAGGGACATCCAAACTGTGCCTCTGGGACGACCACCTCTGGAGCAGAGCATACTGAAGAGAACGCGCCCACCTACCACGTCCAGGAACGCCGCCATCGACCCCAAGACTTGGAGGATTCCTGCGCCCAAGGACACTGGGACGTCATAAGGAGGCGAATCTGAGATTGCAAAGTGCTTACCAGGGCCTCTGGAAGGAAGACCTTCCCAAGGAGGTGTCGAACAGAACTCCAAGGTACTCCAGACACTGAGCTGGGACCAATCAACTCTTGGAAAGGTTGATCACCCTGCCCAGCGACCAGAGAAACTCCACCACCCGAGCCATAACCCGGGTGCTATCCTGCCATGACTGCACTTGAACCAACCAGTCATCCAGGTAGGGGTGCACCAGAATGCCCTCCGACCACAAGGCCGCCGCAACGACCACCATCACCTTGGTGAATGTCCGGGGAGTCGTGGCCAGGCCAAAGGGAAGCGCACAGAACTGATTGTGCTAACCCAAGATCGCAAAGTGAAGGAAGTGCTGGTGAGAGGCCCGAAAGGAAAACATGCAAGTAGGCCTCCGGCAGAGCAAGAGAAGTCAGGAACTCCCCCGGCTGAACTGTCAGAAGGACAGACTGCAGTGTGTCCATGCAAAAAGAGGGAATTCTGAGAGCCCTGTTGACCCCTGTTTAAATCGAGGATGGGCCGAAAGGTCCCCTCCTTCTTGGGCACCACAAAGGAAATGGCGTACCAGCCGGTGCCACACTCCTGAGGGGACACTGGAACAACCGCTTTGATATCTAGCAAGTGCTGAAGGGTCTGGCAAAAGGCTAGCGTCTCCCATGCCACCTGACATGGAGAGGCTAGATATGATCTGGCAGAGAGCAGCAAACTCCAGAGCATAACCGTCCCGCACCACCCCCAGGACCCACTTATCGGCCCACTTGGGAAACAAGTTGCGCAGCCAGACACCCAATGGAACCAAAGGGACACTGGCAAAGAGCCATCGTGCAGAACGGGCAGCGGGGGGACACCCAGCCCCCTGACAGGACTGCATGCCAACCGACCCCGGGGAAAAACCGGAAGCCTGGAAAGAAGCAGCCCGACGCCAAGGGCGAAACTTGCAAGATTAACGCAGATGCCCCCGGACAGGGCCACCCCAAGACGCCAGGCGGGCACAGTCCTCAGGCAGACGGGACATCTTAGAGTCCGTCAGAGTCTGAACCAACTTATCTAAGTCCTCTCCAAACAAAAATGACCCCCGAAAGGGAAATATTTTGTAAGTTTAGTTTTGGATGCGGCAACCGCCAACCAAGCATGAAACCACAAGGTATGGTGCGCGGCCACCAAAAGCCCCAGACTTAGCCGCAGGCCGTACCAAGCCATAAAGAGCATCTGAGAGGAACGAGGCAGCCATCTCAATCTTCGCCACCTCCTGATCCACTAAGGACCAGTCATCAAACCCACGATCCAGGACATGCTCAGACCACCTAAACACAGCACGAGCCACTAGCCCCACACAATTAGCCGCCTGGACCTCCAAGGCAGAGACATCAAAATTCTGCTTAAGAAGTATCTCTAACTTACGCTCCTCAGAGACCCTAAGGACAGAACCGCTGAAACATGTTTTGCAATTCAGGGGGAAGGTCACCTGAGGTTGCAGACAAAATGGCGAAGATCCCACCAAAAATAACCCCTCCAGGGCCTGTAGCGGCTGGGAAACCTAAACTGTCCCAGACGCTAAAGTAGGCAAGCCAGCATCAGCTGTTGAAAAAATCAGCTGAGAGGGAATCCTTTTTCCCCTACCATCAGTGGTTTGGGGAATCCCTCCGGAGGTAGTGAGAGACCGGGCTGCCTCACTGCCTTCAGCCGGCTCACGAGGCACTAAGGCCGGGAAGCTCTGGTCACCTGCAGCCGCTGCCGACGGAGCTCCACCACCTCATCGGCCCAAACTGCCGAGTTTAGGCCGGCCGCGAGTGCCTCGCGGCTGGACCAAATTGTGTCCCACTCCCCTGGAGAAGGGCACAATTGCTCCATATGCGACTTAGTTAGAAGAAAAGTGCCAGTTATTGCCAAAAAACAGTAAAATACAGTAAACTGACAGGGAAGCAACCTGCAGACCGGCACTACCTCAGGATTTTTTTTTTTACGGGACAGCCTCCACAGGCTCTCGAAGCAATAGGCCTTGCTTGATTTAGGGGGCAAGGCTAATTGCTGAGGCTCCTCTAAAAAAATGTGGGGAGGTGGAGGAAGTGGGGGGAGGGACCCCGCTTGAGACCCGCCGGGTTTGACACCCCCGAGGTCAAACGGACACCCAAACAGGGCCCATCCAAGCTCAATCTGGCCAAAAACAGGGACTAGAAACCCCTAAACAAATTCCAACAGCCCTACCAAGGGAGATGGGTACAGATCACTCACATCTGCTAGAGACTGAAGTAGACTGATGAGAATAGAGAAGGGGATATCTTATGTACTATCCCACAGTTTTGTTTTCAGTCTCCACCTGCTGGTCATGATTGGATATATACCCATGCGTAAAGATTAACCTCTACTGGTCTGGAGAGTGCTAAAGAATAAGGCTTTTTTTGTGTTTTTCAGGTCCCATGCTTTTTCCATTACCAAGCAAGATCTACAAAAATATTAACACAGGAGCATTTAGACCCTGATTACCTAAAGTTACCTAAACATCCACCTAAAGTTAGGTGCCGATATTGGCGCCTACTTTAACTGGGCAATAGGCTTAATCACTGCTGATATTAGCACTCAGGACCTCACAATTGGACTTATTTGGAAGTTAGGTGCATAACTTGAACATCTTGATTCTATAAAAATGAGGTGCCTAGTCCAAAGCACCTAAACTAAAAGTAGGCATGGCTAGGGGGCGGATCATGGCCGTGTTCTGGAGTCAGGTGCCCCTTTGTGAATCAGGTGCCGTTAGACTCTTAAGTCATAATCATGCCAGTACTAATAACTGTATTGTAACCACCATAAAGCTCTGTGTATTTCAGTATAGAGCCCATGTATTGTAACACCTTGCAGGAGCTCTTTGTAACTCTGTATGGTAATGTCTCTACAGAAGCTCATGTAGTGTAACACCTTTACAGAAGCTCATGTAAACCGCTCTGAATTGATATCCTAGTCATTAGTAGCGGTATAGAAGCTCTCAATAAGCATAAACATATCAGTGTCTGACTTTAGGCATAGAAAACCCTGGAATAAATTGGGGACACTTAAATGTTAGGCTGCTGAGTGCCGCGGTCCATCCCCACTGTGTAGTTTAATTATGTGATTACCATTATGTATTGTTAATAAGATTATATTGTGTGTATATGAAGAATGAATGGAAAAAATGTCACTACAATTAGTATTATTATTATGAGGTGGGGTCTGGGGTGAAGCTTGGGCGGGGCTTGGGTATGGTCTAGGGTAGAGCTTTTGGTCCCCCTCAAACAAAAAAGTATTCCGCTGCCTATGTCCCCTGAGTCATCTCTTCTCCAAGCCGAAGAGCCCTAGCCGCTTTAGCCTTTTCTCGTAGGGAAGTCGTCCCATCCCTTTTAGCATTTTTGTCACCCTTCTCTGCACATTTTCTAATTCTGCTACAGTGGTGCCTCACACAACGAACTTAATTCGTTCCAGGAGCAAGTTTGTTATGCGAAAAGTTCGTTATGTGAAACGCGTTTTCCCATAACAATACATGTTAAAAAAAATAATTTGTTCTGTAGCATAAAATATGCTAAGATGACATAAAAAAAGATAAATTTTTGGTTATTATTTTTATTTAGATACATCTAAAAACATAATTGTTTTTTAAAACAACACACATTTTTTAAATTTAAAGACAGACTAAGTAGAGTCTAATTTTACAGTGATAGAGGGCAGAGTCTCAGCAGCAAAAACTGGGACTTAACTGTTCATTTTTTTTTTTTTTCTACCGTGTTTCCCCGATGATAAGGCAGGGCCATCAAATAAGACAGCCCCCCCTTTTTAGAAAAAAATGTAAAATAAGGCACACCCCCCCCCCCCGCAAATAAGCCACCCACCGATACCTGCGCTTACCCGAATCGGGTGGTACGGTGGGTGACTCCGTGGTCCCTGGCACCCCCGACACGATCGGGGCAAGAGGGAGCTCAAGCCCTCTTGCCCCCCCGACTCCCCGACACGATCGGGGCAAGAGGGAGCTCAAGCCCTCTTGCCCCCCCGACTCCCCGACACGATCGGGGCAAGAGGGAGCTCAAGCCCTCTTGCCCCCCCGACTCCCCGACACGATCGGGGCAAAAGGGAGCTCAAGCCCTCTTGCCCCCCCGACTCCTCGACACGATCGGGGCAAAAGGGAGCTCAAGCCCTCTTGCCCCCCGACTCCCCGACACGATCGGGGCAAAAGGGAGCCCAAGCCCTCTTGCCCCGCCGATTCCCCAACTCCCCGACAATATCGGGCCAGGAGGGAGCCCAAGTCCTCCTGGCCACGGCGACCCCCTAACCCCACCCTGCACTACATTACGGGCAGGAGGGATCCCAGGCCCTCCTGCCCTCAACGCAAACCCCCCCTCCCCCCAACGACCGCCCCCCCCCAAGAACCTCCGACCGCCCCCCCAGCCGACCCGCGACCCCCCTGGCCGACCCCCACGACCCCCCCAACCCCCTTCCCCGTACCTTTCTGTAGTTGGCCGGATAGACGGGAGCCAAACCCGCCTGTCCGGCAGGCAGCCAACGACGGAATGAGGCCGGATTGGCCCATCCGTCCCAAAGCTCCGCCTACTGGTGGGGCCTAAGGCGCCTGGGCCAATCAGAATAGGCCCGGGAGCCTTAGGTCCCTCCTGGGGGCAGGGCCTGAGGCACATGGTCGGGTTGGGCCCATGTGCCTCAGGCCCCGCCCCCAGGAGGGACCTAAGGCTCCCGGGCCTATTCTGATTGGCCCAGGCGCATTAGGCCCCACCAGTAGGCAGAGCTTTGGGACGGATGGGCCAATCCGGCCTCATTCCGTCGTTGGCTGCCTGCCGGACAGGCGGGTTTGGCTCCCGTCTGTCCGGCCAACTACAGAAAGGTACGGGGAAGGGGGTTGGGGGTGTCGTGGGGGTCGGCCAGGGGGGGTTGCGGGTCGGCTGTCGGAGGTTCTTGGGGGGGGGGGTCGTTGGGGGGAGGGGGGGTTTGCGTCGAGGGCAGGAGGGCCTGGGATCCCTCCTGCCCGTAATGTAGTGCAGGGTGGGGTTAGGGGGTCGCCGTGGCCAGGAGGACTTGGGCTCCCTCCTGGCCCGATATTGTCGGGGAGTTGGGGAATCGGCGGGGCAAGAGGGCTTGGGCTCCTTTTTGCCCTGATCGTGTCGGGGAGTCGGGGGGGCAAGAGGGAGCCAGGCGCAGTGCCTGCGCGGAAGGATGCAGCTCGGGCGACTTCGTTGTGTGAAACGAAGTTCGTTGTACGAATCAAGACATAAAGTTCGTTGTGCGCAGCGTGCGCTGTGCGAGGCGTCCGTTGTGTGAGGCACCACTGTATATCTTTTTTTGAGATATGGCAACCAGAATTGCACTGTTGTCAGACAAAATTCAGTCCACACTTTCTCAACATCTCCCTTAAAATTACACACCATAGATTTCACCTCACTCATCCCTCCATCTAGCACATCACCAAAGTTTTGGCAATCCTCTCCATTTTTTGAAGAAAATAACTTGCACATATATTAGCATCTGGTCCAGTTTCTTTCACTATACCATCAATAACTATTAACTAAAAATCTTACAATCTGGAATAACTCTTTTGACCTATTCATCAATTCATGTCTTATAGTACTTACTTCTCTCTTCCTCACATACATGCACATACTCACACATATGCAGTTTAAAACTTACATGACAGCATCTTGTGACTTCCTCCATACCCTCTTACTTCTATATAGTTCTCTCCAAAACTGGACTAATGCTGCCATTCTTCATGGATATGCCCTGCACTTATCATGTAAAACAATATTATGTTTTGAGGCTACCATATCCAGTCTCTAAAGAGGAATACCATTTCTCTGTCATACAGTCCATAGATTGCAAATCATCAGACATCAGCAAAGGAAGCCAATTTTCCAATAGTTTAATAGGATCAATTGTCTTCAAATCACTATCACCCTTTTGTCCCAGTCCATCAATCTTCAACATACAGGATAATAGGTGTTATTAAAGGTGTAGTATACAAATCTCCATATAAGTTCTCTAATAAATAAAAAAAAATCAAATCCAATACATGTACTGCCTGATGAGCAGCCACTCCAACTATCTGCACCATGGAACAGGCTGAAAGCCTGTAAATATTGTCTCACACAGTAAATATTGTCCTCCAGTCAATTCTTCTGAACCCAGTTCCAAAGTGATATTGAAACCACCCATTAGGCAATATGGCCCAAACTCTCTATAGTGCGTCATAAGTTAGGCGGTGGTAGGCGCCCTACTGCCACCTAACTTAATTGTTTTAATTGGTGATAAACGGCGAGGTAATTGACTACATCACTTAAAACCAATTAAAATCTAATTTTAAAAAATGAAGGTGCTTATTATAAGTGTCTACAAACAACAGAATCCAACTCCTATCCATAAAGGCGCTTATGTCTTAAAGTAGGGTCTGGTTTACACCAGAAATAGAAGAAGTGCTGGTAGGTGCCTCTATGAATGTGATTCTCATCGAAAATAGACGCCAGAAATGTAGGTCTTTAAAACCCTGGCCTACATTTATGACACCAGTTGTGAATTAGGAATTGCTTATCGTATAGAAAACAGACGGTAGGATTAAATGGTCATTTTTTCTCAATGGAGGAGAGTAAACTGTGGAGTACTGCAGAGGTCTGTACTGGGACCGGTGCTATTCAACTTATTTATAAATGATCTGGAAATTGGAATGAGTGAGATGATTAAATTTGCAGATGACACTAAACTGTTCAAAGTTGTTAAAACGCATGTGGATTGTGAAAAATTGCAGGTGGACCTTAGGAAATTGAAAGACTGGGAGTCCAAGTGGCAGATGAAATTTAATGTGAAAAAAATGCCAAGTGATGCACATTGGGAAGAATAACCTGAATCACAGTTACCAGATTCTAGGGTCCACACCTTGAGGTTAGCGCCCAAGAAAAGGATTTGGGTATCATTGCAGACAATACGATGAAACCTTCTGCCCAATGTGCAGTGGCGGCCAAAAAACAGGATGCTGGGAATTATTAAAAAAGGGATGGTTAACAAGACTAAGAATGTCATAATGCCCCTGTATCACTCCATGGTGCGACCTCATTTGGAGTATTGCGTTCAATTCTGGTCTCCTTATCTCAAGAAAGATATAGTGGCGCTAGAAAAGGTTCAAAGAAGAGAGACCAAGATGGTAAAGGGGATGGAACTCCTCTCATATGAGGAAAGACTAAAATGGTTAGGACTCTTCAGCTTGGAAAAGAGACGGCTGAGGGGAGATATGATTGAAGTCTACAAAATCCTGAGTAGAGTAGAACGGGTACAAGTGGATCAATTTTTCGCTCCATCAAAAATTACAAAGACTAGGGGACACTTGATGAAGTTACAAGGAAATACTTTTAAAACCAATAGGAAGAAATATTTTTTCACTCAGAAAATAGTTACGTTCTGGAACGCATTGCCAGAGGATGTGGTAAGAGCGGATAGCTTAGCTGGTTTTAAGACAGGTTTGGACAAGTTCCTGGAGGAAAAGTCCATAGTCTGTTATTGAGAAAGACAAGGGGGAAGCCACTGCTTGCCCTGTATTGGTAGCATGGAATATTGCTACACCTTGGGTTTTTGCCTGATACTAGTGACCTGGATTGGCCACCGTGAGAACGGGCTACTGGGCTTGATGGACCATTGGTCTGACCCAGTAAGACTATTCTTATGTTCTTATGTTCACTTACTTTAGACGTGGCTGTGATTCTCTAAATAACACACCACGTGATTGACACGCGATTGGCTTTGCTTTTCTAAGTGGTTGCCTCTAGGCACCCGTTTATAGAATCCGGCCCTATCTTTACAAGGTAAATGAATTAATGTATTAAATATATGTGAACAATCCTGCACTATCACCCCCCTGTCACAATGCAATACTAAAAACTCACCAAAATCTGAAGCTGTCACTAAAATTACTTTAAAAAAAAAACAAAAGAGCAGAATGTATTTATACTTCTAATAACCACTTAATATTTCATTTAAAAAAAATGGAAAGAAACACAAATAGGATTCAACCAAAGCGGAGGAAAAAACCTCAGTGCTGCACTTAAATACAATGGATGAAAATTTTAACAATTCTCAGTTCATATTATATAGAATCTTTGAACATTTGGATTAAGGATTTTTTTCTTGAGGACTTTCTTTACAGATAAGTGCACTGTTCTTCAAATGATTCTATATAATATGAACTGAGAATTGTTAAAATTTTCATGTTATGAACTGAGATGAATTGGAAGTAAAGTTTATGACAGTGAGAAGTTTCTTTAACCCGTGATGTGTTTACCTCTTAGCTCTGGAAAGGTAAGTTGGAAGGACAAGAGGATTGCCATTTGACAATGCAGAGTTGCTGGTTCCCTTCACTGTATATGCGTATATGTGCCAGCACTGAGGTTTTTTCTCCAATTTGGTTGAAGCCTAGTCCTGATTTTTTCATGAATGATTATTGAAACAAAAATTACTTTTATATAAACACTTTTTTTTTCCAAAACACAATCATCATCTCCCTCTCCTTCCATCCCTACAAATCCACTCCCAGCTATAATTATCTGGGAAACATTCAGGAACTAACACAAAATCAGTTTCCATAAGCCAAGATTCTGTTATACAAAACATGTCATACTTATTGGCATTGTTTCAAGTTTATTAAAATATTTTTTAAACTGCTTAATCAGGTTTCTAAGCGGTGTACAATATAAGATTTACATAAAAACATATTAAAACTGGGGATACTGGATAAAATCTAAGTGACATAATAAAACATTGATGAGACGTATAGGCCTACTTCAAACAATAGGAAAATGGGGAAGAACTACAATCGTAAAGAAAAGTGCAACAAAAAAGGGAAAATACAAAAGGTTAGGGTAAAAAGTAATAATTTAAATTTAATTTTTTGTCCTTAAGAGGACAGTTGTTGTCCAAAAGCATCCTGGAACAAGAACGTTTTAAATTTTACTTTAAATTGTTTTATATCGGATTCACTGCGCAAATGGTTAGGCAGTGAATTCCAGAGAGTAGGGGCAGTGACGGCAAAAGTATTGATTAATTTTTTTTTTTTCTTCCAAATCTTTATTCATTTTAATACATACATCAAGTGTACATTAAATACAAACATGACAAGAAGATTCTGAGACATTGAACAAAAAGATTTTAAAGTATTATAAGGAATTAAGACTGTTAATGAACTCTGGTTGGTTGTTTAATTTTGTTGTAAATGTTAAAAGTAAGATTTTATAACTGATTCTATGTTCGACTGGTAACTAGTGTGCACTAATCAGAAGAGGTGAAATGTGATCGTATTTCTCACATTAATCAACCACATGTCAATGTGTTCCCTCTAAACAACTCCACAGCACAATAGCTCAATAAGCCCCTCCAAGCCCTCTATAGTCCGCCCAAAGGATCACCCTAAGGAGCTACTTAGTCACACACCTTTGTTGGCACAACAGAGGAGGCACTTGCTTCTCCAGCATGTTATACCTCCGACACTGACCTGCCCTTCTTCACCCTACACCTTTCCAAATATTTTCCTTCTCTCAATATGGGATTTCTGTCTACATCTTAAAGCATGTTAATGATCTCCAGTACAAAGCAATGTAATACAAACAAAGTCTAAAGTATACGATCTGAAAACCATAGAATGTACTTACCTCCTGTTATAAACATCCCTGGAGCGCTTGGAACCCACGCTAAACATTGCACCGATGCAGCTGCACTTGGAAAACTGAATGTTGTAATACAAGAGAGAGAGTCTGAGTCCACGAGTCGGATTCCATTATGCAAATTTGCAACAAGAAGGTAATCAGTTGAAAGTGGGTCCCATTCCAGAGCTGTGACTGGGTCTTCTTCATCTGTTCCTTCCAAAGACTCAGGTCTGAGGACATGTTTTTGACTCTTGCAGCCTTGGAAAACAAAACAGAAAACTGATTTGGTGACATGTGAACAGCACACCTTGCACACATAAGTGCACAAAAAGAAGTGTTAGATATGTTAAATGCAAATCAGAGAATACTGTTGCATGCCATACTTTGGCATACTCATTTACACTTGCCACTGATTTGTCATATGTGTAAGTGCTTACGTTTAAGCACACCAATGCAGGTTTACACTGGTATTCTCTTTTTTATATTATTCTACAACACTTCAAGAATATACATATTTTTAAAGCTCACTTTATTCTGGATTGTCAACAGTTGACAATCTTCTTTCTTGTAGATGTGTCTAGTGCACCTGAACCCGCAAATTGCTTTCAGAAAATTGTCAATCATTCTTTCAACTCCACCTACTGTCACCTCAGTTCATACAAAAGAAATCTAGTAGCACTGTAATGAAAGACATAACCGGAAGGAGAGAAAAAGGGAAGAATCCCTGACAGTACAATACTGTTCTGCCTTGTAGCAAACATTATCAATAAATATTATAACATTCAAGCAGCTGTAAAAAAAACAAAAAACAAACAAACCCAAAACCAGATAGAAAAACTTGTGCAACCAGTACTAATCTTATATAAAGCACACTAGTGTTTAAGTTCGTTACATTAACGGGTGCTAGAATATATGCCTGTCTATATTTCTTTCTTTCTTTCTGTGTCTCTCCCTGCCCCTGTCTCTCTCTTCCTTTCTTTCTGTCTTTCTCCCTCCCGCTGTCTGTCCTTCTTTCTTTCTGGTTCTCTCTCTGGAACCCTGTCTGTCTTTCTTTCTTTCTGTCTCTCTCCCTGCCTGCTGTCTTTCTGTGTGTCTGTCTTTTGTTCTAATGTGCTGCCTGCCTGCCTGTCTTTCTATCTCTCCAAGGCCCCCTTCTGTCTCCCCTCCCCCAAAGCAAACCAAAATTGCTCCCAGGCCCCCTTTCCCTCTCCATCCCCTCCACTTCCCTGTGCAGCAGCAGCAGCAGCATTTCCCTCCCACCCTTCCCTGTGCAGCAGCAGCATTTCCCGCCTTTCGCTGTGCAGCAGCAGCATTCCCCCCCACACACACACACTTCCCTGTGCAGCAGCAGCATTTCCCGGCCTTCCCTGTGCAGAAACAGCATTTCCCTCCCACACACACACTTCCCTGTGCAGAAGCAGCATTTCTCACCCTTCCCTGTGCAGCAGCAGCATTTCTCGGCCTTCCCTGTGCAGAAGCAGCATTTCTCGGCCTTCCCTGTGCAGAAGCAGCATTTCCCTCCCACACACACACTTCCCTGTGCAGAAGCAGCATTTCCCACCCTTCCCTGTGCAGTAGCAGCATTTCACGGCCTTCCCTTGCAGAAGCAGCTTTTCCCCCCACACACACACTTCCCTGTGCAGCAGCAGCATTTCCCACCCTTCCCTGTGCAGAAGCAGCATTTCTCGGCCTTCCCTGTGCAGAAGCAGCATTTCCCCCCCCCCCACACACACACACTTCCGGGTGCAGAAGCAGCATTTCCCCCCACACACACACACTTCCCTGTGCAGCAGCAGCATTTCCCGGCCTTCCCTGTGCAGCAGCAGCATTTCTCACCGCCCCCTTCCCAGACGCCGTGTTTAAATTCAGAGAAAAGCGCTGCACTGCACTACCGCTGGCTTCGGCGTCTTCTATCCACTGTGGCCAACTAGAGAGTTGCGCGGGGACAGAAATCCCACCCGTCCCCACCAAAGTCCCACCCGTCCCCGTGAGGACTCCCACCCGTCCCCACCTGTCCCCGTGAGGAATCCCTCCGTCCCCACCCGTCCCCGCGAGGAATCCCTCCATCCCCACCCGTCCCCGCGAGGAATCCCCTCCGTCCCCGCCCGTCCCCGCGAGGAATCCCCTACGTCCCCGCGAGGAATCCCCTACGTCCCCGCCCGTCCCTATAAACTACAGAAATAGTTATTTCATTTAATTATGCTACTGAATTAAAGGCTCTGGTAGAAACCCATTTAAAAATAAGCAAAAAGACTTTATTAATTTGGAAATATTAATTGGGAAGAATACATACTTTGTAAACGGGTTTCTACCAGAGCCTCTAATGTTTATAAATTTTTATCAACACAACTAATATACTACTTTATCCTTAAGCAAAAAAATTAAAAAAAAAAAAGAATTTTTTTCCTACCTTTATTGCCTGGTTTCTGCTTTCTTCATGTTCGCATTCAATTCCTTCCATCCACTGCCTCTCTTCTCTCTGTGTCTTCCATTTGCTCTGTTACTGTGCCTCTCCCTTTCTCCCCCCTCCCAAATTGGTCTGGCACCCATCTTTTTCCCTCCGCTCCCCCCATAGTCTGGCACCTCTGCCTTCTTCCCATTCCCTCTTCCCCATTTCCTTTCAGTGTCCTTCTCCCCCAGCATCTTCCCCCTGATTTTCCACGGATGCCCTCTTGTTGTCGTGGGACCCTTGAAAAAGAAGATATCTTCCTCCGCCTCGATGCGGCCCGTAAGATACTTGAACGTCTCGATCATGTCTCCCCTCTCTCTGCGCTCTTCGAGCGAGTATAGCTGTAATTTGTCAAGCCGTTCTTCATCGGGACTCAAGGATCTTCCATATGAAGAACGGCTTGACAAATTACAGCTATACTCGCTCGAGGAGCGCAGAGAGAGGGGAGACATGATCGAGACGTTCAAGTATCTTACGGGCCGCATCGAGGCAGAGGAAGATATCTTCTTTTTCAAGGGTCCCACGACAACAAGAGGGCATCCGTGGAAAATCAGGGGCGGGAAACTACGAGGTGACACCAGGAAATTCTTTTTCACTGAAAGAGTGGTTGATCGCTGGAACAGTCTTCCACTACAGGTGATTGAGGCCAGCAGCGTGCCTGATTTTAAGGCCAAATGGGATAGACACGTGGAATCTATTCACAGAGAAAGGTAGGGGAGGGTCATTAGGGTGGGCAGACTAGATGGGCCGTGGCCCTTATCTGCCGTCTATTTCTATGTTTCTATGTATGTTTCTATGTCCTGTCAGGCAGCATCCTTCTCCCCCCTCTGCCTTCCTCATGTCCTTTCAGCGTCCTTCTCCCCCCTCTGTCTTCCCCATGTCCTTTCAGTGGCCTTCTCCCCCCTCTGTCTTCCCCATGTCCTTTCAGCGGCCTTCTCCACCCCTGTTTTCCCCATGTCCGTTCAGTGGCATTCTCCACCCCTTTGTCTTCCCCAGTGCTTTCAGGGTCCTTCCCCCCCTCCTCCCGTTTACCCCATGTCCTTTCAGCGTTCTTTTCCACCCCTTTGTCTTCCCCAGTGCTTTCAGCGGCCTTCTCCCCCCTTAAGCGTCTTTTCTTCTCCACTCCACCTTTCCTCCCTCCCTGCCTACACCTTTGTGGCGCTTTTGCACCGGACCGACAACAGAACAGGCCCGGTCGGACAAATCTCCCTGTCCTGTAGCCGCAAATCTAAATTACCTTCTTACAGCAGCTGGAGTAGTGAAGCTGCTGTAAGAGGTAATTTAGATTCGCGGCTACAGGGCAGGGAGATTTGTCGGCCGGGCCTGTTGTCGGTCGATTGGGGGACCTGACCGGCTGTGCACATTCTCCAGGGCGGACCGCCCCCTCCCCCCTCTTTCGTACGCCATTGCCTTCTCCATACCTGCCCTGCCGCACACAGCCGACCGGAAGTCTTCCTGATGTCAGCGCTGACGTCGGAGGAAGGGAGGGCTTTGCTTAAGCCCTCCCTCCGACGTCAGCGCTGACATCGGGAAGATTTCCGTTCGGCTGTGTGCTGCGACAGGGCAGGTAAGGAGAAGGAGACTACCCTCGCGGCTCGAGTGCACTGCGATCCAACCCCGCAGGAACCCCACGACCCTCGGAGGCGTCCCCACGGGATCCACGCGACCCTAGGGGGCGTCCCCACGGGATCCCCGTGACCCAAAGGGGGAACCCGCGGGATCCCCGCGGGTCCCGCGGGATTCCCGTCATCCCCGTTCCCGTGCAGCTCTCTATGGCCAACCCTAGCGGAAACAGGAAGTAGTCAGAGAGAGCGGGCCGCAGTGGACAGAAGACGGCGAGGCCAGCGGTAGCGCGGTGCAGCGCTTTTCTCTGAATTTAAACGCGGGTGAGCCGGCGAGAAGGAGAAGGCTTAAAAGTAGCTGGTTTTGGCGGTGAGTGGGGGCGAGAGGGGGGAGTCGCCGGCTGTGCTGTGTCTCTCCGTGTTCGAATTCGAAAATGGAATTCGGCACGGAGGGACACAGCACTTGTCAGAGGCCACAGCGGTCGGCAATCGGGGGGGGGGGAGGGGCGAAGACGCAGCTCAGGAGCTGGGAAGGTGTTGGCTGGCGGCGGCAGGGGCCTCCTCCTGCAGGCGCTTGTGTCTCAGGGGTCCGGCTCATACCGGCAGGGAGACAGCTTGCCTGCGCTTCCTCCAGCAGTTGGTGAGTGACGGCAAGAGGAGGGGAGTGGCTAGAGTGATCAGTTTTTTTAAAGTTTAAAGTTGCCGCGGCGGCTCCTTGCACGATCCCTGCCTGCATCGGAAGCCTTCTCCAACGCAGGTGCGGCTCATGAGAGGAGCCGCCGCAGTGGCTTTAAACTTTAAAATAAACTTTGGCCAGTAGTGCCGTTTTTCGTTGATGGAGGTCTGCACGTGCATGGGAGAGGAGGGAGGCCAGCGCTTTCCAATTTGTCTGCTCAGCGCTTTCCGATTTGTCTGGCCGCCGCATACGCACTCCTGCTGGCTACGGACCTACTGATCACAGATCAGAGATCACGGAAGCACGCAGGTAAGAGTGCGCATGCGCAGCTAGGGTTTTATTATATAGGATACAGGGTTGGGCTTCAAGACCAGTAGACACATCTACAAGAAAGATTTTCAAGGTAAGAAGCTAATCTTTCTAGTGCATTGTGTATAATGGTCCTGAACTGTAGGGACATACCAAAGCAGTCCCCTGAGTCTAAGATGGGCCCTCAAAGCCTGCCTTCAGTATGGAGGACCTGAAAGAGGAGTACTTCCTGGCTGCCATATCCACTCTAAAGAACCTGGTAAAGGTATGTAGGGTAGACCACGTAGCTGCTCTACAGATCTCCTCAGGTGAGACAGCCCTAGTCTCCACCCATGAGGTAGCAACTCCTCTGGTGGAGTGAGCTTTCAATGCGGGTAGTGGGTAATGGTACCTTCTCTGAAACGACGGAGGTGATCAGCGGAGTGCCGTAGGGCTCGGTCTTGGGCCCGATCCTATTTAACATCTTCGTAAGAGACTTGGCTGAGGGACTTCGAGGTAAAATTACATTATTCACCGATGCCGCCAAACTATGCAACATAGTAGGCAATAGCAAAGTAGACAAAAGCACAGTGCCCGACAAAAGCTTAATGCCCGACAGTATGACGCAGTACCTACTTCTACTGAAGCATTGGTCAAAGACTTGGCAACTAAGTTTCAATGCCAAAAAATACAAGGTCATGCACCTTGGCAGCAAAAATCCATGCAGGACTTACACCCTAAATGGTGAGACCCTAGCAAGGACTGTAGCAGAACGAGACTTGGGAGTGATCATTAGTGAAGACATGAAGACTGCCAATCAAGTGGAGAAAGCTTTATCCAAGGCTAGACAGATAATGGGTTGTATCCGTAGAAGTTTCATCAGCCGTAAGCCAGAGGTCATAATGCCTTTGTACAGATCCATGGTAAGACCCCATCTGGAATACTATGTACAATTCTGGAGACCACATTACCAAAAAGATGTGCTGAGAGTTGAGTCGGTCCAGCGAATGGCCACCAGGATGGTCTCAGGTCTCAGGGATCTCCCGTATGAGGAACGGCTGGGTAAGTTGCAGCTATACTCACTCGAGGAACGCAGAGAGAGGGGAGACATGATTGAGACTTTCAAATATGTCACGGGCCGTATTGAGGTGGAAGAAGATATCTTTTCTCTTAAAGGACTCTCAGCAACAAGAGGGCATCCGTTGAAAATCAGAGGTGGGAAATTTCATGGCGACACCAGAAAATATTTCTTCACCGAAAGGGTGGTTGATCGCTGGAATAATCTTCCACAACAGGTAATTGAGGCCAACAGCATGCCAGATTTTAAGAAAAGATGGGATTGGCATGTGGTATCTCTTCATGGAGGTAGTTAGGGGGTGGGCCATTAGAGTGGGCGGGCCATTAGAGTGGGCAAACTAGATGGGCCGTAGCCCTTTTCTGCCGTTATTTTCTATGTTTCTATGCTTACTGCAGCTCACATATGTGGAAGATAGGCCATCTTAATCCATCTGGAAATCGAGGCTTTAGACACCGACCTCCCTTTCTTAGCATGACTGGTTAGAACAAAAAGGTGTTCTGATATGCAAAACTCATTGGTATCTTCAAGGTACCGAAGGAGAGTCCACTAAACATCTAGCAAATGCAATGCCCTGTCTTTTTTTTTTTACCCCGGAGGGTAGAAAATGGGCAAGCAAATTTCCTGATTAATGTAGAAGGCCAAGACAACTTTCAGTAAGAAGGACAGAATCATATGTAAGGAGAGCCCTGCTTCTGTAATTTTGAGGAACAGCTCCCTGCAGAAAAGAGCTTGCAACTTGGAGACTTGTTTTGCCAATGTAATCACCACTTGACCATAAGATCCAGAAGAGAAGCCTCCCTTAAGAGCTCATACTGAGGTCCACTGAGATCTACTAAATGGTTTGATGGGCTGTAGGGTGGGGATTTCAGGGCGAGGACAGTTGAAAAGCAGACATGAGCGACCGGTCCCCAGCAGTTGCTTCTTTTGTTGATTGGCCAGCCCAGTCAGTGTCCCAGATTTGTTTAGTGAATCACTGCCTGCCTACTTTGCATGCCGTTTCCCCTCATTTGCATGCACAGATTGGGATCGGAGGAAAACCGGGTTGGTACACAATCGCAAATTCAATCGGTGGGCTTAGTGGATCTAGCCCTAAGGCCAGTACTGGGCAGGCTTGCACAGTCTTTTTCCCATATATAGACATTCAGTTGAGGATGAGCTGGGGAGGGCTAAGATGGGCTGGAGTGAGCTTTTACGGAGACTCCAACCTAAGCACACTACCGGGCAGGGCTCTGGGTTTCTGGCCTAGAAATATCTAAGAAAAAGGACCATTTAAATTAAATGATTACTTTATGGAGCATGTATGGTTGGGCAAACTGGATGGACCATTCAGGTCTTTATCTGCTGTCATTTACTATGTTATTAAGTGACTTGCCCAGAGTCACAAGGAGCAGTGTGGGGTTGAACCCACAACCTCAGGGTGCTAAGGCTGTAGCTTTAACCACTGCACCACACACTCACGACCACTAAACATATTGCACTAGAATGCACTTTAGTAAAAGAGCACCTTAGTCATCCACGAATATGCCTAAGATATTGCTATAATAAGGACATTTTAGGAACATAGAATATGACAGCAGAAAAGACCGTGTCGCCTGCCCAAGCCAGGAACTGAACTGGAAGTCAATATATCCAGAGGTAGAAATTTAGGGCCTGAATTACACAGGAGAGTCTCCATGCCAAGAAGGCAGTAAATAACTTTCAAAATGATTACATACAGGATACATTATAGAAATAGGTAATTCTGATTTTAAATAAGATTAATAAATTATATACTACTGTTATTTAATAATCTATTAAATCCTTTCAAAATGTAATTTAAAAAAAAGTCAGTAGGGCAAGTAGGGTAAAATAATACACCAGAATAACTGCAAATCACTCTCATTTATGGCTTCTGAGACAACAGCATAATAGAAATTCTAAGCTTTATATTACAGTTATTAAACTGCCACCTTTGGAGATCCTGTGTGTTGGTTAATAGTAACAACTGATTGTTCCTAAAAGAGTTTTACAGAATTCACCTTTTTCTAGCATGTCAGGGAAAGTGCTTGAAACATTTTCGTGACTAAGTGAAAGAAAATAACAGATTTTAAGCTGTATAATTCTCAGCTCTTACAATTAAAACTGAAAGAGCTTTACAAAGCAACTTATCATATGTTTGCTGAACATTTATAGATTTTACAAAGAAGTAAATTAATATCTAGTTGACCTGAAATTAAAGTTACAGCATCTTAGAACTTGCTTGCTCCTGGGAAGAAATAAACTATATACTATAACTGAAAAAAATTTTACCTGGTTGAAAAATAGAAAGACTCCCGTCCGTGTGTCCAAACACAACTTTTCCCTTCTTCTTTGGATGCCATCTAAACAAACAAATATCTGACAGGAAACTGTGGGCTTCTTTGTGAACAGCTACTCCATTGTCTGGTCCTGAGATAATCCAAATATATAGGGGACCTCTATGAGAGACAAATGCAACAGCATCACCTGAGTTCCAGCACCAACTAAGGGAGGCAGGGATTCCTGGAACAAGAAAAATATGGATAAATAAGAAGCGCTTAATTACTTTTGTTATATTTGTCGATCAAATCAATTTTTAATCATTAAAACCCTCTCTATAAATGTCTTTATCTTGTGTTTCAGCTGCTTTTTATTTAGACAAGAAGGATTTACAGGAATATTTGGACATCACAAATATCTTTGAAAATATTAAGGAGTGTAAAACTATACAGCTGAATGTAAGCATACACCCTGATAAGTACTTGTATGTATGCCACTTCAGGCATTCCCAGGAGTATTTATTGGGCAGATCAGGGCAAAGTTGCAATGTACATACTTTGGTTTTATAATTGATATGTACATAATAGACATCATGCACACACTGACATGAGGGGACATGATCTGGGACAAAGGGAGAAAGGAGGGGGGGAGGAGTGCATTGGAACATGGGAGGGGCAACATTTGGGGATAAAGGTTGGAAGGCAGGGAGGGGGCACAAACTCGGGACACAGAAGGAAGGGAGGGAGCATGAACTTTGGACACAAGGGAGGGAGGAAGGGGGAACTAACTTGGGACATAGGAGGGAGGGAATAGAAAGGGAGACTTGATGGACATGAGTGTGAGTAAGAGGGAAAGAGATGGTGCACATGGGGAAAGGAAGAAAGAGGAAAATTGGGCAAAGAGAGAGGAGTGAGGTAGAGATGTATGGGGAATAGAAGGAGAAGAGGGAGAAATGTTGAATATAGTGGTGGAGAGGGAACAGAGGGACAGATTGAAGGGGATGCAAGGGGGAGGAATATTGGGCATAGTGATGGAAGGAGAGATGTGGCAAGGTGCTGGAGAGGGGTGCTAGAAAGAGAAATGGGGCTGGTGGGTAGTGGTGAAAAATGCTACACATGATCTAGGAGATGAACATAAGAAAAGCCGCTACTGGGTCAGACCAGTGGTCCATCACACCCAGCAGTCTTCTCATGCGGCGGCCCCCAAGTCAAAGACCAGTGCCCTAACCGAGACAAGCCCTACTCGCGTTCGTTCAGATACAGCAGGAACTTATCCAACCTTGTCTTGAATCCCTGGAGGGTGTTTTCCCTTATAACAGACTCCGGAAGAGCATTCCAGTTCTCTACCAGTCAATGGGTGAAGAAGAACTTCCTTACGTTTGTACGGAATCTATCCCCTTTTAACTTTAGAAAGTGCCCTCTCGTTCTCTCCACCTTGGAGAACGTGAACAACCTGTCTCTATCTACTAAGTCTATTCCCTTCATTATCTTGAATGTTTCGATCATGTCCCCTCTCAGTCTCCTCTTTTCAAGGGAGAAGAGGCCTAGCTTCTCTAATCTCTCACTGTACGGCAACTCCTCCAACCCCTTAACCATTTTAGTTGCTCTTCTCTGGACCCTTTCGAGTAGTATCGTGTCCTTCTTCATGTATGGCGGCCAGTGCTGGATGCAGTATTCCAGGTGAGGGCGCACCATGGCCCAGTACAGCAGCATGATAACCTTCTCTGATCTGTTCGTGATCCTCTTTTTAATTATTCCTAGCATTCTGTTCGCTCTTTTCGCCGCCGTGGCACATTGCGCAAACAGCTTCATTGACTTGTCGACCAGTAATCCCAAGTCTCTTTCCTGGGGGGGTCTCTCCAAGTATCGCCCCGGACATCGTGTATTCGTGTATGGGATTTTTGATATCGACATGTATTACCTTACACTTATCCACATTGAACCTCATTTGCCATGTCGCTGCCCATTTCTCAAGAGAGTTTATGTCCTGTTGCAGGTCTTCATCTTCACTACTCTGAATAACTTTGTAACGTCTGCAAATTTAATCACCTCACTCGCCGTACCCATTTCCAGATCGTTTCTGAATATGTTGAAGAGCATGAGCCCTGCAGCACCCCACTGGTGACGTTCTTCCAGTCTAAGTATTGTCCATTTACCCCCACTCTCTGTTTCCTATCCGCTAGCCAGTTTTTAATCCATGTGAGTATTTCACCCTCTATTCCATGGCTCTCAATTTTCTGAAGTAGTCGTTCATGCGGAACCTTATCGAACGCCTTCTGAAAATCCAGATATATAATGTTGACTGGGTCTCCCTTGTCTATCTGCCTGTTTACTCCCTCAAAGAAGTGCAGCAAGAGAGAGGGAGAAATGTTAGATGTGGTAGTAGAGATGCTCCCTGGATTTCTCTTGATTTCCCCACTCCTTTTGCAGCAAGGGACGGAATGAGAGAAAGACAGATGGACAGTGAGAGAGGGAGGGAGACATATAGCCATAGGGGTGGAGGAGAGAGGAAGAAAATTTGAACTCATGGAGGGACAGAGAGATGTTGGTTGGGGAAGGGAATGAGGTCCGGAGAAGAAGCATGCAGGAGTCAGAAAGAAAGAAATATTGGATGCACAGTCAGAAGGAAGTGCAACCACAGATTCATGAAATCACCAGACAACAAAGGTAGGAAAAATTATTTTCTTTTCAGTTTAGTGATCGAAATGTGTCAGTTTTGAGAATTTATATCTGCTGTCTATATTTTGCACTATATTTGTCTATTTTTCTATAGTTGTTACTGAGGTGACATTGTATATTGTAAAGTCAAAAGCACCAATTCAATATTGGTAGTTACATACATAATTACCATAATAGAATACTAGTTTAAATGGAAGATTAGGTTTCTACCTTCAATAATCTTCTTTCTGTTAGTCCCTGTAGGATTCCATAAGCTAGGTGTTCAATCTCTTTCCACAATCCAGGAGCTGTAGAAATCCAAACACTTTTCTGAGCACATGCTCCTCCCTCTCAGAGTGAGAGCTAGAGGCATCTCCAGTTAAGTCCCAAAGCCAAGCAATACACTTCTCCCTCCGAATCTGCGGTTTCAGTATCCGCGGATTTGGTTAATCATGATTTTTTTTTTTTTAAATAAAGCTGCATTCCCCTTCCCCGCCTCCCTTCCAGCATCCCAGACCTTACCTGGTGGTCTAGCGGGCTTTGAGGGCAGGAGCAATTTTCCTACACTCCTGCCCCATGCAGATCACTCATAGGAAATGACTGCCTTGAGCTCCCGTCGTAGTCTAGAGAGACTACGGGAACTCATGGCAGCCATTTCCTATGAGTGATCTGCACGGGGCAGGAGCGTAGGAAGTTCGCTCCTGCCCCGAAAGCCCGTTAGACCACCACGTAAGGTCTGAGATGCTGGGGTGGAAGGCGAGAGGGAAGCAGGGGTGGGTCAGAGCCGGCCAAAATGTTATTCGCAAATTTTCATCATTCGCAGGCTGGCTCTGCCCCTAACCCCCGCGAATACTGAGGGAGAAGTGTATACCTGAACAAATCCTTGACAAGGAGGGTACTGGGGAAGATCCCCTGCAACATAAACAATTTCTGAACTGGTCTGCTCTGCAAAACATAAAACAAGTAATAAACAGGCAAAAAGGCATCCCAGAAAAACCACTGAGGAACAATATAGAACTAACCTGCTGTGTGCAACGAGCACCCACATGAGACAGTCTTCAGTTAAGCATACTCACAGAAGTGGAAAACTCCCCACAGGATCCGTCAACTGGATGGAAAGTCTTCAAGCCTGCAAGAAGAATAATCGAGGCAGAAAGAAGCAGGCTATTCCAAAGAAATGAGTGTACACAGAGAGGGTAGGTCGTATGGAATCCTACAGGGACTAACAGAAAGAAGATTAATGTACAATAAACTGTAGCACATCTTGATAACTAAAGGTGTTGTGTGCTATAAAATAATGCCACATTTTGGATTTTAAAGTACTGTTAAACCTTTTCACTATAGCTGGGTTTTTTGTTGTTTTTTAAAAATATTTTATTTAATACTTGTTACATAAATGAATAACAAAAAATCAGGAAAATCTTAGGGGTCCTTTTATCAAGCTGCGCTAGCAGGGTTAGTGCGTCGGACATTTCATCACGTTAACCCTCGCGGCCGGCTAAAAAACTAAAACCTGCTCAATGCAGGAATTAGAGGCTAGAGCGGCAGGCAGTTTAACGCGCGATATTACGCGTGTTAAACCCCTACCGCAGCTTGATAAAAGGACCCCTTAGTATCAACAGGAAATTGTTTAGACAAAAAAAGGAAAAATAAAACATTTACCAATCTAGTTTACATTATTGTGACCGCTTGGTACCTTAATTTAGATAATTAGACAAACTGAAACAATTATTTATCACTTAGACAGGCATATATGGCCATAATCTTTTCCATGTCACTAATTATCATCAACTACAAAATTAGTTTGTGAAACTTTCTGCAAAGGTTTATCTTTAAGAAAATCCTCTAACTGAGATGGATCCATAAACACATATTTATCACTTCCATACGATATCAAGCACTTACATGGAAATTTAAGAAAGAAGTTTGCTCCCACTGCCAAAGCCTTAGGCTTGAGCTGTAGGAACTGTTTCCTCTTATATTGAGTCTGTCTAGACACATCAGGAAACACAGTCACTCGATGGCCACAAAATAAAGCCTGTTTTTTCAGAAAATACAGTTTTAGGATAGCTTGCTTTTCTATTTCTGATTTAAATATAACCAACAAGGTAGCTCATTTAGTTATTATATCTCTAGAGGATTACAGAAATTGAGAAATATTTAAACTATCTGGGGAAACCAATCTATCCATTTCTCCTTCATCTCCTAAATCCTTGGAGGTCCTGGGGATGTAATGAGAAATTAGGCTCTTACCTGATAATTTTCTTTTTTTTAAACCTTCCAGACCGGTACAGCTTCAGCTTACTGATGGGTATATATCTCATCATGACTAACAAGTGGAGACTGAGACAAAACTTTGGAATAGCATATAATAGCTGACCCTCTCTACATTACATTAGTGATTTTTATTCCGCCTTTACCTTGCGGTTCAAGGCGGATTACATAAGAATTGATTAAGATATTAAGAAATTAAGATACAAAAAAAGATGTTAAGAAATTAAGATATAATAAATATTTAGGGAATAGATTGAACATTTCCTGGTTTGCTGATGGATAGTTGGTATTGTAGAAGGAGATTGGAGCATGTTTGGTTGAGCTATATTGGTTTTATGTATTTTTTGAAAAGTAGAGTTTTTATTTTTTTTTTGAAGGTTTTGTAGTCTGTGTATTCTTTCAGTCTGCCAAATAGCCAAACAGAACTAAAAAGTATAAACAGAGAACAAGACTCCGAACAGGAGTAACAACTAATAAATAGGAATGCTGTTGGAAAATGCAAAGAAGAAACCCATGCAGCCAAATGTCCTCACAGCTCACCAGCTACGCCAGCTGAGCCACAGCCGCTTCTTTAATCTCCCTGGCCCTAAAAAATACTAGAACCCGCAAAAAAAGCAAAATCTGCACGCGCAACAACCGCAAGAATATGACAACAGACAGGGTGGGGGTGCTGTACCAGTTTGGAAGATTTAAAACAAAGAAAATTAGCAGGTAACCTAATTTCTCCTTCTTTATCAACCTTGCCAGACCAGTACAGCTTCAGCTTACTGATGGGACGTTACAAAGCAGTACCCATCATGGGTTGGACCCCCGAAGGGCCGACACCAGAACACGCTCACTGAATACCACGTCCTGATACACATGAACATCCACACGGTAGTGTGGGACAAAGGAACACAGAGAAGCCCAAACTGCAGCCTTGCAAATATCCACTGGAGGCACTAAAGAAGACTCAGCCCAAGAAGCTGCTTGATCCCGAAGAGAATGAGCCTAGAGAAATTCAGCAACAGTCTCCTTGATCCAGCGTGCAATGGTAGCCTTGGAAGCTCCATCCCCCTTATGAGGACCCACTAGAAGGATAAAGAGTTGATCTGATTTCCTGATCTCCTGGGTCCTCTGCACAGAAGAACTAAGGACCCAACTGACATCCAATTTGTGCAACTCTTTCTGCTCAGAAAATCTCTTCCGACTACCCAAAACCGGGAGGACCACTGACTGACAGGAAAAGGAGAAACTACCTTTGGCAGAAAAGAAGGAACAGGCCGTAACACAACCCGCTCCATAGAAAATTCCAGGAATGGAGACCTGCAAGACAAAAACTGGAACTCAAAAACATGTCTAGCAGATGTAATTGCTACAAAAAGACCACTTTAAGAGTAATGTCCTTCAATGTGCAGGCCCCCAAAGGCTCGAAGGGTGGGCATACCAGCACAGACAAGACCAGATTAAGATACCAAGATGGAACAGACAGTCTAACAGAAGGCCTGAGCAACTAGGCCACCTGCAAGAAGCAAACAACATCAGGAAAGGCAGGCAGGCGCTGACCTCGTAACAACCCACGAAAGGCTGACAAGGCCACCAGCTGAACCCGGAGAAAAGACCAAGCCAGACCCCCAGTCCAGGCCATCCTGCAAGAACTCCAAGATGTGAGGCTGAGAAGCACGAAAGGAAACCACTCCATGCACAGCACATCACTTCTCAAAGAAGTGGAAAGTCTCCAGGACCCCAACAGGGTAGAAATGACTTCATGTAAATACCCCTTCTAACCTAGGTGCTCCCATTCAAGAGCTAAGCCGTAAGACAAAAGGGACCCAGATCGAACACTGGAATGGAATCCTGACTCAGAAGGTCGGGCGAGAGTGGCAGACACAGAGAATCCGCCACTAGACGCTGCACCAGGTCCGCGTACCATGGATGTCTGGGCCAATCCGGGGCCACTAGAATCATAAGGCCCGGATGACGAACAATGCAGAGAAGAACTCTGCCCACTAATGGCCATGGAGGGAACACAAACAACAGACCCTCCGTTGGCCATGGTTGGACCAGAGCATCCAGACCCTTGGCCAGACTGGCTCTGCAACAACTGAAGAAGTGGGGTGTTTTGATGTTGACACTTGTGGCCATCAGGTCCATGAGGGGCTAACCCCAAGCTTGCACTATCAACTGAAAAGCCACGTGACTTAGGCACCACTCTCTGGGATCTAGCACATAACGATTTAGAAAGTCTGAATGAACATTCTCCTCTCCTGCTATGGGGGAAGCTGAGATGTACAGAAGATGAGACTCTGCCCAGACCAAGAGCAGAGCCGCCTCTTGCACCACCAGAGTGCTTTTGGTGCCCCCCCTGATGATTCACATAGGCCACTGCTGTGGCACTGTCTGAAAGAACCCTGACTGACTTGCCCATCAAGAAGGATCAGAAGACCAATAGTGCCAGCAGGATGGTTCTAGCCCTAGAACATTGATCGACCAGGATGCCTCCTGCGTAGACCAGGTGCCCTGAGCTGAATGACCTAGACACTGAGCTCCCCAACCAAGGAGATTGGCATCCATAAGAAGCACCGTTCACTGTGGCTGATCCAGACTCACCCCATGAAGTAGAGGGGGGACTGAAGCCACCAATGAAGATAGCAGCAAGCCACGCCCCTCAATGGAACAGGAAGATCCAGACTGTGCCTCTGGGGTGACCACCTCCGAAGAAGAGCATACTGAAGAGGACACATACGAGTACAAGCCTAGGGAAGCCGCCTTCGACCCCAAAACTTGGAGGAAATCCCGCGCCCGAGGACACCGGGATGCCAAAAGAAGGCGAAATTGTGACTGTAACTTGCTCACCCGGGCCTCTGGACCTTCCCCAATGAAGGATCGAACAGGACTCTAATGTACTCCAGATGCTGAGATGGGTTCAACTGACTCTTTGAAAGGTTGACAACCCAGCCCAGCGACTGCAGAAACTCAACCACCTGAGCTGTGACCCGAGTGCTCTCCCGAATCAACCAGTCGTCCAGATAGGGATATAGTAGAATGCCCTCTTTGCATAAAGCCGTCACGACGACCACCATAACCTTTGTGAACGTCCGCGGAGCCGTGGCCAGATCAAAAGGAAGCGCACAGCTGACCCAAGATCGCAAAGCGAAGGAAGCGCTGATGGGAGGCTCAGATTGGAACATGCAAGTAGGCCTCCATCAGAACGAGAGAGGACAGAAACTCCCCCAGCAGTGGCTCCATGCGAACCCTGTTGACCCCATTCACATCTAAGATGGGCCAATAGATCCCCTCTGTCTGGGGCACCACAAAGAAAACAAGTACCTGGCAGTGCAACACTCTCGAGGGAGAACTGGAACTGCTGCTTTGAGATCTAACAAGCATTGAAGGGGCTGGCGAAAAACCTGCGTCTTCCATGCTGCCTGATAAGAAGCTAGAAAATGATATGGCAGGGAGCGAGCAAACTCCAGAGCATAACTAGCTGGAATCACTTCCAAGACCCACTGATTGAACGTGATCTCTACCCACTTCAGAGAAAAACACGCGCAGCCGGGCACCCACTGGAACCAGAGGGGGTGCCAGCAAGGAGTCCCTCGGCAGGCTGAGCAGCAGGGAATCTGGCGGGGATTGCTAACCCCCGGTGGGTCCCTCGACAGGACTGCCTAAGCTGAAAGAAACAGCCTCAGGGAAACCCAGAGGCCTGAAAGGCAGAGGCCCCTTGACCAGGGAGGAGACAGCGGAAACACACCCGTGCCCACGAGCATGCCACCTAGGGCCTGTGACCAAGCTCCAAGGCCAGGCAAGTGAAGCACTACAGGACCGGATAAGGTCAGCACCAACTGGTTCAAAAACCATAGACATGGCAAAAGTTCGTAAGAGATCATACATGGCACCCAAGAGACAAGAAGCACCAATCTCAAGGTTGACAACCGCCTGCTCTACTAAGCTCAAATATCAGATTCACTGACAATGACACGCTTGGCCCAGTGAAAAAACAAACCTGAGCGACCAGCCCGCCACATCTCGTCGCCTGGACCATCAGGGAAGGAACCTTAAAACCCGGTTTAAGGAGGGACTCCAACTTATGTTCCTCAGCCTCTCAAGGCAGAGCCGCTCTCCACAGGCACAGAATGCCACTTCGCCATGATTGAGGCCACCGCGTCCACAACAGGCGACAGCATTGGGACCCGATCCCCCTCCAGTTTGGGATACAAGCGGGCCATGAAATGCGCAAGTGAAAGGGCACCACCGGCACCTGCCATAAAGCGAGCAGAAAATCCCGATAATCCTGAAGCACAAGGGAAGAGCGGGAACACAGCGGATCTCCTGAAGCATGGGGTCCACCATATGTGGGGGCTCCAACATGGTGTCCTCGAACTACAACACAGAGACCGGAAAACACAGCCCACAGAGCTCATCCTGTGGAACAACGCACTCCCCTCCTCCCCCCCCCCCCCCCGGATGGGTAGGCGCTAGTAGACAGAGCAACAACCGCCGCTTTCCTCTTCCGTACAGAGAGAGATTAGAGAAACTGGGCCTCTTCTCCCTGGAAAAGAGAAGACTGAGAGGGGACATGATAGAAACATTTAAGATACTGAAGGGAATAGACTTAGTAGATAAAGATAGGTTGTTCACCCTCTCCAAGGTAGGAAGAATGAAAGGGCACTCTCTAAAGTTAAAAGGGAATAGATTCCGTACAAATGTGAAGAAGTTCTTCTTCACCCAGAGAGTGGTGAAAAACTGGAACGCTCTTCCGGAGGCTGTTATAGGGGAGAACACCCTCCAGGGATTCAAGACGAAGTTAGACAAATTTCTGCTGAACCAGAACGTACGCAAGTAAGTCTAGTCTCAGTTAGGGCACTGGTTTTTTTACCTAAGGGGCCGCCGCGGGAGCAGACTGCTGGACACAATGGACCACTGGTCTGACCCAGCAGCGGAAATTCTTATGTTATGTTCTTAAAACTGTATCCCCTAGAGGATTCTGGAGAGCTCCCCAAAGGGTCCAGGCCCTGTATTACCAAAGATTGCTCCTTCCAACCTAGCAGCGTCCCAAGAGATCCTCAAGCATTGGGACACATGAGGAGTAGAGGGGAACAAAACTGTCGCTTAGTGGGGCCAACCCATAGAGGACGTCAGGGGCAACCCACCCTCCCCCATGACCTCTGGGGTGGAAGCAGGACCTCCAGCTGCAGCAAAAAGATAAACATGTAAAATAGGGGAGGAAAAAACCCCTGGCAGCCCCCTGGGACTCCCTGCTACAGCAGGGGTCCCAGCAAACTAACCTATCACCTGTGACACCAAACAGGGACAAGTCACCTGAGGCTAGACTAAAATGGAGGTGCTTCCTGACAAAAATGGAGCTGAACTGCCAAAAAAATAAGCTCCAGAGACCTTCAGCGGCTAAAAGGCCTAAACCACCCCAGCCGCTAAAGGAGGAAAACCAGCATCAGCTGTTAAGGGAGTCCCCAGCTGCTGCTGCAGTAAGGGAATCCTTTATGCCTGACCATCGGGTGGCTGAGGAAGCTCCCATGTGGGCTGCGGGGGAAGCCCAGGCTTCCCCGCTAACAGCTGCCAGCCGCAAGGCACTCACGAAGGGGATTTCTGGCCGCAGGTACCCGATGCTGACGAGGCTTCCCCTTCGCAGCGGCCTGCCTCACACGAACAGGCTGGCCATGAGTGCCTCACAGCTGGATTACAATGAGCACTTTTTCCCTTACAAAAGTGCTCATTGCTCCAGACATGACCTATCTAAATAAAAGTGCCGATTAGGTGAGAAATACATTAAAAGACAGTAAATTTAAAGAGAAAGAGCCCTTCAGTCCGGCACAGCCTCAGGATTTTTTTTTTCTGTCAGAACAGACTCCACGACTCTCAAAACTGGAGGCCTGACTGGAATCAGGGGCCAGGCTGCCAGTTGAGGCACCTCTACAAAAGTTGGGGAGATGGAGGAAGGACCCAGCATGAGACCCGCTGGGTGTGACACCCCCAAGGTCAGACAGACCCCCCAACAGGGTCCACCCAAGCTCAGTCCAGCAACAAAAAGGGATAAGGAGCCCTACACAAAATCCAACAGCCCTAACCAAGGGAGATATGTACAACTCACTCACACCTGTTGAGACTGAAGGAATATATATAGAGAGAAGACTGAAGGAATATAGAGAGGGTCAGCTATTATACGAGGGTCATTTCATAAACAATGCATACTATTTTATTTAATTTACATGTTTTATTTTTTTTTTTCAAGTATTTCTTTACAATCCTTCAATATAGTCTCTCTGCTTTGTAATGACTGAGTCCCAACGTCCGGGAAGCTTCATTATTCCATCCAAGACACTGCTTTTGTTCAGTTGCCAAATGGCTCGGGTAACGGCGGAAGAAAGCTCTTCCAGAGATGCAAAACGATGTCCACGCATAGGTTGTTTTATTTGAGTGCAAATGTTGGATATGTAGAAATGGGGGATGATATATGTTTTTATCATAAATATAATTTGATAGAATTTAAGTGCTGTTAAAATGTAAAATGTCTGTATAACATGTTGCACTTATTTTTGGCTTTAAAATGAATAAAGATATAAAAAAAAAAACCAACAGTGCCTGACTGTATTCACAGAAGCTATCTTATTGTTATTAAAAATAGAACATGTTCCCTAAATACCTTTTGTACTATCTAGTCTTGCGACAACTTTTTGTTCCGATACATTCCAGATGATCACTAAGTTATCTGCACTAGCACTTGTAAACAGATCAGGATTGTGTGGACACCAGGAAATGGCTGTGATTGTCTTCTTATGTTCAGACATAATTGCTTGAAGTTTGAATTCATTATAGCGGTGATCCAGCTAAAAAAAAAGTAATTTGAGAAAAACAGTTTAGTGTACTTTCACTAACGTCTGCAAAATTGTGAATAAGATGTAGACTTACTGGATGGAGCTTTATGCTCTTAAAAATGTACCAGCAAACTCAAACACATATTAAAAATACTGAAGTAGATATTCAAAGGTGTGTCCAGCTAACTCTAGGATTATTTGGGTAACTCTTCATGGCTGAATATACCGCAACCTACCAAATAATACCACGACTGGCTAAATTTTGTGTGGGTTAACTGTAGAGTGCACAAAATTTACCAATACAGTACTGGGACAGGTTTCAATTTATCCACTTAGCAATGGCATTCAGCACTGGTTGGAGAAAGTAAGCTGGATATATCTGAGTAATGATTAACTGCCTACCCTAAAGTTACCCATGCGGGTACTGGCTAACTATTCAGAAAATAATAACAGGGCAAAATTGACTGGATAGTTTTTCCTATTCATGGGGCAATTCTATAAACTAGGTGCCAACATTTACATCACATGAGAAAAATGGTAAAAAAGAAACTTAGAGGTGCAGCAGCAATGGTTAAAAATATACATCAAGCTTGGATGTTATTCAAAAATACCATCCTGGAAGCCCAGACTAGATATATTCCATGTATTAAAAAAGGAGGAAGGAAGACCAAAAGGCAACCGTCATAGTTAACGAGTGAGATGAAGGAAGCTACTAGAGCCAAAGAGAATCCTTCAGAAAGTGGAAGAAGTATACAACAGAAATAATTGTAAACAGAAAAAGGAATGTCAAGTCAAATGCCAAGGCACTAATAAGGAAGGCAAAGAGAGACCTTGAAAAGAAGATTGCTCTGGAAGCAAAAACACACAGTAAAAATATTTTTAGGTATACAATACTCCTCCGATATTCGCGGGTGTTCCGTTCTGTTCCTTTCCGCACATACGGGTTTTCGTCTGGGGAGGCAGGATAGGGCAGTTGGAGCGCCGGCGAGTAAAGGAAATCAATCACGGTGCTCCGACCATCTCTTCCTGTACTAAAGTCGGGCCTCACCAATCAGGAGTGCTTCTGCCCTCGCCTGCTTCCCCATCGCAGTTGGAAAATACTGTGAATGAGCGGGACCTCAAACTGCGGACTGCGAATTTGCATGGGAACACTGTATTAAAAGCAAGAAGCTGGGAAGAGAATCGGTTGAACTGCTAGACGACCGAGGGATAAAAGGGGCTCTCAGGGAGAACAAGGCCATAGTGGAGAGATGAAATGAATTTAATAGGTCAATTTAACATAATGAACAGTAGCATATCACCTGGACTGGACGGTATACATCCAAGAGTGATAATAAAATTGAAAAATGAACTTGTAAAGCATAGAAACATAGAAATAGACGAAAGATAAGGGCCACAGTCCATCTAGTCTGCCCACCTCAATGACCCTCCCCTACCTTTCTCTGTGAATAGATCCCACGTGTCTATCCCATTTGGCCTTAAAATCAGGCACACTGCTGGCCTCAATAACCTGAAGTGGAAGACTATTCCAGCGATCAACCACCCTTTCAGTGAAAAATAATTTCCTGGTGTCCCCGTGCAGTTTCCCGCCCCTGATTTTCCACAGATGCCCCCTTGTTGCCGCGGGACCCTTGTAAAAGAAGATATCTTCTTCCACCTCGATGCGGCCCATGAGATACTTGAATGTCTTGATCATGTCACCCCTCTCTCTCTGTTCCTCGAGTGAGTACAGCTGCAACTTATCCAGCCGTTCCTCGTACGGGAGATCCTTGAGTCCCGAGACCATCCGGGTGGCCATTCACTGGACCGATTCCAGTCTCAGCACATCTTTACGGTAATGCGGCCTCCAGAATTGCACATAGTACTGAAAACTGGAGGGTGGCCAACATGACGCTGATTTTTTTAAAGATGCTGGGCAAATGGTAGAGACTACCAAAATAACAAAATGACAGAACATATACATAGTATATATACCAATAATAATGAGAATCCAAAACTTAGAAAAATTGGTATAAATAGTGATGAACTGTCCTTCAACCACACTGAGGATGGTGTGAAAGACTGTGCTTCTGAGGAATAATTAATAATTAATTTTTTTTTGCTTTGACTTTATTCCTGTGTTATTTTTCACAAATATTTTGTGCTAAGTGTTTAGGGTTCACTATTATTTGGACTTGTGGATGAGACCGAGGATCTTATTTTCATTTTTCTTTTGATGTTTTTTGGTTATTTTTGCACTCAAGTTTTGATGTTTTTTTTATTTGGAAAGCCTTGGGGAGAACTCTTTTCAGTGATTTACTCTCCTTTCCACTTAAGTCTGGGGGTGGTTGTGCTTCTTAGTACTTATTATTTTATACAGATATATGAGGACAAGATGATGTACGGGGCAGGGTTTATTTAGATTTATTTCTAAGTGCTTGTCACTCTATTAACACCTGCCCGGGGCCAATGGTTATTACGAGGGCACTGGGCCCGTACTGATTGGTCCTCTTATCTATTTATTCATTGATTATTTATTTCATTTAATTATTCCTCAGAAGCACAGTCTTTCACACCGTCCTCAGTGTGGTTTAAGGACAGTTCATCACTATTTATACCAATTTTTCTAAGTTTTAGAACATATACATAACAATGGATTAATGGGAGAAAACCAACATGGATTTAGTCAAGGGAAATCTTGCCTCACCAATCTACTGCATTTCTTTGAAGGGGTTAATGCAGTAGATTGGTGAGGCAGTGCTAGGAATTATTAAAAAAGGGATGGTTAACAAGACTAAGAATGTTATAATGCCCCTGTATCGCTCCATATTGTGACCTCATCTGGAATATTGCGTTCAATTCTGGTCTCCTAATCTCAAGAAAGATTAAGTGGCGCTAGAAAAAGTTCAAAGAAGAGTGACCAAGATGGTAAAGGGGATGTAACTCCTCTCATATGAGGAAAGATTAAAACAGTTAGGGCTCTTCAGCTTGGAAAAGAGATGGCTGAGGGGAAATAAGATTGAAGTCTACAAAATCCTGAGTGGAGTAGAACGGGTACAAGTGGATCGAATTTTCACTCCGTCAAAAATTACAAAGACTAAGGGGACACTCGAAGTTACAGGGAAATACTTTTAAAACCAATAGGAGGACATTTTTTTTCACTCAGAGAATAGTTAAGCTCTGGAACGCATTGCCAGAGGATGTGGTAAGAGCAGACGGCGTAGCTGGTTTTAAGAAAGGTTTGGACAAGTTCCTGCAGGAAAAGTTCATAGTCTGTTATTGAGAAAGACATGGGTGAAGCCACTGCTTTCACCTGTATTGGTAGCATGGAATATTGTTAGTCCTTGGGTTTTGGCCAGGTACTAGTGACCTGGATTGGCCACCATGAGAATGGGCTATTGGACTTGATGGACCATTGGTCTGACCCAGTAAGGCTATTCTTATTTTCTTATGCTGTAATATGTGGATAAAGGTGAGTCAGTTAATATCATGTATTTGGATTTCCAAAAGGCATTTGACAAAGTTACTCATGAAGGACTTCTGAAGAAATTATAAAATTTATTTATTTATTTAATTTTCTATACTGTTCTCCCAAGGGAGCTCAGAACAGTTTACATGAATTTATTAAGGGACTCATAGTATTTTCCCTGTGATAGGCACGTGGGATCTCTGACAGAGAAAGCCGGGCAGCCTCGGGGCTTTTGTTAGGCCGGCCCGCTTTGCATTATCGAAGTGGGCTAGCCTAGCAAATGCCCCACGGCTGCTGCCGCTGCTGGTCCAGGGGTGAGGAGAGGCTTTGTCAGAAGTCAGCAGGTGTCGGAGATCAGGGCAGGAACATTGCTGGGGAAACTGCCGCACGCATTGCAAACCGCCGAAGGCTCCTACTGCGCATGCGGCGACACGGAGCCACGGATCAGGGATCACGGCCGCACAAAGTTTCAACTGCGCATGTGTGCTAAGGGTTTTATTATAGCAGATTACCAGGACAGGAATGGAAAACAATAGATGAAAATGTTATAATGCCCTTGTATCACTCTATGGTACATCCACACCTCAAATACTATGTGCAATTCTGGTCGCTGTATCTCAAAAAAGATGTAACACAATCAGAAAAGGTACAGAGAAGGGTGACCAAAATGATAAAAGGGATGGGACGACCTCCCTATGTGGAAAGGCTAAAGTGGCTTGGAGAAGAGACGGCTCAGGGGTGATATGATAGAGGTCTCTAAAATACTGAGTGGAGAGGAAAGGATAGATGTGTATTTCTTGTTTACTCTTTCCAAAAATACTAGGACTAGGGGGCATAAGATGAAGCTAATAAATAATAGATTTAAAACAGACAGGAGAAAATATTTCTTCACACAACATATTGCCATAGAATGTGGTGAAATCAGTTAACTTAGCAGGGTTTTAAAAAGGTTTGGATAATTTCCTAAAAGTAGAAGTTCATAGCTCATAATTGAGATGGTCTGGGGAAAGCAACTGCTTATTCAAAAGATAAGCAGCATAACATCTGTTTTACTATTTGGGATCTAGCTAGGTACTTGGGACCTGGATTGGTCACTGTTGGACTTGATGGACCTTCATGTCTATCCCAGTATGGCAATTCTTATGTTCTTAAAAATGAAAAACTTTTATAGCCTTTATCTCTGATTTGTAACCCCACTTTCAGTACCTTTTCACTCTGTGGGTCACATATATTTATGTGTCTTCTCTAGGCATATAGGTGCAGATATTGGGCATCTATACTATAGTGTTAACAAATTATGCGAGGCCGCACAACATATAATATGTTCATATAATGATTCAAAATGTTGTGTGATTTGTGACACCGAGGCCCCCCTCTTCAAACCCAGCATGTACCCCAAAAGAGGGAGAAAAAGCCTCAGACCAATGTAGCAGTATAGAACCAAAAGGTACAAATCAAAACTAGTTTTGATACTTTCACTGGCAAAAAACTCCCTCACAGAAAAAGCTCAGGTTTAGAAAAGGGCAAAGTCACCCGGAGGCACGTTCAAGGACCCAGCCGACAAAAGACGACTTGAGCTCCAATGCTGTCACGTCTACTCCAATCTTCCCAACAAGCGACCCTGTTTCACCAATGTTTGGCTCATCAGGGGAACAAACAATCCTGCCAGTGAAAGTATCAAAAACAGTTTTGATTTGTACCTTTTGGTTCTATACTGCTACATTGGTCTGAGGCTTTTTCTCCCTCCTTTTTGGGTGCATGCTGGGTTTGAAGAGGAGGGTACCTCAGTGCCATGATCACACAACATTTTGAATCATTATATAAGCATCTATGCTATACAAATTTGTCCCTGTCCCTGTCCCATTCCTGTAAGCACTGCCTTAACCGCACAAGCCTCGAACACATGATTTTCAAGTGTTTGAGGCTTGTGCAGATGAGGACAGAGCTTGCAGGAAAGGGACAGGGACAGGAAAAAAACTTGTCCCTGTCTCATTCTCCAATCTATACTTCTGAAGTAGATATCTGGGCCATACTCTCCAGGTTATACCTGTTTCTGGCACATCCTGCCCAAACATATATGGTCACTATCTGCATCTATACATCTAGATCAGGAGTTTTGGAGGTAAACCTATCGCACAGGCACTAACATTTAAATTTGTAGGATACATGCTTCTCTGCACACATAAGCATAACTGTCAAAATTCTGCCTAAGCATTAGTCTGTAAATACATGCTTAACTTCTTTTTTTTTTTCCAAATTCTTTATTCATTTTTCCATCTTACATCAAGAACACAATATTACTTCATTTAAACTTTGTAAACATCACTTGTATTTCTTTTAACATCATCTTAAAAACATACATTTATACCCTCCCCTCCCACTCTTCCCACAAATATTTTAATCAAAAATATCATATAAATATTATCAATTGATCGAACCTATTTGCAAAGGGAGTATACATGTGGGCAAAACTCATACTTATATGCATAACTTACAGAATACTGTAAGTTACATGGGCATCTGCAGTAGGTACATAGCCAGAAAAGGTTGATGCTTTTTTTTTTTTTTGGGGGGGGTGGAACATTTCCTCTCAGCTCCCCCCTTCCGTTGCTGTCATTGCCATGTCCCCTCCTTTCCCCAGATCATACCTTTGCTGGCATGGATGTTCAAGCCCCTCAAGCCATTGTTTGCCTCCAGAGCCCTGCCCGTGCAGCCTGAAAAGTGGAGAAACTGGCAGGCTGCTCCAGCCTCTGATGCCAGTACTCCCACACATGAACTGAGCATGTGTGGTAGTGCCAGTAATCAGCGGTTAGAGCACCCTACTGACTTCCTGCTGGTTAGGCAACATGGGTAGGGAACCTGAGCCAATAAAATTACTTCTGCTATTCGTGCAGCTACTAATGCCAGGCAAGGGACTGACCATACTTAATGAAGAACAGCAGCAAACAAGAACAGATTCCAGCATGCTTCTTGGCATTATAGACCCCTACAGTTAAATTCAGAAAACGCAGCAAAAGGCAACAGTACTCGATTTGTTAACAAATATTAATTTTACCTGGTAGACATAAATAGCAAGGGTAGCACAGTATGCAAATCTGTCACCACTAGCAGCACAGACATCTTTGTTCCACGGTTGACATCCAGCAGCCAAAAGACCTACTTGCTTGACCTGTGACATCTTAGCCTAGAAAAAGCAACATAAAATTAAATGAGAAATATGCCTCTCGAATCTGGGTTAAAGAAAATATGAGTTTTCAACATGCTCTATAACTCAGGTTTAAAGAAGCAACCTCACTTCGAATTCTATAACCAAAGGAAAGCATCCAGACCATAGGAAAGTGCAAATGAACAAGAACATAAATGAATGTGAATAAAAAAAATCTATGCAACAAACCAAGCTTCAAAGAATTCATATAGAAAGAAGGTTTTCAACTACATTATTATTTACATACTAGCTTTTTAGCCCGTTACATTAACGGGTGCTAGCAGCCCTTCTTCCTTACTTCCCCCCCCCTCCAGCAATACCCCCCTTCTCTGCTCCCACTGTCTAGCAATAGGCCTTTTCCCTTACTTTTCCCTCCCCCCTGTCTAGCAGCACCCCTTCACTGCTCCCCCTGTTCAGCAGTAGCCCATCTCCATTAGTTTTACTTCCCTCTGTCCAGCAGCACCTCTTCTTTGCTCCCCCTGTTTAATAGTAGCCAATATCCCTTCCTTTTACCTTCCCCCTGTCCAGCAGCACCATTTGTTCCAGCGGTCTCTCCCTATCATCGGGCCCTCTCCTCCTCTTCCCGTTGCCAGGATGCCTGCAGCAGCGCCTTATATGGAGCTATCTCCAACGCTCACATTCTCCCTGTCCTCCTGCTCCAGGGTGCTCGATTTCCCCCGATTTCCGGTCTTTCGCTTCCTGTTTGTCTTTGTGGGCAGCATTTTTTTTGTGTGTATAAGCGGCGTTGTTTATTTTTTTTTTGTTGAGGCTGGCTTCCAACCCTCTGAAACCACCACATGTGCTGCCTGCCGCAGCCGCATGCGCCGCAAATAGAATACAGCCACGGAAGCACATATCACGGTGGCAGGGATCACGGCCTCCTAAGTGCGCATGCGCGCTTAGGGTTTTATTATAGAGGATCATAAGAACATAAGAATAGCTTACTGGGTCAGACCAATGGTCCATCTAGCCCAGTATCCCGTCTTCGCTGAGGCCAATCCAAGTCATAAGTACCTGGCAAAAACCCAAACAGTAGCAGCATTCCATGCTACCGTCCCATGTCTGTCTCAAAAGCAGACTATGGACTTTTCTCCTACAGGAATTTGTTCAAATCTTTTTTAAAACCAGCTACATTAACTGCTTCTACCATTACAGCCTCTAGATCTGGAATTTTGTTTCCCATACTACGGCCGTTGGCATATAAAGCTTTCCAACTATCGCTCTTTTGTCTCATTTCAATAATGGTATTTGATCTCTTATATTCCTGAGAGTTATTAATTACCTTGGGGTATTTACACCCACCCAAGTACATTTAGTTTAAAGCCCTCTTTAGTACATTAGCCAATTTGTTACTAAAGTCACTTCATCCCTTCTTTGATAGATGGACACCATCTCTGCCAAGCAGGTCTTTGGAAATTATTCCATGATCTAAGAAACCAGAGCGCTCCCACCATCAACGCATTCAGCTCCGGGATGTGAGTTTCTCATTGTCCTTTACCTAAGACAGGAAGGTTGATGAGAACACTGCCTATGCACCTAACTGCTTCACCCTCTGTCCTAGTAACATAGGATAAAGGCCCTCAGGCTTGATGAGTCTCAGCAAACATTTTGCTACATCTTTGAATCTTTGCACCAGCAGACAGCACAGCTCCCTTGACATAATGTCCGGATGGCAGATGGGCGCCTCTCAAAAGAGAATCGCCAACCACTACTACCTTTTGCTTCTTAATGACTACTGCTCCAGCAGCTTTGAGATTTTTTTAGCTTTTTTTTCTATTCCTGAGATATTTTATATATTTTACCTTTAGGGCCTTGTGCCCTGGATCAAACCTCTCTCCCTTCCTCCATAATGTCTAACATCTCTCTCCCCATACACCATCTTTACATTCCTCTCTACCCCTATTCCCCAATATTTCTCCCTCTCTTGCCCCTCTTCAGTATCTTAGTGGGGGTGAGAGGTAGGGGGGTCTTCGGGCAGGAGGGCTTGGATTCCCTCCTGCCCATATCGGATCAGGCTGTGGGGGCTGCTTCGGGGCAGGAGGACCTGGGCTCCCTCCTGCCCATATCAGATCGGGCGCTGGGGGCTGCTACGTGGCAGGAGGGGTTGCCTCATCTCTCCAGCTGCGATTCTCCCCCCGAAGTGCCGCGGTTTGAGGGGGTGGGGGATCGCCATCTCTCCTGCCGCGATCGTTGCTGGGGTGGGGGGGGGAAGTGGATTCTGTAACTGATGTTCTTTTTGACAGACATTGGTTACAGAATCTAGCTTTTAGGCGAGGGACTAGCCCCTCCTTTGCCTAAAAGGTCTGGTTCTGGGCGTTTGGGACTTAGGCTTTTTTTTGTTTGATAATGTGTTGCAAGTGTAGACATAGTGGTGGTATGGCTGTTTAAACTGCTGAACGTTGGATGTTTTTTTTTTTAAGAATGGACATTTCCCTGCTTCTACTTTCAGCGTTTAGGGCCTAAGCCAAAAGGGGACTTAGATGTTTTATGCCTCGCCACGTATTTGATAGACTTTTAATCAAATTTTTTAGAAAATCTACTTCTTATTTCTAGGATAAGCAGCAGAAAATCTATTTTTTTTAAAAAATTATTTATTTATTATTTTTTTAATTTTTTTTTTTGGGGGGGCAAATCTTGCCAGGTACTTGTGATCTGAACTGGCCACTGCTAGAAAAAGGTACTGGGCTTGATGGGCTTTGGTCCATCCCAGCATGGCAATGCTTATGATCTTAAGCCACTTTTATTCCTATAGGCTTCTTAGCATTTAGAACATGCTAAATCTATTAGTGCACCTTAGTAACAGGACCTCCTTGATTGCTACTGTATGTTTATAACATGAATGAAAAATTACACAAGCAGCAAACTGAAAAGATTTGATACCATTTCCTAAATTGTTAAAAAAAAGAAACTGCTGGTGATTGTTTGCTCAACTGTTCAGATAGGACAGATGAGAAAGCACAAGTGACTGATGGATTCATGTACGTATTTTGAGATAAACTTATCTTACAACCATAACCTCATAGGTTTGTAAACATGAACAATCATTTTCTGTTTTATTTGACAAAGTATGGTGATTTGTATCTTGCCCTTGGCAACTGTTCATTTTCAGTATGATGTATTAAGGTAAAACTTTTGATAAAACATTGGTCACTGTTTAACTATGTAGAAGGTTTTTTAAAAAAGATGATTACCGTAATTGTAATATACATTGTTCTCCCCAGGGCCTTATAGCTGGGCGCTGCGCCCAGCTGATTTAGATGACCAGCCAGCTAATACTGCTGCTGCCGCTGATGCTCCTTCCTGGGCTGACTCGCCGCCGAAAATTTTGTTTGACGCCTGCCTTTTTTTTTTTGCCAACATGCTTTTACTTGCTTCGGGCCTTCTTCGTTGCCGGATCCTGCCTACTTTCTGTTTCCGCGAAGGCAGGACCCGGCAGCGAGGAAGGCCCGAAGCAAGTAAAAGCAGCAAGTTGTAAGCTTCCCCCCAGCTTCTCTTCCCCCCCCCCCCCGGGACGCTACTTCCGGTTTCGGAGGGAAGAGAAGGGAAGCCAGCACGCCCACGATAGAGCCCCGGAGGGAAGCTTACAACTTGCTGCTTTTACTTGCTTCGGGCCTTCCTCGCTGCCGGGTCCTGCCTTCGCGGAAACAGAAAGTAGGCAGGATCTGGCAACGAGGAAGGCCCGAAGCAAGTAAAAGCAGCAAGTGTAGTGGTATATCATTTGAGAAAAACAAATGCAAGGACATCGGACCTGATTCTGCTTGCTCTTGTAAAGCTCCGATCCAAGCAACCTTGGTGCTTATTGTGGTCAGCCAGGAAGAATGAAATCAAAAAAGTTCAAGTTTAGTCAAGCTGTGATTTGAACTTTATAGGCATTTGTTTTTCATCCTTTAACTGCTCCATTTATTAATCTTGCAAAGTCTGATACAGGAAAAGCTAGAAGTGCATCAGGATTTAAGGAGCTTGGGATGTGCAAATCTACCTAATGCTAAGATTACAGTAAAACGAAATCACTTTTCTATTTCACTGCAGCTCTATGAGGTTCTTTTGCACTTAGCTATAGTCAAATGATGGATAGGAATATGTTTATTTCATTTAAGTTAAGGGAAAACAATATTTTTTCTGAGTATCCTTTAAATAATGGTTCACAAATTAATTCAGCCTGTTTTAAGGCTGGGTTTTGTTTTTCATATTATTGCTTCTGTTTTTATAATCCTTAAAAAATAAGAGGCAATTCTCCAAGTGGGTTCTTCCTCGTAGGCACCCTGAGACTGTACAGGGAACGCCTATTCTATAGCAGTGAATGGGCTCCCAGGTTCCTTTACAGAATGGTAGCATATAGCCTTAGATTCAGGCGCCTTACAGTTAAAGCAGCCATAGAGCTGACGTAACTAAGCATGTCCACTTGTGGGAGAAATGATTTTATTTTCAGTTTAGTGATTAAAATGTGTCTGTTTTGAGAATTTATATCTGATGTCTATATTTTGCACTATGGCCCCCTTTTACTAAATTCAAATCACACATGCACAGAGTCGCAAAAATCAAAAGGTTCATGGAAGACCTTAAGCGGGTATCAGACACATACCAACAAACACCATAGGTTTGTCAGAAAATTCCTCATTTACCCTTCGGTGCCTCCACCTCCTATTTTGTGATCATTGATCTTCTTCCTTATTTACGTTGCTTTTCCTATTGAAATTCTTATAAATTCTTATAAATTATGCATAGCTAGTATAAAAAACTTTTACTTAGCTTTTTCATCCCCAAACGCCAACGCGTTTCGAAAATCTTTTTCAAGACAAAAACTGGGGAGATTTATGCAGGACAAACGTCACATACCAACCATCGGCAAAAAAAGCTTTTTTTGCCGATGGTTGGTATGTGACGTTTGTCCTGCATAAATCTCCCCAGTTTTTGTCTTGAAAAAGATTTTCGAAACGCGTTGGCGTTTGGGGATGAAAAAGCTAAGTAAAAGTTTTTTATACTAGCTATGCATAATTTATAAGAATTTATAAGAATTTCAATAGGAAAAGCAACGTAAATAAGGAAGAAGATCAATGATCACAAAATAGGAGGTGGAGGCACCGAAGGGTAAATGAGGAATTTTCTGACAAACCTATGGTGTTTGTTGGTATGTGTCTGATACCCGCTTAAGGTCTTCCATGAACCTTTTGATTTTTGCGACTCTGTGCATGTGTGATTTGAATTTAGTCAACCAGCATTAAGTGATTTCTGGTGTGGACATGGCCCCTTTTACTAAATCACAATAGCGGTTTTTAGCACAGGGAGCCTATGAACATCGAAAGCAGTGCAGGGCATTCAGCGCATCTCCCTGCGCTAAAAACCGCTATTGCGATTTAGTAAAAAGGGAGGGGGTATATTGTCTATTTTTGTATAGTTGTTCCTGAGGTGACATTGCATAAAATCATCTGCCTTGACCTCTTTGGAAACCTGCGGAATATATATGATAATTAACATTTTCTCTGCGTACAGTGTGCTTTGTGGTTTTTTTTTTTTAAATTTTATTGTTGGTAGATCATTTTGACTTGGTCATTTTAAAAGTAGCTCACAAGCCCAAAAAGTGTGGGCACCCTTGCTGTAGAGCCATTTTCTTGTATGACTGGATCAGCTATATTTATCTTTTTTTTTTTTTTAGTTGTCTAAATTCATGCAGAAATAAATGGCTAGGAGGAGTGTGTGGCGCAGTGGTTGGATCTACAGCCTCAGCACCCTGGGGTTGTGGGTTCAAACCCCGCGCTGCTCCTTGTGACTCTGGGCAAGTCACTCAATCTTCCATAGCCTCAGGTATGTTAGATAGATTGTGAGCCCACCGGGACAGAGAGGGAAAATGCTTGAGTACCTGATTGTAAAAACCGCTTAGATAACCTTGATAAGCGGTATATCAAATCCTAATAAACTTGAACTTGAAACTTGAACCTAATGATTTCATTAACGCCTTTCCCTTTTTTTAACCTCTATACCATTTGAAAGAGGGCAAAAACTTCTTAAATTTAGTAAAAATATTCTGGCACAAGTGTCAAACTTTAAAAAAGGAAGTCATATTGAGCATTAGAAAATAATAATAATAATTAACTAGTAAAAATAGTACACATTTAGGGCTCCTTTTACTAAGTTACAATAGTGGTTTTAGCGTGCGCTTAGTGCGCGGAGAATTGCCACATGCACTAGATGCTAACGCCAGCATTGAGCTGGCGTTAGTTTTCCCACATAGCACAGGGGTTTGCGCGTGCTAAAAATGCTAAAACACCTTAGTAAAAGAGGGGGTTAATTTTCCCCACCACCAAATTTCCCCATCCCGCCCCACCCGGCTACTTTTTCATGCCACCCGGCTGGAAAAAATTTCTGGGGAGAACACTGAATATGTATTTATTGGTATTTGAGAGCATTTAGGGCCAGATTCTATATTGGACACCTAGTCTCAGATGCCGTCTAAGTGGCTTTTGAGAATCGCACATGGGTCTCCCATACAGAATTGCGCCTAAACCCGCCTAACCACCATGATTCTCTAACCAGCATCCATGTCACAGGCGTCAGTTAGAGAATAGCTCTGCTGCTGAGCTGATCGCAGCAAACGAATCCCCTTGCCATAATCAGTTTAGCGGTCGCGGTAGGAAAACCGGGGTGGCTTGGGGGGGTTCGGGATGGGAGCATGCCTTCAGGGGGGGTTCCAGCAGGAGGGAGTGGGCATCCCTCTGCCGGGGGATGTCTCGGGGGTGTGGCAGCAGGAGGAACTGGGCAGTCCTCCTGCCGCAAACTAACAGGGGTGGGGGGGGCGGCTTTGGGGGTTATGGCTGGAGGGACTGAGCATCCCTCCTGCCAGTTGTCTTCATGGGTGGGACGGGTTCCCTGCCACAGCCACTAAACTGATCGTGGCAGGGAGATTCCCTAACCACAATCAACTCAGCAGCTGCATCTATTTGAAATGTAGTCCAGCATTTTGCTAGCCTATATTTCAGGCGCCTATCGTGGCCCTAGGGAGATGCCTAAGCGCGCCTAAAATCACTTCCTGGCAAAACCATGCCTACGCCTAGCTTTGGGTGAGCTTAGGCGGCTCTACATGCCTCCCTTGGCTTGCAAAAACACCTACAGTGTAGGCGACCCTCCTCAGGGTGTTTTTTTTTTTTAATGTGTGTCCCAATTGGCTGGTTAGACAGCATCAGGACGCCCACCACTGCCTACAATTGGGATGCCATTTATAGAATTTCCCCCTTAAGAGTCTCCTTTGATCTCAGCTCCTGATGACGCCTAGATGGTGAAACACAGTCTTATGTTGAGCTGGACAATTACAAGTTAACAAACATTGAAATATTCTTTTTATCACCAGGGGGGAAACAAGATAGCCAGCATTTAATTACAACATTTCAAAGCAAACAAGATATTTGAATTTAAGGAGATACAAAGAAAAAGATTGTGGTTTGAAACTCAGTGAGAACTGAACAATTCACAGGACATTTATCTTAGTCATTATAATTAGGAAGGGGACGGCAGCCATTTAGGAAGCGGTGCGGGGCCAGACTGGAGTGCGAAAAGCTTGCTCCTGCCTTATGCGCCGCTGACCCTGATATAATGAGGACTCAGGAGGCAGCCGCGTCCAGCGAGAGAGGACTTGGAGCACGGAAAGCTCACTCCTGCTGATACACTGCTGGACCACCACGATTTAAAGGTTCCGGAAAGGGTGTGGGGGGGTAATATTCGCTCTATAAGACACACTTTAATTTCCACCCACTTTTTTGGGGAAAAATGCATCTTATGGAGCGAAAAATACGGTAACTTGCATGGGAGGTGTGCAAGGAGGAAACCTTTGCTCTCTAAGAGAAACATCAAGGCCAGACTGAAGTTTGCGGGAGAGAACATGGAATAGTGTTCTATGAACAGATGAGTCTAAAATTGAATTATTTGGACACCAGAAAAGAGGACATATTTGGTATACATCAAATACAGCATTCCAGGAAAAGAACCTCATACAAACTGTGAAGCATGGAGGTGGAAGTGTCATGGTTTGGGGATGCTTTGCTGCAGCAGGACCTGGCCAGCTCACCATCATAGAATCTACCATGAATCCACTGGGAGACGGTCCTAAGATTCCGGTTGATCCAGGTGCCTAAGGCAGGGGCCTTAAGCGCCTGGGCCAGTCAGGGCCTTAGCCCCTCCCCAGTGCATCCGAAGATGCACCAGAAAGGGGCAGGCCCGCCATTCTAGTGAAGGCGGGACCGTCAGCCAGATGCAGAAAGGACCTGTCCAGCCAGCCATCTAAAAAAGGTTAAGAGGGTGTCCAGGTAGGCTTAGGGAGTCCGGTGGGGGTGGGTGGTGGGGATCTGGCAGGAGGGACTGGTCATCCCTCCTGCTGGTGAACCTTCCGGGGGTGGGGAGGGTGTCCAGCATCCCTCCTGCTGTAGTCTTCATGGGGGTGGGGGGGAGGGGCGAGTTCCCCAATTCTCAAAACGGTACTTATGACCAGAGACATCTTTGGTCCCAATCGACCATTCATTTTTCAACAGGATGGCACCCTATGCCACACAGCCAAGAAATGCCTCAGCTGGTTCAAAGAGAACAAGGTTTGTTTACTGGACTGGCAAGGAAACAGCCCAGATCTCAAACCCATTGAGATCCTCTGGGCCAGAATAAAGAGAGCAGTAGCGGCAAAGCGACTGTCCAACAAACATGAACTGATAGCAGCATAATCAACTCGTTTCCACATAACAACACCTATTAATCTCCAAAGACTTGTGGACAGCATGCCAAGTAATCAAGGCTAAGGGATATCAAATGCACTACTAGTGAAACTGATGAAGTCATCATATAACTGAACAAATTATCATTATTAGCTTGGTTAGCTTATGAACAGCATTATTCTTGTGAAAAGTGGCAAATGTTATGCTGGTCTTGTAAAGTGATTACAGAGTTTATGTTATTAATCAAAACGTTATGCATTAAATACAATTATAATGTTATAGCCATGTGCTTAAAATGCTAGGTGTTTCCACAATTTTGGTCACTAATATAGAATACTAGCACTTATGCATGAACTGTTACGGTCGGGCACATAAGTGCTAGCCACACACTCAGTGATATTTTATAACTTACATACGCATACAACTGACTTAGCATGTAACTGCAAGGGGAGGAGCATGGATGTGGCATAGGAGTGTCCAACATTTCTGCACATAACCTTATGCATTAAGATCTAGATGCACTAAACAGGATCTGTAAGCTGCATGAGTCCTCTCTGATCTGATTTTTGCCAATTCTAAAAGACCTATTGATGTGCTAAAAATTTTGCATGCAATTGATTCATGCAGAGGTTCCTCGTAATTCCCGACTCTCCCATCCAATTGATCACCGTAAGAGTGACTCTCACATATTCGCAGAGCCAGCAGGAGAAGCCTGAACAGCTAAGAGGTATGGGAAACAACAAAGCAGCCTTCTGCCACTCAGCTGTTCAGAGCAGGAAATCGTTTTTTCCTTTTTTATTTTTTTTTAATGGCCACAGATGCTGCATGTGTGTTACACACGCATATTATCTGCCCCATTAAAAATAAAAGAAAGAATAAAAAACCCCAGCCCCACCGATGACAGCCCTTCCCAACATCCCCCTGACGAACCAACACTGGGAAAAGCTCTCAGCCCACAAAAATCAGCAGGAGGGATACCCACTCCCTTCTGCTAATGGAGGTACCCCAATGTGCCATTCCCTCCCAAAAAAGGCAGGAGGGATGTCCACTCCCTCCTGCCACTGGATGCTCCTCCAAACCTCCTCCCACCCCCCCCACCCAGTACCTTTGTTTGAAGAGAGAAGGGATGCTGCTCCGAGGCCCGCCGATCCAAAATGGTAGGCCTTCTCCTCCTCAGTGAATCATATGATGCACAGGAAGACGCCTAAGGTCCTGATTGGCTCAGACACTGAGACCCCTCCCCTTGGGATACAGAGGGAGACATCTAAGGCCCCACACCTTAGGCTTCTCCTCGTGCATCACATGATGCACTAAGGAGGGGAAGGTCTGCCATTTTGGAACGGTGGGCCATGGAGCTGAAGAAACTGAGCCTCCCTCCTACTCTATTCACACAAAAGTACTGGGGAGGGGGGCTCAGGGAGAGTGAGCATCCCTCCTGCCTTTATTTGAGGGAGAAGGGTTAGGGTTAGGAGATGGTTTGGGGGGTGGTACTTGGTACGAGGAGGGGTCTCTGTTGGCAGGAGGGAGTGGGCAACCCTTCTGCCAATTTTTCTCATGTGGGGGGAGGGACATCCCTCCTGCCAATTTTTCTCTCATGGGGGGGGGGGGTTGGCAAGGCAGGAGGGAATGGGCATACCTCCTGCTGATTTTCACTGGCATGGGGGATCAGTCCCCGGGCTGGTTCATCGGGGAGATTTCGGGGACGGCCATCATTGGCGGGGGGACCTTTTTCCTTTTTTTCATGGGGCAAATATTGTGGATATGTTACACATGAACAGCATCTGTGCCCATTAAAAAAAGTGCTGTTAAGATAGGTAAGCGACTGATCTTCACCAGTCTTTTTTTTATTTTATCGCTCTTTTTTGTACATCACCAAACGGTGTTAGTGTATCAATCGCTCAGGTAGTTTGCATGGGGTTTTAATATTAAATGGCTAATTTGCTGCTTCATTCTGGGCTAGTTGCTTCTATGATTCTGGCCACCACTTTAGAGTTACCATATTTTCTTCTGCAAAACTCCGGACACATGACTCCATCCCACCCCATTCCGCCCCAGCCCCACCCAGTTCTGCTTCCAGCCCTAATCCATTCTGCTCCAGCCCCACCCCCACCCCGAATCCTATCTTCCCTGCCACGTCTGAAGGGCCTGGAGCATGTGAGCATGTGTGAATGCGTGTGACATCATCTGCGCATGCTCTGAGGCCATCCAGATGCTGCCGGAGCTTGTCGAGGCTTTCCAAAACCCAGACAAATGCCAGGTTTTATAAAGTCCGTCCGGGAACCCGGATAGTCCTCTAAAAAGAGGACATGTCTGAGTTTTCCCGGACGTCTGGTAACTCTAAGGCTGTTCCTCCACCAAGTTTTTTTTATCTTTAGTACTTTGGTTTCTAAAATGCAACATTATTCTCAGTAAGTAGCTAAATTACCCCTCCCAGGGAAAATACTGTGTTTGGATGGACCCAGGGCAAGGGCCAAAACTTCATGCAAGCAACAAATTATTAGTTCATTTAGTTCTTTGCTTTGAGTTCTATATTAAAGAGTTGAGAGTCCAGTCTGATAATGTTTGGAGATCACATGCTAATGGTTTATGCTGGGCTCCTCTGGGATAGCCAGAATAATCAGCAGTAAATGGCAATAATTACAATTTACATTCACATCTTCTAGTGCACCGATTTGAAAAGGAAGGATGGCCATGGGAGGAGCAGGGACAGTCCTATTGTTATAGAATTAGGGGGATCTGTGTCTAATTAGGTTTTCACAGATTGGACTATTGCAACTCTATTTACTTAAGCCTAACTAAGAAAAACCTCCATAGACTCCAGCGGATACAGAATGCTGCGGCCAAGCTCATATTCGTAAAAAATAAATTTGACCACGTCTCTCAGCTTCTGTCCAAGCTTCACTGGCTTCCGATAATCGCCAGGGTCCACTTTAAATGCGCCTGCCTAGCTTTCAAAATCCTACACGACATCCTCCCTCCCTGTATCCCTCTTTCTTGGAACTCCTCTAACCCTAATACCACCAGATCCACCCACAAATTTAAACTATCCTTCCCCTCATTAAGAGGCATTTCCCATACAGGAAAACTAGGGACCTCCCTCCCCTTCAGAATCACCGAACTCTGGAACAACCTTTCCTCCCCTCTTCGGATCCTGAGCTCTCTCCAACTTTTCTGCAAACATCTTGACCTGGCTATTCTCAAAAATCTGATACCTATTCCATCTCTGGCACTCTAAGCCCTTTAAAAACCCTTCATACTTGGACCTCTAACCTTTCATTGTTAGTTCCTTTCTATCCCATCTCCTGTAAACCATGCAGAGCTCTAAGAATGTGGAGATGATGCGGTATACAAACCTAAGGTTTAGTTTAGTGTAAATGGTCACACCTAAATGCAGCTGTGGATCCTGGCATTAAGCGCTATTCTATAATCTGTGCCGAAGTGTAATCACAGTTTCTAGAATAGTGCCAAGCGCTATTTTTTTCAACATCAATTGTTTTAGGCGCCATTTATAGAATTCTCCTCTATATGTATAAAAACGAAACTCAGCCCAGCTCCATTCCAGCAATGTCCTCAATAGGATTGCTTCCTACCTAAGGCAACTAAAGTTTATATATTAAAGCAGTTCTTACATGTAAAAAAACTTTCATAAAATTACCTCCCAAACTAGGGGTGTCAAACTACAGCTTGGAATATAGCAACCCAGTTAGGTTTTCAGGATATCCCTAATGAATATTCATTAAATATATTTGCATACAATGTAGGAACTGCATGCAAATACATCTCTTGTTTATTAGGGATATCCTCAAAATATGATTGGTTTAGAGCCTTCCAGAACTGTAGTTTGACACCCTTGTTAAGCAACTGAGGTTATGCAAAATATTTCGCTAGTTGTACTTTCTTGCGAAACTGCCTGATTCTCACTATCAATCTGTACGCAACCACAATTTACAGATTCATTTACAACAGCATGCTCTTTCATTACAGTTTCAAATGCACATTTGTAAAACACAGCAATTGTTCTGTAATGATAAAGGAGATGCCTGCTCTATTTCTTGTAAATAAGGTAATGTCTTATAGGAAAGGAAGTATAAATGAGATGCCTGCTCTCCATTTTTTTTTTTATAGGGGGGGGAAACAAAAAAGCTCACTGAAAAGTGACAGCTGCATCTCACATAAACACATTCCTTGCCTTCCTCTTCTGCTGACTTCCTATCAGGTTACAGATTTCAATGTAACATGCTCAGAGTATGAGACTGTAAGCTGCATTCAGCTGAGACTCGGACTTGACAAAATGGCAGCAAATTTGATTTCACTTATAAATATACGTTTAATACATCACTGATAATGTGCTGGTCCTTTAGTAATCATATGCGATATTCAACCTTTTCTATAAACATATTGCTGGGTATGAATTACAAGCATGATTCACGAATTGAGTTAGTTATTCTGTACTTCTTGTGCACTATACCGATAGACCCAAGACAAATTCAAAACAAATCTACAAAACATACAAGATGCCAGGGCAGCTAATACAGTATTAAACTGTCTAGTTTCCAGGGAGACAGGGGAAACCAGATACGCATTTCCCTTGTAGACACAACAATTGTACTATATAGTATCCTTTCCAGCTACTAAATATAGACATCAATGTTATCCTGTAGGTAAAATATTTGAAGAATTACTCTCTCACATATCAACATGCACAATGCCATTCAAAATAAAGAGAGAGGAGACACACTGACACATATACAGGGTGTGTTGATCCCTACCTTAGCATAGGTATCATTTTTTGTGAACCACTTAAGAATTTCCATGTTCTTTGCAAATCCTTGCCGATCCACACAGTGCAGGTTGCTGGTCGGGATTCCAAGCAAACCCAGTTCACTTGACGGATGAAGAACCTTAAACCCTGACTGACCAAAGAATAATGCAGACTTCCTAAAGGATGCAGGAGCAAAGCCTGGGCATTGTGTAGCACCACATGCACACCCTTGCGTACACAGAACGGCAGAGTCAGTAGCCTGGCAACAGCAGGTCTTTAATAGCTCTCAGTTCAATTTGCTTTTCTCTTAATCTGTAGGTCCTTTTTTTTTTAATCCTCTCTATTTCTTTGTCCTAACTTTATATAAAGGCAACATATAGCAAGCTTTACTGCCAGCGAAAAGTCACATGATTATCACCGTAAAAAAAAAATCAAGCACCGTGCTTCAGCTCCCAGTTTATTCATTCTGATAATGCACTTACTCGCTTTCCTCTATGAAAGTCATTAACATGAACACACAATAAGCACTGCGTTACCCAGGAGGCCAAATGTCACACTTAGCACGTCCATGATTATTGAGATTTGAATCGTGACTACAAAGGTTGCTAAAAATATAGCTAATGCAGGGATGTCATTCTTCAAAAATGAGTGTCACATGCAACAAATGGCAGCATGATGCTCTATCACAATTTCTTTTTATTTATTTATAACTTTCAAATAAAATTCACAATAATACATCTGGCTGCACGAAACACAGAGAAGGAAAATAAATTCAAAAAAGAAAATTTATTACAATATAACCAAATCTTAATCCCCCTTCTTAGATCACAATAACAGTGGGGGTAGTCAACATATATTACAAGCAGAAATTAAATACATATCATTTAAAGAAAAAGCTTAGGGCTCCTTTTATCAAGCCGCGGTAGCGGTTTAACGCACGTAATAGCGCGCGCTAAACCGCCGGACACACTTGAGCAGGCGATAGTTTTTGGCCAGCGCGGGGGGTTAATGCGTGATGAAAAGTCGCGTTCGTTAACCCCGCTAGCGCGGCTTGATAAAAGGAGCCCTTAGGGCCTCTTCTACTAAACTGCGCTAGCGGTTTTAGCGCAGAGAGTCATGCTGAATGGCCCACGTTGCTCATGACGCTCATGGGAACTCAATGAGCGGCGGGAGCAGCGCGGGCCATTCAGCACTAAAATCGCTAGCACGGTTTAGTAGAAGGGGTTAGTGTGATTTAACAAGTGCATTATTCAAAAGTCCCTCTTTAATCATTCACTGACGATCTTCTTGATATCTAGGAACTGCTTCAAATGTTCTGGAGAAAAAAAACGTATATTTAACACCCAAGTACCTAACCAGGCACTTACAGGGATATGCAAGAAGGAATGTAGCACCCAACTTAATTGTCTCTTGACGTAAAGAGAGGACATCCTTTCTTCGTTCTTGAGTAGTTTTAGAAACATCAGGGTATAACCATATTTTCTGACCCCCTAACAATTTCTGAGAATTCTTAAAATATAATTTCAAAATCATATTAGCGTCTTGTTCAAAAATAAAGGACACCAAAAGAGTGACTGTTAAAGTTTATTCAAGAAGTGCAAACACATTTTCCAAAATCAATCTGAGTCTCTTGACCAATTTTTTTTTCCCGATTCCTTTTGTGGAGCCTATTTTGCAAGTAATACATTTTATTAATTGAAGGAATATTATTTAGGGAAATTTTTAGATTTAGAAAATCAATAGGTAAAACACCTGGGGCCAAAGGAAAAATTCAGGAAGTGAAGATTTAACCGCCGGTTATAATTTTCTATCTGCTCCAGTTTTCTATGAATTAAGGTGTTATCCTTAATTGTCTCTATCACAATTTCTTTTTAGTACTATTTTTTTTGGGGGGGGGAAATGGATTAACACAAAAAGGGAGCCTTTTAATAAAAATAAAGTGTTAAGCAATTTGGGACAGATTCAATAAATGGTGCCTAAACTTAGGAAAAACAAAAAAGCAGAGATGACCAGACGATAAAACTGGCAAATATGCTTAATCAAAGTTAAAATATAAATGATGTATTTTTTAAACAATCCTCTACTCGAGAATAATCATCTAACACAGTGTTTCCTAATCCTGTCCTGGAGGTCCACCAGCCAGTCGGGTTTTTGGGTATAACCCTAATGAATATGAATGAGAGAGATTTGCATATAATGGAGGTGAAAGGCATCCAAATCTCCGCCATGCATATTCATTAGGGCTATCCTGAAAACCTGACTGGTTGGTGGTCCTCTAGGACAGGGTTGGGAACAACTGATCTAACATATCCTCACCACTTCCCAAGTATAACCCGTTCTTCAAACACAACTTTGTCAGGGCTTTTTTTCGGGTCTCAGTACTACCACTCCACCGCTGTCAAAATTTCTTTAGTGGGAAGAATTACGTGAGAGATCCTCACTGACCCATATCATTCATTTAAATATTTTCACTCTTTGTAATACTTTAACTTTCTTTCATAAATATAAAGTGCAAAGTGCTTTATTATTTCATAACTTATCTTTTTAGTTGCTTTTTATATTCAGACCTGGGAGAGACAGACCCGACATGTTTTGCATGTTTTGCATGTTTTGCATGTTTCAAGGGTGTCCCCCGGCCGATTTTGTCATCCGACTCCTACTCTTGCTCTTTGAAATCAGTAAGAGTCGGATGACAAAATCGGTCGCGGGAGACCCTTGAAACAGCATTCTGATGCAAAACATGTCAGGTCTGTCTCGAATATAAAAAGCAACTAAAAAGATAAGTTATGAAATAATAAAGCACTTTGCACTTTATATTTATGAAAGAAAGTTAAAGTATTACAAAGAGTGAAAATATTTAAATGAATGATATAGGCCAGTGAGGATCTCTCACGTAATTCTTCCCGCTAAAGAAATTTTGACAGCGGTGGAGTGGTAGTACTGAGACCCAAAAAAAAGCCCTGACAAAGTTGTGTTTGAAGAACGGGTTATACTTGGGAAGTGATGAGGATGTATTAGGTAATCAAAGTTCAAAGCACATAGCAATAGTAGAGCAAGGACCCTTTTAATTGACATGGGCCATGTTTCAGCTAAATAGCCTGCATCAGGGGTCCATAGAAATCTAAAAGGATGGCATAAAATTAAATAAATAACACTACACATGATGAATAAACATAAAATAAAACCACAAATTATAAAAACAATTATGTTATAAAGGGAATAGGTTTTTACCTTGCTAATATATTTTCTAGTAGATAGGTATGTCATTATGGACAGTAGGTTATTCTCCCCATGCTCATGAGCTATGCAGAAAAAATCTATTCCAGGTTTTCAACTCCTCCTCCTTCTCCAGAGGGCTCTGCTGACACCATGAGTTTATATCAAAGCAGGCAATAGCCCTACACAGGAACACATAAGATGGGGAGACTCCCCAACTACTACAAATCTGTTCTGCTCTGAAAATATAACAAACATGTCCTTCTCCCTTCCCAATGGTTTGGCATCTGTCTCCTTATGGAAGGGGTGCCCAAAAGGTCGATCGCAAGGGCAACGCAAGTCGATCGCGGAGCCAACTCGCGTTGTCTTTGCATTCTCCCTGCTTCCCCAACACCGCAAAAGCCTGACGCTTGCAGCCACCGCGCAAGCACCGGGCCCATAAGCCTCCCCTCCACCCCCACCCCCACCCCCGGACATCAATTCTGACATCAGAGAGGAAGTTCTGGGCCAGCTAATCGCTGCCTGGCTGGCCTGGAACTTTCTCTCCAACATCAGAATTGATGTCAGTGGCTGCAAAGGCCTGACTTTTGCAGCATCGAGGAAGCAGGGAGAAATCGGCAGTGGTGGTTTGGGGGGGGCAGAAAGAAAGAAAGAAAGGTGGCACACAGAAAGAAAGAAGGGGGCAGGGAGAGAGAAAGGCAGACAGAAAGAAAGAAGGGGGCAGGGAGAGAGAAAGAAAGGGGAGGGGCAGGGAGAGAGGAAGAAAAATTTGGGGGAGGGAATGGAGTGTGTTGGGTGGCAGGGGGCAGGCAGGAAGAGAGGAAGAAAAAGTTGGACTCATGGAAGGACAGAGAGAGATGTTGGTTGGGTAATGGAATGAGGTCTGGAGGAGAGGAAGCATGCAGGAGACAGAAAGAAGGGAAGAAATATTGGATGCACAGTCAAAGGAACTGCAACCAGAGACTCATGAAATCATTGGACAACAAAAGTAGGAAGAATGATTTTATTTTCAATTTAGTGATCAAAATGTGTCCGCTTTGAGAATTTATATCTGCTGTCTATATTTTACACTATGGCCCCCTGTTACTAAACCGCAATAGAGTTTTTTTGTGCAGGGAGCCTATGAGCATCGGGAGCAGCGCAGGGCATTCAAGAGGCAGTCAAGCGGTGTTCTCGATGTGGGAAGCGCCGAACACCATTGGGGCTGTGTGTGGCCAGCTGCTCAGAGATCGCTGTGGAGGAAGCCAACATGGTGCCGGAGGACATGGCCATTTCCCGCCCCAAAGATGAGCAGCCACACTCACCCTCGATCTCGGAGTTGCCGGGTACGACACTGAGCATATCAGCGGTGAGGGGAAGTTTGAATGATGTCATCGGGATTTCCTCGTTAGCGAGGGCAGTGGCGATGCTGGGCAGTTCGGCGGCAGTGCCGGCCAGAGTACAGCCCATGCTATTTTCCCTGGAATTTGTGGTGCTCTTTCACAAAGCCTTTCTCTTGCAGAGCGTTCAGCCTGCACAGCAGGGGGAACAGGTTGGGGGGACTGCTGCTTCAGCCATTCTATGTCAGCCTCAGGTAGATTCACAGGTGGCTAAGAGTCATAGGGTGATACCTTCAGATGAAGGGGATCCTCAATCTGACTGCAGCCTCTCTTTATATTTGCTGTGTATATATTTTACACTATATTTGTCTATTTTTCTACAGTTGTTACTGCATATTTTAAAGTCATATGCCTTGACTTATTTGAAAATATATATACAGTACTCCCCCGATATTCGCGGGGGTTCTGTTCCAGGAACCCCCGCGAATGTTGAAAAACCGTGAATATGTTTTTTTAGGCAGGGGAGACAGGAGAGGGCAGCTGGAGAGGCAGGAGAGGGCAGCCGCAGCGCCGGCGAGTGAAGGAAATCACTCGCTGTATGCTCCAACTGCCTCTTCTTATACTAAAGTCGGACCTCACCAATCAGGAGCTGCTTTGACACCCAGTTCCTGATTGATGAGGCCCAACTTTAGTACAGGAAGAGGCGGTCAGAGCATACCGCGAGTGATTTCCTTCACTTGCCGGCGCTCAGACTGCCCTCTCCTGCCTCTCCAGCTGCCATCTCGTGCCTCCCCTTCACGGTCGGAAAATACCGCGAATGACCGAGACCGCAAATTTGCAGGGGAGCACTGTATATATAAATGATAATTAACATTTTCTCAGGGTACAGTGTGCTTGGTGTTTTTTAAATTTTGTGGTTACCACTATGTATTAATAAGATTATATCGTGTTTATATGAAAAATGAATGGAAGAAATTGAATTACCAGTAGTATTATTATTATGGGGGTGGAGTCAGGGGAAGAACTTGGGATCAAACCAGCATTGCTCCTTGTGACCCTGGGCAAGTCACTCAGTCCTCTATAGCCCCAGGTACGTTAGATAGATTGTGAGCCCACCGGGACAGACAGGGAAAATGCTCGAGTACCTGATTGTAAAAAAAAACCGCTTTGATAACCTTAATAGGCTCGTTAAAAAAACCTAATAATTTTTTTAAAACTCTGATCGGCCAATCATCCAGATATGGGTGCACCTGGATCTCCGATTTGTGCAAATGAGCTACCACAACAACCATCACTTTGGTGAAGGTACAAGGCACTGCTGCGAGCAAGAATGGGAGAGCAACAGGTGGAACAACAAGTACCTTCTGTGAGCGGGGAATATATAGATAGGTCTCCATCAAATTCAGTGAGGCTAGAAATTCCCACGAAGCTACTGAGGCAATGACTGACCTTAAGGTCAGTCCTTTAGTGCCGCATTGACTGACTTTAGGTCCAGAATCGGCCTCCATTCCTCCAAGTCCCTTTTGGGCATGATGAAGTATATACACTATATACCTAAGCCCGATTCTCTGTCTGGTACAGACTCTATGGCTCAAATATCTAAGAACTGCTTCACTGTTGCTCAGACCCTGATCGCTTTTTCTAGCCATTCAGCTGAAGAATCCAGGAATAAATCCTGCTTAGGATGAAAGAACTCAAACTTGTAACTCTCTCAAATTATGTCCAAGACTGACTGGTCCGAGCACATCTCCGCCCAAGCCTCCCAATACACTGATAGCCTCAGTCCTATCAGCAGGGGAATGGCAAATGACCATGTTTCTCGGAGGCTGCTGAGGGACCGGAGCCAGAGAATTTAGGATGCCTAGTGCCGCCAAATCTCTGCCTAGAGCCCTGGTAGGATCTCTGCACAGGAGACCTTCCTGAGAACTGCAAAATGCCTAGAACCACAAAAATTACCCTAGCCAGACTCCCTAGCAGTCTATGGTCGGGCAACCAGCAAGATCTTAGGATAACGTTCTGCTACACTACTCATCAGATCATCTAGACCAGTGGTCCCCAACCCTGTCCTGGAGGAGCACTAGCCAGTCGGGTTTTTAGGATAGCCCTAATGACTATGCATGGAGCAGATCTGCATTCCTATCATCTTCATTACATGCAAATCTCTTTCATGCATATTCATTAGGGCTATCCTGAAAACCTGACTCCAGGACAGGGTTGGGAACCACTGGTCTAGACGCTTGCCAAAAAGCATTGGCCCTTAAAAGGTAGCCTGCTCAAAGTAGCTTTGGAGGAGGAATCACCCGCCCATTGCCTGATCCAGAGCATTCTGCAAGTGGAAAAGGAGTAAGCAGACATCTTGCTCAAGATCCTAAACATGTCATATAGAGTATCTGCTACCACTATGTGATGGGGGAGGGAAAGATGAGCCAGCTCCCACTCCAGTCCTCTGACTTGAGGCCCCACAGCCTGCGCTCAAGACCCAAAGTCTGGGGCGAGCCTCGCTACAAGGGGAATGGTTCCCTAGCATCCTCAACTGTTAGAGCAGTCTGGCTACTCTGAAACTAGAGAAGACTATCAACTGCAAACTTCTTCGTTGAAAGTGTATCTTCTTGCAGTCAGAGCTGTTCCAGGAGCACTGGGAATGCTTGCAGCACCGAAAGCCTTGAACACCAGGAACAAAATCCCAAAAATTGAAATAAAAAAGTCAGAGCAGATCAGATTCCTTTTGAACAATAGGGTAAATTGAGGAGCTACAGCACATCCCTCTAGAGGAGTCAGAGCCAAGAAAGTGATTGATGCCTTCTGCAAGTAACACGCTTTGGGGGTGACTACCCAGCTCTTCAGGACCTCAACACCCATTGCATTGGAACTGGTTTTAGACATGGAGGACCAGGGTTGGGGGACGGATAGGCAGGGCTGTGGGCAAGAAGGGGCAGGGCTGTGGCAGAATGGGGCAGGGCCAAGGGCAGAATAGGGCAAAGCCAGGGGTGGGTCGCATGTTCTCTTTTTGAGAAGCAAAAATCTGGTAACCTTATATATGAGAGAGTCAAATTTATCTGTAGAAATGCTGAAGAATTTTATTTCAAAAGATACAACAAAAAGCAGTAAAAGTCAATGGGTTCTCATGGCAGGAGCTCAAAAACGCACAAGAAGAAAAACACCCTGTTTTCACTGTCAGCTATCAAATGAAGACTTAAGCTAAGTGCTGAAAGTTTGTCTTTGGGGATGGCTGGGGGGTTCCCACAGCAAGGCTCTCTTGCTGCATTACACGCACTCAAGTAATTTACAAAGTTGGAACACTTATTATTTGATTATATAATTTTCACTGTCGATTTTGAGCATACCAAGATTTGTAACAGAGTATTTTATTTATTTCAATTTTTATCCCGTCCTCCCAGTAGCTCAGAACGGTCTACAAGTAAACATTCACAATGGAGTGCAATTGGACATACAAGATTATACAGTAGATTTAAATGTTTGGACATACACGACTGTGCAGCAGTTTAAATACAGGGACTATACAGCAAATTAAGAGTAGTTTAAATATAAGTAGTTTAGTTTGAATACAAGTTATTTGAGTACAGGCTGAGAGAGGACTACATAGGAATTAGGGGGAAGATTAGAAAGGAGAACGAAGAGTAGAGGTGGGGCTTAAGGGGGAGGGGTGAAGACTGAGGGTGACCTTTAGTTGAAGAGGAGGGTCTTTACCATTTTCCGGAATGTCATTAAAGAGTTCTGTAGTCTGAGTTGAGGGGAGAGTTGGTTCCAGAGATGGGGAATGAAGTGGCTGTAGGAGCGTTTGCGGGCAGTTTCTGAGAGGAGGGACCTTCCAGGGGGAATGCATAGGCGTGTCTCCGATTCTGAGCGGAGGGTGCGGGTGGGGATGTAGATGGGTAGCTTGGATTTTATGTAGGAGGGGGTGGTGGCATAAATTATTTTATGCGCTATTGCCAGGGCCTTAAATGCACAGCGCTGGCTAATTGGGAGCCAGTGTTCAGCGTGGAGTGCTGGGGAGATGGGATCATGGTAGTTGAGGCTGTGTAGGAGGCAGATAGCTGCATTTTGGACCCGTTGGAGACGCTTGAGATTTTTTTTTGTTAGTCTATTAAATAGGGAGTTGCAGTAATCCATTCTGGAGAGGACATATGCGTAGAGGAATTGGGCCAGGTCAGGTGTGGAGATGTAGGGTTTGATCCTTCTCAGTTGACGGAGGTAGTAGAAGGAGGTAGAGACTACCTGGGATATGTGGGTGGATAGGGATAGGTGTCCTTCTAAGGTTACTCCTAGGCTGCGTACTTGATCTGTTGCCGTTAGTAGAGTGGAGTCCCATGTTAGTGTTGGGCGTGTGTATTTGGTGCTTTTTTTCCTGATCCATAAGAGTTCGGTCTTAGAGGCGTTCAATTGTAGTTTGTTGTTTATCATCCAGGTTTTCATGTCAGAGAGGCAGTGTTGGAGGTTAGCAATTTGGGACGATCGGTTCTCGCCTAGTGGGAGGAGCAGCTGGATGTCATCAGCATAGGAGTTGATTTTAATGTTGTATTTCTGCGCTATATCAATGGCAGGTCTGATGTAGAGGTTGAATAGGAGGGGGGATAGAAGGGCGCCTTGGGGAACGCCATATTTGATAGGCTTGGGGTTAGATTTGTGCGTCCCTAGTAGGACAGTTTGGGTCCTTTGATGGAGGAAGGAGGTGAACCATTGGAGGGCAGAGTCCTTGATTCCAAGGTCATAGAGTCTGGATATGAGGAGATGCTGGTCGACTGTGTCAAAGGCAGCACTGAGGTCAAGTAGGGCATCGCTGCCTTTGTAGAGTATTGCCCAGCTGTCATCAATGACATCTAGGAGTACCGACTCCGTGCTGTGGCCTGTTCGGAAGCCGGACTGAGCAGGGGACAGAGCAGCTTGTTCTTCAATTAAAGGGTGGAGTTGGCGGAGCACAATTCGTTCAAGGAGTTTGGAGACAAATGGGAGGTTGGAGATAGCTGCCGGGTTTGTTAGGGTCAAGGGTGGGTTTTTTTTAGAGTGGGTTTGATACTAGCTGATTTCCAGCTGAGGGGAACTGTCTCTGTGGAGAGGGAGGTGTTAATGATGGGGAGGATGGATTCTGCCATGGCGTCTTCTGTGGACAGCAGGAGGCTGGATGGGCAGGGATCGAGGATGGTGTTGGAGGGTTTGACTTCTCTCAGGATTTCGAGAACCTCGGCATGGGTGGCCATATCAAATAGGGAGAGAGTGGTGGAGGATGGGGTATTTGGGATAGGCTGGGGGGGTGTAGGAGTGGGGTTGGTGTTGGTGTCAAGATTATCGCGGATGGTTTGTACTTTGGACTGGAAGAAGTTCGAGAGAGTCTCGCTATCAAGTTCTGCTTGGTTGTTGTGGCTTTTTCCTTGGGCGCTGGTGAAGAGTTGGTTTGTGAGGGTGAACAGTTGTTTGGATCTAGCAGGGGCTAGTTGTAGGAGGCGAGAGTAGTAGGCTTTCTTTGCTTCTAGGATGGCAGTTTTGTAGGTGATGGATGTGTTATTCCAGTGGGCTTTGGTTTATGAATTTGGGTTTTGATCCAATTCCTTTCTGCTTTCCTCAGAGATCGTTTTATGGATCGGAGGTCACTGGTGTACCAGGGAGCAGGTGTTTTATTGGTGGTTATTAGAGTTGTTTTTGTCTGGGCAAGGCTGTTATAGAGGGATTGGATGTTGGAGTGCCACGTGGAAGCTACCAGGTCGATGGAATGGGGATGTTGGGTGCAGGTTTCGTTTAGGGTGTGAATGCCTGCGGCCATGGCTGGAGGGCTGACTGAGTTAGGGAGTTGGCGTAGGGTGGGAGGGGTAGGGTAGGGTCTTTCGAGTGGGAGTTGGAATTCAATGAGGTGGTGGTCTGACCATGGTATAGGTGTGGTGGTGTAGATAGTTTGTTGGGGCTCTGCAGTTGGGCCTCTGAGGGTGAAGATTAAGTCTAAGATGTTGCCTGCTGAGTGTGTAGGGGTGGTTATAGCTTGATGAAATCCCAGGTCGGTGAGGGAGGAGAGGAAACTGTCTCTTTGTCCTGAGGTGTTGGGGTAGTCTGGGAAATTGAAATCTCCTAGGATGGAAGTAGACACCGAAGAGGGAGTGGAATATATGAAAAAGGATCTGCAAAAGTTAGAAGAATGGTCTAATGCCTGGCAACTAAAATTCAATGCAAAGAAATGCAGAGTAATGCATTTGGGGATTAATAATCGGAAGGAACCGTATATGCTGGGAGGTGAAAAGCTGATATGCACGGACGGGGAGAGGGACCTTGGGGTAATAGTGTCCGAAGATCTAATGGCAAAAAAATAGTGTGACAAGGCGGTGGCTGCTGCCAGAAGGATGCTGGGCTGTATAAAGAGAGGCGTAGCCAGTAGAAGGAAGAAGGTGTTGATGCCCCTGTACAGGTCATTGGTGAGGCCCCACTTGGGAGTATTATGTTCAGTTTTGGATACCGTATCTGGCGAAGGACATAAGAAGACTTGAAGCGATCCAGGGGAGGGCGACGAAAATGATAGGAGGCTTGCGCCAGAAGATGTATGAGGAGAGACTGGAAGCCCTGAACATGTATACCCTAGAGGAAAGGAGGGACAGGGGAGATATGATTCAGACGTTCAAATACTTGAAGGGTATTAACGTAGAACAAAATATTTTCCAGAGAAAGGAAAATGGTAAAACCAGAGGACATAATTTGAGGTTGAGGGGTGGTAGATTCAAAGGCAATGTTAGGAAATTCTACTTTACGGAGAGGGTGGTGGATGCCTGAAATGCGCTTCCCAGAGAGGTGGTGGAGAGTAAAACTGTGACCGAGTTCAAAGAAGCGTGGCATGAACATAGAGGATCTAGAATCAGAAAATAATATTAAATATTGAACTAAGGCCAGTACTGGGCAGACTTGCACGGTCTGTGTCTGTGTATGGCCGTTTGGTGGGGGATGGACTGGGGAGGGCTTCAGTGGCTGGGAAGGTGTAGATGGGCTGGAGTAGGTTTTAATTGAGATTTCGGCAGTTGGAACCCAAGCACAGTACCGGGTAGAGCTTTGGATTCTTGCCCAGAAATAGCTAAGAAAAAAAATTTAAAAATTTAAATTGAATCAGGTTGGGCAGACTTATCGTTTGGGCAGACTTTATTGGGCAGACTTGGTCGGGTCTTTATCTGCTGTCATCTAATATGTTACTATGTTTTGTCCAGTGATGGTGTGCAGGTGAAGCAAGTTCATTACTCACTTCTTGGTTATGTCAAGTGCTGGAGAAAATTCTCCTTTCGCTGACTCCTCACACTGAGGACACGTTGTTCTCACTTTATAAATTATATAGTTAAAATTGATTAGTGAGTTTAGCGCTTTGCTCTTGTGCATTTTTGAGCTCCTGCTGTGAGAACCTATTGACTTTTATTGCTTTTTGTTATATCTTTTAAAGTATCCTTAGCAGTTTTTCTTGGAAATTTCTATTTTTGGATAATTTTATTTAGCAAGTGTTCACATGGTTGACACTGCTACTGACTGCATAGATACTTTTGAATATTGGCCTTAATGTGTTCTAACTCACCAAGAAAGATCAAGAAGAAGCAGAAGTCATGCTTAACAACCACATTTATACAAACTTTGCTAAAACAATGTTTGCTAAAGTCCTTTTATGCACTGTTAGTACAGTTAAGGTAACCTATCTTCTCTACGCACTGGCCTCAACCTCATGGGTTACAGAAGAGCTGTCAGTTCAAAACAAGTCCCATATCTACTGTATATATTATATATCTAAGCATGAATGCACAAACAAGTATCACCAACAGCAACAATCCAAAACTAATTAAGATGATAAAGAAAGATAATCTAGTGATCTAATTAAGGAAACATTTTAGAGGCAGGTGTTTTACTAACTGTCCCTAAGGGCTAGATTCACTAACCCTCCGATCCATGTGCGATTGGAGGCAGGCCGTTCGATTCGCCAATCGTCTGCATGCAAATGGGGGAGATTGGAGGCACGCCCCCAAACCGACTGCACGGATCGCTAAAGCCCTGACAGTAGTGACAGGAGAAACAGCCTCCTCTCACTACTGTCAGGGATTCTACTGGCTTAAAAATTTTTTTTTTTTAATCAGGCAGATTGCCCGATTTAAAAAAAAACTTAAACTCCCCTTCCTCCGTGAACCCCCCCAAAAAAAATTTGCCCCGCGTTCAGAAAAATTTGCTCCACAGCCGCGTTCCCACTCCCTCCTGCCATATCTAGAACTACTAACCCCACCTCCCAACAAGTGCCCCTAACCCCCCTCCCTCCCCGAACTACCCCAAAAATTTGCCCCATAGCCATGTTGAAAAAAATTATGGCAGGAGGGTTCCCACTCCCTCCTGCCATCAGTCCCACTCAAAAACTAACATAATGGCAGGAGGGATGCCAACTCCCTGATGCCACCCCCCTGGATGCCCCCTCCCCACCCCCACCCCACCCCCGTACCTTTAACGGAGCAGGAGGGGTGCTCAATCCCTCCTGTTCCAATGCCTCTCGCAATGAGTCCGAGACCTTAGGCAATGCCCCAATGTATCGTGTGATACACAGGGTGGGGCCTAAGGCCCTGATTGGCTGAAGCGACCCAGGCCCTTCCCAAGGTAGGAGCCTGAGGCATCACAGCCAATCAGGGCCTTAGGCCACACCCCGTGCATCACATGATGCACTGGGGTGGGGCCTAGGGCTGTACTCGTCGGCGAAGGAGGTCAGGAGCAGGAGGGACTGGGCACCCCTCCTGCTCCCGAAGATTACCAGCGGCCTGCAGAGCAGGAGGGACTGGGCATTCCTCCTGCTCCCAACAGTTTTACAGGTACAGGGAGGGGGTGGGCTCGGCGGGGAGCAGGTGGGCCAGCCGTGTGTGATGGCAGGAGGGAGATGGCAACCCTCCTGCCATATTCCTTTGGTTTGGGGGGTGGGAGGGGTGGACAGCGACGACGGCAGGCATCAGTGGGGGGGGCTGGTTTTTTTTGGTTCAGGGAAGGGGGACACGGGTTAAAATCACAGGCTTGCAATGCAGTTTGCTGACGATATAAAAAAAGAAAAAATTCCTTCTTTATATATTCAGCTAAAAGCATTGCAAGCCCGTGATTTTAAAGGGCAGGAGGGTCGGCCAGGATAGAAGTGACTGGCCTTCAGCAATCACTTCTTTTCTGATCAGCAAGCCCAATCGGTTTAGTATAAATTGTTTAGTGAATTGCTGCCTTACAAAATTTGCATGCCATTTCCCTCATTTACATGCAGCTGATCGGATTGGTTGTTGATCGGGTCAGGAGGAGGGTTAGTGAATCGGGTTGGGGAACAATTGGGTTGCAAACCAATCAGTACACGATCGGTTTACTTAGTGAATCTAGCCCTAAGTAGCATAACATGGCATAAACTAATCAGTGGCCTCAAGGAGAACAAGATGGAAGGACAGAAAACAAACAACTCTTAGAAACATTCAGTTTTATACAAGAACACCTAGTGTGGCAGTTGTGGGAAGTAGTTTTTTGGGGCTGAGGCAAGTTGTGGGTTGGGGGTATAGTTATGGGGGGATAGGTTTTGGGGATGGTGCATTTTGCAGGGTGCTGAGGTAATCGGGGGTAGTTTCTAGGGCTGGGTCATTTTGCTGGGTTGTGAAGCAGTTTAATGTTTATTTTTAAACATTTATATTTTGCATATACCTATGTGGATTACACTATAACACTCACAATCCAATAAAAACACAACTTACAATAACAAAACATTAGTAGAATCACCTTCATTCAAAATGCTTGCAGCGTGCCTGATTTTAAGGCCAAATGGTATCGACACGTGGGATCTATTCACAGAGTAATAGTAGGGGAGGGTCATTAGGTGGGTAGACTGGATGGGCCGTGGCCCTTATCTGCCGTCTATTTCTATGTTTCTATGTAATTAAGTGTGTTTTCAATAATTTCTTTATTAAAATGGTATGGTACAAAACAAATTTAAACCTGCTTTGTCACCTTCCTATCACCCATCCTAATCTCTTTCTCCCACCTACCCACCCCTCTGTTTCTCACCTTGCTCATCCCTCCCTCTTCCTATGAGACTGTCATTGGAATGCTTTCATAATTCACTTATATTCTGATATTTGTCCACATTTGCTTATTTCTGATCTGAAGAACAAGGGCTTCCTTCAAAAATGCATTAAGTTAGACCAGTCCATCAAACTTTCTCGAGCCGCAGCACACTAAAGGTAGTGGTCGTGGCTCGAGACACCTGGAAGTGCCCGGATATTGCCGTGATGACATCGCACGCATGCGTGACATCATCATGTTAATGTCTACATATGTGTGAAGGCCCTGAGATGCCAGTGGGGGGTGCCAGAAGGGAAGAGGGCTAGAGAGAAGGATATGTGCTGGCGCCCACTGAGGCACAGTCTGTAGGCAGTCAGCTGGCAACGACATCTCTCCTCCTCAGTGTACCATGGCACCCTGAAATCTCAGGAGGCACACTAGTGTGCCTTGGCATACAGTTTGAGATATACTGAATTAGACCAATAAAAAAGGTATCACCTTATCTCCTTTATGTTTTGTTTATTTCTTTATGTTACCAATAATTTCTTACAATTGCTCCTGGAGGTACACAGTCGTAACATTTGTGGAAGCCTATTCCACCATAAAGGTGCTGCAGATGAAAAAGAACCCAATCTCGTATTCTGGAAGTGAGCCCTGATTCCAATGTCAAACTATGTTTAGGGTGATATACAGATATGAGTAACACCTGCCTCAATACCCCGGGGGCATCATAATACAGCAACTGTTGAACCAAGGACAATATTTTAAATTCAGTCCAGATCTTGGCAGGTAGCTAATGCAAGGCCTTCAGAACTGGAATGAAATGTTTTCTTCTAACAATGCCAGTCACTAATCTAGCAGCTGCATTTTGGACCAGTTGTAATATCCTGCACCTCAAGACAGAAATCCCAAGGTTCAATGCATTGCAATAGTCCAACTTCAAAAATCACTAGTGCTTGAACAACTGTCCTGAAATCAGATGGCAGAGCAAATACCTTCAGCCTTCTCAAACTCATCTGAAAAAAGGTGCAACATACTGTACAACTTGCATTATTTGATCATGCATACCCAGAGTTCAATCTAAAATCACTCTCCCCCAAAAATCGTAATTTCTTCTTCACTGTCAAGATCACCCCCTCCAATATCCACTACCACAGGCCAATCTAATTTTCCCTGTCACCCACTAATCATAACTTCTGTTTCCCCTACATTTAACAGCAATTTATTAGCATACATCCAATCTGTAACTTTCTCTAACAATTGTGATAAATGTTGCTGCCCATCAGGCCAACTACCGTGTTTCCCCCCGAAAATAAGCCCTAGCATGATTTTTAAAGATGCTAATATAAGCCCTACCCCCAAACTAAGCCGTAGTTAAGATTGACCCCCGAAGCCACCCCAACTCTATCCCTGACACTAGTGCTACCCGATTTGCCAATCATCTCTCCCTTCCACCCCAATTCTTCCTCTTTCCTTTCTCTCCCCCCCACCCCCATGTGCAGCATCTTTTCTCGCTTCTCACCCATCCTCTTGTGCAGCAGCTCGGAGGCCTCCAAAAACAGTGGCAACACTTTGAACGGGCTGCTTTGCAGCCTTCTCCACCAGAGTCAGGCCGTCCCTATGTAGTGTTTTTCTATCCTTCCCTCACATCCCTCTGTGCAGCGGAACCCCACTGACCCTCCCACCATGAGCCTGACATACCTCCACTCTGAAGCCTCCAAAACAGCAGTGGTGAGAGCACTCTGAACGGGCTGCTTCGCTGCCTTCCCTGCCGGGGTTTTCCCTCTGCCGCTTCACTGATGACATCATTAGTGACACGACAGAGGGCCCCAAGATGTAGCACCCTGAACCACCTTTTGCTTATGCGCTCCTAACCCACATTTCACATCAGAAACTACAATAAAGTCTCTCTTTAAGAGACCAAGCCCACCACTGGTGAAGTTCATCTAAGAGGCAACATTTTGTGTGCAGCAGAGTCCTCCAGCTCAGTGTTTCCCAATCAGGTCCTGAAGTACTCCTTAGCTAGTCTGATTTTTAGGAAATCTATGACTGAAATATGTATAAGATAAAATTGGCATGCGATGCAGACAGTGCATGAGATGTCTATCACATGCATAGACACTGATGATATCTTGAAAACCAGATTGGCTAAGGGGTACTCCATACCCAACTTGAGAAATAAGCTTTATTGCCTCCTGTCAGTGAGGCCTTGCAAAATCTATGGTTTGCTAATTAGCTATTCTGGAGAAAATGAGACATCTAGGAAACTACAGGAAGGGTAAATAGTGGTGGTTGAGGAAACAATAGAGGGATCCTTCACTTGAATCAAGGTGGGAAAGAGAGTTGGGTGCCCATGAAAGGGCAATTCTATAAACGCTGCCAAACTGGGAGCTAATCCAAGTGCTACACACAAGTAATCTACAGTATAGTGGGAAATTTAGGTGTCAAAGTTATTATAGAATAACAGCGTATCAGCAATTTAAGCATGATCACTTATGCCTGCTCAATGGCAGGTATAAATGTTAGTGCCTAAATGCATAAATTACAGTATTCTAGAAATCAAGCGCGAGAAGAGTCCAGACATCCATGATCCAACTATGCCCCTCCCGTGTAAACACCCCCTTTGAAGTTACCTGCCAGACAATATACACATGCAATTTACAGAACAGGAGCATAATTGCAGTAGCAGGAGTGAGACTGTGGAATGAATTGCCTGGCCTCTTGCGTTTAAAAGAATACTTAAAACTCAGCTTTTTGCAGCTGCCTTTTTGTTGTATAATTAATTGGGCTGAATTAGTAATTGGATTCTAAAGGCTGCACAATGATATTTGTTTTCTCTTCTTGTAATCTGATATTTTTATTAGGCAAGTTTTTTGTAAGCTGCTTAGGTTTAGGCCGTGCATAATTTTTTAAATAAATAAATAAAATAATTCTTTAACTGCAAATTATTATTGATAGTTATAGCTAATTAATTTCCAATTAAGTAATTGAGGCACTAAGGCACATGTATAAGCAGTACTATTATATAAATGCATACACAATGCATAACTGTCACTGTACTGTCACATATCATATTGCCCATCTTACGAGTGTTCTACCATACCAAGTCCCGACCGGTGGTATAATGCATAGCCTTCACTGCTATGCATGGTCCCCCTGTGCTATATCTGACTATGCCATGTTCTCTCATATGATGTTTTGCTACACTTTGTCATACTGTCGCCATTTTTGTCATACTATACTACACGTCATATTTACCATACTATGTCTACCATACTAAGTTTAGTCATGCTACGCTTGCCTTACTATTTTTGTCATGTCATGGCTTGTAATACTATGTTTGCCATACTATTCTCACCATGCTATATCTCACCATACCGTGTTTTTGTCATATTATGTTTTACCATTCTGGGCGAGCAGGACATACAAAAGAAGTCCCAGAAATCTAGAGAGGGAACACTGTGCCAGCCCATAACACTAAGAACCCAAAAGCGGAGTCCTTCCTTGCCGCTATATCCACTGTGGAAAATCTGGAAAATGTAGTGTGAACCAAGTCACTGCCCTGCAAATATCCTCGGGGGAAACTGCCCGTGATTGTGCCCACAAAGCAGCTAAGTTTCTAGTCGAATGCGCCTTTACAGAAAGTGGCAACTATGTCCCACAAGCAATATATGCTGATGAAATGGGCCTAAGAACCCATCTGGAAATTGTGGACTTGGAACTCGCTGCAACATGTCTAACTGGATTTGTATACAATGTAACCATTGGCACTACTTAAACTTAATTAAATGAAGAACACTCCAATATCTGATGTCATCAAATGCAAGAATTTATCGCACATTCATGCCATACTTCATTCATCAAAAATTACAAATTGTGCCACCAGGCACTCAAACTGCTTTCATTGTGCTGGGCTTTATGCTCCCACTCGTCATCGGATCCATCGGTCTGAGATGCAGTGCTCCCTATACGAATCTGGCTATGTCTGGATGAGATGCCAATGCAGCTCTTTGGTGACGAGCCACAAAACAAGTGAGTCCCGCTACATGGACGCCACTAAGTCCCTTGTCAAGGCTGACACCACCGAGACCGGAGCAGAGCAAAGTTCCTCCATTTCCTTGATGTACCAATGCTGGAAAGATTTCCATGCCTTGGCATGGGCAGAAACCGTTGATGGCTATTTGGACCCAAGCAGAGTAGCAAAGATTAGCTCTGAGTATCCCTTATATATTAACGGAAGAGCCATAAGAGAAAAGCGATGCAGAACTTCTATGGAGAAGGTCCATAGTATTCAAAGGCTGAGACTTGTGCCTGTCTGGATAAACACTAGGTATGCATACTATGTTCTGCATGGGCAATCTGGAGTCATTAGAATGACTGCTCTGAGATGGCTTGCAATCCTGTGGAGAATCCAGCCTATCATGGGCCTCACAGGAAATGCGTAAAAGAGCTCGCTGTTTGGCCACGACTGGACCAGAGTGTTTAGACCTACACTTCAAGAAAGGGTTAGATAAGTTCCTGCTGAACCAAAACATACGTAGGAAAGGCTATACTCAAATAGGACACTGGTCGCCGCATGAGTGGACTGCTGGGCACGATGGACCACTGGTCTGACCCAGCAGTGGCAATTCTTATGTTCTGAGTGTGAATCTTCAACTGAAGAATCTGGCCAATTTCTTAAGTCTTGCTGTTAGCAGATCAAATGTTGAGCGATCCCAGCCACGAACAATGGCTTGGAAAACTGCAGCAGACAGTGTCCACTCACATGGACTCAGATCTGCTGAGGAAAATGGCTTGGCAATTTTCCATTTTCACTACATGTGCTGCTGAGAGAGCTTGAAGATGAAGCTCTGCTCACCTGAACAGTAAATGAGCTACAAAACTCAGCTACATACTCCTGGTGCTTCCCTGGAGATTGACATACACCACAGCTGTAGCATTATCCGATAAGACTCAAACCGCTTGTCCCTCCAGACTCTTCTGCAATGCCAAAAAAAGGCATGAAGTTATAATCTTCCTTTGGGAGATTGACCAATGCCCCAGGATCGGGTCCAGTGTAGTGAGCTCCCCTCCAGCCAAACAGGCTGGCATCCATTGTAATAAGTACCCAGCTGGATATGTGGAGAGGCATGCCCCTTAACAACACCTGCAGGAGAAGACACTAATATATCCTGGCCCGGGCTACCGGTATCCACAGCAGAGGCATCTTCAGGGAGTCCAATTCTGGTTCTGAAAAGGATGCATTCAAGCCTCCATCCAGCGAACCTCATCTATTATGGCTGTCCTGGAACATAGCACTTGGAAGTAGTGTCACATGGATGTAGCTGGAATGGCCAGCAAGCTTGTTATCTGAGTGCAAAGGCCCCACGGCAACAAGAGGGCATCTGTGGAAAATCAGGGGCGGAAAACTACATGGTGACACCAGGAAATACTATCTGGTTGATCGCTGGAATAATCTTCCGCTACAGGTAATTGAGGCCAGCAGCGTGCCTGATTTTAAGACAAAATGGGATCGTCAGTGGGATCTCTTCACAGAGAAAGGTAGGGGAGGGTTATTGGGGTGGGCAGACTTGATGGGCTGTGGCCCTTATCTGCCGTCAGTTTCTATGTTTCTAAGCATCTGGTGTATTGAAAAACCGCCAGGTTCTCCAGAAACTGCAACTGAATCAGTTGGCTCTGCTGGAATTTCACTATCTAACTCTGAAGAACCCAGACCACAAGATCCACTACTTGCTTCCCTGTTGGGAACGATGAAGCTCTAATCAGCCTGACACCCAGCTATGGCTGAATCTGCAAACCCATCTTGCATAGGTAAGCAGCTCCCACCACAATCACTGTGGTGAACACGTGAGGCGCTGATGCCGGCCCAAAGGGATAAGCCAAAAATTGGAAATGGTTTCCAGGACATGAAACCTCAAGAACTCTTAGTGATCTAGAAAAACGGAAAGAAGTATATAGAGCTCTTTCAAATTTAGAGAGACCAGACACTTCCCTAGAGCTGCCGCTGCTATGATTGATCACACTGTCTCCATGTGACTTAGGATCCAGTGGGGATTTCCACTCATCTAAGCCCTGAAGGTAGCTAATTTGCATGGCCAGATCGGAAAATGGGCAATCGAGGGGAAAAACATGCAGTGAGCCGTTTTGTGTATCAGGTTGGTAAAGCGATTGTTGCTAAAGCTGTGAAAACATTTAGCGACGATCGCTGACTTTAGTGCATCTAGCCCTACAGCAGTAATTAGGCATATCAACACTTTGAACAGACAAGTATATTTGTACTCACATTACACAATATTCACATCATCACACTTATACAATTATTTATCTCACATCCCCATCCCACTACAACCCAGAAAATATTTCATCTGTTCAATCTGCTAGAATGTTAGCTCTTATGGCCATTTTCTTCAGTCCCAGTTGCGATCACTTCTTTATCCTCAAGTAGCTTACAAACCGGGTGCTGCCCCCTCAGCCCTAGTCACAATATGCCAATATTTCAAAATGACCGAGAATACCAAACACAAGTTACCACTCCCTGTTCAATACTGCAGATGCTAGAGAATGACATGGGGACAAATTTTGTCCCCGTCCCTGCTCCATCCCCATCCCTGCGGACTCTCCTCATTTGCACAAGCCTTATGATTTTTAATAAAGTTTAAAATGGAACAATATTCTGTACAACTGTTTATGGATCACAAACAGAGCCTTCCATTTCTATCTGGGTTTAGTACAACCTATCCAAAGAGTCAGTTGACTATGTTTTCACATCATCTGTGAAGGTAATTGGATTGTCTTTCAGATAGGGGCGTAGAAGAAAATCTAAATTGTGTAGTGGATGAACAGGAAAATAAGTGTCTACTGTATTACATGCTATAAATGTCCCTTGATGGATGAATCTGTTGCAGTAAGATGCTTCAGCAGCTGGGCACATGATGGAAGGACATTGCAGAGGGCAGACAAGACATAAATGATTGTCATTTAACAGTAGTTCATTGAAATCCAAAAGCAGCTTCTGCATTTTTTAAATGATTGGAGCCAGTTGTCTAAGATGGGTTAAGTTTTTAGAGAATGTCATAGGAACAAAGTTTATCCCTGTCCCCGCGGGCTCTGTCCTCATTAACGCCGTGTCATTCTCTACCCACTCACCCAGAGAGCTGGCTCCTATAACCCTGATGCAAAGTTCACAGCCCCAATCGCAAACCCTTACGCTGTCAGGTATTATCAAATTACGAAGTCACTGCAACGCGCTCTTTCTGCTAGGTGCAACTACAGAATCTAAGAGCTATTTTCAACCACCCTTTCAGAGATGCCGTCAAAGTCCCATCACAGTTTTCCTCAAAATGAAACATCAAAAGCTGAACGACATCCTCTCCATACCCTAATCAACCTATTCTAACGCTGAGGAGGTTGAATTCAGTGGTGACGCACCACAGCAATCAACCCCAACATGGCACCACCTCATCCTATCCCCCTCAAAGCTCCTCCCGCGCGGTGCGGCACACTTAGTCCCGCCCATCCCACCGCATCACATCACAGCTTGACGTGATTCTTCACTTAAGTCAGTTCCAACCTGTGCCAGAACCGCAAAAATCAGGGACGGCGTGCGGAGAACAGAACGCACAAACCCACTCACTAACAATCCCCACCTTTCAGCTTCTGCCAATGGTCGCCCGACCGAGCCGCATTGTAGCTCTGGATTGGCGGGTGGCATTGTCTTGTTCGCCGGAGGACATGGGAAGCCGTTTGACGTCTCCTACGGCGGTGCGTTGTGCACTGTTGCTATAGTAACGGCGACAGCTGGCAGCTGTAGGGCTGGCCTGTAGAAAGTTTGATGAAAGAGAAGGTTTTACACTTACTGGCGGGTTTGAATCTTTGTTTTCGGTGTTTTCATTTTTAAACCACTGATGTTGTTGGTTTATTGCAGCTACAGATTGTTCTCTGACAATGAAGATGCTGCGAAAGCCACCAGGGACATTGTGCGGAGCGCCTGGCATTTTGGTTTTCAGCATGCTGGGAATTGTAGTGTTATAGCTGAGACTGATGAAGCTTGCACTTGAAGCATTGCTGTGCTCTATTACCGTGTTCCTCGAAAATAAAACACTGTCATATTAATTTTGGACCAAAAAAAGGCACTAGATCTTATTTTTGGGGAGGTCTTTTTTCATGTACAATGATTATCTCTCCCTTCCTCTCCTCCACCCCAATTTTCCTATTTCCTTTCTCTCCCCCACATGTACAGTATCTTACTTCTCCTCTCACCCATCCCCTTGTGCAATATCTTTCTATCCCTCCCCCTCCCTCCCATCCCCCTGTGCAACAGAACCCTTGCAGTTTATATCCCTCCCTCTTAACCATCCCTTGTGCAGCAAAACCCTTGCAGCTTATATTCCTCCCTTCCTCCCATATCCCCCCTGTGGAGCATTTTTTAAATCCATTCTATCCCCCTTCCTGCCGCTGCCACACACCCCTCTCCCTGCTGACCCTTTCATATCTCCCACCCATCAGAACCCTGACTGCGAGACCAAAATACAGTAACTTATAACAAAATGCATCACCAGCAGCACAGCAGAGGAACACCCGGGCGTGAGAATGCCGTGATGGGGGCCTGTGCTGCTGACGATGCGGTTTATTATAAGGTACTGTATTTCGGTTTCGTTGTCGGGGTTCAGATGGGTGGTAGAGATGAAAGGGTCACAGGGGAAGTGCTGCTGCCGCCGGCGACTAGGGCTTATTTTCGTAGGGCTTATATTAAGACCTACCCCAAAAATCATGCTAGGGTTTATTTTCGGGGTAGGTCTTATTTTCAAGGAAACACGATAGTCCTAGCTTGAGACTTGCTCTCTCCATTCTAAAATGTATCCAGTGAATTTAGGTGGATGCTTAGATAAAGATCAGCAAACATTTTGCAGCTGATATCTAACACATTTGTGTTTACCTTTAAATAGACTAATTTATTTTATAAGGACAGTTAAAGAATTAACGTTTTTCTTTTTCTTCCCCAAACTTTCATTTAAAGATTTTTGGGTTTCGCATTAATTGTATTGCTACATAGGCATAGGAGGTCAACAAAAAGTTGTGTAATACTCGGCCATTTTTCCTGTAAACCACCTCAAACCGAAAGGCTTTCGCGGAATATAAATAAAGATTTGTGTTATGTTATGTTAATACTGTACAATAGAGCTTCCATATTGCCTGGCTCCAGGTTGGAGATTTTAGGCTAAGCCTGGATTTCTGCCGACCACATCCTATTGTACTATGAACCCTATAGTCCCTGGTGAGTCTGCCCCATCATCCTTCAAAGTAAAATTTTGGAGCAAGCAGTATAAGTGGGATAGAGAGTCCATGGAAAATGACCCTCACACTGGACAGGCTGTTGAAGCAACTTCTATAGAAATGTGCAAGAAAGTCAAGGATTTAATTTTGTTAGACAGGCAAATTAAGGTTTCCAAATAACTGAAGAAATGGGCATCTCAGCAGGTAGACTTTGGAAAATAATTCATGAAAAGTTGGGCATGTCCAAGGTTAGTGTAAGATGGATTCCAAGAATGTTTGCGCCATGTAAGAAGGCCACAAGGCTCCAGTTCTGTCAGGAGAATTTGGAGATGCTCCAGGAAGACCAAGTGAATTTTATTTCATTGTTTGGTGACTGGGGATGAGACTTGGGTCTATCACAGATATCCTGAGTCCAAAATGGAGTCCATGCACAAGTCATCCCACACAACAGAAAAATATGCAGGCAAAGTCATGGCAACTGTCTTCAAGCTTCAAGCTTGACCATTCTTCAAGCTTTGCTAGGTCCTTCCTCAGTGTACGGTCATGAGCAGCTCCTTTTTTCCCAGCACACCCGGACATCACTGCTCTGGTCACATAGCAGTGGGAGACTGCTGAAGACTCCTTAAAAGGTAACAAAAGCTATGTCCAGGCTTTATCCCATGGCCCGAGTTTCAGCAGCTGATCAGTTGAAAGTAGTGCTGCCCAATTTACGATTCAAATCGATTCACCGATTCGATCAGGTGAATTGATTCAAATCGATTCAATTAAAAAATAAAAATTAAAAAAAAAATTGGCCTCCTGATTCAATGGCTGACCCTTCCCCCGTGCCTTCCTAAAGCAGGAGCTGCAGCTCTGCCTTTTGATGGCCGTCCGCTGCTGCTCCTGCTTGAGGGGGAAGGGTCGGTCAGAAAGGCCTCCTCCAGCTTGCCCGCTCTTACCTCCTTAACGCTAATAGGGCAGGAGGTGGTACAGGAGGAGTTCCTGGTGCACGAGAACCGCAAGTACTACCTAGACTTGAAGGAGAACCAGCGGGGCCGCTTCCTGCGCGTCCGCCAGACGCTGAACCGTGGGCCAGGGCTGGGCACGGCGCAGGGCCAGACCATCACGCTGCCCGCGCAGGGCCTCATCGAGTTCTGCGACGCGCTGACCAAGCTCATCAACGACTACGGCGTGGAAGAGGAGCTGGCCGAGCTGCCCGAGGACACCTCACTCACGGTGGACAACCAGCGCTTCTTCGACGTGGGCGCCAACAAGTACGGCGTGTTTCTGCACGTGAGTGAGGTGAAGCCCACCTACCGCAACTCCATCACGGTGCAACATAAAGTTTGGGCCAAGTTCGGCTACACGTTCTTTAAGTATGCCGAGGACATGTGCAAGATCCAGGACAAGCAGTGCGAGAAGCGACAGGCTGAGCAGCACGCGCCCCCGGGCCCGCCCACCTGCGGGCGCCGAGCTGCAGGCGGCCCCGGGCTAAGGCGACAATGACGAGGATTGAGAAGGAGCCAGCGCCTGCCTCGCACAGTAAGCAACTGCTAAACCATATACTCTTTTCTGATGTCTAGGGCAGGATCGCAGCAGAGAGAACGTGCCGCTGAGGACCACAGGCAGCTGCAGGGATCGCTAAAACACCAGCGAGCCTGCAAGCTGCCCTATTAGTGTAAAGAAGAGTGGGAAGGTGCAGGCTTGCAGGGGGAGCAGGCATTCGTGGCGGGGGGAAGCAGGCCTTCAAGGCAGGGAGGCAGGCCTGTGCAGAGGGGGGAGGAGGAGGAAGAGTTCCTTTGGTAGTGGGGAGGCAGGCCTGTGCAGAGGGAGGAGGACGAAGGAGGAAGAGAGGGTAGGGGAGATGCCAGACCTGGGGTGAAGTGAAGGGAAGAGAGAGACCAAACCAAAAAGATGGGGAGGAAAGCAGAGGAGAGGTGCTGGATAAATAGAGAGAGGGAGAGAGAAATGAAAAACCACAAGGGGAAGGGTACAAGAGGGACAGATACAGCTCCAAAGTAGGTGGGCAGGGTGCAGGATGGCAGGAGAGCTAATAGGAGAAAGCCTGTACCTGGGGAAGGGGATACAGGAGGTAAGGAAGAGAGAAAGAAGAAGCTGGAGAGGAGAATAGGGACACAGAAGAGAGATGCTGGATGAAAGGGTAGATGAGAAAAGGAGAGATGGTGGATCTGTGTATGATGGGGTCCATCGCTGCAGCTGCGGGGGATGGAAATGAAAAAAGGAAAGATGCCAGACCTCTGGGGGAGGAAAGGGAAACAGAAGGGGAGAACAGAGATGGAAGATGGATGGTTAGCACAAAGAAGGAGAGCCTGATCAGAAGACAACCAGACCGACATGGGACCAACAAGATTTGAAAAATGACCAGACAACAAAAGGTAGGAAAAATAATTGTATTTTCTATGATTACAATATGTCAGATTTGAAATGTGTATCCTTTCAGAGCTGGTGTTGGACCGCAAACGTGAGCTAGGATTTAATAGAGAGAGGAAAAGTATTTTTTGTTTGTTTATTTTGTTTACACCTCAGGACCAGTGTGGGTAGGAGAGGGCAAAGGGGGTGAAGAGGCTATAAAATAAACCCACCAGGATGTTTGGAAAAAACCACCCAATTGGGCAGGAAAATCGAATTGAAAAATCGATTCAATAGGCTGAATCGAATCAAATTTTTTTTTCCTGAATCGGGCAGCACTAGTCGAAAGTGGATTCTGCTGTGGCTCAAGTCACCAAGCGCACAGCCCCCCTAGTGAAGGAGGAGTGATGCTAAAGGATTCACAGGATTGCATTGTGGATATGGTATTAAAGAAGCAATTTGAGGTACTATCTTTGGGCATCAAGGTCACATCAGCAGCCTCGTTTGCTGCACAGGCCTATCACACAAAACTGTGGTAGGTACCCTCGGCAGAGGAGAATGCCTGCACCCAGCTGGTGCTGGAAGGGGTGGATTATGTAGTTGATGCCTTGCATTATCTCATTAGGGGCCTGGGCAAAGTCTTGGTGTATGTGGTCTCTGTTCGCAGGATGCTCTGGATCAGACAATTTGCTTCTACGGTGATAAAATTTGTTTTCTACGGTAATAAAATCATCAGATCCAATAACCAGAGCAGTACATTGTTTAACATCTGGTGCTCCTTAACCTCTAAAAATGATTCCTCTATTCTCCCCTCCTCTCCAGCAGCGGACAATCTAGCAAAATTCTTCAATGAAAAGATTGCTACTATAAGAAGCTCTTTTCCATCAGCAGTCAATTACAATTCTCTAGTGCCCAGCGACACTAACCCTATCCCAGTAGACAGATCCTGGGCAGTCTTTGAGCATGTATCTGAAGCCCAGGTCTCTAAACTGTGCCACAAATTAAGATCCTGCAAATGTGCCCTGGACCCGTTTCCTTCTTACTTATATGAGAAAATTCCCGCGCAGGTTATTTCATCTCTCACCAGACTTATCAACTCTGCCTTGCTATCAGGACTATTTTCCGAAGAAATGGGACATATTGCCCTGACCCCTTTACTGAACAAAAGCTGATCTAGACCCATCCTCCCCTTCTAGCTATTGTCCTATAGCAAATATTCCTCGCCTGACCAAAATGCTTGATGCTATTATATCCACTCAGCTCTCATCTTACTTAGAGAGATTCTCCATTCTGTTACCTTGCCAATATGGCTTCAGACCCAATTTCAGCACTGAATCCCTACTGGCCTCATTAATCTCAAAGGTTCAACAACTTCAAACTTGTAATAAGTTTGCTATCCTACCACAATTTGATCTATCTGCGGCCTTTGATGTTGTCCACCACGATATCCTAATTTAACAACTTTCTGAGATAGGCACTGATTCTACAGTCTTAGACTGATTCTCAAAATTTTTACGATCCCGCTCTTACACTGTTAACATGAATGGCACCATGTCCTCTCCTTGAAGACCGTAATGTGGTATCCTGCAGGATTCATCTCTGTCCTTTATTCTTTTCAACATCTATATGTCTTCTTTGAAACTCTTCCATCTATCTCCCTTCGAAACACTATACATATGCAGATGACATCCTTGTCCTTCTTGAGATAGATTCAAACATCTCTAACCTCACTGAGAAAATAACGGCTTGCATAACGAAACTCCAATCCTGGGCCCTTACTGTAAAAATGAAGCTGAAAGAGTCCAAAACAAAACTATTTTGGCTTGGTCCAAAATTAGATCAGCTACTCACGCTCATTTCACTACTGTCTGGTTCCACACTGCAGATTGAATTCTCAAGCAAAGTTTTGGGCATCATTATTGACTCTACACTTTCCTTTAATAACTGTCTCAACTCTCTTGTAAAAAAAAAATGTTATTTTAGTCTTCACATGTTGAGAAAAGTGAGATCCTGCTTCCGCCAACAACATTTTTCTGTCCTTGTACAATCAATCATTCTTTCCAGACTGGACTATTGTAACTATTTATCTAACCAAAAAAAGTCTTCAAAGACTTCAGCGGACCCAGAACACTGCGGCTAGGTTGATCTTCACAAAAAGTAAATTCGATCATGTTCCCCCACTTCTATCAAAACTTCACTGGCTTCCAGTGATTTCTAGGGTTCACTTTAAATGTAAAAGATCCTATATGGCATTCTTCCTCCCTTAATTCCACTATCTTGGAATTCTTCAAGACCTAACATTACCAGATCCACCCAAAAACTTAAACTATCCCCTCATTAAAAGGGGAAAGATTTCCTCCTATGCAGAAAAATTAGGGAAATCTCTTCTCTTCAAAATCACTGAGCTTTGGAATAACCTTCCTGTCCTGCTACAGAATCTGGGCTCCTTCCAATTATTCCAAAAGCATCTGAAAACCTGACTTTTCTAAAAAAAAATGTAAAGCTAACCTCCCCCCCCTCCTTTATAACCACTAATTCCTATTATGTTCTTCCCTCATTTATTAAAGTACCTGTAAACTGTGCCGAGCTCTATCTTTATGGAGAGGATGCAGTATATAAACTTAAGGTTTAGTTTAGTTTAGTTTCTAAAGCGACCTTTAGCAGACTGCCCTTCAAAGGACAGATGCTTTTTGGCAAGGGCCTTGATGAATTTATGACCAGTATAGCAGAGCGCTGCCCTAAGTCGCTGCCAGATAGCAGATCTCTCCGCTCCCCTTGGGGGAGTCAAATTAATTTTTATATCCCTCCCAGTCCTGCAAAAATACATTGAGCTCCTCCGCCAGAGATCATTCCAAGGGTGTACACAGGACTATAGCAACCCCAGACACCAGTAGACCTCTAGGTCTTGCAGCAACCCTTCCTCTAAAAAGTTCCAATGAAGCCAGGCTTAGAATTGCACCCCCATGCAATGGGGTCTGTTGAACTAATGAGTGATGGATATCATATGAGAGGAGCACAAGATAGAATGCTTTCATCCCCCTCTGGATTTTTGTCTAGATTCTCCAGCCAGAAGGCCGGTAAAGGAGGCCAGTGTCCAAGCCATGCTTCAGCTGCTCTAGAACTGGTCCCTGATGACGAATTGGACTCAAGCAGATACTCCTTATACTTCATCATGCCCAAGAAAGACACAGAGGACTGGAGGCCTATCCTGAAACTCAAGGCAGTCAATGCATTTCTGAAGATTCCAAGAGACAGGATGGAAACACCCCAATCGGTCATTGTGGCAGTGGCTCTAGGAGAATTCCTGGTATCTCTGAAGTTAACAGAGGCCTATCTTTATATGCCCATCTTTCCAGGACACAGGAAAATATGATATTTCATGTTCTCCAGCAGCATTTCCAATTTGCTGCCATTCCCTTCGGACTAGCGATGGCTCTCTGCACTTTCACCAAAGTAATGGTGGTGGTGGATGCTCATCTTTGCAAAATGGGGGTCCAAGTACACCCCTATCTGGATGATTGGCTTGTCAGAGCTCCATCCCATCTGGAGTGTGAGCAGGCAGTGCGGAAGGTTCTGGCTCTCTTGCAAAGGCTGGGCTGGATTTTCAACTTCAAGAAGAGCCAGCTTGACCCAACTCAGACCTTGGAATATCTGGGCATTCAGTTTGACTTGGCTCAGGGCCACATTTTTCTTCCTGAGCCATGCAAACAGAATCTCCAGATTCAAATCTGGCATTAGCATCAGGTGTTGGGCTCCATGACAGCCTCACTGGAAATTATTCCCTAGGCCAGGGTGAACATATGGCCTCTGCAGGAGTCTTTCCTGTCTTGGTGGTCATCTCAGCATCATTCTTTTCAGATGCAGCTCCTATGGACAGGGACAGCAAGGAGCAGTTTATGCAGGTGGCTTCAAGATTCCTTGTCGAAGGGCATGACTCTCTCAATCTCAGAGTGGGTGACTATCACGACCAATGCTGGCCTTTTCAGCTGGGGAGCCCATTGCCCATCCAGGGTCAGTGGACTCATCATCAAAAGAGGTGATTCATAAGGTGTCTAGAGCTTTGAGCCATCAGGCTAACGTTACAACATCTGGAGAAGGCCCTCAAGCGAAAAGCAGTACAAGTATTTTCTGACAACGCAACAGCAGTAGCATATGTAAACCGGGAGGGGGGGGCACCAGGAGTGCTCCATTGAATCTGGAAGCGCAGATGCTCTTCCTGTGGGCAGAGGTGCACCTTCAGGCTCTCTCTGCTGCACACATAGCAGACTTTCTCAATTGACAAGTCCTGAACCTGGAGAAATGGTCTCTTTCTAAAAAGGCATTCACTGGTGCAGACTGGCAATTGACTTGATGGCGTCTGCCAAGAACTCGAAAGTCATGTGCTTCTTCAGTCACAGAGCCCAGTCAGGAAGCTTAGGGCTGTACGTGTTAGTTCAGCCCTGGCCAAGCCAGGAACTCCTTTACATCTTCCCAACTTGGCCTATGGTGGGCCAGGTCATCTGCAGGATCACAACTCATAATTTTAGTGTTCATGTTATGAGGATCTCATCTGTCTTCAGCAGGACAAGAGCCTCAAGCTCTTTCTTCATCGCAGTCTTCTCAGTCAGGGCCCAGTTCCTATGGAGGATCCCCACCACTTTGATCTTATGGCAAGGCTCTAATTGAAAGAGGCTACTCAGACTTTGTCATTCCCAGTCTTTGCAGGCAAAAAAGCCCTCTACTATGGTGGCCTATGCCAAGGCTTGGAAGGCTTTTCAACAGTGGTGTGACCAGGATCTGGTGGAGCTGTTATGAGCCCCCATTCCAGTGGTCCTAGCCTTTCTGCATGCCAGTTTGTTGAAAGGCCTAGTAGTTACTTTCTTCAAGGAACAAGTGGCTGCTCTTTCATGCTTCAGGGTGCAAAGTGGTTCAGTTTTGCTTACAGCTCATCTGGACATGACTAGATTTCTCAAAGGTGTGCTCAGTTTGTGGCCACTACTGTGTCATCCTTTTCCCAAATGGAACTTTAACATTGTTTTGAAGGGCCTTACTAAAACCCCTTTTGAGCTGCTCAAAGACGCAACTCTTTTGGACCTTATAGACAAGTCAGTGTTCCTTGTGGCAATCCTCTTGGGAAGATGCATTTCAGAACTGCAAGCTTTCTCTTGTAGAGAGCCCTTTCTCATAATCACGGAGGCAGAAGTAACTCTCCTTTCTGTTCCTTCTTTCCTTCTGAAAGTTGTTTCCGATTTCCATGTCAATCAGGAGATTCATTTGCCTGCTTTTCAGCCCATGGGGTCGGATAAGCAGGATAAGATATTACAGAAACTGGATGTGCAAACGGTCTTACTTCACTACTTGGAAAAGACCAATGATTTTTGTCTTTCTGACCATCTGTTTGTACTAACTAGATCAGTGTTCTTCAACCTTTTGACACCTATGGACCGGTGGAAATAAATAATTATTTTGTGGACCGGCACCAGTCCGTGGACCGGCAGTTGAAGAACACTGGGCTAAGTTGTGGGCCAGACCCTGCCCATCTCAAGTTTCAAGTTTAATGGTTCTTTTGATTAATCGCTTAATCATAATTCAAAGCGATGTACAATTTAAAATACATTCAGTGGGAAACAATACAATACAAACTTTAAATAATAACATAATATTAAAAATGGTTCAACATCTCCACCCAATCTCCGCCCCAGACCCCACCCCATAATAGTACTAATTGTAACACCATTTTTTCCATTCATTTTTCATATATATACACACACACACACACATAATATAATCATATTAACAACACATAATGGTTAACCACAAAATTAAACTACACAAAGCACACTGTATGCTTCTCAATATTCATTCCTACCAGAACACAGATAACCCCATGCAAATACGGGACCAAAAACTAAAAGTACTAATATATACAAACCCTAATATGGTAGAGTCTGCATGCAGTACAATCCCTCCATGCTGTGCCTTAACTTCTGGCCTGCTCCCACCTGGCCATTTTATTCTGCCTCAGTGCTGCAGTGTACAAAGACACGGGCAGTGGCTCCTCGTGCGTCCTGCGCCTCATTCGGAAGCCTTCTCTCTGACGTTGCAACATCAGAGAGAAGGCTTCTGATTCAGGCGCGGGAAGTGCATAGGAGTTGCTGCCCATGTCTTTGTGCACTGCAGCACTGAGGAAGAGGGAGCCGGTCCAAATACAATGCCGCATTGATTGCACCGTGGACTGGCGGTTGAAGAACACTGTCTCGGGCCCATTGGACCAGCAGGAAATTTCTGTGGACCAGCACCAGTCCACGGACCGGTGGTTGAAGAGCACTGCTCTAGATGCTTAAATTGTTGTACCCAGTTATAAAATTGCCCCCTTAGAGTGCATTAACTGTTACTGAATAAACCCCAAAAAGAAGGCTGGCTGACAGAATTATGTTATGTTAATTAGGTTTTCTATTCTGCCTTTACCTATTCAGTTCAAGGTTGGATTACATTACAAGAGATTAGGTCAGTTAACCAGGAAGTTACAAAAGACAGTTTGACATGGGCATTCAATAGAGTAGCTAGTACAGATAGATCAGTACAGTTATTAATATAGTTAGGTGATAGTTGCAAATACTTAGTTGCAAGTTCAAATAGGTCATCATTGACTCATCGCTATGTCCCAGGAGTTCCATTAGACAGTTTAGAAATGAGCTTTTACAATTACCGTTTGAATTACTGTACTTCAAGATTGGCTCCCTGTCTTGGTATAGAAATACTTTTAAGAGTTTTCTGAACCTCAAATAGTGGTCACAATTACTGGAATTGCAGGGCAATTGATATGCACTAAAATATGTAATGTTTTGTTTTAATTAGAGCCTAAAGACTATTTTGTTCTGGGTAGGCCCATTCTTACCATCAGAATCTAAGCAGGGTCAGGCCTGGCTAGTACCCAGATGGATAGGATTACCAGATTAGATGTTTAAAATATTGCCTTTTCTCCAGCAGAGGTCACCAAAGACTTTCAGCAGCATAAAACCTTTAAGAATGTTGTTTTGAATGCATCATTTGATTACAAAACTGCAATTTCAAAACCAGAATATTTATTTTGTATGTTACAGATATTTGTTTTCCCTTTATTCTGATAGTTGAGAAAATGTTCAGGATTTTATACGAGTGTATGTGCAGTGATGCATAGATTTTACATGGATTTAGCCATAGCAAGAATGCCATATGAATACTTCTAGTCTAAATTATAGAGAAAGCAATAAAGGTTTGAAATGAATACTTGCTAACAGATAAAATCAAGAGGTGTGCTATTGGTAACCTAATAAATGTCTTTACCTTCAAAACAGAAGTCTGCGCAGAAATGGGTATCACAGGAATCCTGCAAGGACCCCACGGGGATCCCTCTCAGGACCACGGGACTCTCATGGGGACGGACGCTGGTTCTCCATGGTTCCCACGGAAATGCTGGCCTATCTTTGTTCCAATGTTCCCTCTAAGCCACAGTTCTTCAACCGCCGGTCCGCAAAAAAATCTTGCCGGTCCGCGAAGGATTCAGGACCCCGCCGCAGCAAAAGGTGCCGGGCGTCAGCTGACGTGCAACTTCCTGTTGCCGTCGCTATGCCGGCACTCCTGCCTGCCACCACGGACTCCTGCCGCGTTTGTCTCCGCACCCCCAGAAAAGCAGCGGCAGGTCTGTGTACTTTTAACTTCGGCACACAGCTGCCCCTAGGCAGTATTTTAGCGCGGTTTCATGAGGCAGCCTCGGGGCCTTTGGTAAGCCGGCCCACATCGCATCATCAAAGTGGGCCGACCTATCAAAGGCCCCGAGGCTGCCTCATGAAAGCGCGCTAAAACACTGCCTAGGGGCAGCTGTGTGCCGAAGTTAAAAGCACACAGAGCTGCTGCTAGCCTACATAGAGGGAACATTTTCTGGAGAGGGAAGGGAGAAGGGGTACTCCTGGACAAGGTAGGGGAAGAGGCTAGTGCTGACAGGGGAGAAGGGAAAGGGAAGGGATGAGAATTACTGTTGGATAAGGGGAGGAGGAAAGGGAGAAAGGGTACTCCTGGTCAAGGGAGGAGAAGGGGCTACTGCTGACAGGGGAGAAAGGGAAGGGACGAGAGTTACTGTTGGATAATAGGAGGAGGAAAGGGAGAAGGGGTACTCCTGGACAAGGGAGGGGAAGGGGCTACTTCTGACAGGGGAGAAAGGGAAGGGACGAGAATTACTGTTTAATAAGGGGAGGAAGAAAGGGAGAAGGTACTGCTGGACAGGGGAGGAGGAACATTGGAAGGAAACAGCTGGCAGGGAGATTAGAGGAGAGGAAGGAGTCAGGATGGAATGGAGAGATCAGATGAGGGAAAGGGGAGAGACAGGGGAATGACAAGGTAGAGAGAGATTGATGCTGGGAAGGGGGGTCAGATGAAAAATAAGGAAAGAGGGACAAAGATGCTAGATCTGGTGTAGGAGAGAGGGGCATAGAAAGAACGCAGATACCATATGGGAGGGGGAGGGGTGAGGGCAGACAGTGGATGGAAGTGGCAGATGCTGGATTGAAGAGACAGAGGGCAGACGCTGGATGGAAGAGAGTGAAAAGACGATGAAAGCAGAAACCAGAGACAACAAAAGGTAGAAAAAAATAATTTTATTTCTATCTTGTGATTAGAATATATCAGATTTAAAATATGTATCCTGCTAGAGCTGATGTTAGACATAACTGGGGAGTGCAAAGCCCAGGCAGTGCGTCTTTAGCTTCCAGCTGGCTTAGGGCTCTCTCTGACGAGGAGGCAGTTGCCCTAGTTGCACTCCCCCTAACACCATTCCTGCCATGTGTGACTGCGGTATTCTGTTAGCATGATATTTGTGTAGCATTCTGTAATAATTTGGCTTATTCAGTTTTCTTGATAGTAGAGGGGATATATGTGAAGGGGAGGGGAGACGGGGGTTTTGTTGATTCTTGCCCTGTATTATTTATATTTATAAAATGACAATTGTACAGAATATTGTTTCTTTTTATACTTTAATAAAATATGTTCAATATAAAATCATAACTATTTGAGGCTTGTGCGGATGGGATCAGATAGTTAATGGGACCGAGCTCGCGGGGACAGGGCAGCAATGGGTTTTTTAAAAATTTCAGTCTTATTAGTTTGCCAGTTCACGAAATAATTATTTTATTTCCGCCGGTCCATAGGTGTAAAAAGGTTGAAGAACACTGCTCTAAGCTTCCTCAGCACATCAGTTGCTGATTGCCGCTCACATGGGAGAGCTCTGTACATTTACAAATCAGGGAGATAGAGCTGGAGCTTGATGGCCAATCAGGAGCACTTCCTTGTAGAAGTGCTCCTGATTGGCTATCAAGCTCTAGCTCTTTCTCCTAGATTGGTGGATGTGCAGAGCTCTCCCAGTAGTAAGCCTTGGCGTGAGATCTCCCCTCAAGAATCTTGGCTCAAGCCCACCACCACTCACTGCGGCTGTGCAAAGGAGCATGGGAGAGATTGGTCAGCATAACTGTACAGCTCCGGAGCCGGACTACCTTGCATTAAACTGCTTCAGCCCAGCAGGTACCAACATTAAATATGTACGTTGTACTGTCAGGGTATAAACTCTATAGGAGAGACAGGACGTACAAGAAGGGTGGAGGAATAACGATATACATAAAAGACTCCATTCAGTCGACCAGGATGGATACGGCAATGAGGGTGGAAGGGTTGGAATCCCTATGGGTTAAGTTACCAGGAAGAAAGGGAGCTGACACCAAATTGGGACTATACTATCGCCCACCTGGACAGCCAGAAGCAAGCGACAATGACCTAGAAGCAGAACTGAGGCATGAATGCAAAAGCGGAAGTGTGATATTGATGGGGGATTTCAACCACCCTGGGATAGATTGGAGTATTGGACACTCCAACAGTGCGAGGGAATCCAAGTTCCTAGAGGCTGTAAGGGATTGCTTCATGGAACAGCTGGTCAAGGAACCAACTTGAGGAGATGCCACTCTCGACCTCATCCTCAATGGACTAGGGGGACTCGCCAAGGAGGTGGTAGTAGTAGGGCCACTAGGAAACAGCGATCACAACATGATCCAGTACAACTTAGAAGTAGGAACATCAAAAGTGAAGAGAACCACAGCGACAGCACTCAACTTTAGAAAAGGGAACTACGATGCTATGAGGAAAATGGTGAAAAAGAAACTCGGAAACAGCTCACGGAAAATGGAGACCATAGAGGAAGCCTGGTCCCTACTCAAGGACACGGTGCAAAAAGCACAAAACCTGTACGTCCCAAGGTTTAGGAAAGGGTGCAAACAAAATCAAACAAAAAACCCGGTGTGGATAACAAAGGAAGTGAAGGCAGTAGGCGACAAGAAAACATCGTTTAGAAAGTGGAAAAAGGACCAAACTGAGGAAAACCGGAAGGAACACAAAAAACACCAGAAAGAATGTCACCGGGTGGTTAGGAAAGCAAAAAGAGAATACGAAGAGAGTTGGCTGGGGAAGCGAGAAACTTCAAACCGTTCTTCAGGTATGTGAAGGGGAAGCAACCGGCGAGGGAGGAAGTGGGATCGTTGGATGATGGAGACAGAAAGGGAGTGATGAAGGAGGAAAAAGAAGTAGCGGACAGGTTAAACAAGCTTTTACACCTCAGCAGCAGCAGGACCAGCCACCACTACCAAGAGACCTTTGCCCTGATCCAGCCAGGAATGTGAGCTCCTCCCTCTGCAGTCCATTGGAGAGATCAATCTACCTGCTTTTAAATTTCAGCAACAGTGGGAAATCAACTGCTTTATACACCTCAGCAGCAGTGGAACTATCCGCAACTACCAAGAGCCCACAGATTCAATCCAGCCAAGAGTTTGAGCTCCACCTCCCCCTGCAGTACACTAGGAAGATCAACTGTTTTTTACACCTAAGCAGCAACAGGACCAGCCACCACTACCGAGAGCCCTTTGCCCTGATCCAGCCAGACAAGTAAGCTCTTCCCCAGCATTCCGTTGGAAAAATCAATATGCTTGCTTTTAAATATCATCAGAAGTAGGAGATCAACTGCTTTTACACCTAAGCAGCACCAAGACCAGCCGCCACTATCGAGAGCCTTTGTCCCAATCCAGCCAGACGTGTGTGCTCTTCACCATACAATTTGTTGGAGAGATCAATCTGCCTGCTTTTAAATATCAGCAGCATTGGGAAAACAACTGCTTTTACACCTAAGCAGCAGCGGGTACATCCGCAACCACCAAGAGCCCACAGACCCGATCCTGCCAGGAGCGTGAACTCCTCCCCCTGCAGTCCATTGGAGAGATCAATCTGCCTGCTTTTAAATATCAGCAGCAGTGGAGATCAACTGCTTTTACATCTAAGCAGCAATGAGACCAGCCACAACCACCGAGAGCACTCAGACCCGATCCTACCAAGAGTGTGAACTCTTCTCCCCCCTGCAATCCGCTAAGAAGATCGACTGTCGGTTCCGGGCGGCTTTCCCGCAGAGGAGAGAATCCTGCATTCACCGTGGACCTCATCTGGGGCAGCCTCCTTGGAGCGGCTGGGGCACGGGCAGTGTGTCTGGGAGGGAATGCATGGATGGGAGAACATCGCAGGGGAGGAGACATAGGCATCCTGGGACTGTCGGCCAGAAGAAGCCCTTTCTGGATACGTCAATCGCTCCTCCTAAACTTACTTGCTCCACTTCATCACTGACGCTGACCCATTCTGCTTCTATTCCTTTCTCTCCTCTCTTCTACCTTCCAAAGTATTTAGATCAATGCTGTCTTTTTAAAATGTTTATTTTATTTTTATTTTTCCTCTAACTCTACTTTTCACTTCACTATTACCCTCCAGGTACTTTAGTTAGATTGTGAGCCTTCGGGACAGTAAGGGAATTTTCCAAGTACCTTTCTTATTTCTAATCTTAATGTATATTTTCTGTAAACCGCTTAGAACCTAACGGATGTAGCGGTATATAAGAAATAAATTACATTACATTACAAGTTCTTCTCGTCGGTCTTCACGAGCAAAGACACATCCAATGTACCAGAACCCGAGGAGATCATAAGTGGGGATCAAGATGAAAAGCTGGAGCAAATAGAGGTAAGCCATGAAGACGTCCTCCGACAGATAGATAGATTGAGAAGCAACAAATCATCAGGCCCAGACAGAATCCACCCAAGGTTACTAAAAGAACAGAGAAAGGAAATAGCGGAAACACTCCGGCAAATATGTAACCTATCTTTGAAAACTGGGGAGATCCCAGAGGACTGGAAAATAGCAAATGTCACACCTATCTTTAAGAAGGGATCAAGAGGTTACCTGGGAAACTACAGGCCGGTGAGCTTGACTTCGGTTCCGGGAAAGATGATGGAATCACTGATCAAGGACAGCATCTGCGAGCACATAGAAAAAAATGGGCAGCTGAGGGCGAGCCAGCATGGCTTCTGCAAGGGAAGGTCATGCCTCACAAACTTACTGCACTTCTTTGATGGAATAAACAGCCAGATGGACAAAGGGGAACCCATAGACATCATTTACCTCGACTTCCAAAAAGCCTTTGACAAAGTACCTCATGAACGGCTGCTTAAGAAGCTGTGGAACCACAGGGTGGAGGGGGATGTACACCGATGGATTAAACACTGGTTGGCGGGCAGAAAACAGAGGGTTGGAGTAAAGGGCCAATACTCAGACTGGCAATGAGTCATGAACGGAGTTCCGCAGGGGTCGGTGTTGGGACCGCTCCTGTTCAATATATTTATAAACAATCTGGAGACGGGGACGAAATGTGAGGTTATCAAATTTGTGGATGACACCAAACTCTGCAGCAGGGTTAGAACCACGGAAGACTGTGAAGACCTGCAAAGGGACCTAACGAAACTGGAAGAGTGGGCAAAAATGTGGCAGATGCGTTTTAATATAGAGATATGCAAGGTCATGCATGTTGGGAAAAAGAACCCACTGTTCAGCTATACAATGGGGGGATCATTGCTAGGGGTAAGTAACCTTGAAAGAGACCTGGGTGTGCTGGTGGATACAACAATGAAAGCATGCGACAGCCTCAAAAAAAGCAAACAGAATGCTGGGTATCATCAAGAAGGGTATCACGACCAGGACGAAGGAAGTCATCATGCCACTATATCGTGCAATGGTACGCCCGCATCTGGAGTACTGTGTCCAGTATTGGTCGCCGTACCTCAAGAAGGACATGGCAATACTTGAGGGGGTCCAGAGAAGAGCGACGAAAATGATAAGAGGTATGGAAAACTTTTCATATGCCGACAGGCTGGAAAAGCTGGGGCTGTTCTCCCTGGAAAAGCGGAGACTTAGAGGAGACATGATAGAAACTTTTAAGATCCTGAAAGGCATAGATAAGGTAGACAGGGACAGATTCTTCAGACTGTGGGGAACAACAAGTAGAAGGGGGCACTCGGAGAAACTAAAAGGGGACAGGTTTAGAACCAATGCCAGGAAGTTCTTCTTCACCCAGAGAGTGGTGGACACATGGAACACACTTCCGGAGGTTGTGATTGGACAGAACACAATATAGGGATTCAAAGCGGGTTTGGATAAATTCCTGAAGGATAAGGAGATTGAGGGGTACGGATAGAAGTAGTGATAGGTTATAGGATGAGTTCAGGGACCACTTGACAGGTCATGGACCTGATGGGCCGCCACGGGTGCGGACTGCTGGGCGCGATGGACCTCTGGTCTGACCCAGCGGAGGCAACTTCTTATGTTCTTATGTAACTTTAAAAAAAAAAAAAAAGATTCTGCTTATTCTGCCCTGCAGTACCAGTGGCGTACCAACAGGGGCGAGAGGGGGGGGGGGGCAGTCAGCATAACAGGTACAATGCTCCGCCAACTCAAGAGCCAGTGTCAGCAGTAGCAGCAACAGCATTCACACTTCGCTGGTCTTGTCAGCTTCAGGCCTTCCTCTCTGCTGGGTCCTGCCTAAATTCTATTGCTGGGCCAATCGGGGCCTTAGGTGTCCTTCCCGGTTCATCTTAGGATGGAATGGGTATGGACTAAGACTAAAATAACATTTCTTTAATAAGACATTAATTGTTTTATCTGAGGCCCTCCAAGTACCTACAAATCCAAAATGTGGCCCTGCAAAGGGTTTGAGTTTGAGACTGTTGGGTTAGAGGGAACAATATCAGGGAGTTGTGTGGTAGAAATATCCATAATTTCCTTGATGTAATTTGCATTTGAACATGTAAATGAAAACTTTGCTTTTTTATTTGTTTAGCTAATATGAAGTGACATGGTTACACACTGCAACAAGCAGAGGAAATGGTGATGGAAGATAGTGGAAGTGAAGCTGGCATTTTCATCTTTCTACTGATCAATAGTAATAAAAGTGAATATAAAAGGAATGATGACAATAATGTAGTTCCAGTGGAGCCTAGAGTTGATTGTGAAGAGTTAGAAAGTTTTTGAATGGGGTTTTTGTTATTTTGTTTTTTTTAACAGAAGTGAAGAACATAAACAATAAGTAGATGAGAAACCTCATTCCAAAAAAGGACAAAGCAGGATAGCTACCAAAGGGCAGGAAAGGAGTCGGTTGGAAGAAAGTATGGAAATAATATATTTTTTTAAAGTCAGAGGTGTTGACGGAAGATGAATATGAGGAACTTAATTCCAGAAAAACACAAAGCAAGAGAGCCACCAGAAAGCAAAGAAAGGAGTTAGCTGGAAGAAAGTCATGTGGAAATAATGTTTCCACAAGAAATGCTAGAGGTTTTTGTTGACGTGAGTGAAGAAGAAGGCCAACAAGTAGTTAAGGAACTTCAGTCCAGAAAAACCCAAAACAGAATATCTGCCAGAAAGCAGAGAAAGGAATCAGTTGGAAGAAAATCACATGGAAACATTTCAAAGGACACAGCAGCATAGTGAATAATGTTAACCTGGAAAAAGAAAAACAAAAGACCAAAACAGCAAAAGTCGTAGAAAAGAAACCGAATGTCTTTCATGAAAGTAATTCATCTCAAGCAGCTTCATGTCATGAACCTGGTATACAAAAGAGAAAAATCAAAACAATGACTACACATATTAGTATGAAGAACTGAAAAAAAATATGGCAAGTATAGCACTGCTCTGGACTCTAATGATCTGCAACTTCTTTCCAGCAGTTATCCACATCTCATTTCACATACTCCAGTGCAGCCAGTTGAATGCTTTCTATCAAATGAAATTGTGGAAAATCTAATAACACAATTTCAACTCTGTGCTTCTGCAGATATGAATAACCCTAGTTTCACAACTTCTTATGATGAGGTCCAAGAGTTTATAAGAATCATTCTACTGTCCGGTTATCATTGTGTACCTATGAAAGGAGACTACTAGAGTGCAGCAGAAGACCTGGGTTGCAGATGTCTAAGAAAAGATTCCATGACATGAAAAAAATACTTCGGGGTGGTCGACTGATCATTTGGGAAATCCAGAGCTGCCAAAATGGCACATCTGTATGAGAAGTAAACAAATTGTTGATACAGTTTGGAATTTTTGATAAATTTATGTTTGTTTATTGAAAGCTTCTATACCACTGCTAATGACAGGGGAGTCAATTCAGAGCAGTTTACATGAGCTTCTGTAAATGTGTTTCAATACAGACTTAGCATTTTTTGAGATGGTTTTCAATACAGACACATTTATAACATAATCGATCATCATATGTAGTATAGTTGAATGGATGGTACTCTACTATTCTAATCTATGGACATCTTGCTACAAAATGTTTATTAGAGGAAAGTCAATCTGATTTGGCTACAAGATCTGGATTATATGCTCATCTGATGGCTATCTTTATCATGCTTTATTTATTGCAGAAAAAGCAATAAACCATAGAAACATCTCTAGGATCGCACGTTATAATGTCTTTCACAAACATAATCACAGAGATGTAAAAACCATGAGTTCCATTGACAATTTCTTCTGTCAGAGTTGAGAAGCATGAGTATAAAAGCAGTGAGTACTGTCCATAAGGGATAGACGGGTACTTCAACACCGAAGGACAAGAAAACATTTTTAAAGTTAGAGAAAGGGTCTTATAATTACACTTGTGATGGCGGTACTGATCTGATAACAATATTGTACCTTGTGCCAGCAACTTGTCATAATCAACCCTTCCAAATAAGTACTGAAACGTGATAAAGGATGTCAGAACAAAGTATTTGTGGCATAACCAGTTATGATTGCCAACTATGTGAGTAGTATGGAAGGAAGTGACCTCATGCACAAGCTTCTTTCTGCATATTGACTAAAAATGACAGGGAATAATGGTGGTGGAATTTGTTCATCAATGCATTCAATACTGTGGTGGTTACTGCATGGTGTAACAGAACTATTGAAAGCTGTAACATTTTGGGGCTTTCATTATGAAATCACTCTAGGGTTGATCAAAAGCTCAGCCTGTAGTTATATAGGTGGTACTACTTCAGTACCAAGTTGCATCCATTATAACGGGGTTGAACACTACCTACACACATCAGCATTATGAAAAAAACCTCCACAGCAAAAGAATGTGGCAAATGCCTCAAAAAACTACACATGAACTGTTTTGAGGTATTCAATAGAAAGTATTATTCCACAGACATTCATAGTTAAATGCTTATACAGTATACCTGATTTACATGTTTACTATATTGATATGAGTACAGTGGGACCTTGGTTTGCGAGTAACCCGGTTTGCGAGTGTTTTGCAAGACAAGCAAAACACTGGTGGCTGGCGGACATTAGAGGCATTCCCCCCCCCCCCCCAGAAGCGGCACTTCGGATGATGGACGGAGGAGGCGGCGCTGCAGCACCTGGCACCTGACAGGTACAGACCCTGGGTTCTGGAACGAATCGTTGCAGTTGCCACTATTTTCTATGGGGAACTTTGCTTTGATAAACAAGCATTTTGGATTACGAGCATGCTCCTGCAACGGATTATGCTCGTAATCCAAGGTACCACTGTATTTAATACTAATGAACTTAGCCCAATATTCCATTTTTAGAACATGCCTAAAAGTAACTTAAAATTGAAAAGATGACCTTAAACATCACATATGTGCCTTAATATGTTCAATATCTAACACCTGAATACCTTGAAGGTCCAGTAGGATATTGTTGGTACGTTAGATAGATTGTGAGCCCACCGGGACAGAGAGGGAAAAATGCTTGAGTACCTGATTGTAAAAACCGCTTAGATAACCTTGATAGGCGGTATATAAAATCCTAATAAACTTGAAACTTGGGAACAGGAGCATGGCTCCCTAGCTCCTGCCCCTTAGCAGCTGGGACCTCATGGTTTGGGGTAGAGTCGGGGCAATGCCTGCATAGCTAACCAGGCAGATAGGACCCATAAAAAGCAATCCTATATTTGCCCAGCTAACTATGCAGGTTATGACAATAAATATTAGCTAGCACCTGCATGACTTCTGAGTCTGATGAAGACCCAGATATTTAATGCTGATGCCCAGACATGGCCAGCCAATGAATAGTCAAGTCTAATTTAGCTGGTGGCAGTCAGTGGTTGAATATTAACCTGATAGATTCTTACCAAGCCTGGAAGTTTAGAAAATCTATTCCTGCTTGGGGGGTGGGGAGGGGTAATAGGTTGTGGGATACTCAGAGATTTTCTGGATTTTTTGCTATATCATTGCTTGTTGTTTTTCAATAAAAACATTTTTTTTAAAATCTGATGGATTCTTTGGTATGGTAAAAGTGAATGGTGAACGAGTCTAACAGGGACACAAACAAACCAATATCCATAAAGATGGTCAGAAAAAAGGAATGGTAGATCTAGAAAAAAATAGCTCTGGATAGAGTTTCTGGAGCTCTCCAGGCTAAGTTAACACTAAGGGCCCCTTTTACAAAGCTGTGATAGCAATGCTGCTGCGATATATGCACCAAAGCCTATAGGGATTTACAAGGCATTAGTACATTTACCACAGCAGCATTGCCACTGTGGTTTTGTAAGAGGGTTTCAAAAAGGGGTTGGACAAGTTCCTGAAGGAAAAGGGGATTGAGGGATATAGTTAGAGTAGGTAAGGCTAGTCTCAGGGCAATTGTCTTTGACCTAAGGGCCCCCATGGTAGCGGACTGCTGGGCACGATGGACCACTGGTCTGACCCAGCAGTGGCTGTTCTTATGTTCGTAAACTTCTAAAACTTTGGATCCATATGTGTTCAAACCACTTTTGCCTAGTATTATCTCTGATTAGGTGCAGCTGCTGTTTTTAAAACCAGATAGACTTAATGGCAACAACATAAGATGACACTATTTTATTCAAATATTGGTATTTTCTGAGTACATCAGGAAATAAGGCATCACTAAAAGATACAGACACCAGAATGCAAACTTTTACATGAGTAGAACAGAAGATGTACTAGAATCGGAGCTGATAATGTTTTATCATTACTGAAGTTCAAATAGTGTAGTATATATATATATAGTAAATATAGTGGAGTAGATCAGGGGTCTCAAAGTCCCTCCTTGAGGGCCGCAATCCAGTCGGGTTTTCAGGATTTCCCCAATGAATATGCATGAGATCTATGTGCATGCACTGCTTTCAATGCATATTCATTGGGGAAATCCTGAAAACCCGACTGGATTGCGGCCCTCAAGGAGGGACTTTGAGATCCCTGGAGTAGATGTATGTGTTTTCATTTAGTTCAGTGGTTCCCAAACCCTGTCCTGGGGTCCCCCAGACATTCGGGTTTTCCATATATCCCTAATGAATATGCATGAGAGAGATTTGCATATAATGGAAGTGACAGGTATGCAAATCTCTCTCATGCATATTCATTAGGGATATCTTGAAAACCCGACTGGCTGGAGGTCCCCCAGGACAGGGTTTGGGAACCACTGATTTAGTTTTTTATTTGATAGTAATGAGTGGATAGGTTGAAATAGGAGTTAGGGAAATCATTTGTAACCAGGATATGTTAAAGGCTTTATTAAGAAAGAGGAAAGTGGAGGTTTTGAATGGTGATTTTATTTGTGAACCACTTCAATTGTTTTCTTTAACATCTAGGTCAGGGGTAGGAAATTCCGGTCCTCGAGAGCCGTATTCCAGTCAGGTTTTCAGGATTTCCCCAATGAATATGCATTGAAAGCAGTGCATGCAAATAGATCTCATGCATATTCATTGGGGTAATCCTGAAAACCTGACTGGAATACGGCTCTCGAGGATTGGAGTTCCCTACCCCTGATCTAGGTGGTATATGAAAATGTTTATCAATAAATAAAGGATAGTAAAATAAAAATAAAAAAGACAATTGTTGAGCAGTCACTCTGGCTCTTCCGGTCACTCAGATTCTTCCTCGTGGACAGCAAGACCAAACATTTTCCAACACACTTCTCCAGTCACACACTATATAAATGATCCCAGAATGTGTTTGGTCTCGCTGTCCACGAGGAAGAGCCTGAGTGACCGGTGGTGACTGGAAGAGCCTGAGTGTCTGCTCAATATAAGCTATGGCAGTGATAGATTAAACTGCCTGAGACCGGGGATGGCCTCAAAGGCAGGACTAAAATGGCTGGCAGCACAATCTCAGGGGCAGCAAGAAAACATGGAGTGCTGATTTGCCCAGGCTGTAGATCAGGGCTGCCCAAGTCCGATCCTCGAGATCTACTGGCAGGCCAGGTTTTAAGGATATCCACAATGAATATGCATGAGAGATTTGCCTGCACTGCCTTCTTGGTATGCAAATCTCTCTCATTCATGTTCATTGTGGATATCCTGAAAACCTGGCCTGCCAGTAGATCTTGAGGACTGGACTTGGGCAGAGTTGCTCTAGATCAGGGGTAGGGAACTCCGGTCCTCGAGAGCCGTATTCCAGTCGTGTTTTCAGGATTTCCCCAATGAATATGCATGAGATCTATGTGCATGCACTGCTTTCAATGCATATTCATTGGGGGAATCCTGAAAACCCGACTGGAATACGGCTCTCAAGGACCGGAGTTCCCTACCCCTGCTGTAGATCAACAGTGGCAAAAGCAACAGCCTATGCTGCAGCTATTAGACACACAGGCCAAGATCTGAGGTGTCTAACAGATTGGGCCTAACCTCTTCCCAGACATTTGTGCCAGAATCCCAAATAGATGGGGTCCTTAGTAAGACCTGGAGACTGGACCAGGGAGTTGGTCCTAATAAAATTGGGACCTGAAGATGACCTCAAGGCATTCCTGGCCATGTTTGAAAGAGCCACCACAATAGCCCAGTGACCCATGAACCAATGGTCTTCATAAGATTAGTTCCCTATTTAACCAATGAGGCTCAAGTAGCTTACTGGGCCCTGGATGTGGTCAGAGCATTGGACTATAATCATGTAACAGCAGTCATTCAAGATCAATTAGGCATCTCCATAGAATGTTATCGGTGCTCAGTGTTCTAACATATAGCCACATCATGTTTATGCTAGGGCTTTCTTCACTTAAAGTTAGGCACTGATATTAGAGCCTAATGGCACCTACTTCACAAAGAGGCGCCTAACTTGAAAACATGCCCATGATCCACCCCTAACCATACCAGTGGCGTACCTAGCATGTGTGACACCCGGGGCCCATCATTTTTTGGCACCCCCCCCCCCCCCATCTGTACGAAAAACATGATTTTTAGTAACAAGCCACACGTCACATATGAGTACCTAGGAAAAGGCAGCATCTTACATACTGCAGTGAGAAGTACAACAGCAATACATCCATTGTAAAACTAAACAAGCCAGACTAATACAGATCAATCCTGCAGTCAATCCTAACAGAAAACCATGCCTTTCGAATACACAGAACACAGAAAACACCTTCGCCTAGTATGGAATAAGTAATCACAAACTTACCCCGCCCCCTTTTACAAAACTGTAGTGTGGATTTTAGCCATGGTGGTAACAGCTCTGACGCTCATAGAATTCTGAGCATCAGAGCTGCTACCACCATGGCTGGCGCTAAAAAATGCTCCACAGTTTTGTAAAAGGGGGGATAAAATAGAAATACATAGACAAAGGTTAAATTGAACCAGCAAGAAGCTGGACTGTGCATACAATGCAATACCACAGAAACAGTGACACATGTCTCCTAAAGCAATAAGTAAATAGAAAATTTTTGTTCTACCTTTGTCTTCTCTGGTTTCTGCTTTCCTCATCTTCTTGTTACTCTCTTCCTTCTATCCACTGTCTGCCATCTCTCTGCCCCTATAGGGCATCTTCTCTCCTTCTATGCCCCTTCCAGAAACTGCCTCCCCCTTCCATCTCTCCTTTCACCCCATTGGTCTGGTATCTGTCACCTCTCCTTCCCCCCTGCTCTGGCATCTCTCTCTCCGCTCCCTTCCTCCTGTTCTTCCCTGGTCTTCCTTCTCAATTTATTTTCTGCCTTTGTCTAAATTCTTTTTTACTATTCAGTCCTCAATTTCCCTCTTTCACTGTGTCTACTTATAGCTTGCCACCTCTTTCCCTCACTCCTTCCAATAACTAACTCTATCCTCTTCCCTCAATCCTGCATGTGCCCTTTTTTTCTTTCTCCTCCCCATTTCCTTCGAGCGTCTGCTCCCCCTTTCCCTCACACTTCCATTCAGCAGCTGTCCTTCCTCTCCCCCACACTTCCATTCAGTGTCTGTTTCCCTCTCTACCTCTTCCATCTACTGTTCACCCTCTATCTCGCCTCTTCCATTCACTGCCCTTTGTGCTCTTTCTATCCAGTGTGCACCCTCTCTCTCTCTTTCATATGGCATCTTCCCTCTTTCTATGCTCCTTCCATAAACTATCTATCCCGTGCCTCTTCTCTCCTTTGTACATGATTGATTTCAACTCTGTCACATCTCCGTTTTTCTCTCTCTGTCACCACCCCCTCCCCTATGCTCTGGCATCTCTCTCTTCTCCTTTCTTTCCTTCCCACCTCACAGTCTGGCATCATCCCTTCCCTGATTCCCGGAATCTCTCTCCTTTCCTTTTCTTCTATCTCTCCCTCCCCCTCCATGCTCTGACATCTCCTTCTTCCTTTCCCCCTTGATCTGGCATACCTTCCTCCTTCCCTCCATGCCCTGGCATCTCTTCTTCCCTTTAAGCCCTGGCAACCTCCTTTCATTCCCTCCAGTTGGGTAGAGCAACACTCTCCCCAATTCTCTTTCCCTCTGCTCCCTTTCCTCCTTCTGTCACCCAAGGCCTGGTGTCCTGAACTTCTTCGGGCAGCAGCAGCATTCACTATTCACTGCTGTTGCCGGCTTCAGGCCTTCCTCTCTGTCGGGTCCTGTCTTCATGAAAACAGGAAGTAGGCAGGACCCGGCAGAGAGGAAGGCCTGAAGCCGGCAACAGCAGCAAATTGTAAACGCTGCTGCTGCCCGAAGAAGATAATGGCACAAGGCCTTGGAGCACCCGAGGCAGACCGCTTCTCTCCCCTCCCAGCCGAACCCCCGCTAACCCTCCTATCTCTCCCCCCCAAGTGAACCTTTCCGACCCTCCCAGTGAGAGCAGCAAACCTCCCTCAAGTAGCGTCGGCTGCTTCACGGATTTCTCCTGCTGGTGCAGCGTCGCTGATGATGTCATCAGTGACGCGGCAGAGGGAGGAGAAAGCCGCGAAGAAGCCGACGCTACTGGAGGTTAGGTTTGCTCCTCTCGCTGGGAGGGTGGGAGTGCGATAGGGACCGGGCTGGCTGTGCACCCCCCTAAGGCTGCACCAGGGGCGGACCGCTCCCCCCCCCCCCCCGCCTCCCCCTTGGTACGCCACTGAACCATACCCACTTTTAGTGTAGGTGCTTTGGGCTAGGCACCTACTTTTTATACTTTAGAATTGACTTTTTAAAGTTAGGCGCTTTTCAATTAAGTCCAATTAAAGCTGATTGTGAGGTATTGTGTGATAATATCAGCACCGCGAAAGCCTATTGATCAATTAAGTTAGCACCGATATTGGTACCTAACTTTAGGCAGACTTTATAGCATCAGGGCTATCTCTATTTGCTCTGACTGTTTCCTTCTTTCCTTTTGGGCTTCCAGCACAATCAGAAGCAACCTTTATTGGAACTGGATTTGAAACTGTGAATTTTCTTTATTTTTAACCTTCTTACTACTTTCATTCAGTAACAATATTCTGTCATAGGCCAAAGGCTGCAGACCACTGGATACTGTTGGAAACAGAATACTGGGCTTTATAGACCTTTGGTGTGTCCCAGTATGGTAACTTCTATGTTTTATGTTCTTATGGTTTATGTATATTCTGGGTTTGGCCACTAGCTGTCACTGTCGTGATGCCTGAGACGCCCTTCTCTCATCACCAGTGGCTGTTAATAGGTTAACATGGTTATTGTTGTTGCATAGGATTTTTTGGACCCCAGTGCGGTTACAAAAACTTGATAATTCAAAATCTAATAGATGCTGGTATTATCATATTAATATAGGGACGTTGGATCATCTGTTATATTTTTGTCCAATGATACTTAATTTCTGGAGGTCAATTTGGGGACAGATCAATCTTATATTAGAGTCATCTATTCCTTTATCATATGAAGCCATTATTTGTGGTATGTTGTTACAGGTAAAGCCTGTGTTAGATAAATACAAAAACCGTCTTATTTATCCTGACAGCAATAGCTATTCAAATGATCACGAGAAACTGGAAATGTCATGACAGACTTAATTACACATTCTAGTGGACAAGTGTGTGTAACACATACAAATATGGAAGAATGAACGTGGATTGCATGGGTTTTAATAAAGCATTTAATAAAATATGGAGCCCCTTGACTGTATTTGTTAATACTCAATAATAGTAATGTATTTTTCTTTCTTAGATTTCCTTACACATCCAGGGTGGGGGGGAGGGGAGGATATTTTGAGGAGTTAATTATTTGAGTATAATGCTATATAAATAATATAATTTAATGTATTCATAATTGAGAGGGGTGTGGAAAATGGTTGTTTTTGCTATTCTATTTGTGTATTGTGGTGCATTTTATGTAATCTTCTAATGTTATATTATTTGTAATGCACTGTTAAAGTTTGAAAAACAATAAAGAATTTATTAAAAAAAAAACAAATAGGATCCTTTCGAATTCTTCACCCAGTGAAATATTTTTTTTAATTTATTTATTCAATTTTCTATACTGTTCTCCCAGGGGAGCTCAGAACGGTTTACATGCATTTATTCAGGCACTCAAGCAGTTTTCCCTCTCTGTCCCGGCGGGCTCACAATCTATGTAACGTACCTGGGGCAATGGGGGGATTAAGTAACTTGCCCAGGGTCACAAGGAGCAGCGTGGGTTTGAACCCACAACCTCAGGGTGCTGAGGCTGTAGCTTTAACCACTGCTAAAACAAAATTCAACTAAAACTGCAGTACCGCCAGGTTTTAACGGAGATTTTGGCAGTTGGAACCCAAGCACAGTACCGGGTAGAGCTTTGGATTCTTGCCCAGAAATAGCTAAGAAAAAAAAAATTTTAAAAATTTAAATTGAATCAGGTTGGGCAGACTGGATAGACCATTCGGGTCTTTATCTGCTGTCATCTACTATGTTACTATGTTACTATTTAAACTGCAGGCAACTATGTACGAGATGCAGGCAATGTTTATTATACCAAATATTTCATTTATGCAGTTAAAAATACCACCTTATAACAAACCAAAGGACCTGACACGGTCCGTGTTTCAGAAAGCACTCCTTCCTCAGAGGTCCAAGCTTTTGCTTGATCATTTTTGTGTCACATATTCCAAGTGAAGAAGGATTACATATAGGCGGTTGTTTTATGCAGCTTATTTTATACCTTAGCAACCATGGACCTCTGAGGAAGGAGTGTTTTCCAAAACACGGACTGTGTCAGGTCCTTTGGATTGTTATAAGGTGGTATTTTTAACTGCATAAATGAAATATTTGGTATAATAAACATTGCAAGCATCTCGTATATAGTTGCCTGCAGTTTGCGTTTTGTTTTTGCTTTAACCACTGCACCACACACTCCCCTTGTCTAATATCAGGCTTTTTAGGAAAGCGATAAAAGCATGATTATTTCAGAAATATTTTTGATTAAGTAGGGTTGATATTTTAAGATGTATTTAATGGTTTGTAAAAAAAATTTGTATTGTATTATCTTTTATCCCAGGACAAGCAGGCAGGTATTCTCACTAGTGGGTGATGTCATCCGACAGAGCCCCGATACGGACATCTTGCAAGCAGCGTTCCCGCTAAGCTGCGCTGGGGTGCGCTGGCGCTCAAAATATTACCTCGCAGCGCACAAGTTTCTCGTCACAGCGCACACAGTGTAGAGCACAGTTCTTCAACCGCCGGTCCGCAAACAAAATCTTGCCGGTCCGCGAAGGATTCGGTCCCCGCCGCAACGAAAAGCCGGCGTCAGCTGACTTGCAACTTCCTGTTGCAGTCGCTTTGCCGGGACTCCTGCCTTCGCCGGGACTCCTGCCTTCCACCGCGTTTGCCTCCTGCCTTGTCTCCGCACCTCCAGACCAGCAGCGGCAGCTGTGTATGCTTTTAACTTCGGCACAGAGCTGCCCCTAATCAATAGTTTAGCGCGGTTTCATAAGGCAGCCTCGGGGCCTTTGCTAGGCCGGCCCACATCGCATCATCGAAGCGGGCCGGCTATCAAAGGCCCCGAGGCTGCCTCATGAAACCGCGCTAAACTATTGATTAGGGGCAGCTCTGTGCCGAAGTTAAAAGCATACAGAGCTGCCACTGCTGGTCTGAACTCTTGGGCCGCTGAAGGAGGGCAAAAAGCAGCTGTCCTGGAGGTTTCCCTTCCTCTCGCCTTTACAGGTTCCTTTTTTCCACCTTTTTTTTTTTCCTTCAAACGGCAACGGGCCCCAGCATCGACATCAATCAAGTAAGTTCCACTGTCAATCAAGCGGTTCTGCTCGGCCAAAGCTTCCCCTGTGACATGAGCCACCCTCAGGGGAAAGAAAGTGACCCACAAAGGTGAGGGGAAGGGGGGCAGATGATGGAAGTTGGGGGGGGGGGAGAGAGAGAGAGAGAGAGAAGGGGCAGATGATGGAATGGAGGAGATGAGAGAGAGAGAGAAGGGGACAGATGATGGAAGTGAGAAGAAGGGAGAGAGAGCAGAAGGCAGATGGATGTCAGTTGAGAAGGGAGAGCAGATGCTGAATGGAAGTGAGGAAAGAACACATACTGGATGGAAGGAGGAGATAAATAAAGGGGGAAGAAAATAGTAAGATAATGGAGGGGTGAGGGAAAGGGGTGACAAGCTGTGTGTAGACACAGTGAAAAGAGGGAAACGGGACTAAATAGTAAAAAAGAATTTAATTTAGATGGAGGCAGAAAATAGAGAAGGAAGACCAGAGAAGAAAAGGGAAGAGAGAGCAGAGAATGATCAGATCTGAGTGGAGGAAATGAGAAGAGAGATATGCTAAAAACCACAGGGGGGAGGGAAGGATAGAGATGCCAGACCATGAGGGGAACAGAAGGAAGATGATGGATGCTAGACCAAATTGGGGGGTGGGGGGGGGGCAGGAGGAGAGATGGCAGGGAAAGACAGACAGTGAATGGAAGGGGCAGATGCTGGACTGAAGAGACAGAGAAGGTTATCATGCTGCTGTACCGGGCCATGGTACGCCCTCACCTGGAGTACTGCGTCCAGCACTGGTACTTTAAGAAGGACACGGTACTACTCGAAAGGATCCAGAGAAGAGCAACTAAAATGGTTAAGGGGCTGGAGGAGTTGCCGTACAGCGAAAGATTAGAGAAACTGGGCCTCTTCTCCCTTGAGCAGAGGAGATTGAGAGGGGACATGATAGAAACATTCAAGGTACTGAAGGGAATAGACTTAGTAGCTAAGGCAGGGAGAACGAGAGGGCACTCTCTAAAGTTGAAAGGGGATAGATTCCATACAAACGTAAGGAAGTTCTGTGGTAGAAAGCAACATATTTATTTGGCTCATAACTTGCTGGCGCCCGATATTTTTAGCTCACAGTGAAAAAAGTTTGCTCACAACACCCGCCCGCTTAGAGGGAACACTGCTTGCAAGCATGTCTTGCTTGAAGAAACTCAGAAGTTTCGAGATGCCCGCACCGCGCATGCGCCAGTGCCTTCCCGCCCGATGGTCCGGGCGTGTCTCCTCAGTTCTTTTTCTTCCGCGGAGCTGAGAAGTCTATCTTCAATTTTGCGCCCATTAAATCTCGTTTTTTGCCTTCTGTTTTGCCGCGGGTTGAGTTCTTTTGGCTCTCCTGTGCATTTGTTTCTTTCTTTGTTTTCTCTTAAAAAAAAAAAATTTTTCTTCCGACACCGGGTCGGCCGCGTGGCTGAGGCCCCGCGCCTTCGACCTTGTGGCGGAACTTTTCTGGCCTATGTCCCGGCCGATTACCGGTTTTAAAAAGTGTAGCAAGTGCCAGCGCGCGATTTCGCTCACGGACCCTCATCGACGCTGCTTACAGTGTCTGGGACCGGATCACTTCCCGAAATCGTGCCGGCCTTGCTCCACTTTGACGGCGAGGGCGTTTAAGCGCCGCTGTCTGCTGTGGGAGTCCATGTTCAAGATGGAAGCTTCATTGGATCCTTCAGCTTCGACATCGACATCGACTGGTGCTTCGACCCCATCGGCGAAGGCTGCTACCTCCCCGGCTGCTTCGGGCCTCCTGAAACCGGCATCGTTCACGCCAGTTTCGGCCTCGACTTCGGCGCCGGTGCCTTCCTCCGTCTCCTCGGAGCAGGTATCGACCCCTATAGTTCCACCGGTGGTGCTTAAAGTGCCGAAGCCTGCCAAGCAGAAGCATGCGGCACCAAAAGAGCGCGGAGACCATGCGGAAGGGCCCCCTTTTGGTGCGGATCCCTCCATATCGGCTTCGTTGAAGTCCCTTCTGGAGGCTCAGTTCGTGGAACTCATGCAAACCATGGGACCCCGGCTGATTGCCTTGATCCAGGGTGACCTCCCAGTTCCGGTTCCGAGGGGCGGACCGCCCCCTCCTCCTCCGCCGCGCCGCACGACCTCGTTGCTCGGCGAGGAGGAGCGGCGTGCGGTGTCCGGGTCCTCGAGGAGGTCCTCGGTTAGTGCTATGCCTCCTTTGGAACCGGTTCCCTCGAGGAAGGCCTCTCTTAGTGATATGCCTCCTTTGGAGCCCATTCCCTCGAGGAAAGCTTCGCTTAGCGACTTACCTCCCTTGGAGCCTATTACCCCGCCCCATGACACAGTGTGGCGTCCACCTTCGAGGCCTCCCAGTCCTGGGCATTGCAGGAAGCAGGACGAGGTCTTCCGAACCCCATATCAAGCTTGGGTGGCGTCGGGGGAGGCTTCGACTCTTCCGCCTCTGCGATCAACGGCATCGAGTCCGATCTGCTCCTTGGAGGCGTCTGACCAGGTTTCTCACATACGGGCTCGGTCCCCTTCAAGGCATCGAGAGGGACATCGATCCAGACACTCTTCGAGGCATTCCTCTCGACACTCGACCGTCTCGCCTCAGAAGAAGTTGCCTCGGATGGCGTATGCTGCTTCGGCTGGGTCTCCGCCTCCGGATCCGGAGCTCGAGGACCCCGAGGTTTTCTACTCACCTTGTTGCTCACAAGCCTCTGTGGAGCCCGAAGCCTCGTTTTCTTCCAGTCCTTCTCGCAAACCGGCGACGGCGGACCAACTGTCTTTCTCCTCATTCCTCAGACAGATGGCGGATGACATGGACATTACCCTCGATGCTGGGTCTCGATACTCCAAGGAGTATCTCGATACCATGCACTTGCCTCGTCCTCCGGCCGAGTCCTTGCGCCTTCCTCTGCACAAGCTCCTCGACCAAACTTTCATGAGGTGTTTCGAGTCTCCCTACTCTATCCCTGCGGTTCCTGGGAAATTGGATGCTCGGTACCGCACGGTGCATCATAAGGGCTTCGAGGGTCCTCAGCTTTCTCACCAGTCCCTCCTGGTCGAATCCTCGCTCAAGCGGTCTCATCCTGGCCAGGTCTATGCTTCAGTGCCTCCGGGCCGCGAGGGCAGAACCATGGATAAGTTTGGTCGACGCATCTATCAGAATTCGATGATGACGTCTCGAGTCCTGAATTACAATTTCCACTTTGCAGCCTACTTGGAATTCTTTCTGCCTGTGCTTTGGAAATTCACACCATACATCGAGACCCAGGCTCGATTTGAGTTTGAGGAAGTGGTGGCTTCGCTGTCCCAGCTTCGTCTTCAGTTGATGCAATCTGCCTATGATGCGTTCGAGCTCTCGGCCCGAGCAGCAGCCTGCTCGGTGGCGATGCGCCGACTGGCCTGGTTGCGGACCATTGACATGGACCCGAATCTTCAGGACCGCCTGGCTAACGTTCCATGCGCTGGGGCGGATCTTTTTGACGAATCCATCGAGACTGTCACGAAGAAATTGTCTGATCATGAAAAGTCCTTCCAGTCTATTCTTCGGCCAAAGCCTAAGCCTCAACAGTCTCGACCCTCTCGTCCACCGTTGATTTATCAGCGGCGTTATCAACCGAGACAAGCTCCACCTGCGAGGCAACCAGCGAAGCGACAGCCTCCTCAGAAGGGTCAGCCGAAGTCTCAGTCGTCTGCTGTCCCTAAGGCCACTCAGCCTTTTTGACTGTTTCGTCGAGGGCATAACCAACCTCGTTCTGCCTCTCCCTGTTTTTCCCATCGGAGGGCGCCTCCATCATTTTTGTCATCGCTGGGAGGCCATAACATCCGACCTCTGGGTCCTTACTATCGTCAGGGAAGGATACTCTCTTCATTTCCATCGGGTCCCTCCGGACCACCCTCCAAGAGAGTATCCTTCCAACTTGACTCAGACCGCCCTTCTTCTTCAGGAAGCTCAGGCTTTGCTTCGGCTTCGTGCCGTAGAGCCGGTCCCGACGGACCAATTGAACCAGGGATTTTATTCCCGGTACTTCCTTGTTCCGAAGAAGTCGGGCGACCTGCGACCCATTTTGGACCTCAGGGTCCTCAACAAATTCCTGGCCAAAGAGAGGTTTCACATGTTGACACTTGCTTCTCTCTACCCCCTCCTCGAGCAGAACGATTGGTTATGCTCTCTGGATCTCAAGGAGGCCTACACTCATATTCCCATTCATCCGGCCTCTCGCAAGTTCCTCAGATTTCGGGTGGGACATCTACATCTGCAGTATCGAGTGCTTCCATTCGGCCTGTCTTCGTCCCTCAGAGTCTTCACAAAGTGTCTGGTGGTGGTGGCCGCGGCACTCCGGAACCAAGGTCTTCAGGTATTTCCCTACCTCGACGACTGGCTGATCAAGGCTCCCTCGGCCTCAGGGGTCATCTCGGCGACCCTGTCAACGATTTGATTCCTGCAGAGCTTGGGATTCGAGATCAACTTTCCCAAGTCTCATCTACAGCCGACCCAGTCGCTCCCCTTTATCGGGGCTGTCCTGGATACCATACGCCTCAGAGCATTCCTTCCTCCTCAGCGCCTGGCTGCTCTTCTTCATCTCTGCCAGTCTGTGTCTTCTCGCCAAACCATCTCAGCGAGACACATGATGGTCCTTCTGGGCCACATGGCCTCTACAGTTCATGTGACGCCGTTTGCCAGACTCCACCTCAGAATTCCTCAGTGGACCCTGGCATCTCAGTGGACTCAGGTGTCGGATCCGTTGACTCGACACATCACAGTCACTCCTGCTCTTCGGCAGTCTCTACTTTGGTGGATGACCTCTTCGAATCTATCCAGAGGTTTGCTGTTTCACTCTCCTCCCCACCAAAAGGTCCTCACAACCGATTCCTTGACCTATGCTTGGGGGGCTCATCTGGATGGGCTTCGCACTCAAGGATTCTGGACCAGTGCGGACCGACTCCATCAAATCAATCTTCTGGAGCTCAGAGCCATCTTCAATGCTCTTCAAGCTTTTCAACATCTGCTTCACGACATGGTGGTCCTCATTCGCACAGACAACCAAGTCGCCATGTACTATGTCAACAAGCAGGGGGGCACGGGCTCGGCCTCCCTCTGCCAGGAAGCTCTCAGAGTCTGGGATTGGGCGGTTCGCCACAACGCCTTCCTCAAGGCTGTCTACATTCAGGGGAAGGACAATGTCTTGGCAGACAATCTGAGTCGTCTTCTCCAGCCTCACGAATGGACACTCCATTCCAAGCCCCTTCATCAGATCTTTGCTCAGTGGGGAACGCCTCTTTGCGGCTCCCCACAATTTCAAGCTGCCTCAGTTTTGCTCCAGGATCTACGATCCTCATCGCCTCGAGGCGGATGCTTTTCTGCTGGATTGGGGGAATCGCTTTCTGTATGCGTTTCCGCCATTTCCTCTCATTCAGAAGACTCTGGTCAAGCTGAAGTCAGACCATGCCACCATGATTCTGATCGCTCCTCGGTGGCCCAGGCAACCTTGGTTCTCCCTTCTACTTCAACTCAGCAGCAGGGAACCGTACCTACTTCCAGTGTTTCCTTCACTGCTTACTCAGCATCAGGGGTCTCTGCTTCATCCCAACCTGCAGTCTCTCCACCTGACAGCTTGGTTCCTCTCAACGTAACTCCTCACCAGTTTTCCCAAGCGGTGAGGGATGTCTTGGAGGCTTCCAGGAAGCCAGCTACTCGTCAATGCTACTCCCAAAAATGAACTAGATTTTCTTCATGGTGTATTTCCAATTCTAAGGAGCCTCAGCGAGCCTCCCTATCCTCTGTATTGGACTATCTTCTACATTTGTCTCAGTCTGGTCTCAAGTCAACATCTATATGAGTCCACCTGAGTGCTATTGCAGCTTTCCATCAGCCTCTACAAGGGAAACCTCTCTCTGCTCATCCTGTGGTTTCCAGATTTATGAAATGACTTTTTCATGTCAGTCCTCCTCTCAAACCGCCTCCAATGGTTTGGGATCTAAATGTTGTCCTTTCTCAGCTTATGAAACCTCCTTTTGAGCCTCTAAGCAAGGCTCCACTAAAGTTTCTCACTTGGAAAGTGGTTTTTCTGGTGGCCCTCACATCTGCTCGCAGGGTCAGTGAGCTTCAGGCCTTGGTGGCGGACCCACCTTTCACAGTATTCCATCATGACAAGGTGGTCCTCCGCACTCATCCGAAATTCCTTCCTAAAGTGGTCTCTGAATTTCATCTCAACCAATCCATTGTGCTTCCAGTGTTTTTTCCAAAGCCTCATTCTCATCCTGGAGAATCAGCTCTACACACTCTGGACTGTAAACGTGCTTTGGCTTTCTACTTGGATCGCACCAAACCACACAGAGCTGCTCCTCAACTTTTCGTCTCCTTTGATCCAAATAAGTTGGGACGACCTGTATCGAAGCGCACCATCTCCAACTGGATGGCGGCTTTTATCTCTTTCTGCTATGCCCAGGCTGGACTACCCCTTCCCTGTAGGTCACAGCCCATAAGGTCAGAGCAATGGCGGCCTCTGTAGCCTTCCTCAGATCGACACCGATTGAGGAGATTTGTAAGGCTGCCACTTGGTCCTCGGTTCATACATTCACCTCTCATTATTGTCTGGATACTTTCTCCAGAAGGGATGGACAGTTTGGCCAAACAGTGTTACAAAATTTATTCTCCTAAGTTGCCAACTCTCCCACCATCCCATTGAGGTTAGCTTGGAGGTCACCCACTAGTGAGAATACCTGCCTGCTTGTCCTGGGATAAAGCAATGTTACTTACCGTAACAGTTGTTATCCAGGGACAGCAGGCAGCTATTCTCACGTCCCACCCACCTCCCCTGGGTTGGCTTCTCTGCTAGCTACCTGAACTGAGGAGACACGCCCGGACCATCGGGCGGGAAGGCACTGGCGCATGCGCGGTGCGGGTATCTCGAAACTTCAGAGTTTCTTCAAACAAGACATGCTTGCAAGATGTCCGTATCGGGGCTCTGTCGGATGACATCACCCACTAGTGAGAATAGCTGCCTGCTGTCCCTGGATAACAACTGTTACGGTAAGTAACATTGCTTTATTGCAACCCACTTGAAACTAAAACTAAATACAAATAAGACAAAAGCTTTAAGGTTTATTAATCAGTTATCTTTGGTCCCTACCTAGATTGCATTGGAATCTGGAGCTTCTCTTAAAGTTGAAAAAACAACCAAAGTATTAGGGGTTATTTTGGACCCCTTCTTGACATACAAGGATCAAATTGCAAATTTATGGAAGAAAACAATATATGCAATGAGACAGTTGAGATTAGTGAAATCTTATGCTTTTTTAAACATCATTTTGCATTTGTGGTTCAGGTGTTGATATTATCACAACTCAATTATTGTAATTCTTTGTATTTGAACTTAAACTTTAAAAAAATTGCAGCTGATTCAAAATACTGCAGTTATATTGATATATCATCTGAAGAGAAACGATAATTTCTATATTTTATAAGAAAATTCATTGGCTGCCTATAGAGAAACATGTGAGTTTAAAACTGTTTGTCTGATTAAGAAACATAGAAACATAGAAAAATGACGGCAGAAAAGGGCCATAGCCCATCAAGTCTGCCCACTCTAATCACCCACCCCCTCGACTTTACCCCTCTAGAGATCCCACATGTGTATCCCATTTACTTTTAAAATCTGGTACGCTGGTTGACTGAATCACCTGCAGTGGAAGTTCGTTCCAATGATCAACCACCCATGTGAGTCCGTGAACCAAGTTTCGGATATGGCCACCACATCTAGATCGGTGTTCATTATCTCCGTCTCTAATTCCAATATCTTATTGCCCAAACTGTGTGCATTAACATACATAGCCCTCCATACCTTGTGTTTGCTAAGTCCCTCAGGAGGGTCCCCCCATCTGAGTTAGTGCAACTCCTAGAGTATAGTTATCAGTATTGTTATTGTTATTAGTGTATGCACTTACCTCTGACTCAGAAGTGGAGTTTGAGGAGTAGTGGCTCGTGGCCAGTAGGGGGTGATGTTTATGGGACGGTAATGGAATGGATATCAGAACATGATAGTGCAGTATTTTTGTGGAGTTTTTCTACAACAGTGCCTGTTTTACGTATGATTCTGGGTAATTCTAGTTAGATACAAGCATATGTGTTAGTTAAGGCCACGCCCAATAGAAGCGTACGACAAACTGGTGAATAAAAATCTAAATATAAATGTAGCTAAAGCCAGAAAAACACACTACAGATTAATATAAGGGAAAGAATGGTGTTCTTTTTGTGTACTTTGCTGTTAGGCTAGATCATGGAGGAAATCATAAAGGTTACATGGAATCCATTTTGGTTCTCTGTCTTTTCTATATCTTCTCAGTCTTTGAAATCCATTTTGTTTTCCAAGTCTTTGTTCTCAGCATCGTGGTGTTAATTAATACCACATGTGCTTAGACTGGTTAGGAAGATAACATGTCCCAAACTAAAATATAACAGGAATTAAATATAGTTATGAATGAAAATTATGAATGAAGGCTTGGCCAAGCAAGTATGAATCAAGCAAATATGACTGGAGTGAGTGTATGGCTGTGTATTGAACAAAAGAATTGGCAGAAGAACATAATATATATATATTTGCAACCTAAAGAAATTCAAAGGGCACAACATCTGGACATAATTAACTGTCTCTAGCATAGAGAGGGGGAACCAGCCCCTCCTTTTCTCTGATTGCCTTCTCCTGCACTTTCTCCTTTCCTCTAAGGCTGAGAACTTTTCAGCATCTTTTAACAAATAATTTCTCTTAATATACATTGTATAGATCCATGGTGAGACCACACCTGGAGTACTGTGTGCAATTTTGGAGGCCGCATTACCGAAAAGATGTGCTGAGACTAGAGTCGGTGCAGAGAATGGCAACCCGGATGATCGCTGGGCTCAAGGATCTCCCTTACGAGGAAAGGCTGGATAAGTTACAGCTCTACTCACTCGAGGAACGCAGAGAGAGGGGAGACATGATAGAGACGTTCAAGTATCTCACGGGTCGCATCGAAGTGGAAGAAGATATCTTCCTTCTCATGGGTCCCACGGCAACCAGGGGGCACCCGTGGAAAATCAGGGGAGGGAAACTGCACAGTGACACCAGGAAATTCTTTTTCACTGAGAGAGTGGTTGACCGCTGGAATAATCTTCCACTTCAGGTCACTGAGGCCAGCAGCGTGCCAGATTTTAAGGCCAAATGGGATAGATACGTGGGATCTATTCACTGAGTTAGGTGGGGAAGGGTCATTGCGGTGGGCAGACTGGATGGGCCGTGGCCCTTATCTGCCGTCTATTTCTATGTTTCTATGTTTCTACTTTTGTGAAAATTATGATTTATATTCAGAAATGACTATAGGCACAGGCGGAATAGAAATCACTAATGTAATGTAATGTAAAGTAACTATAAGCAAACAAATGTACTTTTCTGAAACTTTTGTCTTTGTCTAATTTGAAACACCTCTTTTGTTGATTTTTATTGGTTGTCAAACTGATGATGTCACTGAGCCAAAAGTATATAATAGAGTGACTTGAGATGTTAAGCTGAGCTCGTTATCAGAAGGCCAGCATTTGGTAACTATAACGATCTCCCATTAGCGCTACTGTTAATGCAAGCAATTATGCTTTATTCTTTTGAATCTCATAATGGAAAAATAGAAACAATAACTCAATAAATCTTAATTATAATTTTTAAAACCTTGCACTGGTGTCATTTTGCATGTTTTATTATTTTTCACACCTTTGAGCTTTCAAGAAGGCGTCATGTCCCTTGCTCAAGTTACGACTCTCCTCCACAGGGTAGTTCCTTACTGTGCTGGTATCTGAGTGGGTACCCTCCCCCAACTTACCTAGTTTAAAGCCCTATGAAGTAGGTGGGCTAGTCGGTGTCCGAAGATGTTCTTTCCTCTTTTGGTTAGGTGTAGTCCGTCTGGTCCCTGAAGTCCCTGCAGTGCCTCTCCGTGGTTAAGGAAACCAAAGTTCATCTCCTTGCACCATCCTTGTAGCCACTCGTTAGTCCTCTGGATGCGCTCCTCCCTGTCTTTCCCCTTGTCTCTCACTGGGAGGATCGAGGAGAAGACCACCTGCGCTCTGATCTGCCTCAGCTTCTCGCCCAGGGCTCCAAAGTCATTGGGTATGTTCTCCATGGTGTTTCTGGCAGTGTCGTTCGTTCCGACATGGATGAGAAGCATGGGGAAGTAGTCATCGGGCCTGAGAAGTCTATCTAGACAGGAGGTGACATCTCGGATCCTGGCTCCAGGCAGACAGCAAACCTCCCTTGATTGCATGTCAGGTCTGCAAATTGGTCCCTCAGTACCCCTCAGCATGGAGTCCCCAATGACCACCACTCTTCGCTTCTTCTGGGGGAGTCGATCAGTTGTCTCTGGAATTGGAGCCATGTGACGGTCGTCTACCTGTATCTCATCGGCAGTTCCTTCTTGTAATCTGTTCCTCAGGGTGATTTGTGGGGTTGGCGCAAAACTGCCCTGTGTGGGAGAAAAAGAAGAAGAAACTGAGAAGGGGGGGTCTTCTGTGCTTGTCTTCTGTGCTCAGCCCCCCCATACCCAGTGACCCCGTGGAGGAGGTTACCAGCTGCCAGGAGTCAGCGTCTCCATCCATTTCCTGTATCCCAATCGTCGGTTTTAAAGCTGAAGATTTGGGTGTCTCAGGGATGGACCTGTCATGTGCCTGCTCGGTGATTTGGGACAGCTCATGGACGACTCCGTCGATGAAGTCCTCATCCTCTCTGATACTCCTCAAGCGCTTCACCTCCTCCCTTAAGTTCCTCAGTTCTTGTAAGACATCTCCGTCTAGCTGGTCCATTTCCTTCGTCTGCGTAGAGACCGTAGTGTACTGTTGGGGGAAGCCCTCGGTCTGCACAGAGACCTCTGCCCACCGTCCTGGGTCATCCTCAAGTCTGTGCGTAGGCCGTGGCCGTCCCTAGGGTCTCTCCGGTGACTGGAATGCTGGTCTTGATTGTAGTCTTGGTGTTCCTTGTTCTCCCTGCCATTTGCAAGCTGGAAATTAATTAAGTCTGCCTGCTTGTTAGCTAGTTGGGTAGTTTGCTAGTTAGTTGGAAAGACTGCTAGTTTGAGAGTTGGAAAGAAAGAAAGAAAGAAAGAGTCTGGCTGTGTAAAAGTTTGAAAGAAAAGTCTGCCTGTTGGTTAGCTTGAGAATTGGAAGGTCTGAAGGGCTAGGGTGCCTGTTAGTTAGCTTGAGAGAAGGTTTGAAAGGTTAGGGTGTCTGGGAAGGTTTGCTAGTTTGAGAGTTGGAAAGAGAGAAAGAGTCTGGCTGTGTGAGAGTTTGAAAGAAAAGTCTGCCTGTTGGTTAGCTTGAGTGTTTGAAGGTCTGAAGGGCTAGGGTGCCTGTTAGTTAGCTTGAGAGAAGGTTTGAAAGGTTAGGGTATCTGAGAAGGTTTGTCTGCTAAATAGTTTGAGAGGATTACCTGCTAGTTAGTGAGCTAGAAGGGTCTAACAGGTTACTGGAGCTCTCAAAGGTGCAGAGTCGGCCCTCCTAGAGGCTCTTCATCATATTATACAGTCAGAGGCTTCCAATCATCTCACTTTGTTCTTTTCACATTTGCATTATTCATCTAACAGATTGAGTAATACATTTTTATTGCAATTTCCCCTTTTAGAGGTCAATTTAATTCTTCTTTTACATATGCTGCTATTGTTATTTGGAATGATTAACCTATACAAATAAGGACAAAAGTTAGTTATCGGAAAGTTCGTAGAATGTTGAAAACATTTTTATATCATAGATTGTAAAGTTAGTACTTTTAGTTAAAGAATTGTAAGGACATCTTTTATCCAAGGAATTGTATTTTCCCATAGAACTATTATTACATTACATTACATTACATTAAAGATTTCTATTCCGCCATTACCTTGCAGTTCAAGGCGGATTACAAACGATTTATGAAAGGGGGTTACAATGGAAGAACATTTGTCATTACTTAAGTTGTAAAGAGTAGATCATTTGTCATTTCAAGAGTTGTAAAGAGAAGGACATTTGTCTGAATTAATTGGTAAAAAGTGGGGAGGAGTAGGTAGAAATTAGGAAGAAAGGGGAATTAAGGAGGATCCTAGAAACATAGAAATAGACGGCAGATAAGGGCCACGGCCCATCTAGTCTGCCCACCTTAATGACCCACCCCTACCTTTCTCTGTGAAGAGAACCCACGTGATGATCTCATTTTGTCTTAAAATCGGGCACGCTGCTGGCCTCAATCACCTGAAGTGGAAGACCATTCCAGCGATCTACCACTCTCTCGGTGAAAAAGTACTTTCTGGTGTCACCGTGCAGCTTCCCTCCCCTGATTTTCCATGGATGCCTTCTTGTAGCCGTGGGACCTTTGAAAAAGAAGATATCTTCATCCACCTTGATACGGCCCGTGAGATATTTGAACGTCTCAATCATGTCTCCCCTCTCTCTGCATTCCTCGAGTGAGTATAGCCGCAACTTATCCAGCCGTTCCTCGTACGGGAGGTCATTGAGTCCTGAGACCATCCGGGTGGCCATTCGCTGGACAGACTCCAGTCTCAGCACATCTTTGCAGTAATGAGGCCTCCAGAATTGTACACAGTATTCCAGATGGGGTCTCACCATGGATCAGGAGTGCCCAACGCGTCGATCGCGATCGACAGGTCGTTCGCTCAGGCGACCCCAGTCGATCGCACAGCAGGTTCCCTTCTTCCCTTCTCTTTTTTTCCCCTCCTGACTGGCCCGCCTCTTAAAGAACGCTGGCCAATCAGAGTGCTGGAAGGGCGGGGTGAAGGTCGGTGGGGGACGCAGCTCAGCGCATCACAAGAAATAGAAGCGCCTGTAATGATTGAGGTAAGAGCGAGGCCTAATGCTGCCCGATATACAATTTTAAAACCCCCAAAATCGGCCTCCCAATCAGTGGCGTACCGAGGTGGGGCGGTTCGCCCCCGCCCCGGGTGCACGGTTTGGAGGGATGCACAGCCGTCCGGGTCCTCCTGCCCTTCCTTTCCACCGGTCTGCGCACGGGGCTTGCACCCGCCGCCCAAATGGTGCTGTTGGTTATCGCGAGATTCGCGGGAGTTGATGGCACCATTCGAGCGTCGGCGCGGGACCAGGCAGGCGCAAGCCCCGAGCGCGGACCGGGGGAAAAGAAAGGCAGGATGACCCGGACCTGGCCGGCTGTGCACCCCTCCAAGCCGTGCACCCGGGAGGATCGTCCCCCTTCTAAATCCATTGTACTTGTCTTTTATTCAGTTCCACTAATGAGCATTGTGACAGGCAGTTCTTATGGGGCAGTTCTTGGAAGTATTTCTTTGTTTTTCTGTGCCTAAGTATTCTATTAATTTAACTTCCTTATTCCTGTGGGGATCTCCAAAGGGGACGAATGGGAGACGGCCGGTGGCAGGTGGTACTTTAGCAATTCTTACAGGTTGCCATAGGCCTCAGGAGCTGTCTTCCCTCTGCTGTGGTCCTGCCCCTCCTCTAAGTCAGAGACAGGCTTGGGGCAGAGGGAAGACAGCTCCTGAGGCCTATGGCAACCTGCAAGGATCGCTAAAGTACCAGCGATCCTCTCTGCAGACTGCTCCCTGCTGGAATTAGGTAAATGGATGTGGGGAGGGTAGGCCTTCGGGGGGGGGGAGTGCAGTCCTTCAAGGGGTAGTGCAGGCCTTCGGGGGGGGGCAACCTTTGAGGGGGAATGTGCAGACCTTCAGGGGGGTCAGGCCTTCGGGGGAGGGGGGCTGTATAATAAAAAAATATTTGAACATAAATACAAAGTACACTCGGTGTGTATATATATATATAAATATATATGTTTAGCATTTTTATTGTTGGTAGATCATTTTGACTTGGTCATTTTAAAAGTAGCTCGCAAGCCCAAAAAGTGTGGGTACCCCTGCCATGGATCTATACAATGGCATAATGACTTCAGGCTTATGATTGACGAAACCCCTACGTATACACCCCATGATTTGTCTAGCCTTAGATGAAGCCTGCTCCACTTGATTGGCAGTCTTCATGTCTTCACTGATGATCACCCCTAAGTCCCGTTCTGCTACAGTCCTTGCTAGGATCTCGCCATTAAGGGTGTAACTTTTGCATGGATTTTGGCTGCCAAGGTGCATGACCTTGCATTTTTTGGCATTGAAACCTAGTTGCCAGATCCTAGACCAGCGCTCCAATAGGAGTAGGTCGTGCGTCATATTGTCGGATATTGAGTTTTTGACCGTTGCACTCCTTTCTACTACATTGCATAGTTTGGCGTCATCTGCGAATAACGTTATTTTACCTTAAAGCCCTTCTGCTAAGTCTCTTATAAAGATATTGAACAGGATCGGGCCCAAGACCGAGCCCTGCGGCACTCCACTGATCACCTCTGTCATTTCAGAGGGGGTGCCATTCACCACCACCCGCTGAAGCCTGCCTCCAAGCCAGTTCTCAACCTATTTTGTCAAAGTGTCACCCAATCTTATAGAACTCATTTTGTTCAACAGCCTGCGGTGTGGTACGCTATCGAAAGCTTTGCTGAAGTCTAAGTATACGATGTGCAGGGGCTCCCCAACGTCCAGCTTCCTCGTCACCCAGTCAAAGAAGCTGATCAGGTTGGATTGGCAGGATCACCCCATAGTAAATCCATGTTGTTTTTTCATGTTGTACAATGGAAGAATATTTGTCCTTTCTAGAGTTGTAGAGAGTAGATCTTTATATTATAGTTTCTTTTTGATATAAATCATCTTGAACTAAATGGTAGAGCAATTCAGACATCTTAGACTACAGCATTGCTTTTAAGTCCCCAAGCCAGCTCAAAAGTTCTGTAATGCCAGAATGTAAATAATCTAGGTTTGAGAATGTATTAGAAATAAAGGCAGTCATGCAGGGTCATGTTAGAATTATGCTCAGGCACATAGTTCCTCTAATCAAAACAGTTCTGCTCAATTTCACTTAACACCTGACATGATTACCTGGATGGCTGAGATATTTAAATAATACTTCTTCCACAAGTGAAACAAGGTGATGAAGATGTCATTTTAGATTAAAGAAAGGGAAAGACCAGATATTAAAAGGGAAAAGAACTAACATTTCAAAAGTTTTGCAGGATTGTGAAATGGATGTTTTTTTTTTCCATTCTACTTATCAGGAGGGAGGGTTTATATTTCTATTTCAGGTTTTTATGCAATTAAAAGGGGATCCAAAGCAGCTTACAGTATTGCATCCTCAACTTGGAAAAGCCGATCTCATTTTAATTTTGTCCTGTTGTGTACATGAAGATGTAATTTGACTTTCCATAAGAAAACTAGAACTAACATTATATATGTGCAAAGGGAGAAAACCAGAACTGGATCAGCCTCTATGGAATGAGCTGAAGTGTAGAAAGTCACTTGTAACTTACCCCTCCCCCCTTTTTTACTAAGCCATGGTAGAATTCCTTTGAGCATCAGAGCAGCATTGGAGCATTTCGTGCCCCTGGCCGCGATAGAAACTTTCGATCTTCCCAAACGTGAAGGAGCACAATTTAAAAAATGCCTAAGGCCCTAAACGTTGAAAGTAGAAGTAGGGCAAATGTCTATTCTCAAAAAAACCATCCAAAATGAGTTTTTTTTTGAGAATGGCCGACCTCTACGTTCAGCAGTTTAAACAGCCATACCACTACTACATCTACTCTTGCAACACATCAAAAAAAAAAGCCTGCGTCCCAAACGCCCACATCCAGACCTTTTAGGCGAAGGAGGGGCTAGCCCCTCGCCTAAAAGATGGATTCTGTAACCGGTGTCTGTCAAAAAGAACACTGGTTACAGAATCCACCTCCCCCTCCCCAGCAACGATGGCCACAGGAGAGATAGCCAATCTCTCCTGCCGTGATCCATCCCCCTCCCCCCCGATCTGATCAGGCAGGAGGGAGCCAAGCTCTCCTGCCCCGGCGAGCCGCAACCCTCCCGACACGATCAGGGCAGGAGGGAGCCCAAGCCCTCCTGCCCTGGAGAAACCCTCTACCCCCACCCCCTCTAAGATATGGGAAGGAGGGATCCAAGGCCCTCCTGTCCTCATTGCATGCCCCCCCCCACGATTACACCCCTGAACCCCTGCTCAGCCCCCCAAACACCATGACCCCCCCATACCCAGTGACCCCCACCCCTCTCCCACAACACCCCCCTGGTACCTTAAGAAAATTGGCCAGATGGACGGGTCCCAAGCTGTCCGGCAGGCCTGCCATCCTCAGAATGGCTTGGACTAACTGGAATAAGCCCAGTTGCCTTAGACCCCTACTGTGGGTGGGGCCTTAGACACATGAGTTGGGTTGGGCCCATGTGCCTAAGGCCCCGCCCACAGGAGGGGCCTAAGGCAACTGGGTCTATTCCGGTTGGTCCAGGTGCCTCAGGCCCCACTTGTGGGCAGGGCTTAAGGCGCTTGGGCCAATCAGGCCCTAAGGCCTGCCATTCTAAGGATGGTGGGCCTGCCTGACGGACATGCTTGGGACCCGTCCGATTGGCCAACTTTCTTAAGGTACCGGGGGTGGTGTCGGGGGTGGGATTGCCAGGTGGGGGGATCTGTGGGGTTTGGAGGCTGAGCGGGGGCTCGGGGAGTGATCATGAGGGGCGGTGTGACGAGGGCAAGAGGGCCTGGGATCCCTCCTGCCTGTATCTTAGAGGGGGTGGGGGGTAGGGGGTTTCTCCAGGGCAGGAGGGCTTGGGCTCCCTCCTGCCCCGATCGTGTCAGGAGGGTCATGGCTCGCCGGGGCAGGAGGGCTTGGGTTCCCTCCTGCCCGATCCAACTGGGGAGGAGGGGAAGTAGATCACGGCAGGAGAGATTGGCTATCTCTCCTGCTGCGATAATGATCCCAAGTGCCGTGGTTGGCAGCACTTTGGGATCGTTATCGTGGCAGGGGAGATGAGCCATCTCTCCTGCTGCGATGGTTGTGGTGGAAGGTGGGCAGGTGGCCAGGGCTGCTGATCTCATCGCGGCAGCCGCGATCAGCTCAGCGGCCCCTTTTTCGGCACTTATACCTGTTTTGACTTGGTCTAAGTCAAAACGTTTAAGTACCAACAAGGCAACTTGTCAAATGTTTTGGTTATACCTGCTGTATGACTATGTGTAGGTTGGCCCACCTCCCACCCTTTCCCCTCCTCTAAATATGCCTCTTTTCACTCTATGCGTTTAGAGGCTGGGGAAAGACCATGCTGGTTTTGGTTATGGGTACTTGGACGATTAGGTTTTTTGATCATCCAAGTACCCATTTAGGCCACTTTGTAGATGGTTTTGAGTTTTTTTTATGAGCACCATAATGTTCTTCTCCAATGATCTTTCTCTTCTGATAGTGTAGCCAAAATAAGACAGTTATAACTTCATCATTTGGGCTTTGAGTGACATAGCCGGTTTGATCTCTTCTAGAATCAATTTGTTAATTCTTCTGGTGGTCCATGGCATGCATAAAATCCTTCAGCACCAAAGCTCAAATAAGTCAATCTTCTTTCTGTCTTGTTTCTGTAGGGTCACTATCAACCATTTTATGAAGGCCCATTAGGGTTCTTATCATCAACCACGGTGGTAAAAGTTCCGATGTTCATAGAATTTCTATGAGCGTTGGAACGTTTACTGCCAAGCCTACAATAAAAAACTCTAACATAGCTTCATAAAACTGGGGTATGTTAGGGTTTCATGATAATTACTATTATAAATATTATATTGGAAGAAAAAAAGTAAAAAAGACTGCAAGGACAGTCTCTCCACTTGAATTAGAACCTACAATCATTTTGCAATGAAAAAAACCTGATATTAGAAACATAGAAACATAGAAATAGACGGCCACGGCCCATCTAGTCTGCCCACCCCAATGACCCTCCCCTACCTTTCTCTGTGAATAGATCCCACGTGTCTATCCCATTTAGCCTTAAAATCAGGCATGCTGCTGGCCTCAATAACCTGAAGTGGAAGACTATTCCAGCGATCAACCACCCTTTCAGTGAAAAAGAATTTCCTGGCGTTCCCGCCCCTGATTTTCCAAGGATGCCCCCTTGTTGCCGCGGGACCCTTGAAAAAGAAGATATCTTCTTCCACCTTGATGCGGCCCGTGAGATACTTGAATGTCTCGATCATGTCACCCCTCTCTGCGTTCCTCGAGTGAGTACAGCTGCAACTTATCCAGCCGTTCCTCGTATGGGAGATCCTTGAGTCCCGACACCATACGGGTAGCCATTCTCTGGACCTACTCCAGTCTCAGCACATCCTAACGGTAATGCGGCCTCAAGAATTGCACACAGTATTCCAGGTGGGGCCTCACCATGGATCTATACAAAGGCATAATGACTTCAGGCTTACGGCTGACGAAACTCCTGCGTATGCAACCTATGATTTGCCTTGCCTTGGATGAAGCTTGCTCCACTTGATTGGCAGTCTTCATGTTCTCACTGACGATCACCCCTAAGTCTCGTTCTGCTTCAGTTCTTGTTAGGATCTCGCCAAAATGCTGCCTCTGAAGCATATGGATATGACTGAAGGAAAGAGTGTGGTTGCCCTAAAATGAAGGTTTTAACATCAGTATGAGGAGGAGTTGAAAGAGCTGATGAGCCAAAGAAAAAATATAGAAAATAATCTTTTGTTTCAGTTAGTTCAAGTTGCTTTGTCTTCCCACTTACCCTTCTCTTTTTTGTATAATTTCTGTATCATGCATGCCCTTACAGTCACTCAGAAAAAGAAACATATCAGACAAATGTAGCACCTGGAATGTAACCTAAATTACAAAGATGAAAATGTGACAACAGAATTAAAAAAAAATCCAAAGGTGGTTCAAAAATGGCCTTTAAATTTTCTCCATGTACTGTATGTTAGGTTAAAATATGTACAACCATTTACAAAAGGAAGAAAGTGACCAGAGACTGACGAACTGAACTTACTTGTGATCTATAATAAGAAGCAATAATCAGATGAATGTTTGCTTTGTTTACAAATTATAGACCAGCAGACCCTTCCAGAAAAAAAATCTCTTCACAAAGAGTAAACACTACCTTGAATCACAGTCATAGCAAGGAAGTCTCGCATGTGAATGGTACAGACTATTAATTTTTAAATACTCTGCAATATCTCATCAATGTATCATTCTGTAATAAGACATTCTCTCATTGTTGAGCTTCCCACAATGCTTTAAATATTTTAATAACAATCATATACTGTATTTGGAGGCTCATAAAGCTTAGATAAAGATGAGGAATGTGGTCATTTATTTCTGAATGTGAGGTAAAAAAAAAGTACATTAAAAAAACAATCTGCAAGCTGTTTTTGAGTTGGTACTCAAAGAATTAATTTTAGGCTGGCATATAATTAGAAATGGTTCCTTGCATCATGATTAAAATGGTAACCATGGTTACCAGAGAGAGCAAAAAGGGTGTTGAAAAAGACAGCAGTAACAGACCAACGTTAAGTTGCTTTTCCTATGTCCAATTACATACACATAACTAGTATTAGATAGGAGTACCTTAGTGTCTGAAAATATAATGCATTAATATCGATTTTTTTAGATTGATTTTCATTTATTCTAGTAGTCTGATTATATGGAGTGAACCTGCTGTATACACTTACACTACCTGCTTTAATAAGGACTGAATATATAATAAGATTCTTCAGAATTGAAATTCAGTAAGCTAAAGAATCATTTTAAATCCTGAAGGAGCTTTCTCTTTGGTAGTCCATGCTGTAAAACAGATTGAGGGATTGAGGTACAAGTACTACTTTCTACAGAGTTGTACTAGTCTTCTCAACCACTACTATAATCAGAGAGTAGCAGATGCCTTCTGCTGTTCAAAAACTGTTGTGTTTGTTTTTTACTGTTAAAACTGAAAAACCTAGGCACCATGGGAACAGAACAACTTCAATTTTTCATTTATGACTATCTAGTGATGTGAAAAGCAATTACTTGTGCCTTTGGGACGCACCCTTCACCTCGAGAACACCCAGAGAATATCTTACTTGCACTACCTACCGTGCCTCTGGAGTAAACTACCTCTTCCCCTGACCCTTTATGAGAGTGTGCCAATCCAAATGCCCCTAACCTTCTAACAAAGTGCCCCGACCCTCGAATCTCAAATGCTATGAGCTTCATTCCATGCCAGACCATACCATATTTTCTCAGACAGTGTTCTTCCATACCTTGTCATACTGTTCACCATCTTTGTCCTAATACAGTAGGCTATATTTTATCATACATCATGTTTACCATACTACGTTTGCCTTACCACATCTACCATGCTACAATCTCTCATACCATGTTTGCCACTCAGTGTTTTCTGTATCATGTCTTCCATGCTATGCATGCTTAAGGTGACCATATGTCCCGTTTTGAATGGGACCATCCCTTTTTCAGATCCCCTGTCTCGTCCCCACTCACAGCTTCGGGGCGCCGAAATGTCCCGTTTTCAGAGACAGTGTCCCAAAGCTGTGTGTGGGGCCAACGGGACAGGGGATCGCAGGAAAATGGTCTGTCTCCCTGCTTCTTCGCCCACTGCAGCAACAATCGCAAAAAAGGAAGGTACAAGTGCTGTCCCAGAAACCTTCTTCCCGACGTCAATTCTGACATCATGGAGAGGAAGTTCCAGGCCAGCCAATTCCTGCCTGGCTGGCCTGGAACTTTCTCTCCAACATAAGAATTGACATCAGGGAGAAGGGAGCAAACAGGGCAGGGGGTCCCCGACTGCCAGATAATCAGCTTCCCTCCCTCCCACTCCCTCACGGTGCATGCAGTGTTAGAATCCCCCCTCCCCCCGAATTCAGTTCACTCTAACACTGTGTGCGCTGCCTTCCCGTCTCGTATGAAACAGGAATGATGTAACTTCCTGTTTCGGAGGAGAAGGGAAGCCGACGTGCATAGTGTTAGAGCAAACGTGCGCTCTTGTGAGTTATCTTCCTGTGGGCCTTAGTTATTGGCAGGACTGTCGCTGTAAACAGTTTCTGAACATGGTTGAGAGGGATTCTTATAGCAGTGGTAGGAAAGGGTTTGAAATATTAGGCAGAAGACACGTGGGTTGGGAGCTGCACATGGGAATATATACTCTCATCTGCAAGAAGCAAAAGAATCGCAACCAGTCAGAAAGGATGCTCCAATATGGTCTTTTTCTGCCATCATTTGGGCACTCATCCTCCCCATTTGTGAGTAAAATAGCTGCACTATCAGCTGGAAAGACAGCGATGGAGTAAAGCAATGACCTTAATCATATCTTCAAGCATAGTATTTAGAGCCCAAGAATAGACAGGGCAGTCTATTGAAGGGAAATAAAAAGAGGGAAAATGCCATATGGAAGAGAGAGAGAGGGGGCAGACACTAGATAGAAAGGGCAGTGAATGGAAGGGGCGAGACAGAGGGTGAACAGTAGAGGGAAGGGGTAGAGAGAGGGGGACAGATGCTGAATGGAAGTGTGGGGGAGAGGGGGAGCAGATGCTGGAATGAAGTGGGGAGGAGAAAAAAAAGGGCACATGCTGGATTGAGGGAAGAGGATAGAGTTAGATACTGGAAGGGGTGAGGGAAAGAGGTGCCAAGCTATACGTAGACACAACGAAAGAGGGAAATTGAGGACTGAATAGTAAGAAATAATTTAGACAGAGGCAGAAAATAAATTGAGAAGGAAGGCCAGGGAAGAACAGGAGGAAGGGAGCAGAGAGAGAGATGCCAGAGCAGGGGGAAGGGGAGAAGACACATACCAGACATGGGAGGAGGAAAAGAGGAAGGAGACAGATACCAGATTTGAGGGGAGAAAAGGAGGAGAGAGATATGCTAAAATTTACTGGAAAGGAAGGAGAGAAAGAGGCAAGGAAAGGAGGGGGGTGGGTGGTTGTAAGCAGATTAGAAAGACTAGAGCGATAAAGGCCTGGACCAAAGGGGAAATACAGGAGGCAGATGCAGGACTATGGGAGGTTCAGACAGAGGGGGGAGACACCCTGAGGAAGAACAGGGAGATGCAAGATCATAACAGAGGAGGGAGACCTGGAATAAAGGTACAAAGGAGAACTGACACTAGATCTGGGGAGGGTAACAGAGGGAAAAGAGAGAGAGAGACCTGGACCCAAAGGGGATGGGGCTGGATTGTGAAAAAAATGTTGGATGTGAAAGAAAGAAAGAAAGATTGGATGCACAGAAGGAAGCGCAACCAGAGACTCATGAAATCACCAGACAACAAAAGGTAGGAAAAATGATTTTATTTTCAATTTAGTAATCAAAATGTGCCCGTTTTGAGAATTTATATCTTCTGTCTATATTGTGCACTATATTTGTCTATTTTTCTATAGTTACTGAGGTGACATTGCATATTTTAAAGTAATCTGCCTTGACATCTTTGAAAAAAAAACCTTAAACTCGTAAATGATAATTAACATTTTATCTGCGTACAGTGTGTTTTGTGGGTTTTTAAAAAAAAATTTATGTTTACCATTATGAATTAATAAGATATTGTATGTACATGAAAAATGAATGGAATAAATTGGGGGCTGGGCTGGGGTGGGACTGAATATTAATAGATGCCCCGTTTTGATGAAAAAAAAATAAATGGCCATGTTATGCATGCTTGCCTTACAGTTTTTTGCCAAGTCATGTCTCACTTTGTCAACCTTGCTTGTAATATTATTGGGCTCATTTTCAAAAAAGATAGCCCTTGTCACAGGGAAGACCCTATAACTCACAGCCAACATGCTGTTGAACTGGCTGCTGAGGAAACAGGTGCTGTGCAAGCACATGGCCCTGATAATGATATACCTGTGCCCAAGCCCAGACACCTACTAAAGAAACAGCCAAGTGCCCATTTATATTTTCATAGGCAATTTTTAATGTGCCTAAGCCAGCATAGGGAGAGCTTAGTAGGTCATAGAAAGACTAACCTAAGGGTCAGGACATTAAACTTACACCAAAACCCAGGCAGCAAACCAGTTTAAATAGGCTTGTAGTTCAAGGGAAACCTCAGCCAGCCTTAACCACCTGAGCAAGACTAAGCAGAGCAGAGTGCTAGGAGAGCAGTAGAGCTGGAGCAACTAAGAGGAAGACTCATGGAGAAAGCATTTCTACCTGAAGCACAGAGGCCAGAAAGGAGCTGGACCTAGGACAGGCAAGCACCAGAAAATGAGGTAGAATTCCCTGAAGTAAGTACATAGGAATATAATATGGAAATAAGCTCAAACAATGAAATACCAGTTAATGCTGAGGAAGCTATAGATTGGGATGGTAACTACCTTGATAATAGTCTTTCTGAAATCATGATGGGAATTTAAATGGTGAAAGTTTAGAAAGGGCTTCCTGAAGAGAGAAATAAAAGCACTTGAAAGTTATGTTCCAAAGAAAAGTGTTGCAGCTGTGGAATGGAGTGTTCTAATGAGCAGTGAATGTGAACTGTGGTAGCAGGAAGAGTAAAGCTGCCAATAGTGGCAGTGTGGAGAGTGTCACTAGTCATCTGCAGACCAGACATGATGTCGCGAGAGGTATGCTGTCTGCCTGGTGCCAAAATCCAAGAAGTTACGGAGAGATTGCCGAGACTCATCGAGCCTGATGACTATATATTGCCATAGTGAATGTAACTATAGCAAATCAAGTGATGTTTTGCAACCTGAATGGGAATTTGGGAGAGATTTGCTACATCTAATTTGGGTGGCTAGAATCTCATACTACTGGGCTGCAATAAGCAGTAGGGCCTAGCAATGCTTTCAGGTTTGGTCATAGGACTTGGAAAGCAAAAGCTTTGTGAATTGTCAGTAGTATGGTTTAAACCACAGGTGTCAAAGTCGGTCCTCGAGGGCCAGAATCCAGTCGGGTTTTCAGGATTTCCCCAATGAATCTGCATGAGATCTATTTGCATGCACTGCTTTCAATGCATATTCATTGGGGAAATCCAGAAAACCCGACTGGATTCCGGCCCTCGAGGAGGGACTTTGACACCCCTGGTTTAAACTAAAATGAGCATAAGAATTTGCTGCTACTGGGTCAGACCAGTGGTCCATTGTGCCCAGCAGTCCACTCCCGCGGTGGCCCCCAGGTCAAAGACCAGTGCCCTGAGACCAGTCCTACCTGGTCGTAAATGACAAGTGGAAATTCAAAAGTGGCAAAAGAAGTAAAAGATAATTTATGTGCCATATATTCCAGTGAACACTGGACTGTTCCTTGAAAGGAAACTTGATCCAGGGCTGGCTGAACGATGTAAAGAACTGTTTGCTTGTAAGAACTCTGAGGATTTTCTTAAGAGATCAAACTCCACAGGTGACCTTTTGAGGGGAGGAATGCTGGCCTAGTGCCTAACCCTCAGTAAGCCTGGTTCTAAGCGAGAGGTTGTAAAGACTCAGCATTATAGATAGTTTTTCACAACAACTTGTGAACTAATGTTGGGGAAAGGTAAATGTGGGTTTCAATAGGTTGTATCATTGTAGTTCTCTTTTTTAGCCAGCAAAATCAGTTAGGCAATAGTGTAGCCTATGTTAGGGTTTAATACAAAACAGTGTTTTAGCCTAAATTAAAGTTTTAGGTTGCATTTCAGGGCATAATATCAGATTAGGGCACAAATAGCTGTTGAAGAAAGGCTCTGGTGTTAATTTAATTCCCTCTTATCCACCCCAAGGCAGAGCTTTTTGATTTATGGGCTCTTCAGCCAACCAGGACCAGGGTTACTTTGGTAGGATTTTTCTGCCCTTTATTCTTCCAAGTGTAAGTACTTCTGCTGGGAAACATTGTATCACCAAAGCTGCTGCTCAGGTTACAACTTCTGTCTCTGTACAGACAGAAAATCTTACTCAGGCAGAGGGAGTGGTTCCATGTGCAAGCTGTCTTCAGCTTGAAAATCTCATGAAAGAAGTAAAGGAACTGAGAGAGGAGGTAGCAAGACTGAAAAGCATCTGTGAGAATGAGAGGTACATTGATGAAATGGTCATGAGGCATCAAAGATTTCCAGCAGTGGGAAAGAAGAGGCTATTCTGAGGGACGACAGCTGGACTCAGATTACAGTACACTTCAAGATTGATACTGTGACTCCCCCTGCCCTTGAACTGAAAAACAGGTATGCTGTCCTGGAAGTGAAGGAGATGGGAGCATCCCAAGAAGAGGAAGAACCAAAGCTTGAAACTCCAAAAATTACTGAATCTGTGACCACTAGGAGATGTAAGGTAGTGGTAGTTAGCGATTCCCTTCTGAGAGGTACAGAATCATCCATCTGCAGACCAGACATCATGTCATGAAAGGTATGCTGTCTGCCTGGTGCCAAAATCCAAGAAGTTACAGAGAGATTGCCGAGACTCATCAAGCCTGATGAGTTTTCCGATGCTGCTCATCCACCTTGGTGCTAACGATACTTCCAGATACCCTGTGAACATATCAAAAGCGACTTTGTGGCTCTGGGAGAGAAGGTGAAACAGTCAGGTATTCTCGTCTATCCTCCCTGTCGAGGGTAAAGGCCAGGGCAGAGAAGCTCGCATCGAGAGACTACGGGAGCTCACGGCAGCCATTTCCTATGAGTGATCTGCATGGGGCAGGAGCGTAGGAAGATCGCTCCTGCCCCGAAAGCCTGCTAGACCACCAGGCAAGGTTCTGGGGAGTCTCAGAGGACTTAAAAATAGCCCCCAAATTAAAAATGATTTTAAAAAAATTGTGAATAACCGAATCTGTGGAAACTGAAACTGAGGATTCGGAGGGAGAAGTGCAAATTTATGTAAACCCTGTGAGAACAGTATAGAAAATTGAATAAATAAATGTAACAGTGTAACCATTTGCATTAAATGTATTCAAACTATATCACCTGTGTACATAAACAAAGGCAAGCTTTCTGCATCTTATTTGGTGGACAAAATTCCAAATGAATGCGTTCCTAACAAGTTACATGTATAATATTCCATAATAGCTACCCTAGCTGGCAATAAAATTTAAATATGCTGGACAAATACCCTCCAAATTCAATCAGATAACAGTACACTTCTCTGCAGACCCTGGATATGCTTTAGGTAGCCCTGCATGAAAGAGATTAAAATAGTCAATTATTTTCAAGTAGCTCTCATTCACAAATCTAAATTAGCATTCTACAGGATTCTACATCAGACTATGAGTTTTTTTATATTCCGGTCAGTATCCATTAAAAGAAGTGTACTTGGAAAGCTAGCAAAACAAAAGGGTTAGTTACTTGCCAAAGTATCAACTTTATTATTTTGTGATTCTGCTTTTGCTTCTTCTAGTGGTTGTAAGGGGTTCTCCCTCACTAAGGCTGCAATTATACCACTGGGCAGCAGGGGGTGCTAGCCCAAAACATTGTGAACTACATGTCCCAGAATGTACTGAATTCTGCAACTCAGAACTGAGCCACAATAAGGAAAGTAATGCAACCCTGCTGAGTCAGAGGGACCGGACTCAGGCAGGTAAGAGGATATATGTCCTGGAAGTCTTTGAGGAACAGACCTCCCTGAGTGGTGAAGCCTTGGAGAGAGAAGACTTCCCTAGCTATGGGTTGGAGCAGAGCCCTGGGAAGAAAGAGAGTAAGAGAGAGACTGTCGAGGTGAGACAGTTGCTAGTGGATTGCTGATAGGTGGCTATGGTAAATCACCTTATGTTGAATAAACTAGGGTTACCAGATTTTTTGTCTGGCCCACCCCAACCCCACCTCCTGCCCGACCGTAATCGGGGGGGGGGGGGGAGGGGGGTTAGGGATCGCGGAGCAGGAGGCCTTGGGTTCACTCCTGCCCCGATGTCATGGGGGGGGGGGTGGATTCTGTAACCGGTGTTGTTTTTGACAGACACCGGTTACAGACTCCAGCTTTTAGGCGAAGGACTGGCTCCTCCTTCGCCTAAAAGCCCTTGTGTTGGACGTTTGGGGCTTAGGCATTTTTTTGGTTCATTATGGGGTATAAATGTAGACGTCGTTTGGGTACAAGTGTAGACGTAGTGGTGATCTGGGCATTTAAACAGCTGAATGTAGAGGCAGGCCATTATCAAAATAAGGACGTTTATTTTGGTTATGGACACTTTCCCTGCTTCTGCTTTTAACGTTTAAGGCCTTAGGCCAAAAAGGGACTTAGACGGTTTTTTTGATTATGCCCCTCAATTTATTTACGTTAAGCCCCATTATTGTCAAAAGGACCTATTTACTTATTCAGCGTACAGCTTGCATTATCTCGCCTTAATATGGGTTGATGAGTTTTAACCTATTATTGCATGTTAGTACATCTAACTCTTAGTTTGTTCCTACCTTTTGCACATATGACTAATAATGCTAGACCTTCACAATACTAAACGTTAGGGGTTTTTTTTGCACAATATGCATTAATTTTGTATTCTCAGGACAGCTGCAAAGGTATGAGGTTAGGCTTTGTTGTTTTGAGTTTTGATTACAACTAATTGGCTATCATCATAGCGGTTTGCTTAGTAGAAACACAATGGAGTACATACCTTCTGATAATTGTGGAAGAGAAATTGTTGTCACCTTAGTTGTTAACATTTCATTCCTTTCTTGAAATGAGCGATGATTAAATTTTATAGCAATGATTTGTTCTTTTTTTACTGGTTCAAGAAAATGTGAAGTACAGAATTCTGTGTGTTGTTAAGTTCTATTTAAACTGGGGGGGAGGGCATAGAATCAAAAATAAACTCCATAATATGTAAGTTACTAACTTGTCAAGGAAAATACGAGAGGAAATGCAATTCTGGACTTAATTCTAAATGGACTACGAGGACTGGCGCAAGGTGTAGAAGTAGAAGGGACACTGGGAAGCAGTGATCACAATATGATCCGCTTCAACCTGGACACGGGCAAAACATCTATCAAGAACGACGGCCATGGCACTGAACTTCCGAAAAGGGAATTACGAAGGGATGAGACTCATGGTGGAGAAGAAGATTAAGAAGAGGATAAGCACTGTAAAAACGCATGGTCCCTTTTTGAGGACACAGTCACCGAGGCGCAAAATATATATATACTGTGTAACATCAAGGGATCCAAGAGGAAAAAGAACAAGGAACCGGCGTGGCTCACTGTATCGGTGAAGGAAGCAATCAGACTTTGTTTAAGGAATGGAAAAGGTCAAAAACAGACAAAAACTGGAAAAAGCACAAACATCAAAGCAGGCTGTACGTGATAATTAGACATTTATTTATTTATTTGGATTTAACTCATGTCTTTTGAGTTACATTCAGGTACAGAGGGTATGCAAATATGTAAGCATATTCCTCATTTCAGTGTTATATTTGACACTTTGATGATACTTTAGACATCTTGTTCTGATTTTAAAATCTGTCTAGTTTTTTCTTAGCATGAATGCAAGCTCTTAAAATCCATTATAGATGTACAAGTGCTGATCTTGTGCTGTCTCTATGGCAACAGTTATGAAAATGCATTCCTTTAATGTTTCATTTTTTTTTTCCTTAAACAATTACTTTCATCCTCTCAAAATTGTTTTCAGATATAGATCCCAACACTCATTACCTGTATATTATCATTAATTCAATCAGTGTCAACAGCTGAGCATCTCAGACAGGAAATTGTCATGTCATGTGACCCTAGTCCTTCTTCCTCTTTGTCTTCTTCATCAGCAAGCCCTCCCACCCTAGCTTTAGTTGGTCTTGGATGGGAGAGGACTGCATTTCAACCACTCTTTCGGACTTGCTTTTATGAAATTAAGACATTTCTTCATTACCATGACACAGAAGAAGCTCAGTGAGTAGGGAACTTAGCGCTGAATTTTCTCTGTACTTGAAACCCCTGTAGCTACAATTTTAAGCTGGTAGATCCTTCATTGAAGTTTGATGGGAGGAGCATTTTGAAAATGGCAAAACTTTATTCAAATTTCAAAACTAGGTCATTTAATAATTGGGAAGGTATATACTGTATATGTGACCTCCTAAAAAATGCCTCTGTTGTAAAAGCAGTGCTGATGGATTTTTCAGGGGGGTCACTGAATTTTACTATGGCTAGAGGAGACCTATGGGAGAAGCTAGAGGTCCCTTTTTCCCAGGAGGGAGGGGGGAAAGTTATAAAAAAAGAAGAATAGAGTACAAACAAGGCTTTTCGTTGTTCCTCTCTCTCGCCAAAGCCTTAGATCAGAGAGATTTGGGAGGGAACTGATAAGAAATTGTAAATGGTGCAATCTAAAGTAGACTGGAAGTGACAGGGGAAAATCTGTTGATGGAACCAAAGTGTCTGCCTTTTTGCTGAGTGCTTTGTAAATAGTTTAAAGACTGTTCTATGATCAACTTCAATAAAGTTTCCAGTTTGATTCACTTTCACCTCAGACTTAGCTGTCCTTTTTATCAGAAGGGAGAGTGAGGAGTTTGAGTGGGGTGAATGAAACCCTGCCCATCCTCTGGCCTACCGGAGTTATGTGGCCCCAGCCTATGCCCAAACTAGAGAGTTGTGCGGGGACAGAAATCCCACCCATCCCCGCCCGTCCCCGCCAGGATCCTCTCCGTCCCCACCCGTCTCCACCAGGATCCTCTCCGTCCCCCCTCATCCCCGCAAGGAATTACCTCCATCCCCGCCTGTCCCCATAATAAGCAGCAATTACTTCTGACAGGATCATCAATTCCACAGTTTCTTTTGTGTTTCCACTGCTATTTTCCTTGTGGAATCTCTTTGGTGGAACCCTTTTTTTGTTTTCTGTTCAGGTAATTAACTTATAAACCCCCTCTTTTACTAAGGCTGACGTGTCCATTATATTATATGGATGAACCCTGCTTCCAAAGCCTTTCATCCCCGTGGGAGTCACGTTGGCTAGAGGGGGGGGTCCACGTGGGAGTCCCGTGGTCCAGAGGGGGGTCCCCGTGGGAGTCCCGTGGGTTAGGGGGGATTCCCACAGGACCCCCGTGGGACCTGCGGGATTCCTGCGTTCCCCGTTCCTGTGCAGACCTCTAGCCCAAACTCGAGAAGAACTGAGTCTGCAAGGGATTACAGAATTTATACTGTATTTCAACTTTAGCTGTGAGCTATGGTGTGGGGCAGGCAAACTCCCCAATCCTAATAATGGCCAATCAAGGACTTCCCTAGACCCCTCCCTAAAGAAGTTCCTGATTAGCTGAGGTGCCCCGGCCCCTCCAAAGGGAGGAGCCTAAGGCGCCTCAGCCAATCAGTGCCTTAGGCCTCTCCCCGTGCATTAGATGATGCACTGGGGCGGGGCCTATTGGGCCGGCGGCTGGTCGGAGAACAGGAGGAGGAGAACTTTCCTCCTCCTCCTCCTCCTCCCGAAGATTTTCAACAGCGTAGGAGCAGGAGGAGAGTCCAGCACCCCTCCTGCTCCTGAAGATGGGAGCCTGCCTCATGATGCAGGAGGGACCGGGCACCTGTCCTGCTCCCAACAATTGAAAAGGTACTGGGGTGGGTGGGCTGGGCCCGACCGCCTGGGCTGACCAGGGGTGGGCCGGGGAGGGTAAGCCTAAGAGCAGGAGGGACCGAGCACCCTTCTTGCTCCCAACTTTGGGCTCGGGGAGGGGGGGCGTGTCGCATTGTGCTTTTTTTTCTCTCTTTTAACATTTTTGATGGCAGGAGGGAGTTGGCATCCCTCCTGCTTTTTTCTCCAGAGGGGGGTGCGGTAGAGCAGAGCAGGGCTGGCAGGAGAGATTGCAGCCTGGGGGGGTGTCGGGCAGATCTCTCTTGCCTGCTCCCGGACTCTCTTGCTCTCTGCCGCCGTTCCCCGCAGTGCAGGCTCGCTTTAAAACCATGGGCTTGCACTGCAGGGAACGAGCAGAGAACAGGAGAACAGAGAGCAGGGAAGAGAGATCTGTGCTGGACTGAGCCCTGACAGCAGTGACAGGAGGCTGCTTCTCCTGTCAGGGTGTGCGCATGAGCGGGATTGCTCTGGCCGTGGGTAGGAGGCGTGCTAACGATCGTCTCCATTTGCATGCAGGCCTTTACTGAATCAGTCGGCCAGCATGCAATAGGAAACGGATCGTGAACGGTTTGGAGGTTTAGTGAATCCTGCCCTTAATAGCTATGCAGATGACTTTACGATCATTATCTCATTCACTACCTCTCTCTCAGAAGTTACCCCTAATGCAACAGAAGTACTAAATCGGATGGAGCAATGGATGACTGAATTCAGACTAAAGCCTAATTCAGAGAAAACAAATTTTTTTTGTAGCTTCGCCACACCCGCTTGACACTAAAGCATCAATGTGCATCAATAACCTTAGCTATCCTATTCAACCTACTATGAAGGTATTGGGTGTAACACTGGACCAGAGCCTGACCATGAAAGACCAGGTAGACTCCTTGGTTAGAAAGAGTTTTCTCACCCTCTGGAAGCTTCGGTCCATTAGAGCATATTTTGATGTCTCATCATTTAGAATTCTGGTGCAATCCCTTATACTGAGTCAATTTAATTACTGTAACATCGCCTACTTGGCACTTTCCCAGAAGAATATATGGCGATTGCAACTGGTACAAAATGCAGCAGTTAGGCTACTTTGTGGATTGAAGAAGTTTAATCATGTAACACCTTCCTATTGACTTCTACACTGGCTGCCGATGGAGGCATATGTAAAATTCAAATTTGGTTGTTTTTGCTTTAAGGTACTATACAGTTTAGCCCCTAAATGTATAACAGACCTTTTCTCTTTCACAACCAACAGACTGTGACAGGAATCTGGCTAGCCCTACTAGAAATGGGGAGAAAGTCCCTGTAAGCCCCATTAAAAACCCTGTTTCCAGGTATTGGAAACATCCTGAACAGTGTAAAAATCCTGTGCACAACTTTAGAAAGGAGCCCTTCCCTTTAAGAGTGTCCAGAACTCAGGCTGACATTGAGAATGCAGGGCCCTTTAAGTGTTTGTCTATCCCTGCTAGGAGGGGGCGTGGCTGGTTGCCGAGGCTCCCATCTACTGAGCTTTCCTCATCAGAGAAAGGAGAGAAACAGCTGGAACAAGCAGCTGAATGTAAGCTGGGAAGGAAGCCAGTCCTTCCAGCTGAACCAGGGTCAGCTCAAGGCAGTTTCTCTGAGGACTGGGAGATGGAGGAACTGGAAGCCAGCTATACCAAACCTGTCTCAGAACCCTAGCCTGAGGACTATGATATGGAGTGCCAAGAGGACTATATTTTACCTGACTGGGAAGAACAGCTGATAGACTGTGAGTAGGCTAAGCCAAGCATTTTTTTCCTCACTGGAGTTTTGCATTTTGGCCTTTTGTTTTAAAGCCTGCCAGAGTATTATGCTGGGGCATTGCGGGGTTCTAGCTACCCCAGGAACTGTAGAAACCAGAAGCTGAAAGTTTTGAGTTTTGTGTTTTATTTTTGGAGCAGCTTGTGCACTGCTCTGAGTTGTGCTTGGGGGTGAAGAAGTAAAGCCTGAGCCTGTCTTTTTTGGGAGGGCGGCAACACCTGTGGTGTACAGGCCTATCTCCTCCAAGCCTGTTGGGGATTCGGCTCTACCCAACAAAGCCACAGCCAGAGCCAGGGAGAGTGTTTTTCAAAGGAGAAGTGTTTGGCTAATGCACTGTTTTGATAGGCCCAAGAATGAGGCCAGAAGGAAAAGTTTTGGACTTTTGTTTGTGAATTGGATTGAGTCTAAAGCACGGCTTGTGCTAAGGTGGAACTTGCTTGGATCCTAATAAGAATGAACTGAATTCATAGAAGCCTTTTTCTTTTTCTCGTGCCATTTCTGCAATTGTGTTTTAAGTTTGTTTACCATTAAAGTGTTTTGCCTTATTCAACCAGGGAAATCTCAGTATGCAATTCTTGGGAGGCACTGAATGCTGTGTTTCACCACCTTTATTCAATCTCTGGGACTAGGATTCAGAGGGGCAACTAGGCCTAGCCAGGATCCTGTCCCACAAGACATAAGAGAAGCTCACATCCAAACTTTGTTTCTCAACCGGTTAGAGGTTGTAAATTTAAAAGACATCATTAACATCTTTTCTCACATCAGGCAGCATTATAGGGTATAGATCTGGAACAACTGCTCATGCCTACTACTTAGGGGGAATTCAGGAAACACCTAAAACACATCTGTTCCTGAAGTTCTTAGGTAACTGACCTATACAATCTTGGTCCACAAAAACTGATCTTTAGAACTGTTAATCACTAACTCTTAACTTTGTTAATTCCACTCAATCTGTAACATTTTTTTAATCATTGTAAACCGCATAGAACTTCACGGTCCTGCGGTATATAAACTGTTATTATTATTATCTCCCATATTCTAAATGTATTAATACCCTGTTCCAAGAATTTTTGGTGACTAAATCAAGAGACTTGACAGGTCTGTGAATCTGGTGTGGCGAAGTGGGGGTAGGCGCTATGACCTGTAAGCTTATAGACTGAGATCAGAGGTGGTTTATTAAAGATGGAAAAAGAGCAAATAATGTTGGATATTCCATAGGTCTTATGCAGTTAGTGAATGAGAGAAAAAACAAGGTACTAGTAATGTTTTTGTTCATTTGGAAAAATAGGTGGGATGACCCTTTTTTTCTTAGATCATTACATCATTTATTTATTAAGAAATTCAACTAAGACAATGTACAATAACTGGCAATTCACAATTACAGTGACAGCATGACCTTAATAAAACCCTTCATTATCAGCATAGTAAACATGCACAATAACAATGTAAACTTAGAAATATCAAATCAAATCATAGTAGAAGTAATAATAATATAATGATATCATATAGAGTCAGCAGCATGCACATTAAAACAATGCAGTGAAGAGATCCAGAAGGCAGCAGGAAACACTGAAGCTGAGAGTTGAGCTCTGTGATCTGAACAGCAGAAAGGGCAAAGACACTTCCCTATCTGTGGACAGCCCAGCTTTGGCCCTTGTTCAATTGTCTACTGAGAAGTTTATGGTTCATGCTTTGGCAGCTGCTGTTTCTGCTTTGAAGTTTGGGCATGGAAGAGGAGAGCTGGCCTATGTGGGATTTAATGCTATAATCAGCCCAGAGAATGACATGGTGACAAAATTTATCACTGTCCCTGCAGATAACCGCGGGAAACAATCTTGTGTCATTCATTAGTGTCTATCTCAACTTCAGTCCTTCTATGCCAGCATTCTTCAATGCAAGGCTTGAGGGTCAGTGGTTGTGCCCATTCATACTTTGATTCTTCCGTCTCTCCTTAAAGAATTACATGGAGATAGTTTCCCACGGTTATCAGTGGGAACGGTAATGGTCCTGCCCAGAGCAACGCGATTCCTCTAAACCTAGCATAGTCAGTGGAGCTATTGGGAGGCCCTGATGTGGAAGATGCTGCCAAGTCTTCCCATGCAAATGAGGCTTCTCGGTCTCAAGAGGCTTACTTTTGTGCATGAAAGAGAATTGGAACTTGGGAGTGATAGTATGTGATGATAAGGTGGCCAATCAGGTTAAAAAGGCGACAGTGAAAGCTAGAAGGATGCTAGGGTGCATAGGGAGAAGAATGGCCAGTAGGAAAAAGGAGGTATTGACACCCCTCTATAAGACTCTGGTGAGACTTCATTTAGAATACATACAATTCTGTGTATGGTTCTGGAGACTGTACCTTCAAAAAGATATAAACAGGATGGAATCAGTCCAGGGAAAGGCTGCTAAAATGGTCTGTGGTCTTTGTCATAAGTCGTACAGGGACAGACTTAAAGATCTCAATACTTTGGAGGAAAGGCAGGATAGAGGAGATATGATAGAGATGTTTAAATACCTATGAGACATACATATATGTACATAAGGAAGTCTCATTTGAAAAAAAGCTCTGGTTGTTGTGGAGAATGACAATTATGATGGAGTTATTGAGGGTCTTTCTATAGCACAGTTGCCAGCTTTGGAGAGGATTGAAACTGCTTTTAAAGTAAAAACTGGTTCAGTTTTTCCATCTGCAAAATAACCGATGAATTTTTTGATCAGGGTTTTTAAATCAGTATCTTTACCTTATCCAGTCAGCAGCTAGTAATTTAACACAGCATGGTGGTAATTACTCTGCCTCTAGCACAAGTTCAATTGTTTGAATTTTTACCTAGAACAAATTTCTAAAGGCACCTATTGTGGCTTGGGGTTCATAAATTGGTGTACCAAAGGGTGATAATTTTTGTTCTCTCTAGAGAAAGTGCAGTCAATATCTGCTTTTATGTCATGCTGGATACAATGATCCAAATACAGAAACACACCAATAACTCAAGATCTATATTCACAAATCTAAAATTCTGCCTGTAAACTATGAATTACTCTTGAGAGTGTTTTTAAGTCAACGTGATTACAGATTGCAATATCGTATTAAGAACTCTTGAAAGATAAGAAAATCATCCAACATATAGCTCAAATAAAATGTTTTTCAAGCGTTGTCTCTAGTAATTTATTAATTATTTGTATTAGTTGCATGGCTATTGATTTGTCTCACTACTGACAACATACAGTATAGGCTAGTTCAGCATTCCTCTGCCTTTTGTTTATTTCACGGCACTTTAGAGTTTATTTATATATTTTAACATTTTTACTCCCATTTAACGCCTAAGCAGATTACAGAATAACATACAGAATAAAGCAAAAATTGTACAACACAGAATAAGCCATCTCCTTGATATATTTCAAACCAAAATCTGTATCATCCTGTATGTTTGATCTGAACCTCTCTTTTCATTTCAACGTTCACAGTTCTGTCTCATTCCTCCTGGTCTTTACTTTCTCGCCTCCCATATTCTTTCTTTTCTCTTTGATCCTGTATTTCACCTTAATTTTACAATGTGAACCTCATTTTCATCCTTTTCTCTTGCCTGATTCTCTTATTTATCCCCCCCTTTTTTTTTTTTTTTTTTACAAAACTGAGATAGCGTTTTTTAGCACAGGCCGGCACGCTGAATACTCTATGCTGCTGCCGACACTCATAGGAACTCTGAGTGTCTGGAGCAGTGCAGAGCATTCAACATGTCGGCCTATGCTAAAAAAAACACTATCGCGGCATGGGGACCAGGAAGTGACATCAGAGGGAAGGATGAAGCTGGCATGAGCAGCAAGTGATTCTGCTCACTGCTGGCAAAGATTTGAAGAAGTATTGAGGGGAGGGCTAAGGGAAAAGATGCATCAGTGGAATGCACAGTGCAGAGAAGAGTACATTGGGATATGTGCACAGTGTGTTGATATTGGGGAGGGTGCACAATGTCGTGTGGTAATGCCGGGCTCCTCCGCCCTGGGCACAAACTTCCCTCACTACCCCACTGCATCCTTATGCCATATAGGGACCGTCTGAATTTATCCACTACCTTTTTTTTAAAATTCTGTTGCTGTTTAAGAACACAAGAATAGCCTTACTGGTCAGACAAATGGTCCATCAAGCCCAGTAGCCCGTTCTCACGGTGGCCAATCTAGGTCACTAGAACTTGGCCAAAACTCAAGGAATAGCAATATTCTATGCTACCGGTACAGGGCAAGCAGTGGCTTCCCCTATGTCCAAACCTTTCTTAAAACCAGCTACACTATCCGCTCTTACCATATCCTCTGGCAATGCATTCCAGAGCTTAACTATTCTCTGAGTGAAAACAAATTTCCTCCAATTCGTTTTAAAAGTATTTCCTTGTAACTTCATCGAGTGTCCCCTAGTCTTTGTAATTTTTGACGGAGTGAAAATTCGATCCACTTGTACCCATTCCAACATTATCACTTCCAGCTATGCACTGCACTCTCCAAAGGACAGTATTTCACAAAATTTTTTTTAGTTTCTTTCCTTGTAGCTTCATTTCATGTCCTCTCCATTTTTGGAAAAGATTGTTTTTATCCTTAATTTATTTCAAGAATTTAAATGAATGTATCATATCTTTCCCCTGTCCTTCCTCTCCTCTAGTGCAGTGTTCTTCAACCACCGGTCCATGGACCAGTGCCGGTGCACAGAAATTTCCTGCCGGTTCACAGGGCCAGCATGTGCATCAGGCCCAAAACAGTGTTCTTCAACCGCCGGTCCATAGTGCGATCGATGCGGCGTTATCTTCGAGCCAGCTCCCTCTTCCTAACTGATTCAGTGCACAAAGCCACGGGCAGTGGCTCCTACGGGCATCCTGCGCCTGAACCAGAAGCCTTCTCTCTGACGTTGCAATGTCAGAGGGAAGGCTTCCAGATAAGGCACGGGACATGCAAGGTGCAATTAGTACTACCATGGGGGCGGAGTCTGGGGTGGAGATTGGGTAGAGATGGGTGGGGTCTGGCCCATGACTTAGCCCAGTGTTCCTCAACCGCCGGTCCACAGAATAATTATTTTATTTCTGCCGGTCCATAGGTATAAAAAGGTTGAAAAACACTGCTCTAGTGCATACATATTCAGGTCTTTAAGCCTCTTCTCATATCTTCTAGTAGAGACTCCAGACCATTTTGGTCATTTTTCTCTGAATGGCTTCTAGTCTTTTTATGGCCTTGGACACAGTACCCCAAATGCAGCCTCGCCAACAATTTGTCCAGGGGCATTATCACCTTTTCTTTTCTGCTGGTTAAGCCCTTCTCAGTGTAGATAAATGTCCTGGCCTTAGCTACCATATAGTGTCTGAAGATCTCAAATTCATGAAACAATCACCCTGATGTCCCTTTCCTGGTCCATGCACATCAGCCTCTCGCCTCCTATTTCCTACAGTTCTTTTGCTTCCAAATGTATCACCTTACATTTCTTCACATTAAAGCTTAACTGCCAAGTATTATCCAAGCTTCTCATTTTTGTTGCTAACTTATGCATTGTACTCTTTCCAGGGTGTCCATTCAGTTGCAAAAATCATTTGCACAAAGGCTTACTTTTCCTCCTAGCCCTTTGGAAATATATTGAACAGAATCGGCCCCAGGATGGATCACCAAGTCATTCCACTACTCAGTTTCATGCTTTTGAGTGAATTCCATATACTACTACCCTCTGCCACCAATCAGTCAACTAATTTCTGATCCAGTTTAAGACCGTGGGTCCCATCTTCAAGCTGCAGCGTTTATTTATGAACTTCCTAAGAGGAACAGTATCAAAGGTTTTGCTGAATCTCAATAGATCACATCCAGTGCATGCCCTCAATCCGGACCTTTTGTCACCAGTCAAAGAAAACAATCAGATTCATTAGACATTATTTGCCTTTGGTAAAACCAGGTTGCCTCAGGTCTTGTAACTCACTGGATTGTAGAAAGTTGACTTTTAGCAGCATGTCTGTTACCTATCACACTATCCATCTGTAGTTTCCACATCTTTTCAATTACCACCTTTATGAAGAGGGACTACATTAGCCTTTCTCCAGTCCTGTGGCACTTTTCTGGTCTTCAGAAATCTGTTAAATGGAGGATGTGTTAAAATCTCTCTAAGCTCCCATATCCTGGGATGTTTCTCACCCGGCCCCATGGCTTTCCCCATGTTCAGTTTTGCAATTTTTTCATAAACACTTTTCTGTGAACAGTGTGGTTTCTACACCATCTAAATATTATTGGAAAGGGTAAACCTAACACTTATAAATTAAAGACTATACCCTCTTCTATTGGGGTAGAGGGAAATGTAAAGGTACAGATATGGTAGAGAAAAAAGACCACACTCAAACCATTGGTGTGTATCAAATCGGGAAGAGCTGAAAGCGAATAAGTCTCTGAATCATCACTGGTCAGAAAATAACTCCACCATTTACTGTAATCCAACTCACCTCTACCAACAATAGGGAAGGCCAAACACATATAAACTGCTGTGTCACAAAAAATTGTGAAAACAATAGCGCTTTTAGTGGAAGAAGGCAAGTTTATATGCAGGAAACTAAGTTTGTTCATATCCAGCTTAACTAGCAAGTTCATATCCAGCTTAACTAAGCTTGAGTTCACTGGCATAAGCTCCTTTTAAATCACCGATATGTGATCTAATACAAAATCCAAACAGTACTTAGCTTATGATAAATTTAAAAAAAATCTCACATAGTGAGCAGGGCTTTGCTACTAAAACTGCAGAAAACATCAATGACCAGTCCCCTGCACAAACAGTCCAAAAATATGAAAAATTACTTAGCTTAATTCTGCCCAAAAGACTGGAGAAAAAGGATCCTTCACAGGGACTGAAAGAACTGTTGATGCTTTATTCTCAATGCCGTCTTCAGAAACTCAGAACAAAATGTGTAGCCCATGATACCAGGAACATAAAGTCCACAATATTGTCCCAACGGGAGTACCCTGTTTCACACCAAGCATCAACAGGGATTCAATTAATCAGAAACACATCTTAAATGGAGAGAGAGTGGCGTTTGGGGACTTGGGAGGGAGGGTGCACAAACTTTGGACAAATGATAGAAGGAAGGAGGGAGGGGGCATGATCTTGGAACACAGAATGGAGGGGAGCATGATGATCAAAGAATGGAGGGAGTGAAGGAAAAAGATGGTGAGGGAGGGAATAGAAAGGGAGAATTGGATATCTGAGAGAGGAAAAGAGATGGTGCACATGGGGAGATGAAAGAGAAGAATTGGGCATAGGGAGGAAGAGAGAATTATTGGACATGGTGGTGGGAGAGGAGTGAGAGATGCATGGGGAAGAGAGAGATGAGAGGGAGTAATGCTGGATGTGGTGGTGGAGAGGGAACAGTGGGATGGATAGAAAACAATGCAAGAGGGGCCTCAAGGAGTTGGAGAAGGTGGGAAGAATACTAGGATACAAATTCAATTTAAGAATGGTTTTAAAAACAGAACCCGTTCTTAATCTGGGAACTGCCTGTATTTGGATTTTCAAAAGGCATTTGACAGAGTACCTCATTAAAGACTACTGAGGAAATTAGAAAATCATGGGATGGGAGGTAGTGTCCTTTTATGAATTGAGAACTGGTTGAAAGACAGAAAACAAAGGGTAGAAAAGAGAGTGAGTTTATATGGTCAATATTCTCAATGGAGAAGGGTGAATAGTGGCATTCCTCAGGGGTCTGTGCTGGGACTACTGTTTTTTAACATTTTTCAATGATCTAGCGATGGGAATAACTAGTGAGATGATTAAATTTGCTAATGAAACAAAGTTGTTAAATCGAAAGAGGATTGTGAAAAATTGCAAAAGAACTTTGTGATACTGGAAGACTGGGCGTCAAAATGACAGATGATGTTTAATGTGAGCAAGTGCATATGGGAAAGAGGAACCTGAATTATAGCTATATGATGCTGGGTTCTGTGTTAGGTCATTGCCCAGGAAAATAATCTAGGTGTCATTGTTGAGGATACGTTGAAACTCTTGGCTCAATGTGCAACGGTTGCTAAGAAAGCAAATAGAATGTTAGAAGTTATCAGGAAAGGAATGGAAAACAAAGATGAAAATGTTATCATGCCCTTGTATCGTTCTATGGTACGGCCGCACCTCGAATACTGTGTGCAGTTCTGGTTGCCATATCTCAAAAAAGATATAGAAAAGGTACAGAGAAGGGTGACAAAAATGATAAAAGGGATGGGACGACTTTCTTATAAGGAAAGGTTAAAGTGGCTAGGGTTATTCAGTTTTGAGAAGAGACGGCTCGGGGTGATATGATACAGGTCTATAAAATAATGAGTGGAGTGGAAAGGGTAGATGTGAATCGTTTGTTCACTCTTTCCAAAAATACTAGGACTAGGAGATTTGTGATGAAGCTACTAAGTAGTAGATTTAAAACAACCCGGAGAAAATATTTCTTCACACATTTAATTAAACTCTGGAATTGGTTACATAAGTTAGCATAGCGGAGTTTAAAAAGGTTTGGATAATTTCTTAAAAGAGAAGTCTATATGCCATTATTGTGATGGCTTGGGGAAATCCAATGCTTAATATAGGATAAGCAGCATAGAATCTATTTTGCTACTTGGGATCTAGCTAGGTGCTTGGGACCTGGGCTGGCCACTGTTGGAAACAGGATGCTGGGCTTGATGGACCTTCAGTTTGCCCTCCAACCCAGTCAGCAGATTAACTGTATCCAAGACATCCTGTTTGCCTGTCTTGTCAAATTCGCGAGGGAGCACTGTACACTGAAAAGTTATACAAATCCACTTTCACATTTGAAGGCCCCAAAATTTGGAATGGCTTCCCATAATACTTGCATCAACTGAACACATATTACAACTTTAGGAGAATGCTAAAAACTCATCTCTTCTCTTCAAGCTTATAATTCAAAATGTAAAGACATTTCTACTAATTCAAACCATTGGTTAGAAATTTTGTTATAAACTACATTGAATCCTTGTCGAAACTTGTGGTATAGAAGAAAATGTATGCTATGGTATGATATCTTCTCTTCTCCCTAAGAGATCCCACCTGCCTGTCCCACGCTTTCTTGAATTCAGACACAGTCTTTGTCTCCACCACCTCTACTTTTCCATGCATCTACCACCCTTTCTCTATAAAAGTATTTCCTTAGATTACTCCTGAACTTGTCATCTCTTAACTTCATCCCATGCCCTCTCACTCTGGAGTTTTTTTTTTCCAAATGAAAAAGATTTGCATCATGTTTATTCATGGCACATAGGTATTTAAATGTCTGTATCATATCTCCCCTCTCCTGTCTTTCCTTCAAAGTATACATATTGAGATCTTTAAGTCTGTCCCCATATGCGTTACGAAATAAACCACCGGCCATTTTAGTAGCCTTTTTCTGGACCAACTCCATCCTGTTTATATCTTATTAAAAGTGTGGTCTCCAGAATTGAATACAATATTCTAAATGAGGCCTCACCAAAGTCTTATAGAGGAACATCCAAAATGCATCCTTTTTCCTATTGGCCATTCCTCTCCCTATGCAGCCAAACATCCTTCTAGCTTTCACTGTCACCTTTTCAACCTGTTGGGACCAACTTAAGATCATCACATTCAAGTACTATCACACCCAAGTCCTGCTGCTCTTTTGTGCACAAAAGTTGTTCACCCTCTAATCTGTAACAGAGGAGCTTATCCCCTGTATACATAAACCTTGTGTATGCTCTTTGATTTCTTTCTGTCTGTCTCTAGGCCTGCATTTTCCTATCAAAATATCCTATTCTTCTGAAAACCATGCTAGAAATTGCTGCAAAATGGAGATGATATTCATATATTGTTTTGTTCAGTTTCATGTTGATTTCATCCGTCACGGAATTTGGAAGAAATGTGACTGGTATCAGCTTGTTTTGCTGCTTGTCAAAAAAAGTATTAGAATGATAGATCTAGTGACTCCTTTTAGTACCATCTACTTTGAATGGCTCCATTACGTCTTCTAAGCAATTGTTGTGTTTTGTTTTTTTTTCCTGACCCCATAGATCAGTGGTCTCAAACTCGCTGCCCACCAGATACTATTTTGAGGCCCATGGTATGTTACCATTGTTCGGGAACGTTGCCCGCCTCACTGCTGTAACCTCAAGCAAGCGCTTTCCTGCATCTGTACACAGTTGTGAAGTGGAATGGAGAGGACAATCGTGTATAGGCGCAGGAAAGCGCTTGCGTGAGGTTACAGCAGTGAGGCTGGGCAACTTTCTAGAACATAAGGTAACCATTGGAGGCAATGCAGCTTGTGTGTATGCATGTGTACATAATCTCATGAACTCTAATGAAATTCGGCACCTCTCCTGGCAGTGACTGCTTGATGAAATCCATGTTGACCCCCTATGATTTCAGATCATTAGTGCAAGGGCGAATACTCTCAAGATTAGACTATTGCAACCCGCTCTCTCTCGGAATAGCTAAGACAAAGTGTAAAGTTTTAAAATTACTGATGAACTCAGCCGCTAAGCTGATTACTGGTGTTTCTAGAATGACCCACATTACACCTATTCTGAAACAGTTACATTGGCTTACAGTACAACAGAGAGTGCAATACAAGGTGTTATCCATAGTTCATCAAGTTTTGTATCAGATAGCCCGAGTGTATTTTCAAACTTTTTTGGAAATATGTTCTCTCAGGGTTTCCGCAGCTTGCATTATGCTTGTTGCAGGTTTCTGGATCTCACTGCGTCTTTGTTGGGTAGAAACCGATGTTTCAGTCACCATGCTGTGGCTTTCTTCAGGGTATGCTCTGAAATCCGCAGTGTGACTGTAAATAGTGAAATCGCTGACCTGATTGGGAACAGGGCAGTCCACCAATTTGAATTTTGGCGGGAAAGTCAGTTGGTCAGAAATTTGAGTTTTGTGAAAGTCCATAGAATGAAAAAGTCTCTGGTAGATTTAAAGATGTTCTTCCCGTGGAAGAGCGTTGAGGTTTGAGGGTGGGATGAGATTGACAGCAACCAGGGATTTGGAAGTACATTATGCAATGATGAGGGCTACAATGTTTTCAATAGCTGGTGTGAAAATGTGGAACACATTATCAGGGCATTTACAATTACACTCCTCCCTCAATATTTGCGGGAGTTAGGGGCAGAGCCGGCCCGCAAATATTGACAACTCGCGAATAACTTTTGGGCTGACTCTGACCCATCCCTGCCTCCCTCCTGCCTTCCCCCCGGCATCCCGGACTTTACCTGGTGGTCTAGCGGTCTTTTGGGGCAGGAGCAATCTTCCTACACTCCTGTTCCATGCAGATCACTCATCCAAAATGGCTACCATGAATTCCCGTCGTAGTCTCGACATGGCAACAGAACAGTGGGTCACCTTAGAGGTCACTGCTGTGAACTTCACAAAAAGGGTGCCAGATAAACATTTCACCATAACTCCCTTATAGGTTATGGAGAACTCCCCCAAACACCCTCAAAGCCCACCTGTCTACAACCCCAATAGCCCTTATGGCTGCAGGGAGCACCTATATGGCCGTAGAGTAGGATTTTGGGGGGTTTGGTGGGCGTACATTTTCCACCATAAAAGTAATGGTTGGAGTGACTTATGGACTTGGGTCCTCTGTATGGTTCACTAGCCCACCCCTTAGGCTATTTAATTTATTTATTCATTCAATTTTCTATACCGTTCTTCCAAGGGAACTCAGAACAGTTTACATGAATTTATTCAGGTACTCAGGCATTTTCCCTGCCGGTCTCAGTTGTCTCACAATCTATCTAAAGTATCTGGGGCAATGGGGGGATTAAGTGTGGGATTGAATCCACAACCTCAGGGTGCTAAGGCTTTAGCTTTAACCACTGCATCACACTGTGCAGCTCTACTAGGCTTCCCCATACCAGATGCTGCTGTTATGAGACAGGTATGTACCTTTTTGTTCTCATTTGTGTGGTGGAAGGGGGTCGATAGCACTGGGGGAGTGTGGGGGTGTCTTACCTTAATGTGTGCAGTGGTCAGCTGGTCAGTTTAAGCATCTTTCTGGCACTTAGACCCTTCTAAAACAGGACTAGTTCTAAACGTATAAGTTCTGTCCAGGATGTCTTGCAAAATGTTGGATTATTGCTGCAAGACGTCCATGTCTAACCCGCCCTTGATACTGCCCAGAGCACATTCATAACATGCCTCCACCACGCTGTCCTGCCTATGTGATAATAAGCTACATCAGATGAAAGGGTCTTGCGATGGCATAAGCAGGTTGTGTAAGTCGTTTCTCACTGCCAGTGACAGCTGAAAGTGAAAATAAATTTTTAAAGGTATACGGTAGGGGAGTGGAGTTAAAGACCAAGTGGCTGTTTTACTAAACAGTGTTAAAAAGTGGTCTGTGCTATTCCAAAAATGGATCTTTCCCATGTGCAAAGTCCACTTTTAGTGCAATCAGTAAAAGCCTGACTTTTCTATTTCTGAAATAATGGCCACATACTAATTCTTCCATTAGCACATGGCCATTACTGCTTGAGCTACAAAGAGTATATCTGAATTCAAGAAAGCTTGGGACAAGTATGTTGGATCTCTAAAGGAGAGGAGTAGATAGTGGACGGCATATTTGGGCAGACTAGAAAGGCCATATGGTCTGCCTTCATTTTTCTACATTTCTATGAGCAATTTACTGACACCTATTTTATAGGCAGCAAGGGCTCATGTGGTAAATCCTGTGCTAATCAGTCAGTGCACGGCAATGCCCATGCTCTGATTAACATAACCATGCCCACTCTCCACTCCCAAATATGCCCCCAGCGCTAAAACAAACAAACAAAAATGTATATATATATATATTTAGAGCATAAGTAGTGAACACATGAAAAAGTTTCACGGGGTGCCTGAGCGTGCCCTGTAATAGTACATTTCAACCTGCACTAAACACATTAGTACTTACCACAGCAGCCCTCAAGAGAGATACTGAATTGCTGGGGAGGGAGAAATGCTGGACTGGATAGGGTTGGAAGTATAAGTGGAGACAATTTTGTGCTCTCCCACTTAGGACCATCCAAAATTGGACACCTGGCTATGCAACTAATAGGGTGCACAGCTTTATAAAAGCCTACTTCTGTGTGTAAAGCCTTGCTTTAGCTGTAATAATGATTTTGAAAATTACTTTCTAGATCTGTGTGTCACAAACTTTTAAAGCTGCAGCACACTAATATCGTGGCTGTGGCAGGAGGGCACCCAGAAATGCGCAGATGTCGATGTGATGACATCACGCGCATGCGTGAGATCATCACATCGACATCCATATATGCGCGGATGTCATCTAGCCGTGGCCACGAGCCTCCTATTACTGCTAGTGGGGGGGAGGGGGTGCTGCAGAAGGAGAGGTGAAGAGAAGGAGCAAAGGTGTCGGCACCGGAGCCTCTCCTCCTCACCGGTATCTCGCAGCACACCTGGAATCTGCCGGGACACACTAGTGTGCCGCAGCAGTTTGCAATACACTGTTCTAGATGAAAATGATGTCATTGGAATGTTTTACAAAAAGAATGCTGTGGTTTATATTTTCATACTAGTCTTTAAGCCCGTTACATTAACGGGTGCTAGAGTAGATGTCTGTCTGTCTGTTTTTTATTTTTTCTTTGTCTCTCTCTCTCCTTGCATGTTGCCTCCCTGTCAGTTTTTTCTGTCTGTGTATCTCCCTATGGCCTTAGTGCCCTCAGTGCCACCTTCTTATGTCCTTAGTACCCTTTCCTACGTCCTTAGTGCCCCCAGTGCCTCTGTATTACATTACATTACATTACATTACATTACATTAGTGATTTATATTCCGCTTGTGCCTTGCGGTTCTAAGCGGATTACAATTTATAAGACTGGACATTTCCAGTAGCGGTGCAGTTTTACACTGTTCCCTCTAAGCTGAGCAGGTGTCCTCCAGCTGCATTGCTACCACTAGGGGGTGGAATATTTTCAGTCGCTAAGGACAGGTATGTTCCCTGGAGTCCTGCAGAACTTGCCTGTCTCTCACAATTGAAAATGTGACAGTAAAACAACACCCTCTGTTGGTGAGACTGTGGGTGGAGGACTCCTGCTCAGCTTAGAGGGAACAGTGGCTGCAGTACATAAATTCAAGAATTGTATTGTATTGTGTCCTTAGTGCCCCCAGTGCCTCCCTCCCATGTCCTTAGTGCCCCCAGTGCCTGTGTACTTTGTCCTTAATGCCCCAGTGCCAGCGTACTGTGTCCTTAGTGCCCCCAGTGCCTCCTTCCTGTGTCCTTAGTGCCCCCAGTGCCTCTGTCCTGCTTAGTGACCTCAGTGCCCCTTTCTATGTCCTTAGTGCCCCCAGTGCCTCCTTCCTATGTCCCCATCATTATCTTCCAGACTTTGTCCCACCCCACCCCCGATGCCAGCCTGCCTGCCTTCCATCCCCCTAAGCAGCATGTTTCCATTGAAATCTTCCCACCCCCTCCCGATGCCTGCCTGCCTGCCTTCCATCCCCCTGAGCAGCATGTTTCAACTTAACCCCCCCCCATGCCTGCATGCCTCCCATCCCCCTGAGCATCATGTTTTAATTTAAACCCACCCCACCCCGCCACCCCCAATGCCAGCCTGCCTGCCTCCCATCCCCTTAACCCCCCCTCCCGCTGCGCCGACCCTATCCGGCACACTAGAAACCCCGTTGACCCTCCCAGCCGACCCTCCCACCGCTAGACGGCCAACAAACCTCCCAGCTCCAGCAGCTCCGAGGCACAGTAAACACGCTGCTTCGCAGTCTTCTACTGGCCTAATTTCCTCTGCCGCGTCTCTGATGATGTCATCAGGGACACGGCAGAGGAAATTAGGCCAGTAGAAGGACACCAAGCAGCATGTTTACTGTGCCTTGGACGCTGCTGGAGCCGGGAGGTTTGTGTTCGTCTCGCAGTGGGTCGTCTGGGAGGGTCAATGGGGTTTTCTGGTGTGCTGGGTAGGGTTGGCGGCGTGTGGGGGGGGGAAGTCGCGGTGTATTACTGTTGTGCTAGTTAGGGTTGGCGGCGGGGGGGGGAGGGAAATCGCGGAGTGTTACTGTTGTGCCGGTTATGGTCGGCAGCGGGGGGGGGAAGTTGCAGCGTGTTACCTGCCGCCGGTCCTTAGACGCGTGCATGGGTACTCCCAACTGCCACAGCCCGACAGATCAAGGAACACGGGTTAAGAGTGCGCATGCACGCTTAGCATTTTATTATATAAGATGGTATCTAGGCCTCCTTTTACAAAACTGCGATAGCGGTTTCTTGCGCGGGGAGCCGCGCTGAATGGTCCACGCTACTCCCGATGCTCACTGAGTTCCTATGAGCGTCGAGAGCAGCGCAGGCCATTCAGCGCAGCTCTCTGCGCTAGAAACTGCTATTGCAGTTTCGTAAAAGAGGGTGATTAGTTTTGAAAAAAGTTGACTAAAGTTTTTTTTTAAAAAAACCCCAAAGGAAAAAAAAAATTGTCTATGGAACTTGATAAATCTATGGTGGGGTGGGGTGGAATGGGAAAGAATTAAAACCGATTCTTTAAACTGCAGAAACTGTCTAATCAGAAGACAAACTGTACATAATTTAATGGAAAATAAATGTTTATCTGACCTTCATATCAGCATTGACACAAATTAACAGCAGACATTTTAATACAGCATCATTTAATAAATCTTCTACTCAGGGGACATTTCTTTTAATCTTTCAGTGGTGAAAGATGTAATAGCACAGCCATTATCAGCAGCCATCTGCAAATTGTCTGTAAAAGTGTTCTCCTCTGTTAGGCAGACTAATGGAGCTTTTCTCTTAGATCTCCAGGAAGTAAGTCTACCTCTTTCTGTTTGGTCCTTGGTTTATGTAGCAATGCATATCAAATTATTATACAAACTATACATGACGAAACCAAGCGATAAATCTTTTGGTGTTCACAAATGGCAGTGGGTGTATTCAGCTAAATTGCTGAGGTAAGCCTTGTTAAAATCATGATCTGAATGCTAACAGCATTTTTTACAGGCATTTCTATGCATATAACAAGAGTGTTATGTGCAAAAATTGACTTTTTAAAGTTTCAAAACAATTTGACAAAACAAACTAACACTGAAATTCCTCAGCAGATAGACTAAACAAACTCGGGCGGAAAATTTCATGGCGACACCAGGAAATATTTCTTCACTGAGAGAGTGGTTGATCCTTGAAACGAGCTCCCGGTGCAGGTGATCGAGGCAAACAGCGTGCAAGAATTTAAGAGCAAATGGGATGCCCAGTGGGATCCCTTTAGAGGGTTAAGCCAAGGGAACCTGTCACCAGGAGTGGGATCCCTAGGATAGTAGACTTGGGGGTGGGTCTGTAGAATGGGCAGACCTGATGGGCTATGGCCCTTATCTGCCGTCATCTGTGTTTCTATGTCTCTATGACATCAACATGATGACATCACATAGACATCTGCGCATGTGCGGAGACCCTCCAGCCATGGCCCCGTGTTTAGTGTTCCGTGGCTTAGAAAAGTTTTGAGACACTGCCTTAGATTGTGAGCCCTGCATATAATAAATGGAAACCTTTGGTTGTACCACAGAAAGGCAGTCCACGACCCTGACTCATTATATGATTTATGGCTCTTCTTCTGTCCTCAAAAGGTGTCCATGTTTAAAGGTCCAGCAAACTCAAGAGCAGGGATAACAAATGTAAAATAAAAATATGTACCCAAGCACAATCTATTATAAAGTCATTTTCTTCACCTAATCTGTATTCATTTTGTAGTGTACAGCCTCAGCAGAAACTCTTTCCACATGGGGAACACCCCATGACTTGCCTTTCTTGACACTAGCTTCATATTAAAAACCATCTCTCTTTAAATAAATTTCAGCGCAAACATTTTACTATTCAAATACTGAATATAATATTTGCACAATGGTATGCAATCAATTTCTAATTTATACCACTAGGGGCCACTGTTTGCAGTTCATAAATCCAATGCTGCTCCTTGTAATTCAAAAGATGTTCAAGAGTATGAGATTAAAGACTGAAGAATCTGAAACTTTGTTTCTCCCTTCTGACTCATCTTGTTTTGCAAAAAAACTTTTGCGTTTTACCCACTGAGCTAAGTGCTAGTCGGGTGTGTTTGCAAACATTGTTGTGGTGATTTTGCACATTATTATTTAATAGGTCCAAGGATGTATCACACTTATTAAACCCTTTTGGGTTATCAAGTTTCCAACTCCTTTATAGTATTTTGGAGTTGTGACTACTAAGGACCATATTATAATTCCACATTTGACTATATTTTGCATGGACACACTCATGATATAAATGCATAAATAAAAAAACTTATATTTAACATCAAGATCACTTTCCCGAGTGGTATTATTAAGAAGGAATTCTTTTTGGTTCACTAAATTTGGATAAGAACATAAGAATAGCCTTACTGGGTCAGACCAATGGTCCATCAAGCCCAGTAGCCTGTTCTCACAGTGGCCAATCCAGGTCACTAGTACCTGGCCAAAACCCAAGGAGTAGCAATATTCCATGTTACTGATACAGGGCTAGCAGTGGCTTCCCCCATGTCTTTCTCAATGACAGACTATGGACTTTTCCTCCAGGAACTTGTCCAAACCTTTCTTAAAACCAGCTACGCTATCCGCTCTTACCACATCCTCTGGCAACGCGTTCCAGAACTTAACTATTCTCTGAGTGAAATTTTTTCCGCCTATTAGTTTTAAAAGTATTTCTCTGTAACTTCGAGTGCCCCCTAGTTTTTGTAATTTTTGACGGACTGAAACATCGATCCACTTGTACCCATTCTACTCCACTCAGGATTTTGTAGACTTCAATCATCTCTTCCCTAACCGTTTTAGTCTTTCCTCATACGAGAGGAGTTCCATCCCCTTTACTATCTTGGTTGCTCTCCTTTGAACTTTTTCTAGCGCCACTATATCTTTCTTGAGATAAGGAGTCCAGAATTGAACACAATACTTCAGATGAGGTCGCACCATGAAGCGATACAGGGGCATTATAACATTCTTAGTCTTGATAACCATCCCTTTTAAAATAATTCCTAGCATCCTGTTTGCTTTTTTGGCTGCCACCGCACATTGGGTGGAAGGTTTCATCGTATTGTCTACGATACCCAGATCCTTTTCTTGAGCGCTAATCCCTAAGGTGGATCCTAGCATCCAGTAACTGTGATTCAGGTTATTCTTCCCAATGTGCATCACTTGGCATTTGTCCACATTAAATTTCATCTGCCATTTGGATGCCCAGTCTTCCAATTTCCTAAGGTCCACCTGCAATTTTTCACAATCTGCATGCGTTTTAACAACTTTGAAAAGTTTAGTGTCACCTGCAAATTTAATCGCCTCACTTGTCATTCCAATTTCCAGATCATTTATAAGTAAGTTAAATAGCAACGGTCTCAGTACAGACCCCTGTAGCACTCCTCCATATAGATCCCAAGCTATATAGCCAGATTGCAAATGTTAGTCAGTTTTCCAGACCCAAAAGGAGTCCATCTGGTCAAAGACATTTGGTTATCAAGCAGCAAAAGTATACTCTTTCAGAAAGAATGAGTATTACCGGATTATAAAAAACTCCAAAAATTTCTCAAAAGTTGTATTTCAGCAAATGTAGTTTCTTCTTGTTAACTGCTATGTTTGTTTGTTGGATAATTTAGCAATTTCTCAGAGATGCCTGGTTTATCTTATCATAAACCACTCTGAACTGTTTGTGCAGTATATTTCAATTGTAATGTAATGTAACACACGCTTCCACTCATCATACCCACTATACATACCCATTCATATATACTGGTGTGGAGAAGTGGCCTAGTAGTTAGGGCTGTAGCCTCAGCACCCTGAGGTTGCAGGTTCAAGCCCAGTGTTGTTTCTTGTGACCCTGGGCAAGTCATTTACCACTTCATTGCCCCAGGTACATTAGTTAGATTGTGATCCTACTGGGGCTGATAGGGAGAAATACTTGAGGTCCTGAATATAAACTGTTTAGGATATAAGCGGTGCATAAATACTAAAAATAAAAAATAACATATCCTACTTCCCTACTCATCATACTGTTCCATCATCCACACACACATTGTTCCTGTCTCAGATATCCACTTACAATGGGGAGCTGGAAAGTTCTCAGCCCAACCAAAAAGAGAATGATGTGCATATAGTTCAATCAATGATCTGAAGCATATAGTTCAATGATCTGAAACAATGTCAAAACACAGAGTTTTATTTCTGCAAATTGGCATGTAACAAAATAAAAAAAAATTCAGCTACAGTGGCAAAATAACGCTCATTAAAATCAGTACTGTTCCTGGCTGTCCAAATTGCACTGAATATCGGCCCTATAGTTCCTGCACAATCTTAGGTCAAGCAGCAAATAAATCCAGTTTAGCAATTTGAAAAGGGAGGGATTATTCAATTTTTTTATTCCTAACAATACAATAATATAATGAACTTGATGACCCTATTTTAAAGGAAAACTGTAGTTGAGCTCTTCTTTCAATTAACAAAAATAAATAAATAATCATAATAATCATAATAATGCTAGCCAAGTGTGTAGTCCTAGCAACTGCTGATATACATTAAAGTTGCTTACATAATTAATTTGTTCAATCTAGCTCTATTGGGTAGTCCTGGAAACCAACTCTTCTAAAAGGATAAACAAAACAGTTTAAAATATGAAAAGTCCATCAATCTTGGATCTGCTTTTCTGACTGGCAAGGAAGCATTGAAAAGAGAAAATGGTGGTTAGAGCCAGGGAATCAAAGCATCAAATCCTGCGGGTATGCCCTGTGAATCTAGCCAAGTCACTTAAATAGTAAAAAAAAATTTGAAATTCAAATGTTAAATCAAAAATATATAAAAAATAATAATAATGAACATAAACCAACACATGAAAATAGGTCAAAACATAAATAAAATTAATTATTTGAAAGTGCTCAGTAGAAAACACCAAACTGACACAGCAGCAGTGTCCTATAAAGGTGTTAATGCAAACATCATAGCACCCACCTGCCTACCATTATTAGCAATTAATGTATGCGATGTTGATACTGAGATCTTATACAGCCAATATATCAGCAAAAAAATATATTTTCACTTATCCTTGAGTTGAGATGGAAAAAATGTTAGTCCTTTTCAAGTAGGTAAGATGTGAAGATCCAAAGCTAAAGTCACTGTTACTGGATAGTATCCAAGCGCTCACAAAAATAGCAAAACCCCTTATCTCCAACAAAATAATGATAAAAAAACAAAAACTTTCCAAACAATCATCTGTAAATGCTTCCTCAACACTGATCGTGTTTCACATGCCTGGCGTCATCGGGAGGAAGAATGAAAAACTTCGGAACTCCAAATGGACAGGATAGGAAAGAGCAGGTCCTCTCCACTGCACTCACGCTCAATCAGTTGAGCGTGAGTGCAGTGTACTCAACCAGTTGAGCGTGACTGCAGTGGAGAGGACTTGAGTGTGTCAGGTTGAACCACATAGGCCCCAGCCCGACCAACTTTTCCGTTGCTTTCCATTGCATTGTCCCGAACAGCATAAAGCAAAGACCCACCACGTGATGATACCTGCACTGATGCTTTTCTTGCGAGACTACAACTGCAAGATCAACCCCAGAATACAAAGCGTTGTCACATTGCGCGCTCTTTTTCTAAATGATATGAGCAAGATGTTGGCACTTGTACCTGTTGACGAGCCAGTTTATGTGAAAATGTGAAATTGTTTGGCGGGCCAGATTTGGCCCGCGGGCCAGAGCTTGACATGTCTGGTGTAGATGGACCACATTCACCCTTCTCCAGTCCTCTGATACAACTCCTGACTCTAGAGAAGCATTGAAAAGGTCAGTCAGTGGAGCCACCAGAACTTCCTTAAGTTCCTTCAGCACACTCGGACATATACCATCCGGCCCCGCTTTAATCTACCAGATTCCAGAAACTTCACCATTCTCTGTTTTAAAAGCGTTTCCACTAATTTGCTTGCCACAGAAGTCAGACTTACTAGCCTGTAGTTCCCACTCTCTATACCCATCTAAATATTAAACAGTACCATGCAGTGATCACTGGATTCCAGATGATCACCCACTGTAACATCAGAAACATTTTCCCTGTTTGTAAGTACCAAGTCCAGTATGATTTCAACTGCGTGGGTTCATGACATATTACCACAGGTTATATATGTAAACATTTGTCCATGTAAACTACTATACATACTGTAGGTAAGAGGGCAGATCCAGGTCTCAGTGTGAGCAAGTGGAGATATTGAGAGATGAAGAGCTCATGTATGTAGGCAAGCTTGTTGAGAATGGAGCGGGCATTCCATAAGGCACAAGAGAAGGACAGGGTTGAGAATGGAGCGGGCATTCCATAAGGCACAAGAGAAGGACAGGGTGGAGGAGGGAAGGAGAATAGAAATAAGGTTGGTGGTATTGCAGGTTGGAGGTGGACCGTAAGAGTAGGTTGGGAGTTGATTGGGAGGACCAGGATTGGGGTTGATGTCCGCAGTGGAAGCAAGAAAAATAAGGTATGGGTGAGGGTAAGGGAGGTGAGGTGAGGTGAGGAGGCACCTGCGACGTGGGTAAGGTGCACGCAGGGAGAGAGGGGATGACCAAATGAGAGGGAGAACATGAAAGATCTTTAGAGCAGAGAAGAGGGTAGAGGATAAAAGGAAAGGAAAAGCAGTAACTGCTCTTACTAAAGTTTCCAATGACCTGTTCTTGGCCAGATCTAAAGGCTTCTACTCTATTCCCATCCTTCTCGATATGTCTGCTGCCTTTGATACTTGTGATCATCACCTACTCCTTGATACTCTGTCCTTGTTGGGATTCCAGGGTTCTGTCCTTTCCAGGTTTTCTTCCTAACTCTCTCCTATCGCACCTTCAGTGTATGTAATGGTGGTTCCTCCTTTACAGCCTTGATTGGTGTACCTCAAGGCTCTGTTCTAGGACCACTTCTTTTCTCAATCTACACTTGCTCAGTTGGAGTGCTGATCTCCTCCCACAGCTCCCAGATCTACCTCTTTGCGTCAAATATCTCTACTGAAACCCAGACCAGAATCTCTGCCTGCCTGTCCGACATTGCCACCTGGATGTCTCACCGCCATCTAAAACTGAATATGGCTAAAACAGAGCTGTTTATCTTCCTGCCTAAGCCCACCTCTCTTTTTCCCTCATTCTCCATCTCTGTTTATTTTATTCCCTTTTTTGTTTCTTGTAACTTGCTTAGAAGTCCTGATAAATGACTGAATCAAATTTTAAATAAAACTTGAAACCTGAAAAATTGGACAACACTCTCATCCTTCCTGCTTTGACTCTTCTCTCTCCTTCACCACCCAAATACAACATATTGCTAAAACCTGCCCTTTCTTCCTCTATAATATTACCAAAATCCGATCCTTCCTCTTTGAGCACACTACCAAAACACTTATTAACTCCCTCATCACCTCGTGCTTAGACTGTTGCAACTCGCTACTCTCAGGCCTTCTGCTTAGCCATCTCGCTCCCTTCCAATCTGTCCAGAATTCGGCTGCATGACTTATATTCTGGGAGATCCACTATACTCACGTTACCCCTCTCATAAAGTCACTTCATTGGCTTCCCATCCATTTCTGAATACAATTCAAACTCCTCTTACTGACCTACAAATGCACTGAGAGAGAAGGTTTCTGACGTAGCTGCGGATTGTGTGAGGAGCTGACACCCATGGCTTTGAGCAGAAAAACCACTGCAGGCAGCAAGGGAGCTGGCCAGCAGCTAAACACTGGCCGGAGGGAGGCACAGAAGAATGCTGCTGCTGCACAGGGAAAGGAAGGGAGGGGAGTGGAGGGGAAAGCTGCTGCTGCTGCTGAACAGGGAACGGAGAGGGAGTTGGGGGAGAAATGCTGCTGCTGAACAGGGAAGGGGGAAAAGAAATGCTGCTGCACCCAATTGAAGAGAGAGAAGGAAGGAGGGAGAAGGAAAAGGGAGAGGAACAAGAGATGCCAAGTCCATGGGAGGAGGGAAGGAAAGGAGTTACCAGACCATGGAGGGGGAGGGATAGATGCCAGGGCATGAGGGATGGAAGAAGACAGATGCCAGACCAGGGGAAAGGAAGGAAGGAGGGAGAGAAGGGAAGGAAGGAGAGGAGATGCCAGATAATGGAGGAGGAGTTGGAAGGAGAGGAGAGAGATGCCAGGGCATTGGGGGAGGGGAGGAAAACTAAGGAGACAAATGCCAGACCAGAGCGAAAGGAGGGAGAGGAGATGCCAGAGCATGAGGAAGGGAAAGGAAGGAGATAGAGATACCAGACCATCGGGTGGAGTGGGAAGGAAGGAAGGAAAGGAGAAGAGAGAGATGCCAGAGCATAGGGGAGGGGATGGAGACAGAAAAATAGAGAGGAGGTGAAGCTGAAATGAATCATGTACAAAGGAGAGAAGGGGCACAAGATAGACAGTTTAAGGAATGAGCATGGAAAGAGGGAAGATATCATATGGAACAGGGAGAGGGCGGACGGTGGATGGAAGGGGCAGAGAAAGAGGGCAGACAGTGGTTAGAAGGGGCTGATGCTGCATGGAAGACTGCTGGCTAGAAAGAAGAGAATGAAGACAAGATGATTAAAGCAGAAACGACAAAAGGTAGAAAATTTTTTTTTGTTGCTTTAGAATAAAATAGTATTGTAGTTGTATTGATAAAACTTTTATATAAAGAAAATAAGGTAATCTTTTTATTGGACTAATTTTAATACATTTTTTACTAACTTTTAGAGACCAAAACCCCGTTTCTCAGGTCAGGACAGAATAATGTAACAGCAGTACCTGTATACTATATTGACCTGAAGGAGGCTATGGCCTCTGAAAGTTAATTGAAAAATGGATTAGCCCAATAAAATGGTATATTCTTATTTTCAATTTTTTTTAATTTCTATTTGTTAATTTGTAAAGTAGTGATTGTTTGTCAGTTTCTTCAAATTTACATCTGCGATATTTATATTTTGCAGAGTATTAGGGGGCTATGTGTCATTGTTTCTGTGGTGTTTCACTGTATGCAGTTTGGCTTCTTGGCGGTTAGGTTTAACCTTTATCTATATATTTCTATTTTTAGTTTGTGATTACTTATTCCATACTGGGTGAGAGTGTGTATGAAAGAACTGGTTTTCTGTTAGCGTTTACTAGCCTTGTTTGATATTGCAACTTGATATTGCAGCCTTCATGACCCACCAACCATCCTTAACAGAAATTCATACATCTAACGGAACATGGTCCAGATCCATCTGGTCAGACCACTACACCTACACTTTCAACGTCAACTGGACCAAAAACAACAAAAATCTATACCAAAACTCAATAAAGTAACATACACCTCATGCAAATACATCGAACCCTCCATATTCTGGTCTAAAATAGATGAAACTATTCTAGAAAACAACCCCGACGACTGCATCTTACATTGGGAAAGACTTTGCTCCAACACCCTTGATGATTTAGCCCCACTGCAAACCAAATCCAGACCCAGCAGGAGATCAGATAAATGGTTCGACTCCGAACTGCTACAACTCAAAAGGCAATGTAGACGACTAGAGAGAAAATGGAGAAAATCAAACTCGGATCATACAAAATCTGCCTGGAAAAAAATCAACAAAACAATACAAATCACAATTAAAGGACAAGAGAAAAGCACACTACACCAACCAAATAGGCACTGAAACCCAAGACACCAAAAAACTATTCCAAATTCTAAAAACCCTAACCGACACCAAACCCTACCTGACCACTAACAATACTACCCCCCCTCAGCTACTCTATTAGCAGAACACTTCCAAAATAAAATTACCAATGCAAGAGCTACCCTCAATGACACCTCTACCCATCCTAACAAATTCACAATTCTCCCCATAGATAGAGATTCTACTGCAGCAGATAGAATATGGTCTCAATTCCCCAACATACAATGGCCCGAATTCAACAAATACTACAAAAAATACAGCCATGCATCCTGTGACCTCCTGTGTCTAAGCCCCGTAATTGGAAGACAATGGTAGTAGTAATTGTAGGGTATGCAGGATGTGGCAAGTCCAGACTTGCAAAGAATACAGCAGATAAATTAGGGGGAGGGGTTTATTATAAACCCCGGGGGGAGTGGTGGGATGGTTATGTGGGTCAGGAAAATGTAATAATGGATGATTTTTATGGGTGGATAAAGTATGATGAATTGTTGAGGATAATGGATAGGTACCCTCATCAGGTACCAATTAAAGGAGGCTTCACAGAATTTGTGGGAAAAAGGCTCTTTATTACAAGTAATTGTTATGCACAAGAATGATACACTTTTGAAAATGTAGTGCAAAGAATGCCTGCTTTACATAGAAGAATAAACAAGTACATATGGTGGAATAACCCCCCCACCATATCTCCTAAAAACATCCAGCACAAAATTCCTCGCTCTTCTTCTAAACTGGATACAAATCTCGCTAATAAACGGCCACTACCCTACCAACCTCAGCGAAATCATCATCACCCCGATCCTCAAAGACCCCAAAGGACCGATAGATCAAATAGCCAACTACATACCCATTGCCTCTATTCCACTCTACGTCAAAATAATAGAAGGACTACCGTATTTTCACGCAAATAACACGCACCCGTATAAAACGCGCACACGTGTATACCGCGCAGAAATCACGATGATAAGCACAAAAACTTTGGTATAACGCGCTCACGATTATACCGCGCATGCTGCCCGACTCTCCGTTCACCCCCCTGACTTCCGTGCACTGCCCCGCCTCTCCGTGCGCTGTCCCGACTCTCCGTTCACCCCCCCTGACTTCCGTGCACTGCCCCGCCTCTCCGTGCGCTGTCCCGACTCTCCGTTCACCCCCCCTGACTTCCATGCACTGCCCTGACTTTCCGTGCGCTGTCCCGACTCTCCGTTCACCCCCCCTGACTTCCGTGCACTGCCCTGACTTTCCGTGCGCTGTCCCGACTCTCCGTTCACCCCCCTGACTTCCGTGCACTGCCCCGCCTCTCCGTGCGCTGTCCCGACTCTCCGTTCACCCCCCCTGACTTCCGTGCACTGCCCCGCCTCTCCGTGCGCTGTCCCGACTCTCCGTTCACCCCCCCCTGACTTCCATGCACTGCCCTGACTTTCCGTGCGCTGTCCCGACTCTCCGTTCACCCCCCCTGACTTCCGTGCACTGCCCTGACTTTCCGTGCGCTGTCCCGACTCTCCGTTCACCCCCCTGACTTCCGTGCACTGCCCCGCCTCTCCGTGCGCTGTCCCGACTCTCCGTTCACCCCCCCCCGACGTCCGATTCATCCCCCCCCCGGCAGGACCATTCGCACCCCCACCCCGAAGGACCGCCGACTCCCCGACAATATCGGGCCAGGAGGGAGCCCAAACCCTCCTGGCCACGGCGACCCCCTACCCCCACCCCGCACTACATTACGGGCAGGAGGGATCCCAGGCCCTCCTGCCCTCGACGCAAACCCCCCTCCCCCCCAACGACCGCCCCCCCCAAGAACCTCCGACCGCTCCCCCAGCCGACCCGCGACCCCCCTGGCGACCCCCACGACCCCCCCACCCCCCTTCCCCGTACCTTTGGTAGTTGGCCAGACAGACGGGAGCCAAACCCGCCTGTCCGGCAGGCAGCCAACGAAGGAATGAGGCCGGATTGGCCCATCCGTCCTAAAGCTCCGCCTACTGGTGGGGCCTAAGGCGCGTGGGCCAATCAGAATAGGCCCTGGAGCCTTAGGTCCCACCTGGGGGCGCGGCCTGAGGCACATGGGCCCAACCCGACCATGTGCCTCAGGCCGCGCCCCCAGGTGGGACCTAAGGCTCCAGGGCCTATTCTGATTGGCCCACGCGCCTTAGGCCCCACCAGTAGGCGGAGCTTTAGGACGGATGGGCCAATCCGGCCTCATTCCTTCGTTGGCTGCCTGCCGGACAGGCGGGTTTGGCTCCCGTCTGTCCGGCCAACTTCCAAAGGTACGGGGAAGGGGGGTGGGGGGGTCGTGGGGGTCGGCCAGGGGGGTCGCGGGTCGGCTGGGGGGGCGGTCGGAGGTTCTTGGGGGGGGACGGTCGTTGGGGGGGAGGGGGGTTTGCGTCGAGGGCAGGAGGGCCTGGGATCCCTCCTGCCCGTAATGTAGTGCGGGGTGGGGTTAGGGGGTCGCCGTGGCCAGGAGGGTTTGGGCTCCCTTCTGGCCCGATATTGTCGGGAAGTCGGCGGTCCTTCGGGGTGGGGGTGCGAGTGGTCCTGCCGGGGGGGGGGGATGTATCGGACGTCGGGGAGTCGGCCGGGCAAGAGGGCTTGGGCTCCCTCTTGCTCCGATCGTGGATGCGGGTGCGGGTGGGAGCGCGTGCGAGTGGTCGTTCGGGGTGGGGGTGCGAGTGGTCCTGCTGGGGGGGTGAATCGGGCGTCGGGCGGGGTGGGAACTATGTTTGAAAACTTTCGTATACCGCGCTCACGCATATAACGCGCGAGGGGTATGCGCGGTAGGTAAAAACGCGTATAACGCGCGCGTTATATGCGTGAAAATACGGTAGTTGCCAAATTCCTCTCCAATTACCTAGAAAACCATTCCTTTCCAATTACCTAGAAAATCTAGTAGTGTTTCTGGCTTCAGAAACAACTTCAGCACAGAAACACTACTAGGATCTCTCTTGGACCCAGCCAGACAACATCTCAGCACAGGAAAAAAATGATGCTCATACGACTAGACCTTACTGCTGCATTCGACTTGGTGGACCATAACATTCTACTACAAATTCTGGATACAATAGGTATCACAGATAAAGTATACACATGGTTTGAAGGATTCCTTAAATCAAGAACCTATAGAGTAAAATCAGACAAACAAAAATCTGAACCTTAGTCAAACCCCTGCGGAGTTCCCCAAGGATCCCCTCTATCCTCGACTCTCTTCAATCTCTATACAGCCTCCCTCAGCTCTCACCTGGACAAACAAGGCATAACCTCCTACAGCTATGCCGATGACATTATCATTCTCATACCCTTTGATCAACCTGAACTCTCCATGACAAACACAATATACCAAACACTAAAATCAATAGCAACCTGGATGAAAGATCACAAACTGAAATTGAACCCAGATAAAATGAAATTCATCCTCCTAGAAAACAAAATACCAACCATAACCAACATTGAAATCAATGCAATCAACTACCCCATACAAACCACCCTAAAACTGCTAGGAATAACTATCGACAGATGCTGCACCATGCAACCGCAAATCAATAAAACAATACAAAAGTCATTCTTAGTCATGAGAAACTTAAGACAAGTTCGGAAATTCTTCGAGAAAACTCAATTCCAGCTCATAGTTCAGTCCTTAATACTAGGCCTACTTGACTACTGTAATATCCTCTACCTCTCATGCCCTACAACTATAACAAAACAACTACAAACTATCCAAAACACAGCACTAAGACTCATCTACTCATTAAAGAAACATGATCACATTACAGAAGCATATCTCCAATCGCACTGGTTTCCGATCCCAGCAAGAATACAATTTAAATTCTACTGCCTACTATTTTAAGACTTTATATGGAGACAGTCCAAACTACCTGAATAACCGCCTCATCCACAACACCGTAACCAAACAAAGGAAAGCTCACACCCCATTCTCATACCCCCCAATTAAGGAGGTCAAATGGAAAAAAACTATATGATGGCCTCCTGGCCACTCAAGCAGCCAAACTAGACAACCAAATCGCCAATCTACTGATGGCATCCCTCGACTACAAGACTTTTAGAAAAGAAATAAAGACCATACTCTAAAAGAAAACTCTGAAAAAAGAAATAATACCGCAAGTCTCAAACTCCACCTCTCACTAAAGCCAACTACCCCAAACAAATAACCTTACACATTTCTCACTCTTTTTGAAAATGACCAATTTTTTTATTTTTTTTTTTTTTTGTAAGTTCTTGTTGTAATACATCTTGGATAATTCTTTTGTAATCCGCCTTGAACTGCAAGGTAATGGCGGAATACAAATCCCTAATGTAATGTAATGTAATGCTTACAATCCCATCTGTAGATATGTTTCCCTTTCTCCCTTCAACAATGGTCGGGAGCTCCCTGTGTGTATATGGCCAATTGTACTGGCATCTAGTACCATATAAATAACACTTTAAAATTACATTTGTTTAATCTTGCTGATATATTTTACCTCAACAACAATACACTCCAAATTTGCCAAAATTCCTACTGTAGAAAAAACACAAAGAGGCAACCTAGTCACATCAAGGTTTGTGTGGGGGACGCTCAAGACGCCAAAATTGGCTCGCAACTAACAAACCAAAATGGGGTGAATATAATATAGGGTGCTCTCAGTGTGAACCCTCAGTGATAGGAGCACAGCTCCGACACTTCACTTCTGGGTCAAGGCGGTAAGCCTCCACCCACATACCATCATAGAGCACCCTGAGTGTGCTGAAATTAAAGGGACCTGAGTCCACTAAATCAAACAAATCAAACAATCAAAGTGAGTAAATCAAACTCAACACAAACAACCTGAGCGACCCCCAAACAAACCCTGCCAGCCAGACCCCCCGACTCACACAACAAAATCAAAAATCACCATGCAAAAATCAAATGAACACAATACTTATCTGAAACTATCTCACAAACTGATAAGCACAAAGAAACGCGCCAGGAGAAGAGGTTCGACCGCGCTGGTTTCGGGAGGAGCCCTTCTTCAGGAACCTGACCCCCGACGGAACACGAACAAAGAGGTCGGCTGGAGGGCGGGGTACCTGGGCGGAAGAGCACGCCGCTTAAAACGGATCTGTAGGTGACGTCATGCACAAACCAACCAAACATACAACACTAACAACCAATCACACTCAGGGGCGAGAACACGCCCATGAATACACAACCATGCTAAACGAAAGACATAAAACATGATCCATGCTGAAAACAACCCGATGACCCCAGCCAAAAACCCCCACTGAAACACAGAACCCAAATAGAAATACGATAAACACAGTTAAATAATGGTGTTCCATTCCACACCTTCATTAAGACCATTGGGATGAACAGATTGTAATTGGAAAATCCAATATTGTTCCCTAAGATTCAAATGGGACTGTCTATCCCCCCTGAAATCCCAAGGGACTTGCTCAAGCACGAACCAAGACAGATCGGTGAACCGATGGCCAAATTCAGCACAGTGCGGCACAAGGGGGGCAGAGTGAGATCCAGTGCGAATCCGGCTCCTGTGTTCTTGCAATCTGACCCTGATTCTTCTGCTAGTCCGCCCCACATAGCACAACCCGCAGGGGCAGATGATGACATAAACTACCCATTCAGAATCACAAGACGTCTGAGATCTGAGGTGGTAAGTACGTTGAGTCCGGGGATGTTGCCAGGTAGAAATAGACAAGGATAGAGGGCACATATCACAATGACCACATGGTTTATGACTGCCCCCAATATGAGCCCGACTCCTCGTGGCCAATAAGTCCTTCAAGTTTTTAGGTCGGGCATAAGCTATACAGGGAGCCTCCTTGAAAACAGGATGGTGATCCAGGACGTGCCAGTGCTTCCTCACAATGTTTGCTACCTGGTGGGCTTGATTGGAAAACGATATGACACACACCTGCTGATCTAAAGGAGGCCTGGTGGCAGGAGCCCGTAATAGCTCAGGGTTAGAATAGCGTGCTCTACGATACGCTCTTCTGATGGTCCATTCAGGATAGCCGCGGGCCTTAAAACGCTGGAATAGAAGTTTAGCTTGAGCCTTGTACTCCCTCAAAGAAGAGCAAATACGACGAATCCTGAGGAATTGCCCCACAGGCAACGATTGGCGCAACCTGACAGGATGACAGCTGGTGTAATGTAAATATGAGGTCCTGTCCGTGGACTTCCGGAAAACCGTAGTGACCAATTGCCCATCCGTTTTGCTAACCCTGATATCCAGATAAGTGACACTAGTTGCGTTGACAGTGGCAGTGAACTATCTGGGGGGTCTTTCCATCATCGCATAACTAAAGCTTTTCTCATGCAATTAGCCACCTTGGTGTTACAAAAAATTTTTTTTGAGGTGCGCGGGGAGTTTTATCTCCAAACGCATGGGGTAGCCATGGGTACAGCCATGGCCCCCAGTGTGGCTAATCTCTACGTTACAAATTTTGAGAAACAGTTGTTATATCCGTCTGGGTGGATGTCGCACATTGCCACATGGCTTCATTTTATCGACGATGTGTTCCTCATATGGACTGACACTAGGGCCAGATTTTATGAATTTTTGACCTGGCTTAACACTCTTGATAGGCATTTAAAGTTCACTGCCACTGTCAACGCAACTAGTGTCACTTATCTGGATACCAGGGTTAGCAAAACGGATGGGCAATTGGTCACGACGGTTTTCCGGAAGTCCACGGACCGGACCTCATATTTACATTACACCAGCTGTCATCCTGTCAGGTTGCGCCAATCGTTGCCTGTGGGGCAATTCCTCAGGATTCGTCGTATTTGCTCTTCTTTGAGGGAGTACAAGGCTCAAGCTAAACTTCTATTCCAGCGTTTTAAGGCCCGCGGCTATCCTGAATGGACCATCAGAAGAGCGTATCGTAGAGCACGCTATTCTAACCCTGAGCTATTACGGGCTCCTGCCACCAGGCCTCCTTTAGATCAGCAGGTGTGTGTCATATCGTTTTTCAATCAAGCCCACCAGGTAGCGAACATTGTGAGGAAGCACTGGCACGTCCTGGATCACCATCCTGTTTTTAAGGAGGCTCCCTGTATAGCTTATGCCCGTCCTAAAAACTTGAAGGACTTATTGGCCACGAGGAGTCGGGCTCATATTGGGGGCAGTCATAAACCATGTGGTCATTGTGATATGTGCCCTCTATCCTTGTCTATTTCTACCTGGCAACATCCCCGGACTCAACGTACTTACCACCTCAGATCTCAGACGTCTTGTGATTCTGAATGGGTAGTTTATGTCATCATCTGCCCCTGCGGGTTGTGCTATGTGGGGCGGACTAGCAGAAGAATCAGGGTCAGATTGCAAGAACACAGGAGCCGGATTCGCACTGGATCTCACTCTGCCCCCCTTGTGCCGCACTGTGCTGAATTTGGCCATCGGTTCACCGATCTGTCTTGGTTCGTGCTTGAGCAAGTCCCTTGGGATTTCAGGGGGGATAGACAGTCCCATTTGAATCTTAGGGAACAATATTGGATTTTCCAATTACAATCTGTTCATCCCAATGGTCTTAATGAAGGTGTGGAATGGAACACCATTATTTAACTGTGTTTATCGTATTTCTATTTGGGTTCTGTGTTTCAGTGGGGGTTTTTGGCTGGGGTCATCGGGTTGTTTTCAGCATGGATCATGTTTTATGTCTTTCGTTTAGCATGGTTGTGTATTCATGGGCGTGTTCTCGCCCCTGAGTGTGATTGGTTGTTAGTGTTGTATGTTTGGTTGGTTTGTGCATGACGTCACCTACAGATCCGTTTTAAGCGGCGTGCTCTTCCGCCCGGGCACCCCGCCCTCCAGCCGACCTCTTTGTTCGTGTTCCGTCGGGGGTCAGGTTCCTGAAGAAGGGCTCCTCCCGAAACCAGTGCGGTCGAACCTCTTCTCCTGGCGCGTTTCTTTGCGTTTATCAGTTTGTGAGATAGTTTCAGATAAGTATTGTGTTCATTTGATTTTTGCATGGTGATTTTTGATTTTGTTGTGTGAGTCGGGGGGTCTGGCTGGCAGGGTTTGTTTGGGGGTCGCTCAGGTTGTTTGTGTTGAGTTTGATTTACTCACTTTGATTGTTTGATTTGTTTGATTTAATGGACTCAGGTCCCTTTAATTTCAGCATACTCAGGGTGCTCTATGATGGTGTGTGGGTGGAGGCTTACTGCCTTGACCCAGAAGTGAAGTGTCGGAGCTGTGCTCCTATCACTGAGGGTTCACACTGAGAGCACCCTATATTATATTCACCCCATTTTGGTTTGTTAGTTGCGAGCCAATTTTGGCGTCTTGAGCATCCCCCACACAAACCTTGATGTGACTAGGTTGCCTCTTTGTGTTTTTTCTATGATATATTTTACCTAGCAATAGCCCAAATTATGTCCCTCCTATTTTTCTCATTGAGGACCATGTTCATTAGCTTCCCAGTACTGCATATATTGGTGCTTTCTAAATTGAGAAGTTCAACTGATCAAGGGGAAAATACCCCTGCTGCAATCAGTTGAGCTGGTTGTGGCAGGGGACCCCAATGACACATACCGTGAAATCGGCAGGAGGGATGCATACTCCCTCCTGTCGCCGACTCCCCCCCCCCCCCCCAACTGAAGCAGCGTCAGGGGTCTCTTGCTGCAGCTGACTCAGTTGATCGCAGCAGGGGTATTTTTCCCAATAAGCTGATCCGGAATTCCCTTGTTACGATCAGTCCGGCCATGTCTACTTTTAACTTTGGAAACGTAGGCCAGATTTTTGCTGGCCTACACTTCAGGTGTCTGTCATGGCCCTAGGGAGAAGCTCGCCCAAGCCACTTCTGGGTGAAACTACACCCACGCCAAGCTTTGGGTGAGCTTAAGTGTCCCTAAGCATTTCCCTAGTCCCGATTTGCTGCCAGATGCTCGTTTATAGAATTGGGACGCCCCTATATGTCTAGATGTATAATGATATGCTGCTTTCCACAGAAACTATCTCACTAGCATGTGTTGGTTCATTATCCTATTCTTGGAGACATAAATAGTATACTCCATGGACATCTTTATAATTGGGGTATTTGTTTTAATAAAAAGAGGAAACAAGAGAAAAAAAATAATGCGATGCATTCTGTATGTCTGTATTAAAAGCACGACAGCTACAAACATTGCTTTCTTTCAAAATGGATCCTTTGGTGGAAATGTTATGTCCCTGTAACTGTGCTTCTGTTGCCATGGCAATGGAGATTCTAAAAAGGCTCTGGTCGCTGTACTTTGCTTTTTATAGACATATCTTGTAAGTTATGTTTGATTTTGGTATCTTTCAGTTTCAAGGAACACTAGTCTTTCTTTCATTTGTCTTTTGTTTGTATTAAGTTTCATAAGGATTTGACATGGTCTATAAATACCAGGAAAAGGAGTGCAAGGATGTGGGCAGGTTTACATTATTAAGGCTTACTAGTCTGATTCTAGTCTTATCCTTGACTTACAATGGGGGATTGATACTTGAAAGATTCACGTGGTTAAAAAATGTCTTTTAATCATCCAAATCTTACTGATTCAAAGTCTCCTCTTCAATCTTGCTACATTTGTATGCACAAAATCGCTGTGAACACAGATTTAGCCAGACAAAACCAGGCCTGCCTACAGTGGAGTTTTTGAACTTAGGACTAAAGTGTACTATTGCACAATCTAACGCTTTTAATTTTGTGTTATTTTATTGCAGATTCTAATATAGTATATTCCACAGAAATATCCACTCGTTTGTCGACGACATACAACTGTACCTACTGCTAAGTTCAAACCGAGAAGCTCAAATCCCCAAACTTGAAAATAAAAAGCTGGATGACCTAAAACAAGGTGAAACTAACTGTGGCAAAAAAACAAGCTCCTCTGGATATGGAGAGGTGACCCTGAACTTGCCCGCCCATTGATCTCTTGGGAATCAGCTACCCTGACAGCTAAAGACAAAGTACGTATTCTAGGGGTAATCCTTGATGGCAACCTTTCACTCTCTGACCATATATGCCAAATAGTATCTGCCTCGTTTTACTACCTCCGGAAGCTACGGAAAATCGGACAATACTTCTCAGAACTGGACTTCTCTCAGCTACTCTAAGCCTTCGTCCTCTCCCGTATGGACCACTGCAACAAGCTCTCAAATGGGCTCACTACAAAAAACCTCCATCGATTACAACAAATGGAAAATGCCGCCATCTGACTCCTAAATAATCTCAAACTAATCACCCCAGCAGTATACAGTAATATAGTAGAAATCAAACCAAAATACCGCTACTAGCAATACACATCAGTGTTATTAGCCCGACAAACTTGAAGGGCTATGGCCTCAGAATCGGAGCCTACGCACAGCAGTGAAAATCGGATTATCCTCAGTCTGTGATTTTCACTGCTGTGTGTAGGCTCCGATTCTGAGGCCATAGCCCTTCAAGTTTGTCGGGTTAATAACACTGATGTGTATTGCTAGTAGCGGTATTTTGGTTTGATTTCTCCTAAATAATCTCAGCATATGAGACCCAATTGCCCTGGCATTGCGTGCTGCCCATTGGCTGCCTATTGACAAATGATGTATATTCAAAGGCCTAGTAATGGCCTACAAACACTTCCATGACATGGTATTGACCTATATAGACTCCAAACTTTCACCTTATACTCTGAACTGACCGCTTTGCGTGCAAGAAGAAAAGCGATTATGCACATCCTCAGGACGCACTCTCCACCTTGAGCATGCCCGGAAAAGATCTTACTCACACTACCTACCATGCCTCTAGAACAAGCTACCTACACATATAAGATCACTAGAAGGTCTACAGAACTTCAGGAACGCAATAAAACTCACATCTTCCCCTGACCCTTTATGAAAGTGTGTCAATCCAAACTTCACGGACCTTTGGGCAGAGATCCTCCGACCCTCCACTATCTCGAATCTCAAACGATGTTTTGCGTACAATATTCTGCCACACTGTTCTCCATCTTTATCCTTCCATACTATAAACCAGATTTACCATACTATGTCTGCCATGCTACGATTTCTTATGCCATGCTTGCCACACAATGTTTGCTGTTCCATGTCTTCCATGCTTTGCTTCATCATGCACACTTGCCTTACCGGTTTTCCCAAGTCGCATCATATTATATTAGCCATGCTTTGTAATACAATAAAATCTTGGATTGCAAGTAACTTGGTTTGCAAGTGTTTTGTAAGACAAGCAAAACATCTTATTAAATTTTAACTTGCTATACAAGCAATGTATTGCAATACAAGTACATACAGTATACACACGTCACACCATCACAACTGAGACGATGGTTCTTCTCTCTCCGACGCTGCATGAGTATAGTGACTGTTCTAAAACAAGCAAAGTCTTGCATTACGAGTACATATAGTATTTTGTATTAAAGTTTGTGGGTTGTGGAACAAATCATCTGAGTTTCCATTATTTCTTATGTGGAAATTCGCTTTGATATGAGTGCTTTGGATTACAAGCACGCTTCTGGAACGAATTATGCTCGCAAACCAAGGTTTTACTGTACTATGTTTTACCATGCTATGTTTTGTCGAACTATACTCATCATACTATGTCTCACCATACCATATTTTATCATATTATGTTTCTCTACCATGCTTTGTTAACTAAGTTTTGCCATTTTGTCAGAATATATGTTTACCATGCTATCTAATCTAATCCTTAGGTTTGTATACCGCATCATCTCCACGTTCGTAGAGCTCGACGCGGTTTACAGTAGGAGAAATAGGAAGGAACTACAACAGAGGGTTAGAGGTAGAAGTGTGAAGAAAATTTAGAGAACTTGGAATGCCAAGATATAAGAGTTTCCTTGATTCCTAAGTTGGAGGGAGACTTACATTTTTTGAGAAAAGCCAGGTTTTCAGATGTTTGCAGAAAACTTGGAGAGAGCTCAAGTTCCGAAGAGGGGAGGTAAGGTTGTTCCAGAGCTCAGTGATTTTGAAGTGAAGGGAGGTCCCTAGCTTTCCTGTGTGGGAAATGCCTTTTAGCGAGGGGAAGGATAGTTTTAATTTGTGGGAGGATCTGGTGGTATTAGGGTTTGAGGAATTCCAAGAAAGAGGGATAAAGGGAGGGAGGATACCATATAGGATTTTGAAAGTTAAACATGCGCATTTATAGTGGATCCTGGCGATTATCGGAAGCCAGTGGAGCTTGGCCAGATGCGGGGAAACATGGTCAAATTTACTTTTAGTGAAGATGAGCTTGGCCGTGGCATTCTGAATCTGTTGGAGTCTGTGCTATCTTTTACCATACTATGTCTGAGAGTGTGGCACCGTGGGTTAGAGCTGCAGCCTCGGCACCCTGAAGTTGTGGGTTCAAACCCACACTTCTCCTTGTGTCCCTGGGCAGGTTGCCTAATTCCCCATTGCCCCAGGTACATTTCATAGATTGTGAGCTCGCCGGGACAGAGAGGGAAAAATGCTTGAGTACCTGAATAAGTTCATGTAAACTGTTCTGAGCTCCCCTAGGAGAACAGTATAGAAAATTGAATAAATAAATATGCAATGGGGCTTAGCTGTTAATAAACATGTTAATAGTGTTAGGATGAAAACACATTAGTGCATGTGAGGAACTGGTTAGTGCAATATTTATCAATAACCTGCAAAATGTTTCTAAGTACAGCTGTATAAATCAGACATTTATGCTTAAGTTTATTTCAGATTTTGATGTATCACCCTTAACAGGAGCATCAGCCCACTTCTCAACAATACAATAGAATTAAGCAACAAAAAGAAGAGAAAAGATAAACCAGGCCCAACCCACAAGAAAAGATGGTGATCACTCTGAATCATAGGCAAGGCAGGGCCAGCTTAAGAGGTTGTGGTACCCTGGACCAACTTTTACTCCTGCACCCCCCACCTATCACCTCTCCCAGCTGTCTTATCCCCTTGGAGCCAATCAGCAAGTTTTCTGATTGCTCCTTTACCCTCTATCACTCCCTCTAAAATAGTAATTTCTACCCCCCCCCCCCCTTAGCAAGACAGGACCTCTTACCTGGCAGGCAGCAGGTGGCATGGCAGCACAATAGCAGCGGCAGGTGGCACAGCAGAGCAACAGTAGGCAGGAGAGAAGCAGCAGCTAGCAAAACAACTGCAGCAGCAGGGGCAGGCTGCAGTAGCTTCCTGTTCTCCTTTCCCTCCCCAGTCTAGCACCACCTTTTTTTTCTAACCTCCCCCCAAGTCCTGCGCTACCTTTTTTCTACCCCTTCATGTCCAGCACCTCCCCCCACCTAATCAAATCCACTGGCACTGCTTTCTGTCTTTAAATCCCCCTTGTCTCAAGTCCAGCGCTGCTCTCTCTTCTCCCTCCCCTCCCCTTGGGCAGTCAACCTTTTTTCTTCCATATCTTTTGCATCAATAGCAGGTTGCTTGAGCCAGCACCTAATCCTTCCCTTCTGCTGCATCCCACCCTCATATACACGGAAGTTATATTAGAGGAGTGGGATGCGGCAGAAATGAAAGATCCAGCACCCAGCTCAAGCAGCCTGTTATCACTGCAATGGACATGAATGAAAAAAGGTTTGATGGCCTGAGAGGAGAGGAGGAAGATAAGAGTGACACTTGACTTGGGATGGGTGGACTTTAAGAATAAAAATGGAGCCGGAGCAGGTGCTGATTCCATGAGGGGGGAGGGGGTAAACACTCCAGGCTTCAAAATGGCAAAAAAAGGTAGCACTGGTGCCCTGGGCCAGAGCCTCACCTAGTCCATAGGAAAGGATGGGATAGGGGAAAAACACAAACTTTGAGCCCCACCTTAAATCTGGAAAATGAGCTTTCCAAGTGGAGGTAGTGTAGAATCAGTGGCATAGTAAGGAAGAGTGGAGCCCGGGGCAGTGACGCCCCTTCCCCACCCTCTTTCCCCCCCTTCCCTTTCCCTGTACCTTTTTAACTTCTCTGGCATGAGCAGCGTGCCAACGTCGGTGTCGGTTCACCCTTTTGACTTCACTTCCTAGTTGCGGGTCCCGGAAGTGACATCAGAGAGAGCGCCGATGCGGCCAGCAACCTCACGCTGGGAAAGTAAAAAAGGTATGGGGGAAGGCAAGGATTGTGCATATGCGGCAAGGAGAGGAATGGGGAGGGGCGCAAGAGGAGAAGGATGGGTGCTGTGCCCTTAGGAAGATCGCACCTGGGGAGGACCGCCCTTTCCCTGCACCCCCTTCCTACGCCACTGTGTAGAATAGAGTTCCAAAGAAGAGCTGCTAGAAAGTAGAAAACGGTGCACTCTAAATGAATTGGAGCTGTCAGTGGGATAACCAAAAGATTTTCACCTTGGGAGCAGAAAATCTGAACCGGAGAGTAGGGAGTGAGAGCGCTAGTCAATATGGATAAGCCTGTCTGATTGATTCTACAATTCAGCACATGAATTTAACCCTATATACATTGTAAGGAGCTAGTGGTTATCAGCAGGTGTTAAACATGAGTGTGGCACAGTAGTTAAAGCTACAGCCTCAGCACCCTAGGTTCAAACCCACGCTGCTCATTGTGACCCTGGGCAAGTCACTTAATTCCCCCATTGTCCCAGGTACATTAGATAGATTGTAAGCCTGCCAGAGAGAAATGCTTGAATACCTGAATAAATTCATGTAAATCGTTCTGAGCTCCCCTGGGAGAATGGTATAGAAAATTGAGTAAAAAAATAAATATATTTGCTAACAGCATGTAAGTTTGTTAGCAGAATACAAGTGTGGCTCCTTCTTAAGACACAGTTATTTGTAGATGCCTTTTTCTAGCTAACTCTAGTAAAATTGATGAACTGTCCATGATCTTTAGTATCCAAATTATGATATCTTTCTGAGTATTGTTTGTATGTTTATTTTATCACATATTTTATTATGCATTTGTTTTTATCATGTGTTTATTTTTATATTATGTATGCAAATTATGTAAATCACTTAGTTTTAACAGTATTTTTAAATAAATACCTGTATAATTTTCTGTTTGCTGGGTTCATACCTAGGTTTTCAGCAGCACTACCCAGATAATGCCATTTATAATCAGGCCTGGCTTGGTGGAGTTGGCACTTGGTCATTTAAGTGCCAATATTCAGCCCTTCACTGGCCAGGTTAACCACATATAGGACAACATCAAAAGTTAGTCCTGTCTTCATGCAGTTAATCACAACTGGTTAAGTGCTGAATATTGCACTTATCTGGCTCTATGTTAGTCAGCTCTGGAAACCCAGAAATTCAATGCTTGTGCCTGGACATGTGCTAGCGTTGAATTTCTGGGTTTAACACCAGTGGTGATTAGCAAAATGTTCATAGCTGTTGACTGAACATTGGGCCCTAAAGGTTTAAGAGGCCAATTTTAAAAACCATTTATCTGGATAATTGTGTCTATGCATGTGGTGTTTCATAGAATGCATACATTTTGTTGAATTAAGCTAGATAAATCTCACTGAATATCCAGTTAAAGTTATCCAATCCAAACCAATCCTTAGTCTTATATACCGGGTCAGTCCCCAGAGGGGCTCGAATCGGTTAGCAAAAGATTACTCAAAGCAATATTAGGGAACAATAGTTGGACAGGAAAGTTCATCTATTACCATCCCTTATTTGTCATCTAAAAATTTATTGAACAGATATGTTTTCAGGGTTTTTCTAATATTTGTCAAAGAGGCAAGAAGTCTGATTTCTGAAGGAAGATCATTCCAGATTTTCACCATGGTAAATGTCAGAGAATGCGAAAGTCTACCTAAAGTTTGAATCCCTCTAGTACAGGGGTGCCTACACTTTTTTGGTTTGCGAGCTACTTTTAAAATGATCGGGTCAAAATGATCTACCAACAATAAAATTTAAAAAAAAACCCACAAAGCACACTATATGTAGAGAAAATGTTAATTATTATTTATATTCGGTTGTTTTTCTTTTTTAAAGATGTAAAGGCAGATGACTTTAAAATATGAAATGTCACCTTGCTTTTTTTTTTTTTGAGGGGGAGGACAGGGAGAGAGAAAGAAAGACAGAAAGAAAGAAGGGGCAGGGAGAGAGAGAAAGAAACTATATAAATAGACAAATATACCCCTCCCCTTTTACTAAACCGTAATAGTGGTTTTTAGCACAGGTTTTTAGCACTGAATGCCCTGTGCTGCTCACGACGCTCATAGGCTCCCTGCACTAAAAACCGCTATCGCAGTTTAGTAAAAGGGGGCCATAGTGCAAAATATAGACAGCAGATATAAATTCTCAAAACGGACACATTTTGACCACTAAACTGAAAATAAAATAATTTTTCCTACCTTTGTTGTCTGGTGATTTCATGAGTCTCCTGATTGTGCATCCAATATTTCTTCCTTTCTTTCTGCCTCCTGCATGCTTCCTCTCCTCCAGACCTCATTCCATTCCCCAACCAACATCTCTCTCTGTCCTTCCATGAGTCCAACTTTTTTTTCCTCTCTCCCTGCCCCTTTTTTTCTTTCTCTCTCTGCCCCCCCCCCCCCCCACCAAGCCATTGCCACCAATTTCTCCCTGCTTCCCCGACGCCAGGCCAGGTGCATGCAGCGACTGCACAAGCCTCCCTCCCCCCCCTTCCCGACAGCTCCGGGCCAGCTGCTGGCTCTAGCAACTATAGAAGAATGACCTGTTCTGACCACCAGAGGCTCCCTGCTAGCCATAACAAAGATACCAGAATTTGAAGTGGGCCCAGGCTCATCTGTGGCTACACCACTGACATGGAGATGGTCAGTGTAGTCAAACTGAACTGAAAGCTTAACAAAAAAAAACTGCTAACATTTTATTAACATAACCCATAGGAGACCAATGTGCTCCTTTTCAGCAGGTGTGTGTAAAATAAATAATGAGAGTGCTAGGAGAAGGGTTTGAACACAAGCAGGACTCAGGACAGAAACTGAGGAATGGGCCTGGAAGACCTCCTACAGGCTTTTCCCTCTTGCCCTGGTTCCTTCCTTCTGACATTAGCCTGGCTGGGAGTTATGCTGCCCCAACCAACAGCAGATTCTGGGTCATAAGAACATAAGAATTGCTGCTGCAGGGTCAGACCAGTGGTCCATCGTGCCCAGCAGTCTGCTCACGCGGCGGCCCTCTGGTCAAAGACCAGCGCCCTAACTGAGACTGGCACTACCTGTGTACGTTCTGGTTCAGCAGGAACTTGTCTAATTTCGTATCGTCCGCAAATTTAATCACGTCACTCGTCGTACCTATGTCCAGATCGTTTATAAAGATGTTGAAGAGCACAGGTCCAAGAACCGAGCCTTGCGGCACCCCACTAGTGACGCTCTTCCAGTCCGAGTATTGTCCATTTATCCCCACTCTCTGTTTCCTATGCTCCAGCCAGTTTTTAATCCACGTGAGTATTTCACCCTCGATTCCATGGCTCGCAATTTTCCAAAGTAGTCGTTCATGCGGAACCTTGTCAAACGCCTTCTGAAAATCCAGATATACAATGTCGACCATTTTGCCCTTGTCTATCCGCCTGTTTACTCCCTCAAAAAAGTGCAGCAAGTTCGTCAAACAAGATCTGCCTTTGCTGAAACCATGCTGGCTTGTCCTTATCATTGGAATAAGGGTATTGTATTACCTAACAAAGGGAGGAACAAGCTGGCAAAGGCTAGTCGCTAACCTATTAAGTTGGCCCAATGTCACCTACATGAGACTGGGATACATGAAAGCCTCTCCGGCCTCACTGCCATAAAATGTCATGCTTAAGTAAGGTGCTCTTTTCTTGTATCCAGAGAAAGGGATATATACTTTTCAAAGAAGTAGTTCAGGCGGCAAGGAAACTCAGGAGCCAACTTTTCTAACTTATGGGGGTGCTAAACCCAATGCAAATGGGACATAATTAATGAACTGGTTCAATTCTGGCTCCTCTGGATGTAAATGACCTCAACTTCTGCTATGGCAGGAGAAAAAGGGCGGTGATGCAGTGCCATAGAATTGGGGCCGGTGTGGGATTTGAACCTGAACTGAAGCCACTGCCACTCACCAGGCATCTGAGTAAACATGTTCTTGGGGTTCCTCTTCTTCTGGTCCCTCCTGCTCCTCTCCTTCCCTGGGCACCACCAGCCGCTTTAGCCTCTCGACCCTGGCGGGGTCCAGGGGCAATGGGCCTCACTGCTTGCACGGGACTGGAGCTCCTCAGGCTGCATGAAGCTCTCATATTTGGGGAAGTAAAGGGCCAGGAGGGGGTCGAAGAGCTCTGAGCCAATGTCCAGCCGATATCCAGGGTCGATCCCCCGCTGTAGGCAGCCACTGCCTCTCCTCCTCCTCCATGTTTGAAAGACCCGCAGCTCGGGGCTGATGAGAAGGGGGAGGTGGGAGGCTTGTGGGCCCAGCGCTTGTGCAATCACTGCACACACCTGGCCTGAAGTCGAGGAAGCAGGGAAAACAGAACAAGGCAATGCGAATCTAACGCCAAGCCCGGGATGGGCTCCGTGATCGACTCGCGTTGCCTTTGCAATCTACTGGTAGATCGCGATCAACCTTTTAGGCACCCCTGCTCTAGTAGAAGGGAATACTAGTTTAAATTTATGTATGCCTCTAGTAGAAAGAGGTCGATGAGAGTTGAAAGAAAGGGGAAATAATGGATAAGACCTCATATACTGTAGACTCATAAATACTACATTGGCACATTTGAACTGAACCCTCCAATATATTGGGAGCCAATGCAATGCCCTCAGTAATGGAGTAACATGATCATATCTGTTCTTACCAAAGATCAATTTGGCAGCCGTGTTCTGAATCAGCTGTACCGGTAATCTCTTTAAGTTACACTTACTTAAATTAATATAAAACGAATTTGCATAGTCCAAAGAAGCCAATACAATAGCCTCGACCAATACAGCAAAATGATGTTGATAAAAAAATCCACAAACCTTCCTTAACATCCGTAGACTAAAGAAGCATTTTTTTGATACATTATTAATTTGGTTAGTCAGAGAAAGAGTGGAGTCCAGAATAAACCCAAGGATTCTAGATGATAATTTTTTTTCTTTAAAATTTTTTTATTGATTGTATAGAAACATCTTACAAAAAGTGTAACAGATTATTCAATAACATTCTTGAAAACACTTATGTACTATGCATAAATACCAATAAAACAATACCCTCCCCTTCCCTCCCCCTTTCCGATTTAAATATTGCTCATTAATTATTCAACAAAACTTATACAAGTGCAATAAATATTATGACAATTACAGATAACAGCCCTTACAATTTATACTGAAATTATATAAAAAAATTAGCCAACCCTAACCCTCCCACCCACCTCTAGATGTGCATAAAGACATTAAACTCAATAGGAATTGATACATTTTATCTCATTGGGTAACGTGAGTTAATGGCTTTTAATGAACGAGTCTAGTGGACTCCAAATTTGTTTAAATTATAGGGAATCACCTTTTTGTTCTGCCAACATTCTTTCATGTCTATGATATAGGCAAAGTGTCTCCCACCAGAAAGGGAAATTTAAACGGTCACAACGATTAAGAACCTCACTGATTAGGGTTCAATTGCAATGTTGCATATAAGCCATCAGTGTATCAATCTGTGTGATTTGTTCTTTTTCTGGACTTATATCATAGCCCTCTACTTGTATGTAGCTTGTATTATTGTCTTTCTTCAAAATAAAAAAAAGATTAGAAATTTAGTACAAAGCTTCAGCAGTTGGCATTCAGTTACTGTACTAAAATTGTGTCAATATCTATCAAATGGAACCTCTTTAAAAGATTTTCATTGCAGGGTAGATAGAATGGCCCTGAAATGTTAGAAAATGAAGACCTTATCATTAAAATTTTATCATTAAAGAACGTAGCTAATTCTTCTACAGAAGGTTTAATAAATTTATCCGTCTGCCCTGATGTTGTTATAATCGATTTTAATAATAAAAATAAGGCCTTATTTTGATCTGTTGCTGTATTGATTTTGTTGCCATAATATATTTTCCTAGCTTTAGTGATCTCATGATTATATTCCTTTATCTTCCTTCTCCAATTTACCTTATCTATATCCGGATAACTTTACCACCACTGGCTGAGGTTAATGATTAAACATGCATGGACACTGCTGTCACTAAACTGTTTTCTGGTGGTATAACCTGTATGTAGTTTAGTGGCGGATTATCAAAAGAGATTATCTGTCATTAGCGAGGTTTCTAGCAGTCTCCGACACTGACATGCAAATGGGCTCTTCAATATTGAAATGAGCCCTCCGGTGGATTCTTAAAAAATGCCAAGCCATTTTCAAAAAGAGGCGTTGGATTTTTGCGACAAAAATAAGCGAATGGTCCAGGGGTGCCAGTCAGTGTCAGAGACTGCTAAAAAGCCCCTGTGTTGTGATGTAGCGGGAGGGATGCGTATTCTCGCCGCTGCATCACAATACCCCTTCCCTATAGCGGTGGCGAACACAACACTCTCCCCCCGCCGGAACGGCGGTGACCCCCCCTTGCAGCAGGAGAGATGCCCTAAACTCCCCACCACTGCACTAAACTCCCCACCACGACCCAACCTGACCACACTCCCCCCCTCCCGCAGCAGGAGAGATGCCCACTCCTGCTGCACTAAACTCTCTGCCGTGACTTAAGGTGGCAGATACAATTACTTTTATTTTTAGCTTGGGTAGATTTTACACCATTTTTCCCTTTATTATGGACAGTGCTAGATGTCAACATTCAGTATTAACTTTGATTGCTTGCAGTATTTGTGGCCCATAGAATGTGAAGTACATGGATGCTTTGTAGCTGTAACCAAGGAGATGCTAAAAGCAAAGTTAGAAACATAGAAACAGACGGCAGAAAAGGGCCACGGCCCATCTAGTCTGCCCACATCAATGACCCACCCCCTAACTCCCTCCGTGAAGAGATCCCACGTGTCAATCCCATTTTTTCTTACTTAATCCTTAATTAGTTGTTTTGTTGCTGTGCATAAACTTATAAAAAAAACTGAACGATAGATGACAGCTTTAGTAAATGGAATTAAGGGTGGGTTCAATGATTCATGCTACCTCTATTCCTTTAATTTCTTTGTTCTTGCCTTCATTGTTACTATTTGGTCAAGGTGGTCTGTATGACAGCAGGCAGTTCACTCTGGGTTCCAGTCCTGTCTCAGTCCCTGAAGAAACAGCTTTAGGTTGAGGTTAGTACTTCTGACAGGACTAGGGTCACTTCTGAATAGCAGAGGGCTGATTATCTGAGCTATTCTAATATTTAGTAAAGGTATGTTTCCCATGCATTAATGCTATTCAAGTACAGTATTTAAAAGTCTTTATCATATTTTGGCTGTCCCTTCTTTCCTCTAGGTTAGATGTATTAAGACCCTGCACAATGCAGTCCCAAATCAATAAAACATCCCAGAAAGCTTTTTTAATTATGAGAAATCTACGTAAAATAAGAAAATTCTTCAACCCAGCACAATTCAGGCTAATTGTCCAATCCCTAGTCTTAGGTCTACTGGACTATTGCAATTCCCTCTATCTATCTTGTCCTGCCAACATGATAAAACAACTTCAGACTATACAATACACTGCCCTCAGGCTGATCTACTCCCTGAGAAAATATGATCATATTACAACTGCCTTCCTAGACTCTCACTGGCTACCTATGCAAGCACGAATTCAATTCAAAGCATTAAACGGCTCCGCCCCCCCTATCTAAACAACCGCCTAAACCAGATCCTCACCTCAAGACAAAGAAGAACTCCGAACCCTTTTGCCTTTCCTCCACTCAAGGGCACTCAGCACAAAAAGATGTTTGATAACCTTCTGGCGACGCAAGCAGCAAAACTTAACCACTCCATCTCCAACATGTTGACGGCAACGGGCGACTTCAAAACTTTTCGAAAAGAAATCAAAACCCTACTTTTCAAAAAATGTATCCAGATATCTTAACCCAACCCTTTCCCCTCCTCCTAGATAAATTCTCCCCCAAAACCTCCACTTAAATAATCTCTTCCTCCCCAAAACACCAACCAAGTATTCAGATCCCTGAAATGTTACGTAATCTTATTTGTACTCTTAACTGTAATCTATTTGTTATATCACACAGTAACGTATAGTCAATTTAATATCCAATTTGCAAGTTCTTTCAGAATTAATCCAGGTACCTCTCCTCCCTTGTAACCAAAAAAAAACAAAAAAAACCCAAAACTGTTGTAACTTCACTGGAAATGTCCAGTTAGCTCTTTTGTAATCCGCCTTGAACTGCAAGGTATAGGCGGAATAGAAGTCCCTAATGTAATGTAATGTAATGTAACCCTTAAATCTCATTTGTCTATTTTTACAGATCACATACCTTTTTTTTTTTTTTTTTGTAAAGTACCATGTACTAGCCTCCTTTTATCCTTAATAATTTTCGACCTTCAAAATGGAAGAGTATTCTAAGTGAAGCCTAATGAACAACTACCATACATGGCATTAATACATCTTCTCGGGTCGTTATACCTCTCTCTCTAGCCCAGTATCCCTCTGCTCTGATCAAGGATACAGGAGTTCAAGTGTCTGACCCAAATAACCACCATTACAAAGTGCACTAAATGTGATTCTATAATGTAGCCCGTAACTTCAAGAAGTCATACATGTAGGAGGATCATGGGTGGGACATGGGTGAGTTTCCTACTTATAGAATGCTATAAGTTGCATGCCTTGCATGGCACACTTAGGCATGCCAGCTTACAACAGTGAACATAAGTGAGCCCACCTAAATGTAAGTGTATTGATGATGCCTTATGCATGTATTCCATTTTGGCACCAAGATGCCGTAATAGAATTGGCACTCAGCCCGCAGCACTAAGGTGCTTAAAATGTGATGTCAAGTTTGAGAATTGTCCCCTATACTCATAGTAAACGGAAGAAATATGTGAAATCCTCTAATAGAAACATAGAAACATAGAAAATGACGGCAGAAAAGGGCTATAGCCCACCAAGTCTGCCCATTGCAATTTGCCTCCCCCCAGAGTTCATTCCCTTAGAGATCCCACATGAGTATCCCATTTCTTCTTAAAATCAGTCACGCTGCTGGCCTCAATCACCTGCAGTGGGAGTCCATTCCAACGCTCCACCACTCTCTCGGTGAAAAAGTACTTCCTGGAATCGCCATGAAATTTCCCTCCTCTGATTTTCAGCGGATGCCCTCTGGTTGTTGAGGGTCCCATGAGACAGAAGATATTATCTTCTGACTCGATACGTCCCGTGATGTATTTGAACGTTTCAATCATGTCTCCCCGTTCTCTTCTTTCTTCAAGTGAGTACAGCCGCAATTTTTTTAGTCTTTCTTCATACGTGAGATCCTTGAGCCCCAGGACCATCCTGGTCGCCATTCGCTGAACTGACTCGATCCTCAGTATGTCTTTACGGTAGTGTGGTCTCCAGAACTGAACACAGTACTCCAAGTGAGGCCTCACCATGGATCTGTACAACGGCATCATGACTTCAGGTCTCCTGCTGACAAATCCTCTACGGATACAACCTATCATCTGTCTTGCCCTGGAGAAAGCCTTCTCCACTTGATTGGCAGCCTTCATGTCCTCACTAATAATCACCCCTAGATCGCGTTCTGTCTTGGTCTCAACTAAGGTTTCACCATTCAGTACATAATTTTTGTGCGGATTTTTCTTTCCCAGGTGCATCACCTTGCATTTTTTAGCATTGAAGCTTAGCTGCCAAGTAGTTGACCATCTTTCCAGCAGTCGTAGATCGTGTGTCATATTATCAGGTAATAAGCTTTTGCCTATTATGTTGCAAAGTTTGGCGTCGTCAGCGAATAGTGCTACCCTTCCTTTAAGTCCTTGTGTCATATCTCTTATGAATAAATTGAATAGTATTGGGCCCAGAACCGAGCCCTGCGGCACCCCACTGGCCACTCTTGACGCCTTGGATGGGGTACCGTTCACCACCACCCTCTGAAGTCTACCGCTTAGCCAATCTCCAACCCATGCAGTTAGAGTGCTTCCTAATCCTATCGCTTTCAATTTGTTCAATAGCCTTCTGTGTGGGACGCTATCAAATGCTTTACTGAAGTCCAAATATACCACGTCCAGTGACTCTCCTGCATCCAGTTGTCTAGTAACCCAGTCGAAAAAGCTAATCAGATTAGATTGGCAGGATCTACCCTGGGTGAACCCGTGCTGGTGGGGGTCTCGTAAGTTTTCTTCGTCCAGGATTATGTCAAGGTTCCGTTTGATCAGAAGTTCTAAGCTAACCTTTTATACATCCTCAGACCTGGCATCAAAGTCCTGGTGTTTTCCTTGGCCTTTTAGACTTCTGCAAACTTCCCCGCATCTGCGCTGAATAGCTAAGGGCTCCTTTCACAAAGGTGTGTTAGGGCCTTAATGCGCGGAATAGCGTGCTCTAAATTGCCATGCATGTTAGACCTTAACTCCAGCATTGAGCTGGCGTTAGTTTTAGAAGCGTAATGCAGATTTAGTGCAAGCTAAAATCTGCGTGCGCTAAAAACGCTAGCGCACTTTAGTAAAAGGAGCCCCAAGTATCATTAGCGTGGATTTAAATGTGCTATGTGCTAGGCTTTATGCATGGTTAGCTCATGTGCAAAACCTAGTACACTTTTGCATCGGCCACTTTGTACTTCTTTGCATTGAGGTTCAAACAATAGGCATTTGGTGAATCTTTCAGTTTTAATTTCTTCTCATTTCATAAGAATATAAGATTTGCCGCTGCTGGGTCAGACCAGTGGTCCATCATGCCCAGCAGTCCACTCACGCGGTGAACCTTAGGTCAAAGACCAGTGCCCTATTTGAGTCTAGCCTTACCTGCGTATATTCTGGTCCAGCAGGAACTTAGGAGCGATAAAAATGGCTACGGACCTTTATGTGAAGAAAATCAATAAAAACAAGAGAAAAAGGAAGCCGATATGGTTCTCCAACCTAGTGGCTGAGAAAATAAAGGCGAAAGAGTTGGCGTTCATGAAATATAAAAAAACCCAAGAAGAGGAGAGCAGAAAGGACTACAGGGTGAAACTGAAAGAAGCCAAGAGAGAGAGACGTTTGGCGAAGGCACAGGCGGAAGAACAAATGGCTAAAAATGTAAAAAAGGGAGATAAACATTTTTTCAGATATATTAGTGAAAGGAGGAAGATAAAAAATGGAATTGCTAGGCTAAAAGATGCTGGGAACAAATTTGTGGAGAGTGATGAGGAGAAAGTAAATGTGCTAAACAAATACTTCTGTTCTGTGTTCACAGAAGAAAATCCTGGAGAAGGACCGAGATTGTCTGGCAAAGTTACACGAGAAAATGGAGTAGATTCTGCGCCGTTCACGGAGGAGGGTGTTTATGAGCAACTTGAAAAACTGAAGGTGGACAAAGCGATGGGACCAGACGGGATCCATCCCAGGATACTAAGGGAGCTCAGAGAGGTTCTGGCGAGTCCTATTAAAGACTTGTTCAACAAATCTCTGGAGACGGGAGTGATTCCTGGGGATTGGAGGAGAGCGGATGTGGTCCCTATTCATAAAAGTGGTCACAGGGATGAAGCAGGAATCTACAGGCCGGTGAGCCTCACTTCAGTTGTTGGAAAAATAATGGAAGTGTTGCTGAAAGAAAGGATAGTGTATTTCCTTGAATCTAATGGGTTACAGGATCCGAGGCAACATGACTTTACAAAAGGTAAATCGTGCCAAACGAACCTGATTGAATTTTTTGATTGGGTAACCAGAGAGCTGGATCGAGGACATATGCTAGATGTAATTTACTTGGATTTCAGCAAAGCCTTTGATACAGTTCCTCATAGGAGGCTGTTGAACAAACTTGAAGGGCTGAAGTTAGGACCCAAAGTGGTGAACTGGGTCAGAAACTGGCTGTCGGACAGACGCCAGAGGGTGATGGTTAATGGAAGTTGCTCGAAGGAAGGGTTCGGTGCTGGGGCCAATCCTGTTCAATATGTATGTAAGTGACATTGCTGAAGGGTTAGAAGGAAAAGTGTGCCTTTTTGCAGATGATACCAAGATTTGTAACAGAGTAGACACCGAAGAGGGAGTGGAGAATATGAAAAAGGATCTGCAAAAGTTAGAGGAATGGTCTAATGCCTGGCAACTAAAATTCAATGCAAAGAAATGCAGAGTAATGCATTTGGGGATTAATAATAGGAAGGAACCGTATATGCTGGGAGGAGAGAAGCTGATATGCACGGACGGGGAGAGGGACATTGGGGTGATAGTGTCCGAAGATCTAAAGGCGAAAAAACAGTGTGACAAGGCAGTGGCTGCTGCCAGAAGGATTCTGGGCTGTATAAAGAGAGGCGTAGTCAGTAGAAGGAAGAAGGTGTTGATGCCCCTGTACAGGTCATTGGTGAGGCCCCACTTGGAGTATTGTGTTCAGTTTTGGAGACCGTATCTGGCGAAAGACGTAAGAAGACTTGAGGCGGTCCAGAGGAGGGCGACGAAAATGATAGGAGGCTTGCGCCAGAAGACGTATGAGGAGAGACTGGAAGCCCTGAATATGTATACCCTAGAGGAAAGGAGAGACAGGGGAGATATGATTCAGACGTTCAAATACTTAAAGGGTATTAACGTAGAACAAAATCTTTTCCAGAGAAAAGAAAATATTAAAACCAGAGGACATAATTTGAGGTTGAGGGGTGGTAGATTCAGGGGCAATGTTAGGAAATTCTACTTTACGGAGAGGGTGGTGGATGCCTGGAATGCGCTCCCGAGAGAGGTGGTGGAGAGCAACACTGTGACTGAGTTCAAAGAAGCGTGGGATGAACACAGAAGATTTAGAATCAGAAAATAATATTAAATATTGAACTAAGGCCAGTTACTGGGCAGACTTGCACGGTCTGTGTCTGTGTATGGCCGTTTGGTAGAGGATGGGCAGGGGAGGGCTTCAATGGTTGGGAGGGTGTAGATGGGCTGGAGCAAGTCTTAACAGAGATTTCGGCAGGTGGAACCCAAGCATAGTACCGGGTAAAGCTTTGGATTCTTGCCCAGAAATAGCTAAGAAGAAAAAAAAAAAAAAAAAAAATTTAAATTGAATCAGGTTGGGCAGACTGGATGGACCATTCGGGTCTTTTTCTGCCGTCATCTACTATGTTACTATGTTTTATCTAACCTTTTCTTGAATCCCTCAGGAGTTTTACTCTCCTGCAGATTTGCATATGATTCACAAATGTTTCCATTCACAATACTTTCTAGAAAGTTGTTGAATAGAACCAGCCCTAGGGTCTATGCCTGAAACACTCCACTACCCACTTTTCTTTCTCTTCAGAATAAATTCCATTTACCTTTCGTCCTCTATCATTATCAGTGAGCTAATTTCTAGTCCAATGCACCACATTGGAATTCTCCACCTGGCTGCTTAGATTATTCATGAGTCTCCTTGGTGTGGGTCTTAGAGGTGGATAATTTCCAATCAGTGTCAAATAGGAATTGCTAAAACTTTTGTAACTAAATTAAACATGAGTGGACATAAAGGGACAACTCTCTACCTAGAACAAAACAATTTGAAAAATATTATTTACCAATAACTTCATTCTACAGGCCCCAATGAAGATATGAATCATTTGCACTAAAGAACATTGCTCCCAAGATGGCAAAATACTGTTAAATCAAACTAGGGGGCAATTTTGTTTTGACTTTCACTTTCTGATGATAAAGATGATCTGCATGATGATATCTACTATGCATGTTTTAAAGGTAACAAGACTGAGTGTTAAGGGAGTGATAATTCGTCTGAAGTTCGTCTCCCCACCGGCTAGAGGATGCAAATTTAAGAGATACCACCAACAACTTCTATCGTATCAAGCAGCCTTATGGGGCAAAGACTTAGAAAAACTAATTACTCACACAAATGACTACGGAGAATTTAGAAAACACCTAAAAACGTACCAGTTCTCGAAACACCTAGGTAACGAACCAGGACAATAGCCCCCTTCGCAATATCATTCCCAAAACTGAATTTGTAAACTGTTAACCCCCAATCACAAACTATGAATACCCCATTCAATTTATGGGATTTTTCCAATTCTTTGTAAGCCGCATGGCACTTCAAGGCCCTGCAGCATACGAACTGTTGTTAATATTATCAATGTTCCCATTATCAGAAGTACACTGCTATACTCTGTAATTCGCTGTATGTACAGTTTCTCTTTATTGTAAACCGCCTAGAAGTCGCAAGATTGTTGGCGGTATATAAGAATAAAGTTATTATAATTATTCTAGGATATGTATAGCACCTGGGTTGTTTTTTTTCCTCCTAAATTCTACTTTGCTAATAACTGTGGAAGTGGGAAGTTTCAATGCTGTCTAGGTTGTAAAAATAGCATAAGCTGGCACGATAGGTTTTTGTCATTTCAAATGTGAGTCTGAGAGTTTTTCAGTAAAGGATAGGGAGATGGCAAAATGATTTTTGGTCAAATTATTGTATGCATATTTTTCAAATATAGAAAGAGAAGTTTTACAAATATGAGGCAATTACTGATACATACATTTTATAGCAAATTGAAAAAGTTGTTTCTTAAAGAAAAAAACTTGGTTTGAAAAGAAAATGTAGAAAGTTAGAAAGATATTGGAAAAAAGTTGGAACTGTGGAAGCTAGAATTAATTGGAGAGTTATGATTTGTACTTATAAAAATAAGTTGATATTAACTAGGAAAAGATGAATTACATTGGACTAAAGCATGCAGAAGGAAATTCTATATAAACAGTGCCTATACTTGGTCGCTGATAGATGCCCTACCAATGCCTAAGTTAATTTGGAAATGCCATTTGAAATGGCAAGTAACATTAAATCTAAAGTGCCTACCAGTGTCTAAACAAAAGGTGCTGGAATCGTGCCTTCGGAGATGCCTAGTGGCATCTGACATCGCTATAGGCAGGGCAGGATTAACCAATAGGCCAAGTAGGCATGTGCCTAGGGCCCAAAATGGTCAGGGGGGCCCAATGAAGGAGGGCATCAACATTGTTTTTTCCAAACAGCGATGGCCCCTACAGTATCGATCGGCAACGTGCCCCCCCCCCCTCCCCATCAACAGAAAGTAAGACAAGCAAGCAACGTGGGTAAGAAAGGCAATGGGAACTGTAATTGTGCAAGTGGTGCTGCTTGCCCAAAGCTTCCCTCTGACGCAGCTTCCTGTTTCCGCCTAGGCTTATGGTGGAGTGGGGCGGGGCGGGGGGCCCAGTGTACTTGTGTGCCTAGGGGCCCTCGACGAATTAATCCTGCCCTGACTATAGGTGTGGCTAATGCCAGAAGTGGCATTAAGTACCATAAAGTGTCTATGTAAGCATGATTAATGGCAAAGACAGGTGCCGGAAATGTAGGCCTTGAAAACCCTGGTCTACATTTCCGGCACCTATCTTTCCCTGAGGCACGATTCTCTTAATGACGCCATCACGTGATTGACACACAATTTTTGGCAGCTTTTTAGATGGCCGCTGATATCAGCGCCATTTAGAGAATCTGGGCCATAGAAGAGATTATTTGCCATGGTAAACTACTTAACTAAAGCTGATGATATAACTACAGATATTAATTTAAACTTACCATCAGCCAACGATTTAGCTAATTATTTTAAACCAAAAGTGGAGAAATTAAGAAAAGAGATTTCTATTAGAGGACGTGAGAAATTCAGCATTATTAAAATGGACTTGGGGAAATCCACTGCTTATTCCTAGGTTAAGCAGCACATAATATGCTTTACTCTTTGGGATCTTGCTAGAAACTTGTGACCTGAGTTGGCCACTGTTGGAAACAGGATACTGGGCTTCATGTTCCTTTGGTCTGACCCAGTATGGCAACTTTTATGTTATGTTCAAGCAATTTCTGTGAATAGAATTTGGAACACTTTTGAGGTAGCTACCTATCAAGAGGTAGAAAGGCGGTTCAATAAATATGCTAAGTCCTATTGTATGTCCGTTTTGGGCCTAGGGTGCTAATCGCTCAAAGTCAGCAGCGTCTAAAGTCCATTCTCAAAAAATACGTCCAAAATATTTTTAAGAATCGTCTACTTATACGTCTAGCCGTTTACCACCAAGTCATTTATCTTTATACCACATTCTCAAACAAAAATTTGTTCAAGACCCAAATGCCCAGAACAAGACCTTTCGGACATGGGAGGGGCCAGCATAGTGATGGACTGGACACCCAGACAGGGCAACAGGCACTGCTGTGAACTTTACAAAAAGGGTGTCAAGTAAACATCTCACCACAGCTCCCTTGCAGGTCATGGTGAGCCCCCCAAAACCACTATACCCACCTGTCTACAACCCCAACAGCCCTTATGGCTGCAGGTGGCACCTATGTGGCAGTACAGTAGGGTGTGGGGGTTTTGGAGGGCTCATATTTTCCACCATGAATGCAGTGGTTAGTGTGACTTATGGACCTAGTTTCTCCTCTCTGTGGTTTACAAGCCCACCCCCCAGACTACTTAAGCCACCTCTGTGCAGCTCTACTAGGCTTTCCTATACCAGGTGCTGATGTTCTGGAGGCAGGTATGTATGTTTTTATTCTGATTTTGTTGGCGATGTGAGGGGGTCAGTGATCACTGGGGGAGTGTGTGGGGGACTGTATTTTTTATCTGCAGTGGTTATCTGGGCACTTTTACCTGTTTATAGATTGCCTAAGTCACAATGTATAAATTCTGTCTAGGCAGTCTCGTCAAACCTTCGATTATCCATGCAGAACGACTAAGTCGAGGTTGGCCTACATCCTGCCCATCTCCTGCCCTAACCACTCCTCCAAAAATGCCCTTTTGAGCTCTGTATGCACAGAGGCATTCAGAGGCATAAAAGGTCACTGGATACATCTAAAAACCCATTTGAATTATCGGCACTTGGCGACCTGTCTTTTAGGTCATCCAAGTGCCTATTTAGGCAGGTTTTTAGATGCATTTCTGTTTCGATTATGAACCTCTAGATTCTTGTCCATCTCATTTACTCCGAAATTGTCCACCTTTTTTCTTAATGGCCATAATGTACTGCTTAAATGAAGAGTTGCAAACAGTGATGTATTTAATGAGTCTGGTGGGAATATAATTTTGACTCCAATTATAAAAAGTCAAAACAAAAGATGCAAGATATTATAATTATCAACCAGTAGTTTCAGTACCATTGTATACAAAGACTGAAGGTTGGGTTGCAATGAAACTGACAGAATATTTGGATAAATTTGACTTATTGCATCCAATTCAATCAGAGACCATATTTATTTTCTAGTGGCTAAAAGCAGTTCATTACTTGGCCGAGGTCTGAATGCTATATTAATACAGCTTGATCGCTCTAGTGCTTTTGACCTTGTTAATCATAATTTACATAAGAACATAAGAAGTGCCATACTGGGACAAACTGAAGGTTCATCAAGCACAGTATCCTGTTTCCAACAGTGGCTAACCCAGGTCTCAAGTACCTAGCTAAATCCCAAATAATAAAACAGATTTTATGCTGCTTATCCTAAGAATAAGCAAAGGATTTCCCCAAGCCATCTTAATAATGGCCTATGGACTTAACTTTTAGGAATTTATCCAAACCTTTTTTAAACCCTGCAAAGCTAACTGATTTTACCACAATCTCTGAAAATGAATTCCAAAGTTTAATTACATGTTGAGTGAAGAAATATTTTCTCCAGTTTGTTTTACTACTTAGTAGCTTCATCACATGCCCCCTAGTCCTACTATTTTTGGAAAGAGTAAACAAGTGATTCACATCTACCCTTTCCTCTCCACTCAGTATTTTATAGACCTCTGTTGTATCACCCCTGAGCCATCTCTTCTCCAAGTTGAACAGCCCTAGGCACTTTAGCCTTTCCTCATAGGGAAGTTGTTCCATTCATTTTACCATTTTTGTTGCCCTTCTCTGTATCTTTTCTAATTCCACTATATCTTTTTTGAGATACAGCAACCAGAATGCACATGGTATTAGAGGTGCGGCAGTACCACAGAGTGATACAAGGACATAACATTTTCATTTTTGTTTTCCATTCCTTTCCTGATAATTCATAACACTCTATTTGTTTTCTTAGCCGCCCCATATTGAGCTGAAGGGTTTAACGTATCCTCAACAATGACACTTATATCCTTTTCCTGGGCAAATGACTCAACATAGAACTTTGCATCACATAACTATAGTTCGGGTTCTTCTTTCTCACATGCATCACTTTGCACTTGCTTACATTAAATGTCATTGCCATTTTGATGCCCAGTCTCCCAGTTTCACAAGGTCCTCTTGCGATTTAACAACTTTGAACAACTTTGAGTCATCAGCAAATTTAATTATCTCACTAGTTATTCCCATCTGTAGATCATTAATAAATATGTTAAAAAGCAGTGGTCCCAGCACAGACCCCTGGGGAACCCCTTTATTTATTCACAAAAATACCTCTCTCATTTATACTCTTCAGTAGTTTTAAAGATAGAAACAGTGATAAAGTACTGTTTTGTTAGACTTGTCTCAAATGACCCCTCTATTTACCCTTCTCCACTGAGAATATTGACCATTTAAACCTACTCTCTGTTTTTTGTCTTTCAACCAGTTCTTAATCCATAAAAGGACATTACCTCCTATCCCATGACTTTCTAATTTCCTCATTACAAAACCGGGGTTCAGAAGGTCAAGTATTAAACTGGATAAGTGGGTTTTTGTCTCCTCAGTTATATAGGGTTAAAATGAATTGTCTATTATCTACTAGTTGGAAAACAGGTTGCAGGGTGCCACAGGGTTCACCCCTTTTCCCAATATTATTTAATGTTATGATGCATTCCTTGGGTAGAGCATTGAAAGTGTGAGGGATCTTCAAAAGGTTTCCACTTATTTTTTTGCACCATTTATTAAATATCTGAAAAGCAAATTGCATCACTACTTGCAAGGTGACTAGCTTGCCTGACTAGTCACATGATATTCTATGACACACCCTCTTGCCACTTCTCCCGCCCCAAGCATGTCCCACAAAATTATGAGTGTGGATACTTTTTGAAGAACCCTCATCTATAATGATGCGTTTCATTATATTTATGCAGATGACATTAAGGCCCTCTTCTATTAAACTGCGATAGCAGTTTTTAGTGCAGGGAGCCGCGCTGAATGGCCCGCGCTGCTCCCAATGCTCATCGAGTTCCTATGAGGGTCGGGAGCAGCGCGGGCCATTCAGCGTGGCTCCCCGCGCTAAAAACTGCTATTGCAGTTTGATAGAAGAGGGCCTAAATCTGTTAGCATTTGGCAATGGATATTTAGATTGGATCCTATTAAAAACAATGCTTAACACTGTAGAACAATGGGTATTGACCTACAAATTGAAAATAAATAAAGACAAAAAACTAAATTTTTCTGGCTGGGTTCTCAGATCTAGCCAGATCAGATTGGCTGTCAATCATAGGTCAGAATAATTATGCCTTTGATATGCAAACTTGAGTTTTAGTTCAGATGGATAATTTATTGACTATGGAACATCAGATTAAATTGGTTAGTAGGAAAGCTTTTGGTCTCTTAAGAAAATTGTGGGTAGTATGTAAATATTTTGATACAGCAGGGTTTGCAATTATAGTTCAATCACTTATACGTTCTTTGATGGATTATTGTATACCTTGGATGTGCAAAGAAGCTGATGAAGAGACTACATACAGTACAGAATATTATTAAATTACATTGGTTGCAAATACATGTAAAGATAAATTTTAAGCTTTGTGTGATGGTTTTTAATATTTTATATGGTCATTGACCATCATATCTGCTGGAATTAGCTTCCTTATCAGTAGATAGATTAGGTCATGCTTTAAGGAAGCAGTTTTATCTTCAATTTCCCTCCCCTAAATTAATGCATCTTTTTATTTTCAGGCACCTCTAATCTGGAATGATTTACTGTTTTTCAGATCAGAAGTTCATTAAATAGTTTTTATTTAAGAAATTTCTATCTTGAAATTGATTATGATTTGTGTTTATTCATATTTCAAGGAATTTGGTATTGTACTATTGAGCTCATAATTGAAACAGAAAAACATAAGAACATAAGAATTGCCGCTGCTGGGTCAGACCAGTGGTCCATCGTACCCAGCAGTTCGCACCCGCGGCAACCCCTAGGTCAAGGACCTAAGCCCTAACTGAGTCTAGCCTTACCTGCATATGTTCTGGTCTAGCAGGAACTTGTCTAACTTTGTCTTGAATCACTGGAGGGTGTTTTCCCCTACGACAACCTCTGGAAGAGTGTTCCAGTTTTCCACTACTCTCTGTGTAAAAAAAGAACTTCCTTACGTTTGTACAAAATCTATCCTCTTATAACTTTAGAGAGTGCCCTCTTCTTCTCCCTACTTTGGAGAGGGTGAACAACTTGTCTTTATCTACTAAGTCTATTCCCTTCATTATCTTGAATGTTTCAATCATGTCCTCTTAGACTCATCTTTTCAAGGAGAAGAGGCCCAGTTTCTCTAATCTCTTGCTGTACAACAACTCCTCCAACCCCTTAACCATTTTAGTCACTCTTCTCTAGACCCTTTCAAGTAGTATCGTGTCCTTCTTCAAGTATGGCGACCAGTGCTGGACGCAGTATTCCAGGTGGGGTAGCACCATGGCTCGGTACAGCGGCATGATAACCTTTTCTGATCTGTTTGTGATCCCCTTCTTAATCATTCCAAGAATTCTGTTCGCCCTTTTTGCCGCCGCCACCATGCATTGCGTGGATGGCTTCATCGACTTGTCGACCAGTACTCCTATGTCACTTTCCTGGGGGGTCTCTTTGAGTACTGCACCAGACATCCTTTATTCGTGTACAAGATTTTTGTTACCTACATGCATCACCTTACACTTATCCACGTTAAACTTCATTTGCCATGTCGCGGCTTATTTCTTGAGCGTGTTTATGTCCTGTTGAAGGTCTTCGCAATCCTCCTGCATCTTCACTACTCTGAATAACTTAGTATTGTCTGCAAATTTAATCACCTTGCTCATCGTTCCAATTTCCAGGTCATTTATAAATATGTTGAACAGCATAGGCCCAAGCACCGAACCCTGTGGCATTCCACTGGTGACGCTTTTCCAGTCTGAGTATTGTCCATTTACTGCCAACCAGTTTTTGATCCACATGAGTATTTCACCCTCAATCCCATGGTTTGCAATTATTCAAAGTAATTATTCATGCGGGATCTTGTCAAACGCCTTCTGAAAATCCAGATATACAATGTCGACCGGGCAACTTTTGTCTATCTGTCTGTTAACTCCCTCAAACACATGCAGCAAGTTTGTCTAAAAACCGGCCTAAATCAGCATTTGGACGATCAGTGAAACAAGTCATCCATGTGCCGAAGATCAAACGGGGTTTTACACGTATTTAAAAATGACTTAGGCCTTCACAGTACTGCTGAACTGTAGGGAAAGCCCCAAAGCAGCCGCCTGCTGCTTAGCTGTTCGGGGCAGGAAGCCTTTTTTTTTTGTGGGCAGATGTACTTTTATGGGGTCAGCATTATCAGTTGATGCATGCCTTTGCAATGTTAGGCCATCAATTGGATAGTTTGTTTTAATATTAATGACCTCATTTTAAAACTAATAAGGTTGTTTGCATGGCAGAGTCCGAGAAGGTATGAACACACAGAAAACCATGTGGTGAGCTGTTTTGTACATAGAATTCCTATGAGCATCAAAGCTGTTACCGCCAGGGCCAGCGCTAAAATCTGCACTATGGTTTTGTAAAAAAAAAAAAAAAAAAGGGGGGGGGGGTGGTTGCTTCCTTTCCTCTACATGTATAGATATGAATCTTCTAAAGTGTATTTCTGGGTGAGTGAGCAATTTTTCGTAAAGCATTTTAATATGGTAAATGCTTATCCATGTGGCATAGTGAGGGTAGAAGGCGCCTAGGGCAGCGGTGCCCCCCCGTGCCCACGTCTCCTATCCACACACCCCCACGCTCCTTCTGTGTTTCCCACTCCACTCTTGCGTCCTCTTTAAATTTTTGCCAGCACAAGCAGCTTCTCTGGCCTTTTGCTCGTGCCAGTGTTGACTTTGGGAGGGGGGGGAGGGAGATGGAGAGATGCCATCATCCCCACCAAGACGGCACCTGGGGCAGTGTGCCCCTGCTCCCCCTTACTAAGCCACTGTCTTCCAAATTGCTAGTTTGGGGGGGAAGTATGTATTCAAAGGATTTCCTTATGTATCAGTAGTCACCAGCAGCAGCTTGAGTCCTACCTCAACATCTAAGCCCTAGGTATCAGCAGTCTTTCTGAATGTTCTGCCACTACCACCATCACCACTGATAGGCGCCAACATTTCAAAATGATTGGGGTTATCAAACACCGTATAACTTAGCCTCCCTGGACACAATGAAGAAGATTATTCAATATTGGGAGTGCTCATCAGCACCCACTGGCTCTCATAGAACTGGTTGCTATGCCATCAGCACAAACCCACTTTAGTGACCTACTCAAGTCAGATGCCAGACAGACATAGATAGAGTTAGGCGTAATATATTACTAGGTAATACGTTATTTTTCACAGTAACCTACCTTTTATTTAACAATTGGCAATCTTTTCTCTCAGATTTAGATTTATTGTCTATTGTTCACCGCTTTGTTATCTCCTCAAGAAAGACAGTACGTTAACCATCAAATGTTACTTAGTAATATATTACATGCCCAACGCTGAACATAGATACAGGATATAAGTGTACTTCTACTAGAACTGCTAATAACTGCTGAACCTGCAGCCTGTCAGACATTTCCAGCTGCTAATTGATTCTGTCACAGCCCTCTTATCAGACACTGTTGGCTATGTAAGCATCTGTGTTTCCACCAAAATGTCTAGTTATTTATATACTTATAATGTGCTAGAAAGGTTCATCTATTAATTCTTCTTGCTGCTACTTCACCATTTTTTTCAATAATATCATTTTAGCCTTTACCACCCACACTGGGTTAGCATTCCAGACATTTGCTGCTCTCTCTATGGGGAAACCTCCCCTATATTTCATGATATTGTTCCTGAGTCTATCCCCTCAGATTCTCTTATCATTGTTCTTTATTCCAGAACTTTCTGTCCCATATAAAGGCTTGCTTCTTGTGCACTGTTAAATATATACCAGGAATTTAAATATGGGGAGTATGGGTGGGGAGAAGAAAGTTCACATCTGAAAGTGTAATGCCTCCTTTCTATGGATATATTTGTACCTGATTGAGAGCAGTTATAGATATTGTGACCAGGAGTAGGCAGAGCAACAGCCTAGCCTAAGGTTTGGACACAGGTAAAACCAGACCAAACGGTTTGTCTTTGAGGCTGGTGGATCTGTCTTTTTTAGCATGCACAGAAAAGGAAAAAAATCCAACTCACTTCTGTTTTAACTCAATGGACAATGTTTATTATGAATGTTAAATCAATATGTTTTCAGAAAGATCCAACAGCTTTATGCCTAAGATTTATACTTATCTTTGGCACAATATGTTCCTGCTTTATTTCCCTTTTCTGGCACTAACCTGGCTGTTTTGCACTCCCCTCTTTTGGTGAGGTGAGGATTGTATTTTGCACTCCCCTCTTTTTGTGTCTCTTTAGAAAAAAATTAATAGTAATTTCCAGCTTCTATTTTCCTCTCTGGCAAATGTCTTGGCTTGGGAAAACAGCCAATATTTTCTAAAGGTAAACCTGCACTGAGTTTCCTTCAAAATAAACTTTTACGCCCATGGGTACAAAATAAGAAAGGAACTGCACGCCTCATAGTTCATTCTAAAACTGTTCCATTTATGTTTCGTAACCCTTTCCCAGGACATACCTAAGGATAGCATTGATGATTGAGTGGTCCTGGGTGACAGCAATCTCGTTCAATTGCTTCCCATGTTGGTGTCATCATTCTAAATAGTGACAATTACCATTAGCAGGAATCTCATGATACTACCATTAGGGGGGAATCTATCCATCTATATAAAGAGAAGGGCTTGTGCTTGAAGGGGTGGGGTTTAAACATTGAGGGGCTTCAATGGTGGTGGAGGTGATTGGAGGTATTGGTGATTGTCAGCAGTGTTGGGGAGAGAATCAGATGTACTGGTGATTGTAGGGGGTGTCGGGGGAAGGGATTGGAGGCATTTCTTTAATTATTACTTTAATTATTTCTTGTCTTTGCTGCATGTTAATAGACTAAGCGGTTGGACCAGACATGTTTCGCTATGGCTTCGTCAAGGATCCGCCCTAAAAATAAATGTTGCACTGTAAATTGAATTGCAACCTCTACTACATACCTCCAATGAGAACAGATAAAAGAAGAACAGAATATTAAACCTACCACAACTGCTGTCATGAGAGTCCCTCCCCCTCCTCCCCTATGTCTCTCCTCCTGTCTTTCTAAGACCACCTATAAACTTTGTCCTATAGTTTTATTAGAAGATGAAGATGAAACATAGAAGATGACGGCAGAGAAGGGCCACGGCCCAAGTCTGCCCATTCTAATGACCCACCTCCTAAATTCTTCCCTGAAGTGATCCCACATGCTTATCCCATTTTCTCTTAAAGTTCAGGTTGCTGCTGGCCTGAATTACCTGCAGTGGAAGACTATTCCAATGATAACAACCCTTTAGGTGAAGAAGTACTTCCTGGTGTCACTATGAAATCTCCCACCCCTGAGTTTCAACGGATGTCCTCTTGTCGCCGTAGGTTCTTTAAGAAAAAAGATATCCTCTTCTACCTCAATATGGCCCGTGACATATTTGAACGTCTCAATCATGTCTCCCCTCTCTCTACACTCCTCGAGTGAGTATAGTTGCAACTTACCCAGCCTTTCCTCATATGGGAGATCCTTGAGTCCTGAGACCATCCTGGTGGCCATTCGCTGAACCGACTCCATTCTCTGCACATCTTTTGATAATGCGGTCTCCAGAATTGTACACAATATTCCAGATGAGGTCTCGCCATGGATCTGTACAACGGCATTATAACTTCGGTCTTCCGGCTGACGAAGCTTCTTCGGATACAACCCATCATTTGTCTAGCCTTGGATAAAGCTTTCTCCACTTGATTGGCAGACTTCATGTCTTCGCTAATGATCACTCCCAAGCCCCATTCTGCTGTAGTTCTTGCTAAGGTATCACCATTTAGGGTGTAAGTTCTGCATGGATTTCTGTTGCCAAGGTGCATGACCTTACACTTTTTGGCATTAAAACTTAGTTGCCAAGTTGAGGACCAATGTTCCAGTAAGAGTAGGTCCTGCATCATGTAGTCGGGCACTGTGCTTTTGCCTGCTATGTTGCATAGTTTGGCATCATCGGCGAATAATGCAATTTTCCCTTGAAGCCCTTGAGCCAGGTCCCTTACGAAGATATTAAATAGGATCGGACCCAAGACCGAACCCTGCGGCACTCTACTGATCACTTCTGACGTTTCGGAGAGTGTACTGTTCACCACAACCCTCTGAACTCTACCACTGAGCCAGTCTTTTACCCATGCAGTTGACGTTTCTCCTAATCCCATCGAACTCATCTTGCTCAATAACCTGCGGTGTGGGATACTATCAAAAGCCTTACTGAAGTCCAAGTACATGACACCCCCAGGGACACCCCCATATCCAGCTTTTTTGTTACCCAATCAAAGAAGCTGATCAGATTGGATTGGCAGGATCTTCCCTTTGTAAATCCATGTTGATGGGGGTCTTGTAGATTCTCGTCATTCAGGATCGAATCTAATTTGTGTTTGATTAGTGTTTCCATAATTTTACACACTATTGATGTGAGACTGTCTGTAGTTGATGAGATTGGTCTGTAGTTTTCAGCCTCCGTCCTGCATCCCTTTTTGTGGAGTGGAATGACATTAGCTGTTTTCCAGTCCAATGGGACTCTTCCTGTACTCAGGGAAAGATTGAAGAGCGCAGATAACAGTTCCGCTAGGACATCACTCAACTCTCTAAGGGTGTAGTTTGTCAGGTCCCATGGCTTTGTTCACTTTGAGCCTGGAAAGTTCATAGTAGACTTTGCTGGATGTAAACTCAAAGTCTCAAAATGGGTCTTCCGAGCTTTCCCTAGTCTGCAGCTGTGGACCGGATCCCAACGCCTCGCAGGTAAAGACTGAGCAGAAGTATTCATTTAGTAGTTTTGCTTTATCGGAGTCCGATTCTACATATTTCTCGTCTGGTTTCTTAAGGCGCACAATCCTATCCGTATTTCTTTTTCTGTCACTGATATACCTGAAGAAGGATTTATCCCCTTTTTTAACGTTCTCTGCTAGATTCTCTTCCATCCGGAGTTTGGCCTCTCTGACTGCTGTTTTGACGGCTCTAGACTTGGCCAGATAGTCTTCTTTGGTCTCTCGTTTTCCTGATTTTTTGCAGAAGATAAATGCTTTTTTCTTTTTTTTTTTTTTTTTACGAGGTCCGAGATCTCCGCAAAGAACCACTGAGGTTTATTGTTCCTCCGCCGTTTACTTACTGCTTTTATGTAGAGGTTAGTTGCTTCGGGTAGGGTAGATTTCAGAGCTGACCACATTGCCTCTACATTATCAGTTGCGGCCTGATTTTGCAGCGCCCGATAAACGAAATCACCCATGTTTTTGAAGTTAGTGCCCCTAAAGTTGAGGACCTTTGTGGATGTGTTAGATCTAGTGAATACTTTCCTGAGGTGAAACCACACCATGTTGTGGTCGCTGGAGGCCAACTTATCATCTACCAAAACCTCTGTGACACTTTCCCCATTGGTGAGTACCAGGTCCAGTATCGCCTGATCCCTAGTGGGCTCCAATACCATCTGTCTGAGTTGTGCTCTCTTTATGGAGGTTAGTAGCCTTTTGCTGCCACTAGTTGTAGTTGAAAGTTTGTTCCAATCTGCATCAGGCATATTGAAGTCCCATAACAATACTGTGTCTCCACGCAAAGTGATGGTCTCTATATCTTTGATTAGTTCTATATCTATGTTTTCCTGTTGTCTTGGAGGTCTGTATACAACCCCAAGATACAGGCATTTGTCATTCCCCCTGGCCAGGTTCACCCACAGGGATTCCCCGGTGTACTTGACGTCCGTGATCCTGGTAACTTTGATGTCCTCCTTAGTGTATAGTGCTACCACTCCCCCTGTTTTGCCCTCTCTGTCTCAACGAAGTAAGTTGTATCCCGGTATAGCCATATCCTACCCATGGGAATCCATGAGCCAGGTCTCGGATATCGCTACCACATGTAGGTCTGCGTTTTTTATTTCCGTTTCTAATTCCAGAATTTTATTACCTAAACTGTGGACATTAACATACATAGCCCTCCATACTTTATGTTTGTTAGGACCCCGTGGTAATTTTTCCACCTGAGTTAGTGTGGTTCCTACAGTACTATTTGTCATGTGTGTACTTACCTCAGACTCAGAAATGGAGTGGCAACTTACCTCGCCAGGATGGTTACTTACCACGCCAGTACGTGAGTGGGTACCCTCCTCCAACTTACCTAGTTTAAAGCCCTACGAAGCAGGCGTGCTAGTCGGTGTCCAAAGATGTTCTTACCCCTTCTGGTCAGGAGGAGCCCATCTGGTCCCTATAGTCCTAGTAGTGCATTTCCATGGTTCAGGAATCCAAAATTCATCTCTCTGCACCATCTGTGTAGCCACTCGTTTGTCCACTGGATATGAAAACTGAAGAAGAAGGTCTTCTGTGTTTGCCTGTAGAGGAGGTTACCAACTGCCAGGAGTCAGCGTCTCTAGCTTCTTCCTGTATTCCATTCGTTGGCTCCAAAGTTATAGGTTTGGTTGGTTTGGGCGTCTCGAGGATGGTCTTGTCTTGTGCCTGCTCGGTGATTTGTGACAGCTCTTGGATGACTCCGTCAATGAAGGCCTCATCTTCCTGGATGCTTCTCAGGTGCTTCACCTCTTCCCTTAGGCTCCTCAGCTACTGCATGATGTCTCCGTCTGTCTGGCCATCCTCATCTGTCTGTATGGAGACCGAAATCTTCTGCTGGGGGATAGCCTCGGTCTGCACAGTGACCTCTGTGCACTAACCTGGGTCCTCCTCCGTCTGCACACAGGCCGTGGCCATCCTCTGGATCTCCTCAGTGACTGGAACGCCGATCTTGATTGTAGTCTTGGTGCTCTTGGTTCTCCCTGCCATTTTCAAGATTTTTTTTATATAAGTGTGTTAGAAAGGTCTGCCTGTTGGGCCTCTGCCTGCCTGTGAGTTAGAAAGGTCTGTTCATTTAGATTGTTAGAAAGGTTTGTCTATTAGATGGGTGTATGTGTTAGATAAGTTGTATGTGACTGGTTGAAAGTTTTGAGAGATAGTTTGAATGTCAATTGTAACCCGTTTTGAGCTTCCGGGAGAATGGGATAGAAATCTAAAATAAATAAATAAGTAGGCATAGGGTTACCAGATGTCCGGATTCCCGGCGCTTTGTCTGGGTTTTGAAAAGCTGGTGTGATCGGGGCCAAGGCTGGTTTGTGTGGGGCTGGGTTTGGGAGCGGAGTGGGGAGGGACTGGGAGCATGATTCTGGTGCCTATTATATAGGCATGGTAGGCACTTTGCTGTGTTTTGCCATTTTACATGGCATTTGTTGATTTACTTAGGCACCAGTAGGGCACCTACCGGCACCTAAGTTTTGGCGCCGTTTCTAGAACTTCCCCTTTAGAGTGCAGGAAAAACTCATGTAAAAGCACACTAAGCGCATTTACTTAGATAAAGAAATTGAGGTGTGCATTGAATTCTATGCTTTGCTTTGGAAAGGGGCTGAACTGAGAACAGATGGAAGGGTGTTTTGAGAAAGGGCCCCTTAGTTTTCAAACGTACATGCCCATTTTTCAAGGCCTAGGCATATTTTGTAAGATGAAATATGGCTACTGAAGCTTCATTATGATAGAGGATTGCATGTGATATTTTTCTGTGTCATAAAATTTTATGTTGTTTTGTAAGTTTTTATATATGTAAGGTTGTAATCTGCCTTGTTATAGGCGGACTATAAATAATAAACTTTGAACTATGCATATTAATCCTTCCCCAACCCCACCCTTTGGAGTGCATCTGCAAAGGTTAGATAAACATGCTGTCCCCCAGATTCTATATGTGGTGCCAAGATTTGTACACCAAATTATAGGCATGCTCCCGAGATGTATGTGCACATTAATTGGCTAATGAACCTATCAACATCAATAATTTCGTGCCTTTAACATTTGCACACATCTGGCTGTGTGCTATTCTATAAGGCATGGTGCCAAATTCTAATAGCAACTCAATAGGGGCGTGGCCATAGGATGGGCATGGGCATGTCAAGGGGCATTTCAAAAACTGACGTGCGTTCTTTCAGAATGCAAGTACTGCCTCAGTGCACCTAACTTGGGCACCAGCTTTCAATAGCTGTGTCTGGTACAAAAAGTTAGGGAAAGGGGGCATGAGACTTGAATGGTCTAAAATTTGGCAGCTAAAATTTAATGCTATGAAATACAAGGTCATGCATTTGGGCTGCAAAAACCCAAGGGAATGGTACAGTTTAAGGGATGAAGAACTTATCCAAGTTTCTTCATTCTTTGGCATACTGTTTATCAACAGATACCTAAACGGTTTACAACGGAAAATTAACAAAAAAAATTAAAATTAAAATATACCAAATACAGGTATGGTAAAAACGAAAATGATATGAGAGGAAAATGTAAGAAATGGACATACTGGAAACAAAAGGATGGAGGGATGTGGGAGGATAAAGGGAGTGAAGCATTTTTGGAGATGTCCATGTTATCAGCTACATGGATTCTATTTTATAGGGGGGAGGGTTCAGGTCAGAGATTGTAGGCATCTTTGAAAAGAAAGGTCTTGAGTTTGGACTTGAACATGTCCAAAGAGGATTCGATACGGATATCCAGTGGTAGGGCATTCCATAAAGAGGGGGCAGTAACCAAAAAGATAGCTTTACAAGTTGTGTCATAAAATATTTCCTGCATGGAAGGGATTGTAAGCAGATTTTGATTATTGGATTGAAGTGTCCAGAATCAGAAATTTGTCAATAAAAAGCTGGTGAGTTTGAATGTTTGGTTTTGAAAGTTAGAAGAAGTATTTTGTAAGTCAGACGATGTGCACGACAGAAGAGTGGAATTTGGGTGTGATTGTATGTGATGATCTTAAGGTGGCCAAACAGGTTGAAAAGATGAAGGTAAAAGCTAGAAGGATGTTAGGGTGCATAGGGAGAAGTATTGTTAGTAGGAAAAAGGAGGTATTGATGCCCCTGTATAAAACTCTGGTGAGACCTCATTTAGAATATTGTGTACAATTCTGGAGGTTGCACCTTCAAAAAGATATAAAAAGAATGGAGTCGGTCCAGAGGAAAGCTACTAAAATGGTACGTGGTATTCATCATAAGGCATATGGAGACAGACTTAAAGATCTCAATATGTATACTTTGGAGGAAAGGAGAAATATGATAGAGATGTTTAAATACCTACATAATGTAAATGTGCATGAGTTGTGTCTCTTTCATTTGAAAAGAAGCTCTGGAATGAGAGAGCATAGGATGAAATTAAGAGGTGATAGGCTCAGGAGTAATCTAAAGAAATACTTTTTTACAGAAAGGATAGTTGATGCATAGAATAGTCTCCTGGTAGAAGTTGTGGAGACAGAGACTGTGTCTGAATTCAAGAGAGCCTGGGATAGGCATGTGGGATCTCTTAGAGAGAGGAAGAGATAATAATTACTGCGGAGGGGCAGACTGGATGAACCATTTAGCCTTTATCTGCCATCATGTTTCTATATACCTCCTTTCTGTAGTAACAATCAAAGCGGTTTACATATTATATACAAGGTCCTATACAAGGGAATTGGTGCCTTTTTCCAGTAGTGATTTTTGAGTGCCATTTATAGAATTCCCCCCCCCCCTATGTACCAGTGTGTACTGAAAAGTTCTTAGCCCAACCAAGAAGATAATGATGTGGATATGGTTCAATCAATGATCTGAAACAATGTCAAAACATAGAATTTTGTTTCTGCAAATTAGCACTTAACAAAATAAGATAACTCTCTTTTCAGCTACCGTGGCAAAATAACAGAATTTAGGAAGTTGGTTGATGGAGCTGAGAATTATTCAGCACGCCCCTCATACACAAGTTTACATGTACAAAGTCAAAACCATGTTTTAAAAGGCTCTTTCTATGCTTAAACTATTGTTGTACCCACAGAAATGCCCTTTAAAATGACCCCCCAAGTGGATAAGGGAAAAGTGTCATATAAAGAGCCTTCTTGCATAACTTCTCTGAGAGTCTGTAATTTCTAGTTGATAGTTCGATCCTACACCATTCAGAAGGGTAAGGCACAAAAATGTTAATTGATTGCTGGAGACGGTAGAGTGTGACTTGCATCCAAAATCCAATTGCTGAGCACCCTAGATAATCAGATGTCCTACAAGGGCTTTGGCTTCATTTCTCTTCTTTCCTCCTCCTCTGTCCTACCCCGAATCCACCGAAAAATACATCAATTGTATTACAGCTTGCCATCTTAGAATGCCAATTATGTATCTCTGTTTTGGAAGTATGAATGCTGTGAGGAGTACATAATATTTTGGATTTGCTCTCAGCGCAGTTTAATAGTTTGGAAAACATTGTTTTATCGTTTCTTGTGTATAAAAATTGAAGACTAGAGGGGTAGACAGTGACCTAATTTACTGCACTTTATTTTATCCATTTCATATTTGCAGAAGCATTTCCCAGACAAAAATCTTTCAGCCTTTAACATTTACACTAAACAGGAATATCCTTGCACGCTTCCTAATAGTATTTGAATCCAAATAACTGACGATTAATGAGAGGAAATGGAAAAAGCGTTGCAAAATGTGTCTTGCTGAGCAAGGAACAAGTACCGCAGCATAAAGAACCCACAGGCATCTGGGCTTTCCCACTTTGATAGGAAAGAGGGGGGAGAAGTATGGTCGGTGCTGTGCCTTCATGTTAAGAAGACACCCCTCCATCTGTTCTCGGTGCAGCCCCCTTCCCCACAGCAAAGCATAGATTTCAATGCACACCTCAATTTCTTTCTCTCATTCTGCCTGCAAAGCAAGATATTTCTAACAGCATTTCTGCTACTAGGAATCAGGAACAGGTTTTTTTTTTTTTCCCTTTTCTTTCCCTCTTAGAAGAAAAACCAAAACCCCACAACCTTATCCCTCTGTTCATTTGAAAACCTGCTTACACTGCTGTACAATGGGCAGCTTTGAGTAGAAAAACTGACAATCTTCACGGAAGAGTAATTTGAATGAAATTACACTTGACGGGCTGTCTGCGAGCAAAGGAGGGAAGTGAGGGAGGCTCGGCTCAGCTAAGCTTGGAGGACTTGTCTAATCCGCTGCCGTTGGAGCTTCGCAGAAAATAATACCAGCATTAGAAATAAAGACTTTTGATTAATTTGGTGAAGCAGTTTCTAGCGAGCAAAGGTAGCCATGGAAGAGAATATGGAAGAAGGACAAACACAGAAAGGTAACGTGGTACAGCAGTTGATGCTCTTTCTCTATCTTTGGCACATGCAGATAGGAAAAAACAGATCCGTGCAGTAATATCCGGGACTGATATTATGGTTGCCTTAAGCCTCCGAAGAGTTTTACATTCCTTACCTAAAACGTATTCAGTAATATTGATGACAACAGTTTGGTTAAACAGTCTTTTGTTGTCAGTCCTATCATTTGGTTCACACCTGCCAGCTTGGGACATGAGGACCTCACTTTCCTACAGTATCTGGAGTTAGTAATACTATCTAGAAATCCAACATCTCAACCATCCTTATACCATTAAATCAGAGCTTATACTTTCCAACAGCCAGGTCATTGCATGAATTTCATTTGGGGGGGGGGATCGGTGGGGGGAGAGCTTATAGATATGTAGGATCGCTGTAATCATTCAGCTTTGATCGTGGCCTTGCAGTGTTATGTTACCTTTGCAAATAACAGTGAATACTGCTCCTTCTTTTTGCAAATTCTGTAATTTATGCATTTGTAATTCCAGGCACAGGTGGATTGTATTCTGTCGTGTTTTGCTGGTTTTAGAGTTCTGTTTGTGTATGCTGATAGCTCTGGTAGGAGTCATTTTCTGCAACACAGTCTCTCTGCTACCCACCTGAAGGAAGACTGTTTTGATTCTGCAGTATCTGGTTTCGGTGTTAGGCGACGATCTACGTGCTGGAATCTATACTGCCTAGTGCAAATCAAACTCTGAAAACATTTGTTTTGTTTGCTGAAGTGTGCATAGAGAAACTGACTAAGCACTGCGTTTGAATTGATTACCAGTGCGTCCCTTCTTTGCTGAAGCCATATGCTATATATTGTGTCTTCCCTGATTTATGATTTGTTTCTTAGCCACCAGTTAATGCCCTGCTTTCTTGTTAGGAAAGACTGACCCAGTTTGGATTGATGCAGCCTTTGCATGTTTATTTTTATGAGCTCTCCTAAATTTCCAGACTAGCACGAAAATATGAAATACATGCCAAAATCTGAACACTCATTATCTCAAATATGAAACAGAAATGGAATTATTCAGGAGAAAGGAGAAACATTTGTATACCGTCTATCATGTTTTAATCATTTTCTATTTTAATTTGTCACCTGGATGCAATATATTTTCTATTACCAGCTTGTTGTAGAGAATTAAAAGTTTTATTGGATAGGTTTTCTGCCTTTTGACTACAGAGTTCTCACATTAGAATACTCCCAGTTTTCACAATGGAAGATGCATTCAGAAATGGCAATGAATATTAATAAAATGTTATTGATACTTAATTTAAATATGTAAAATCGGGATGAGGTATTAATTTAATAAGCTATGCTAAATGAAAATCTTGATTATAAATGAATGAGTCATTTATTGAACACCTAAATATCAAACACTTAAGTTGTAGTCAGCTATTGTGCACTTAAAGAGTGATGAGTCTCTAATAAATTTGAATCATTGATTTTAATGTTTGATATACTGAGCCTTCTGTAGGAAGAACAACTTTTAGTGTTGCATGTGCATTTGTGCACTTGATCTATTAGAAATGTTTTAATCTTCATCTGGCAAAGTTGGAGTCACCTCCGTCCCAGCACACACATTAACTATTATAAAGTCTACATGAATGACAATTTAATGGCAATATTTCAATTTCCCCATCCAACTTCAAGCTTACTTTTAAAAGGAAACACCCCCTAGAGTTTCCCTTTCCCAAATACAGCTGGGATGTCCAATGTAGCTACTGTACATTTGTCTCTGTGCACTTTGCATCTCATGGAAGGTGGGGCTAAGTAGAAGCAAGAAAGAACTTTCATTCTTCCAACCCAACTCCGCCCCTTTCTCTTCTAGGTAAAAGCATGCATGTACTTTTATCTGCATGCAGTAGGCAGTTTGCAACATGCATGTTTATACAGGCCACTACATGCACCTTTGCCACTTAAGCAATAGCACTGGCTTTCAGTGAACACATACGGGATATATACTGATGTATTGTCCCTAAAAATTGGTTTTCTTCTCCACTTCGCACTGGCACCTGCTGGTGGCCAAAATTAGAAAATACAATTCAGTTTGCTCTTTCATTGGTGTTTTTTTGCTTCATCGTGGTTAGGCTGCTTTCAACTGTACTTTTACTGTTTTAGCCTTTTCCCATCTTTCCAGTCAATGCCCAGTTCTAACAAGGACTCTTTTCCTGACAAGGGACTCAAAATGACTGCAGCAAGAGATTCTTAAAACAGCTTCATCCCTTCAAGTGTTTGGGCAGTAAACAACCTGTTTCTTAATTGCCGCTGCCTAAAGGCTTGAGAAAGGGTGGGCATGCCGTGGTTTGTCAAACGTGTACTTGTGGATGTGATGAGAGATGTGCAATTTAAATAAGTCAGGGTACAGAGGGTACCACATACGTCCAGGTTTCCCAGGCTGCCGATTTAGAAAGGGGTGTTTTTCATATGCAAATGAGTACCAGTTCCTAACAAAAATGGGACTAATAGAATAATTAGGTGCATAAAGATTGATTTGTAAAGACAGCAGAGTAGCTACCACACATCTGCATATGAAAAGGTGATGTATGCAAAACAGCAGCAGGCGCATGGAAAGCTGGAATGATTTAAATACAAGACTGCAGAAATATGAGAATATTGTTAAATCAGATCTAGCCAGCTGAAGTCAGCCATATTTTTTGTTACAATAGCAGTGCACAGAAGCCTCTGTAAAAAAAAAAAGAAATAATTTTGCTGGCTTCAAGAAAAAATAAAGAGTTCAGTGAATGCAATGAATGTTATTTCTAGAGATGTGTTTTGTACAAAACCGGAGAGGCTTTATTTCAGGGTTGTCAAAGTCCCTCCTCGAGGGCCGCAATCCAGTCGGGGTTTCAGGATTTCCCCAATGAATATGCATGAGATCCATTTGCATACAATGGGAGGCAGTGCATGCAAATAAATCTCATGCATATTCATTGGGGAACTCCTGAAAACCCGACTGGTTTGCGGCCCTCAAGGAGGGACTTTGACACCCTGCTTTATTTTAATCATTTATCCTGAAATGCAGGGCTGCCCAAGTCCGGTCCTCGAGATCTACTGGCAGGCCAGGTTTTCAGGATATCCACAATGAATATGCATGAGAGAGAGATTTGCATACCAAGAAGGCAGTGCAGGCAAATCTCTCTCATACATAGTCATTGTGGATATCCTGAAAACCTGGCCTGCCAGTAGATCTCGAGGACCGGACTTGGGCAGCCCTGCTGAAATGTAACATAGTAGATGATGGCACCACAAGGTAAACTCATAGCATAAGGCAGGGGTGTCAAAGTCCCTCCTCGAGGGCCGCAATCCAGATGGATTTTCAGGATTTCCCCAATGAATATGCATGAGATCTATTTGCATGCACTGCTTTCATTGTATGCTAATAGATCTCATGTCTGAAAACCCAACTGGATTGTGGCCCTCGAGGAGGGACTTTGCCACCCCTGGCATAAGGCATGATGACATACTACACATGCACACTTGATCCTGATTTGTCCTTGCCATTTTCAGGGCACACAGACTGTTGAAGTCTGCCCAGCACTAGCTTTGCTTCCCAATTATTGGAGTCGCCATCTACGTATGGCTAAGTTTGGTTCCATTCTCTTTCCATACAGGATTCCTTTGTGTTTCTCACACACACTTTTGAATTCCGTTACTATTTTTATCTCCACTCCCATCTGTGGGAGGGCATTCCAGGTATCTACCACCCTCTTCATGAAAATATACTTCCTGATGTTATTCTTGAATTGCCCTCCACCCCCACCCCGCAATCTCAGTTCATTGTCCTCTAGTTCTACCGCCTTCCCATCTCTGGAAAAAATTGTGTTTGCAGATCAATACCTTTCAAATATTTAAATGATTTTCAAACAAGCCTTTTGATGTAACATGATCAGTTCATCTGCTATTCATTTATTTATTAGGATTTATTAGTCTTTTTAAAGGAATTCACTCAAGAAAAAGTCAAACATAAGCAATAGACAGCAGTAAAATTATTCAAATTACAAAGTATGACATAATATGCTACATTACAATGTTGACATAATACGTCGTAAAACATTTTAATAGACAGCATAGAGTGTAGGCAAAGATGGTGCATATACATAGATAAAATAGAGTAGCAGGAGTAAGAAAATAAGAGAACTAATTTAAAGAAGTTGCATATGAGGTCAGAGTGGTACTTGACAATTCTTAGTTAGGGTAAGAGTGGAAAAACATGTCCTGCTATAGTATTTGCAGCTAGTGTCACTCCCTGACAGGCTTCGTTTAACAGAAGACTAACTCTACTTCAGGAAGCAGATGAAAGCTTGGATCATATTTACTTCTTCTAGCTTTCACCTGCTTCCTGAAGTAGAGATAGTCTTCTGTTAAGTGAAGCCTTTCAGTAAGTGTGTTCCAGTGTGTGGGGGCTACTCCAGAGAAGTCTTTCTGGTGGGTATCCTGTTATGTTATGCCCTTTGGAGAGGGTGTGGTTAGGGATACTCCTTGGGACCTTGGTGACCTTAGAAGTGTGTAGAGGCAGATTGTGTTTTTCATGAACTCTGGGCCATTTCCTTTGAGGGTCTTGAAGATCAGACAGAGTTTTAAATGTCATCCTGTATCGTACTGGTAGCCAGTGAGGTTGTTGCAAAACTGGTGTGATGCAGTCACATTGCTTACAATCTTCTATTAGTCTTGCTGCAGCATTCTGAATCAATTGGAGCTGGTACAGACCCTTTGCAGGCAGACCAGTGTAGAGTGCATTGCAATAATCCAATCTTAATGTTGTCATGGCATGCACAACTGACATAAGACTTGCCTTCTTAATGAAAGCAGATAAGCAGTGTAGTTGTCACAAATGTTAGAAGCAGTTCTTGAAGGTTGCTTGGATTTGGGGAGTCAGACTAAGTGTTGAATCTAGAGCATTCCAAGGTTCCTAACTTGTGATTAGAGGGGGAGTTTGTATTTCCTAAAGGAGATTTTGATGACAGGTATGTGCCCACGTGTGTTAGGGACCCACAGAAGCTTGGTTTCACTTGGGTTCAGGCAAAGTTTGTTGTTTTTAGATCATTCTTGAACTGATATTAGGTTGTTGGTTTATTCAGAGCTGTGGGTCAATCAGGTCCATGAGCGTCGGGAGCAGAGTGGGTCATTCAGAGTGGGTCATCGCGCTACAAACTGCTAGCACAGTTTGATAGAAGAGGCCCTAAGCTCATAACTTTCTTATTCAAGGATGCCTACGATACCTAACATAGGATTACGTCTGCTTTTCCTGAAATAATTTTCACTTCAGGTGTTTTGATGGACGGTATATCAAGAAATTAATAAACTTGGAAACTTTTGCAGATGCTACTTTTGGAAGCCGAGCAATAGCATCATAAGTTTTTCTTTTTTTCTACAGGCAGTCCCTGGGTTAAGAACGGGTTCTGTTTTATAAGCCATTCTTAAGTTGAATTTGTATGTAACTCAGATCCTAGTACTCTTCCCACCTTCTCCACCTCCTTGAGGCCCCTCTTGCATTCCTTTCCATCCATCCCACAGTTCCCTCTCCACTACCACATCCAACATTACTCCCTCTCATCTCTCTCTTCCCTATACATCACTCCTCTCCCACCACCATGTCCAATAATTCTCTCTCCCTCCATATGCCCAACATTTTTCCTCTTTCTTCATCTCCCCATGTGCTCCATCTCTCTTTCCCTCCCTCAGACACTCAATTCTCCCTTTCCATTCCCTCTCTCACCTCAGAATCTCTTTCCCTCACTCCCTCCATTCTTCCATCCTGTGGCTCATGCTCCCCTCCTTTGTTCCATCCATTCTGTGTCCCAAGATCATGCCCCCTCCCTCCTTCCTTCCATCCATCATTTGTCCGAAGTTTGTGCTCCCTCCCTCCCGAGTTCCAATGCACTCCTCTCCCTCCCTCCTGAGTCCCAATGTACCACTCTGTCTCCCTCCCTCCATTCTGTGCCTCAAGTTCAGAGGACTAAGGTGTGCTGAAAAGAAAAACTTATGAAGTTACTGCATGGCTTCCTGAAGTAGCATCTACGAAACATGGCTCGTATTGAAGCCGGGGTTTACCATATGTTCTCCTCACAGATAAGTATTTAATTTTCAATTTAAACAAGCCAAAGAGAATTTTATATTAACATCATGCAGCTACTTGAAGCCTTAGCGCTCTTCATTAAGAAGTGCTTAGAGAACATTACGCACCACTGGTAAAACTATTACCGTATGAGCACATTTAAACAGCATTTCAAATGTTTTAAGTACATTGTTAAATCGTGAATGCAATTGTTTGGTGTATGGGTACCATTTTTGATAGCATTTGCTTTGAGCCTTGAGCTATTGAGTGGTTTGAATTCAAAATCCCCCCCTTTTTTTTGATTATTTGGATAATGGCCATATTCAGTCCCAGTATTCGAATAATTATCTGAAGGACCCTTTTATTAAGCTGCATTAAGCACTAAAGTGCGCTTAATGGAACAAAATATCCTAACATGACATATGCTAAAGTGTTCTGCGTTAGTTTTGGCATTTGTGGATGCTAAGCATGCGATAAATTATTTTTCTGTAATTTTTTTATGAGGGGGTATGTCAGGGAGGGGGGGGGGTGGAGGATGGGCATGGATGTGCTAATTAGCCAGTGCATGCACATTAGCGCTGCACTGTTAGCGGGTCTGTAATATGGGAGCTCTTACTGTTTCCTGCATAGGAGGCGGTAAAGTGCTCCTACATTAATGTTTTAAAATGACCACATGCTAATGTTAACATTAGCACTAGAGAATGACAAGGTATAGAAATTTTAAAAATAAATAAATTTATTTCGATAGAAGCTGTGGCTGCCTGGACAAATATTTTTAAATATCAGTCTAGGCCATATATTTTTAATTTGTATTATATGTAAGGTAATCATGATGAGGCTGGCACATTCATTTTGAGAACCAGACTTTTGTGAGCCTGATGAATGGGACCATGGTCCACCCTGTTTCTACTCTGCCCACATAAATCAATAGAATTATAAATCATCACATTTTCTATCCTCTGTCAACAATGTTGTCTATTATTTTCAGGCACAATTAAAGTCCTGATGGAGGCCTCACATTTCTGCTTTGGTTTTCAGTGCGTACAATATAATTTGAAAGGAAATGCTTTAATTTGATGCTGCACAGAGATTGCATAAGCAGACATCTTGTTTCTACAGTAACATATTAAAGGGTTTCATTCACCAGAATTCAAGAGAGAAAATCATTCACTGGGTTACAGAAGGATTCAGTTTTTATTGACTGTTCTTTCAAAAAATTCTTCATGATTCTAAAGTCCTTGGAAAAGTCTCATAGGCCCTTTTTTTGACTATTAGATTCATCCCTACTTCAAATCACAAAATATATGTATCATCAGATTAATTCCAGTCTGAATGAACCTCACTATTTCTGTCATGATTCCTGAACGAATGTTGAGTCAGTGAGTAGATTTCTCTCATCTAATATAATAAAACGCTAAGCACGCATGCGCACTCTTACTGCCGTGTTGCCTGATCTGTAGTTCTGTGGCCGGCAGAGTGCGCATGCCGCGTGCTTGCCCGCTCTGGCCAGACAAAGTTCATTTATTAGTTCAAAGCCGCCGCTGAGGCTCCTCTATCGAACCTCTCCAGAGTCGGAGAAGACTTCTGACTCTGGTGGGGATCGAAAGAGGAGACGCAGCGTCAGCTTTGAACTAAAAAATGAACTTTGTCTGGCTGGAGCCGGCAAGCTCGCTGCGAGATAGAGAGATGGCATCTGAATATTAGCAGCTCAGGGATCTGAATATTAGCAGCGACTTGGCAACGGGGGAGGGGGAAGAAACCACAAGTAAGCCATGCTCTGTCCTCTCAAGAGCTCAGGCATCTGAATATTTGGAAGTCTTTTTACAAAAGGTATGTTAATCGTCTTATCCAGGAGTGGCTGCACATTTCTGGTTTTTGGCAGAGCAGGGAAGAGGGACAGGGGGAGCAGGGAAGAGGTGCTACTGGGCTGGGGGAGCAGGGAAGAGGTGCTGCTGGACAGGGAAGTGGAGTGGAGAGGGAAATGCTGCTGGTAAGAAAAGGGGGCTCGAGCTGAAAGGGAACAGATGGGAGAAGAGGGCGGGGGGGGGGTAAAATGGGTTTAGAGCTGGGGCTGAAAATAGGGGCTTTACTAGCACCCGTTAATGTAATGGGCTAAAACACTAGTTCTGAAATATTTACATTGGTTGCAGCTGATTTTCTTGAGCTTTGAACTATGACAACCCTTCTTATTTGAGTAGCTTATTAGTTCCTAAATTACAAGATAGATCCTTAAGATCATCAAGAATGAATCAGCTGTTAGTACCTTTTGGTGAGAACAGCTAGGTTAGTGGTTATATATACAGCTCTGGAAATCTTTTCCTGAATTTCTGAGAATGGAGATAAACCACATAAGAACATAAGAATTGCCATACTGGGACAGACCATAGGTCCATCAAGCCCTGTATCCTGTTTCCTACGGTGGTCAACCCAGGTCAGTAGTAAAACAGATTTTATTTTGCTTATCCTAGGAATAAGCAGTGGATTTTCCCCAAGCTATCTCAATAATAGCCTATGAACTTCTTTCTTAGGAAATTATCCAAACCTTTTTAAAACCCTGCTATGCTGAATGATTTCACCACATTCTCCAGCAACAAATTCCAGAGTTTAACTACACATTGAGTAAAGAAATATTTTCTCTGATTTGTTTTAAATCTACTACATAGTAGCTTCATCGTATGTCCCCTAGTCCTAGTATTCTTAGAAAGAGTAAACAAGCGATTCACATCTACCCTTTCCAATCCACTCGGTATTTTATAGACCTCTATTATATCTCCCCTGAGCCATCTCTTCTCCATGTGTTTTGGAAACAGTTGAAGACTTTATTGTTTCAACAAATATTTTGGTAATGTGTTGAGCTCTCTGTGACCACGTGCAGTTTTTTTTATGCTACTGTTTTGTTGTATGAGATGTTTTTAGATAGGTGATGATATAATTCATTTAGCTTTGTTAGTTACCTGAACATTCCCCAGATTCTATATATGGCACTGAAATTTTGGCAAGGATTCAAGCAGGGGTGTAGTGAGGGTAGAAGGCGCCTGGGCCGGCGGTACTCCCCCGCTCATTCCACACCTTTCCACTCCTTCCTTGCCCCCCACACCACACTCACACCCACCCTTCTCCCTGTACCTCTTTAAATCTTCCCCAGCGCAAGCAGCTTCTCCTGGCCTGGTGCTCACGCTAGCGTTGGCTTTCCCTCTGACATGACTTCTTGGCTCCGTGACTAGGAAGTGATTTCAGATTGAAGCCAGGCTGGTGTGAACAGCAGGTTGGAGAAGTTGCTCGCACAGGCAAAGATTTAAAGAGGAACAGGGGGGGGGGAGGGGGGAAGGGAGGGCAAATGCAATGATGTGGGGGGACGGAGAGGTGCCGGAGCCCCCACCAAGACAGTGCCCGCCTTCCCTTTACTACGCCTTGGTATCCAAGATTCACACATAACCAAACTAATTAATAAGCAATCAAGTTTGAATTAATTAATGGGCCTTAACAGTCAATAATTTCACCTAACTGACACTAATTTGGATTTGTATATTCATCTGCGTGCATGCTATTCTATAACTTCAAGCACCTAAATCTCAAAGTGTACAACTCAAAAGGCATGATGTAAATGTTCACACAAAGATTAAGGTGTGGTATTCTGCTAGCAGTCCTAGTGCCCGTGTACAGGTCTTGTTGCAAATGTGTTTGTTTTATGATTTTCACTAGGTGGTTTTCTTAGTTTCAAGTTTCAAGTTTATTAAATTTTTGATTAATCGCTTTGTCATATTTTCAAAGCGATGAACATAAATACAAAGTAATAGAAGTGAATACAAAATTACCTTATTAAAAATAAAAAATAAAAGTTAAATATAATCTAAAACATTAATTGTCCATAATCAGTAAACATATACTATATACATACTTGACAAGACATGAATAAAAGGGAAAAGGGATAAGAAATACAATGTACTGCCTTTTTATGCATAAGATTGTTCCCAGAATCTTGGGAGTTAGTACTGTTAAAGTATGGTAAGATTCTGAGTTTGATTTTGTACAAATTTGTACATTGTGTTTTGTAGTGGAGGGAATGTGTGTTTGTATTGTCTTGAATTGTCTTTATTTACTATTCACCTTGTACAAAGCGAAGAATAAAATGAACATACATAATAAATACTCCAAACCTACTTAAAGTCATGCATAAAACATTCTAAAACAGCACTTAGAAACATGATGGCAGATAAAGGCCAAATGGCCCATCTAGTCTGCCCATCCGCAGTAACCATTATCTTTTTCTCTCTCTGTGAGATCCCACGTGGCTATCCCAGGCCCTTTTGAATTCAGACAGTCTCTGTCTCCACCACCTCTTCTGGGAAACAGTTCCATGCATCTACCACCCTTTCTGTAAAAAAGTATTTCCTTAAATTACTCTGGAGCTTGTCACCTCTTAACTTCATCCTATGCCCTCTCATTGCAGAGTTTCCTTTCAAATTAAAGAGACTCGACTCGTGCACATTTGCATTACATAGGTATTTAAACGTCTCTATCATATCTCCCCTATCCCACCTTTCTACCAAAGTATACAGATTGAGATCTTTAAGTCTGTCCCCATACGCCTTATGATGAAGTCCACATACCATTTTAATAGCCTTCCTCTGGACCGACTCCATTTATTTTTATATCTTTTTGAAGGTGCGGCCTCCAGAATTGTACACAATATTTTAAATGAGGTCTCACCAAAGTCTTATACAGGGGCATCAATACCTCCTTTTTCCTACTAGCCATACCTCTCCTTAGCATCCTTCTAGCTTTCGCCGTCACCTTTTCAACCTGTTTGGCCACCTTAAGATCATCACATACAATCACACCCAAGTCCTACTCTTCTGTCATGCACATAAGCTCTTCAATGCATGACCTTGCTTTTCTTAGCATTAAAGTTTAGCTGCCAAATTTCAGACCATTCTTCAAGCTTCACCAGGTCTTTCTTCATGTTATTCACACCATCCGGCGTGTCTACTCTATTGCAGATTTTGGTATCATCCGCAAAGAGGGAAATCTTGCACGATAACCCTTCAGCAATATCATTTATAAAAATGTTTAAAAGAACAGGCCCAAGAACAGAACCTTGAGGCACACCACTGGTAATATCCCTTTCCTCAGAGTGATTTCCATTGATCACTACTCTCTGTCACCTTCCACTCAACCAGTTCTTGACCTTGCCCGTCACTTTGGGACCCATCCCGAAGGCACTCAGTTTATTTATTAGACATCTGTGTGGAACACTGTGAAAGGCTTTGCTAAAATCTAAATACACCACATCTAGCGCATATCCGCTATCCAATTCTCTAGTCACCCAGTCAAATAAATTGATCAGATTTGTCTGACAAGACCTACCTCTAGTGAATCTACAGGATTCCAGAAACTTCACCATTCTCTGTTTTAAAAGTGTTTCCATTAATTTGCTTACCACAGAAGTAATTCCCTACTTCTTCCTTACTTCCACTTTTGTGGAGAGAGACCACATAAAACATTCTAAAGCAGGATAATCAGACACAAAGCATATGAATGGGGCCATAAACAGTATTGATTGCAAATAATTTTTCTACTCTCACTCCATCATTCCCCTCCCCCCCATCAGCTATAATTCTTTTCACAAAATAGATGGGGTTTTAACAGTTTTTTAAAAAAATTAATCAGATTCTCTTGTTGGCGTATATATTACAGGAGCTTGTTCCATGCCTCAGGACCAGTACAGGAGAATGCTCCTACCCTCATTGTCTGCAATCTTTCTACCTTTTGTTGTTTCTGCTTTAATCATCTTCTTCACTGTCTTCTTTCCATCCAGCATCGGTCCTCTCCCTTCCACGCAGCATCTGCCCTCTCTTACTGCCCCTTCCATCTGGTATCTGTCCTATCCCCCTTCCATATGTCATCTTCTATTTATGTCTCTTCCACAAACTCTCTACCTTGTGCCCCTTTTCTCCTTTGTACATGATACATTTCAGCTTCACCCCTTCTCTGTTTTTCTCTCTCTGTCTCAGCTCCTCCCCTATGCTCTGGTATTGCTCTCTTCTTCTTTCCTTCCTTCCTACCCCATAGTCTGGCATCTCAGTCTTCTTCCTTTATCTCCCTTCATGCCCTGACATCTTTCCTTTCCTTTTATCTCTCCCTCCCCCTCTATTCTCTGATATCGCCTCTCTTTCCTTTCCCTCCCTCCTTTCTCCCTGGTCTGGCATCTTTGTCTCCTTCCCTTCCCTCCCCTCCCCCCATGCCCTGGCATCTCTTCCTCCCCCTCCTTGATCTTCTTTCCTTCCTTTCCCTCCCTCCCAAAGTCTGACATTTCTTTTTCCTCTCCTTTCCCATCCCTGGTCTACCTTCTCCCTCCCTCCCTCTCCCCAATCAGGTGCAGCATTTCTCTCCCCCTTCCCTCCCTCTCTGTATTTGTCACCCCCCAGTTGGCAGCATAACCAGCATTGGGCCTTCCTCTCTGCTGGGTCCTGCCTACTTCCTATTTCCTCAAAGGCAATATCTGGCATTGAGGAAGGCCCAACGCTGGCAGAGCAGCGAATTCTGAATGCTGCCTCTGCTGTAAGAAGTTTCTGGAGTCGAACCATGACGACAACCTTCGCTCAGAGGACCCTCTTATAGGCTGCACCCGGGGTGGACCATCCCCCGCCCCTCCCCTTGATATGCCACTGCTTAGGGAACTTACACATATAATCACTATTTCTTTTATATGTGCAAAGAGCCAGGTACCTGTGAGCACCTAATTATAAAATTGTTCTTTAAACCTATAAGTGACATTTATTCAGCATTTCTACATGGATCTTATACCTAGAAGCACTTTCAGTGCTTATACAGATGTAGGGTGTGATTCTATATATCACACCTAAAAAAACTGGCACCAACTAGTGCACCTTTTAGAATCGCGTTTAGCGCCAGTATGCATCGTATCTTTTAGGCATACCCATATAGGCCAAGGAAAACCTCGATATAAGATGAGTGGGTGAATTTAGGACCTTTTATGCGGGCCCTGGCTGAATATAAGGCCGGGGGCCCGCTTTAGTCTTTTTTACTGTTTTCTTAAAAAAACAACAAAAACAAAAAACTAACACAGCGCTCCACAAATGCCTCTTCCCTACCTCTCCCTCTGCCCACTTCAAAGACCTCCCCTTCCTACCTACCTCTCCTAATGTGTAGGTAGTCCCCCCAACCCGGCCTACCTACATTCTTGGTAGTCCATTTATGTCTGCTCCTGAGATAGAATGATGTCTGAGATTTCTGTAGGTTTACCCCTAGTATTTTATAAAGTCACAGAGGCTAGAAATAGCCATAATACATGGTCCACACACATGTTAGTCTACTTTCTGTATATATCAAATAAAAACATCTGGTACAGTATTTCTAAATATGTGAGCAACTGTGCGTCAAAACTGAGAACTGGAGCAGCGAAAGAACAGGGTAACCAATATAAAGGTTTAGACAAGTCTAAGGTGATGAAATATGATGGGATAATATGCAGCATCCATGCTAGACAAGCAGCTATCTCCTTGGAAACCAAAATGGACATTTTTCTGATACAATTATTATTAAGAAAAGCATTTGAATGTCATTGTGTGAATATAATTTTTTTAGGGGTAACAGTGTAATGGAATTTGAAATACTGCTTTTAAATGAAGCATAAAAAAAAAAGAAAAGCATTTGAGTATTTCCTAGCCACAAGTTCATTGTCAGTCGATGGATGAAATGTAATGAGTCTCCTTCTGCAGTAGTGGTTCATTATGGTTTCTTTATTATAGCTCCTGTTCATTGTGGCAGTTATATGTCTAAACCCTTTCTTGGATGTATGCCCCTGAGAAGGATAAGGTTCACTGCCAGATCAATTAGCTACTGTTCTGTAATAAACAGTAAATAAGGAAGTGCTGCTTCAGCAGCTGGTGAGGTGCCTATGCTTACTTTTCCACTTAATGTCCCTACAATAGCTACGGTAGTTTGTCTTTGTTAACATAAAGAGAAAAAGAAAATCATAGTTACTTTCATTAAACTGAGATTTTTACTACATTGAGTTAAAAGTTTTGACATATACTGAGAAACTGCTTAGTCTGTCTAAGAATATAAGAATAGCCTTACTGGGTCAGGCCAATTGTCCATCAAGTCCAGTAGCCCGTTCTCACGGTGGCCAATCCAGGTCACTACTACCTGGCCAAAACCCAAGAAATAGCAATATTCCATGCTACCAGTCCAGGACAAGCACTGGCTTCCTCTGTCTTTCTCAATAACAGACTATGGACTTTTCCTCCAAGAAATTGTCCAAACTTTATTTAAAACCAGCTACACTATCTGCTCTTACCACATCCTCTGGCAACACGTTCCAGAGCTTTATTCTCTGAGTGAAAAAAATTTACTCCTGTAACTTCATCGAGTGTCCCCTAGTCTTTATAATTTTTGATGGAGTGAAAAATCGATCCACTTGTACCTGTTCTACTCCACTTAGGATTTTGTAGACTTCAGTTATATCTCCCGTCAGCTGTCGCTTTTCCAAGCTGAAGTGCCCTAACCTTTTTAGTGTAAGATGATGCATGTCGGTAACAAAAATCTTATACACACCTACAGGATGCCCGGGGCGGTACTTGGAGAGACCAACCAAGAAAGAGACTTGGAAGTACTGGTCGATAAGTCGATGAAGCTGTCCACGCAATGTGCGGCGGCGAAAAGGGCGAACAGAATGCTAGGCATGATTAAGAAGGGGATCACAAACAGATCGGAGAAGGTTATCATGCCACTGTACATGGTACGCCCTCACCTGGAATACTGTGTCCAGCACTGGTCGCTGTACATGAAGAAGGACACGGTACTAATCAAAAGGGTCCAGAGAAGAGCAACTAAAATGGTTAAGAGGCTGCAGGAGTTGCCGTACAGTGAGAGATTAGAGAAACTGGGCCTCTTCACCATTGAAAAGAGGAGACTGAGAGGGGACATGATTGAAACATTCAAGATAATGAAGAGAATAGACTTAGTAGATAAAGACAGGTTGTTCATTCTCTCCAAGGTAGAGAGAACGAGAGGGCACACTCTAAATTTCAAAGGGGATAGATTCCGTACAAACGTAAGGAAGTTCTTCTTCACCAAGAGAGTGGTGGAAAGCTGGAATGCTCTTCCTGAGGCTGTTATAGGTGAAAACACCCTCCAGGGATTCAAGACAAAGTTAGACAAGTTCCTCCTAAACTGGAACGTACGCAGGGAGGGCTAGTCTTAGGGCACTGGTCTTTGACCTAAGGGCTGCCACGTGAGCGGACTGTTGGGCACGATGGACCACTGGTCTGATCCAGTAGCGGCAATTCTTATGTTCTAATGAGAGGAGTTCCATTCCCTTTATCATCTTGGTCACTCTTCTTTGAACCTTTTCTAGTGCCACTATATATTTCTTGAGATAAGAAGACCAGAATTGAACACAGTACTCCAGATGAGATTGCACCATGGAGTGATACGGGGCATTATAACATTCTTAGTCTTGTTAACCATCCCTTTTTTAATAATTCCTGGCATCCTGTTTGCTTGTTTTGGCTGCCACCGCACATTGGGCAGATGGTTTCATCGTATTGTCTACGATGACACCCAAGGTGGACCCTAGCATCCAGTAACTGTGATTCAGGTTATTCTTCCCAATGTGCATCACTTTGCATTTGTCCACATTAAATTTCAACTGCCACTTGGATGTCCAGTCTTCCATCGTGGAAGCCCACACCAGATATATTCCACATATCAGCAAAAGTGGATAGAAGAAGAAACGAGAGTCGGCGTAGTTAAAAGGTAAAGTGAAAGAGGCTATTAGAGCCAAAAAAAACATCCTTTAAAGCAGTGTCTTGCAAACTTTCTGGCCGGCGGTACACTAAATCTAGTGCCCCGGCCAGAAGGCACTTGGAAGTGTGCAGAGGCCCATCTGGCCGTGACCCACTTTGGTGGAGAGATCTAGGAGGTGTGGGGAGAGGAGGAGAGACGCCGGCCAGGAGGAGAGTTGTCTGCATCGGCTGCCTGCCTACAGGACGTGTTTCTCGCTATGAGAGGCACGTCCTGTAGGCAGTCATCTGGCAGGGACATCTCCCCCCCCCCCCGCCAATGTGTCATGACACACCTGAAATCTCAGGAGGCACACTGGCGTGCCACCGCACACAGTTTGCGATACACTGCTTTAAAGAATGGAAAAAGGATTTGAATGAAGAAAATAAGAAGAAACACAAGCACTGGCAAGTTAGATGCAAAACATTGATAAAGACAGCTGAGAAAGAATATGAAGAGAAACTTGCAAAAGAGGCAAAAATTCAACAGAAGCAGAAAACCTGTGAGGGAATCTGTGGGAAACCTGCAACACAATGCTAGCTGCAGAAACCCTGAGAGAACATCTAACCCAGCTCCACGGGAAGAACATCTTTAAACCTACCAGAGACTTTTCCATTCTATGGACTTTCACAACCAAATTCAAATTTCTGACCAAACTAAACTAAACTAAACCTTAGGTTTGTATACCACGCCATCTCCGCAAGCGCAGAGCTCGGCACGGTTTACAGAGGTTGAGAGGAAAGGAGCTACAAAGAAGGGATATAGGAGAGGGACTGAGAAGATATAGAGGGACAGGGTACTAGAGAACGGGAGGTGATTAGATTTTTGAAAAGAGCCAAGTTTTCAAGTGTTTGCGGAAGGATTGGAAGGAGCTAGAATTTCTGAGCGTAGATGAGAGGTTGTTCCAGAGTTCTGTGGTTCTAAAGGGGAGGGATGTTCCAAGTTTCCTGAGCGGGATATACCTTTTATAGATGGGAAAGATAGTTTCAATTTTTGGGAGGGTCTAGTGGAGAGTGGGTTTGGGGAATTCCAAAAGAGTGGGATAACGGGAGGAAGGACGCCGTGTATTATCTTGAAGACTATGCAGGCACATTTGTAGAGGACTCTGGAGTATACTGGGAGCCAGTGAAGCTTGGAGAGGAGTGGGGAAACTTGATCGAATTTGCCTTTTGCGAAAATAAGCTTGGCCGTGGCGTTCTGAATTAGCTGAAGTCTGTGGAGGTTTTTCTTAGTTAGGCTTATATAGATGGAGTTGCAGTAGTCCAGTCTAGAGAGGATGGTGGATTGAACAAGGATGGCGAAATGAGAGTGATGAAAGCAGGATCTTACTTTCCTCAACATATGGAGGCTAAAGAAGCATTTTTTTTACCAGGGAGTTGAGGTGATCATTAAAGGAGAGAGAGGAGTCTAAGATGATGCCTAGGACTTTACTTGAAAATTCGAGCTGAAGAGTGGGTCTGGAAGGTAATGGGATGGAGGTGGGTAAATGATCTGAAATTGGGCCGACCAACTGACTTTCCTGCCAAAATTCAAATTGGTGGACTGCCCTGTTCCCAATCAAGTCAGTGAACCTACTATTTACAAAGTCAAACTGCAGACTTCAGAGCATACCCTGAAGAAAGTCACAGCATGGTGGCTGATTCATCGGTTTCTACCTGACAGGATGCAGCGAGACCTGGAAACCTGCAACAAGCACACTAAGTGCCATTCTAGATGGCATTAATTTTTTTAGGCGCCATATATAGGAAATGGGCCTCGGTGTATAAATAACCCATTAACCCATATACTTTATTCCTCAATTTTTGAATACAACTGTTAGGCACATGTAGGTGAGCAGCACTGATCAGAAACCATTTATATCAGCAACAAATCAGCTATATTTGTAGCCCATTACTAGAACATGTGTAACAAACTGAGAAGACCAGCATATTGATTTTCTCCTTACATATCAAAATCTTTGTTTGGAGTAACAAATAAATAACAATTGTGAATAATAAAGTGATGAAAAGATACAGGTCGTTATAACTATAATCTAACTGGTATTGTATATCAGATTGCAGAGAATGACTCCATTGTAACAGAGTACATCATGAATGGAATATGATGATTCTATTTAGTTTTGGTATATTACATTATATTCTTCTAATGTGTTCCATCATCTCTTCCAGATCAATCTCAAACGGTATAAGAGACTCCATATTCTCAGCATAAAGAGGCTAGGTAACCATAGTGATAAAAATGCACTTACAAAACACAGCCACATATGACAATGACGTACCTTACATCCTTATGTCAACGTCTTGCACGTGATTGTGTTGTTAACATTTCCTGTACATGCGCGCAAGTATTGTAGTTCGCTGCGTGCAATTGTCCTGAGCTAAGTTGTCTTGTGCACAATTGTGGTTGCGCTCAATTGTTGTTGCGCTGAATTGTCGTTGTGCTCAATTGTCGTTGCGCTGAACTGTCTTGCACTCACTTGTCTTTGCGCAATTGTCCATGTGCAGTTGTCTTGTGCACATTTGACATGCCACCTTTTGAATTATATAAGTGAATGAACAATTAGAAGGTCCTTTTACAAAGCAATGGGAGAACATGGACTTAGCATGTATAAAGCAGGACGTTTTCATAAGCTAAGCCCATTTTTACTGCGGCCATGAAATTGCCATTTTCTTATGATTTTTTTTCAGGCTCTGCACTAATGTGAGCATTATTATGTGGCAACAGAAAAAAAATAATGCGTCTACAATTAGGCCCTGATTCTCTAAATGACACCTACAATTAGGTGCCTGGATCAGGAATTCTGTGAGAGTTGGAGTTTTTACTGCAGCGACCTGTGATAAAAATATCCTAACACTACTTGATAACAAAAGGGGGGGGGGGGTTATGTCTTAATTTGCTGGTAGGCGCTGTAGTAAGATTTACGGTCCACTAATCAGTTACATAAACAAATACGTGCCTGTTAGTTTCTAGGGAACACCATAATTTCATCCAGGTTCAGCTTTCTTGCCTATTTACACGACCAGACCAAGGCTAATGAGAAATACTTTTATTATGAAAATAGAAAAATATAATTCATAAGCCAGCAGCAATATCTAAATATTGTTCACAAAATATCTGATTACATATATGAAACTCAGTACATAATTATCACAATACACTTGCTAGATAACTAAATAAAACAAATTCTTACACACACTAAACAATTCCTTAAAATAACAATCCCTGATTAGCAATCTATTACAGTTATCACCACGAGTAGCTTTACAAGCCTTATCCTATATCACAATCGGATGCACTTATCTAACCCCAGCTGATAAGATAATAAGTTCCTTATCCTCACCATCCAATTAGACTTTGGCACAAAATTAGGTGAAATGGAATACATCTCCTCATCTTAGCAGATGTAGAAATCCTTTGGTTACAGGAACAAGTGTTCGTCAGCCACTGGTAAAGCTGTAATTTATTGGCAGCAAAAGTTTCCATGAGGTGATGGAATTCAGATCTGTTTAAAGTCTGATTCACTCTCTCTCAGGCAGAGAGTCACACGAGGTAACTGTTCAGGTCTTAATTGTTATAAAAGAGAGGTGCATGCAGAACACCTGTGATGAGATGTGAGTTCACCCACACCTAAAACACAGACTAATTATAATTAGCACCTTTTCCCTTGGATCACGTCAGATGACTTCCTCGGACCAATCCAGAAACAGAACTTAAATGAATAGCCTTTCTGTATAAAGTCTCATACAGGCTGGGAGACACAGGCGCCGTTCGAGAGATAAGCACAGCATAGGAGTATAACTCCCCCAATATTCACACAGTCTAAGCATGAAGGCATGGATGGATGTCCTTGACTAGAATACCATTCTGGTACATACCCAGAATGCATCAGGCAGAAACAGCAAAGATGTGTTCTTCTTTCTCTTCTTGCTAGGTTCATGCTGGAAAGATTTCTTGTAGACAATGGTTCAGGCTTGATGATGTCAGAGAGGCCTAACCTTCAGGTGCAAATAAGGAAACACCCCTACAGCGCCTACTACTTCAATGTAGACATCTACATCGAGGAACCTACTGGCAAGTAGGCATAGTTAAGGGTGGAGTTTAGACATGGATTGAGTTAGGCACCAGTATTTTAGGTCAAGAAAACCCCAACTTAATATATCAGCGCCTAAGTTGTTCACACCTACCGGCACCTAAGTTGATTTAGGCACTGCTAGGTGTAATTCTACAAATGATGCCTAACTTTGATAGACATGTAATAGCTGCTGCTTTTCTAGGTGTCTACAGAGTTAGGCGTAGAGTCACCAGATGTCCGGATTTCCCCAGACATGTCCTCCTTTTGAAGACATGTCCGGGGGGTCTGTATGGCTTTTCGAAACCTGGCGCTTTGTCTGGGTTTTGAAAAGCTTTAATCAAATCGCTTTTGGGCAGGAGGGCATCCGTGCATGCATGCGCGGATGCCCTCCTGCGCAACGAGAGCAGGCAGTGGGGGGCAGGGCTAGGGCAGGATTGGGGGCGGGGGTGGATGGAACTGGGTGGACCTGGGAGCAGATCTAGGGGGATCTGGATTTTCCAAACGGAAAATCTGGTAACCCTAGTTAGGTGCCATTTATAGGATCTGGCCTTTGCTGCCTCCTATTTAGGAGGTGCTAAGTGCTCCTGTATTAAGCATGTATGAACCTGTTAGTCTACTCACCAGTTTGTGTTCCATGTTCATTCTTTACCTATTCTCTGTCCATGACATGCCCCCCAGAGGATTAAAATAAATACTGCATCATTACCTCATGCTAATGGCAAAACTAGCAAAGGATGTTTTACCATGCCAGGTGGTAGCTCATTTTTACCACGTTAAGCATGTGTTAAAACTTAACATGGCTTAGTAAAATGTCCCCTTCATATGTAATGAACTACTGATGGAGGTGATCAAGTTTGTGGCCAATGTTGGTGCAAATCCTTCCTGTTTCTTGTAGGCTCTTGGAAGTTTGATAACCTGCAAGCCTTTTTATAAATTTGCTGGCTACCCTGGTAATTTTAATCTCAATCTCATCCCCTGGACAAAAAGAAGAACAATTGTCCTAAATTCAACCACTCAGCTATATTGATAAAGGCTGAATATTATCCCTACTCATATGGTTGATGTGAAGCTCCATTTTACGTAAAACACAGAAATTGAAATTTAGCTATCTAATCAGGACTTGCTCAGTTCCAGTGGTATTAAAAAAAAGGATCTGCCAACATAGAGCCTGTTCTAAAATATATACATATGTGTGGCTATGTATAGTGGAAGCATCTGGGTTTTTTTTGGTTTTTTTAAAAATTATTTTTATTAGTATTGAGGTCAACCAGAGAAACATGTGGAATACAGTATAAGCAGAAGTAAGCATATGCATCAGGGAACAATGTGGTACAGCAACAACAATGAAGAACATAAAAACACAAGAAGTTGCCTCCGCTGAGCCAGACCAGAGGTCCATCTCGCCCAGCGGTCCGCTCCCGCGGCGGCCCATCAGGCCCATTTGCCTGATCAGTGGTCCCGACTATTTCTATAAATTGCCTCTCACTCCTATCCCTATAATCTTCCTCTACTCCTATCTGTACCCCTCAATCCCTTTGTCCTCTAGGAACCTATCCAAACCTTCTTTGAAGCCCTGCAATGTGCTTCGGGCTATCAAAGCCTCCGGAAGCGCGTTCCATGTATCCACCACTCTCTGGGTGAAAAAGAACTTCCTAGCATTTGTTCTAAACCTGTCCCCTTTCAACTTCTCCGAGTGCCCCCTTGTACTCGTGGTCCCCCATCATTTGAAAAATCTGTCCCTGTCTACTCTTTCTATGCCCTTCATGATCTTGAAGGTTTCTATCATGTCTCCTCTAAGTCTCCGCTTCTCCAGGGAGAACAGCCCCAGCTCTTTCAGCCTCTCAGGATATGAGAGGTTTTCCATACCCTTTATTAGCTTTGTTGCTCTTCTCTGGACTCCCTCCAGCACTGCAGAACATAAGGACACGAAGATAAATATAAAATACCACATTGCTAACAGGAAGAAATAAAACAAACAAAAGGCAGATAACTAGACTGTTCTTTCAAGTTACACCAACCGGTAAAATTTGAATATGGAACACATCAGTGGAAGCAACTCAGCTGTAAAAGTCTAGTTCAGAATCTACTTGTGTAAGTGCCAACACACATGTATGTCAGCCAGTGTAGAGACCACACTTTTACTGCCTTTTCAGTTTGGAGAACATGGTTGTCTATGTTGCTGACCAAGTTCCGGATTAGCTACATCCATAGTTTGGATGTGTTAATCATTTAGGATTATAAATGAGGGGTTGTGATCACTAATGAAAAAAACCCCTCTTCCGCTACCTGGTATTGTTATGTTGCTCCAGCAACATTATTCTATATTTCTGCTCATTGAGAAACTGTAGTGGATGAATAATATAATTTCTTCCTCCAGTTCATTTTTCTTGCTTCACCCAGTGCATTTTGTATGGCAAGAAAATCAGGTGATCATCAACTGCGCTAGTAATTGGGCTTAGCACGTCCTTATGCAGACCTTTCCCATGCACAAAACTCCTAGTGTGTCCATCAAAATGGGTTTTTCCTGTTTGTTTTATTCTTGTAGACATAAATCTGGAGACTAAATAAATGATAAATAAATAAATCCTTTTACCACAAAGATCTTCAAAACACATAGTAAGAAGATATGTGGGGTATCCAGCTGCAGAATCTGAGTTTCTAAAATTTCTACATCGGTGCCATTTAAAACTCGTCTCAAAATCTCTCTTGTTCCAAAGAACCAAGGGCCGTAAGAAAGAGTTAAACTTTGCTCGTGCATAAAATCTTCAGCGAACCTCACCCTCTTCTAAAACGAGTGATCTGATCATTTAGGGCTCCTTTTACAAGGGCGCGCTAGGGCCTTAATGCGTGGAATAGCGCACGCTAAATTGCCGCATGCGCTAGCTGCTTCCGCTTCCTTTTGAGCAGGCAGTAGATTTTCGGCTAGTGCATGCTATAGCGTGTGCTAATTCAGTGCGTGCGTTAAAAACGCTAGTGCACCTTTGTAAAAGGAGCCCTAAGGCTTCACTTGAGCAATGCGTATTCCCCATTTCAGAAAGAAAATGAGACATGAGTGCCTAAATATATTTACGTTGGGATTCATATCTGCTTCTGGGCACACGTGAAATGGTGTTTTAGAAAGGTGATCCACGTGTAAAGCCAATGGATGATGCTACTAATACTACTATTTATTATTTCTAAAGCGCTGAAAGGCGTATGCAGCGCTGTACATTTTAACAGTCCTTGCTCAGAAGAGCTTACAATCTAATTTAGACAGGAAATTTCAGGGTTGGGGAGATTATGGTAGAGGAAATGATACAATGCTCTGGCTTGCATTCTGTGCGGCCGCACCGACAGCACCAAGGGGCTTTGAGAGATCCAAGTGAAGAAAAATAGCTAAAGGCCAATTTACAAAAAAAAAAAAAAAAGAGTATTCTCTAGATCTACAGGGGAAAGGAAAGAAGGTGCCAAGCCTCGAATCAAAACACAACCAACAAAAAGAGGCACTGGAAATGTCAGATCCAACCTGTGGTGAACAATGCTTTATTTCAGTTTGTACCAAAGTTCAACGATAAATCCTTTGAAATGATGAAGCAAAGTCCCGACAAGGATCCAAGTTTCGGCGACTCTGTCGCCTTCCTCAGGGGACAATGAAACACTTTTGTGTAAGAACAGGCAGAAGGGATCCCCCACCCTTGTCGGGACTTTGGGGTCCTTTTATCAAGGCGCGGTAGGGGTTTAACGCGCGGAATACTGCGCGTTAAACCGTCTGCCGCGCTAGTCGCTAACGCCTCCATTGACGAGGCGTTAGTATTTTGGCTTGCTTTGATGAAATGTCTGACCCTTTGTTTATTTCATCATTTCTAAGGACTTATCATTGAACTTTGGTACAAACTGAAATAAAGCATTGTTCACCACAGGTTAGATCTGACATTTCCAGTGCCTCTTTTTGTTTGCTGTATTCTCTATATCTGAAATGTGAACATATAATAGATATTTTTCTGGAACTGATGAACAATGTTTATGGCATTGCTGGGATGTGAAACAGCTATGAAGCTATTAAGGTGTAAGCCCACTCTGTACCATTCAGGTCAGGCTGCTTTCTTAATGAGTATATTATTGCAGTTTTGAATTTAATAAAGGCACATGAAAATAGCTCATGCCAATTATACTGCTTTCTGTTCATTATTTGCTGAATAGCAGTATGTACTTAGAGATACGTGTTAATATCTTTTTACAATTATTTTGTAAATGAGGGATTGTGATCACTAATGGGGGATAAAAACCTCTTCTGCTACCTGGTGTTGTGATGTTGCTCCAGCAACATTATTCTATATTTCTGCTCATTGAGAAACTGTAATGGTTGAACAATATAATTTCTTCCTCCGATTCATTTTTCTTGCTTTGCCCAGTGCATTTTGTATGGAAAGAAAATCAAGTGATCATCAACTGCCAGATGCCTTCTCTATGCCCCTTAGAGCAGTGTTCTTCAACCACCGGTCCATGGACCAGTGCCGGTCCACAGAAATTTCCTGCCGGTCCACAGGGCCGGCATGTGCATCAGGCCCAAAACAGTGTTCTTCAACCGCTGGTTCGCGGTGCGACTGATGCAGCGTTATCTTCAGGCCGGCTCCCTCTTCCTCACTAACTCAGTGCACAAAGCCACGGGCAGCGGCTCCTACACACGTCCTGCGCCTGAACTGTAAGCCTTCTCTCTGATGTCATAACATCAGAGGGAAGGTTTTCAGATGGCCCACAATTTAGCTCAGTGTTCTTCAACCGCCGGTCCACAGACCAATGCCGGTCCACCAAATAATTATTTTATTTCTGCCGGTTCTTAGGTGTAAAAAGGTTGAAGAACACTGCCTTAGAGGATACATTGTTGATTTTGCTCTTTGGTCATACACATCCAGGGTGGATCGGAACATATTTTTAATGTCTTAATTTGAGTGTACTTTTTGAATATAATTAGGGGGGGGGAGTGATACATCTATTTGTCATAGATTATAATTTTAATTGTATTTAAGTGCTTTTATAGTGTAATATGATTGTATTATATGTTGCACTTACTTAAGGCTTCAAAATGAATAAAGATATTTAAAATAAAAGAGGATACATTTATAATAGACCACTAAACTTTTCTGGGATGTTTATGTGAAGGAGTGAAGAAGTAGCCTAGTGGATAAAGTTGACAATCGGCAAAGTCTGGTTCAAATCCTGCTGCTGTTCCTTGTGACCTTGGGGAAGTCACTTAAACCTACATTGCATTTACTAAGCTGCACAAGTAATTGGGCTTTGCACATCCTTATGCAGACCTTTCCTATGCACAAAACCCCTAGTGTGTCCATCAAAATGTTTTTTTTTCCTGTTTGTTTTATTTCTTGTAAACATAAATCGGGAGACTATAAATAAATTACAAGATCTTCAAATAAATTCTTCTACCACAAAGATCTTCAAAAAGTAAAAAAAAATTTCTTTTAATAGTGAATAATTGTGCTCAGTTGAATTAACACTATGGGGCTCATAATAATAATTTAAAAAAGTATAAAAAGTGGCCTAAATGGGTACTTGGACGATCAAAAAGCCTGATCGTCCAATTACCCATAATCAAAGCTGGTTTTAGACGTATCTAAAACCAGCTTAGGCCTTTCCCCTGCCTCTAAATGCATAGAGCGAAAACAGGTGTTTTTAGAGGAGGGGAAAGGGCAGGCAGTGGGCGGGAGGTGGGCTGACCTACACCTAGGCATACAGCAGGTATAATCATAACATTTGACAGATTGCCTAGTCGGCACTTATACGTTTTGACTTAGACCAAGTCAAAACAGGTATAAGTGCCGAAAAAGGGGCCGCTGAGCTGATGGCGGCTGGCGCGATCAGCTCAGCGGCCCAGCAACCTCCCCACCGCAACAATCACAGCAGAAGAGATGGCTCATCTCCCCTGCCGCGATGCAATCACCCCTCTACATGAACTACCGCGACCTGCAGCAGGAGAGATGCCCAATCTCTCCTGCCGTGGGTTGTGGCAGTTCGGGTAGAGGAGTGATCGCATTGCAGCAGGGGAGATGGCCAATCTCTCCTGCTGCGATGCATCATCCCTCCCTCTCCCCCCCCCCCCGACACGATCAGGGCAGGAGAGAGCCCAAGCCCTCCTGCTCGGCTGAAAACCCACCCTCACGATACGATCAGGGCAGGAGAGAGCCCAAGCCCTCCTGCCCTGCTGAAACCCCCTACCTCCACCCCCACTAAAATATGGGCAGGAGGGAGCCCAAGCCCTCCTGCCCTGCCGAAACCCCTTACCCCCCACCCCCACTAAAACTGATGAACAATGTTCATCATTGGGGATCCCTCCTGCCTGTATTTTAGTGGGGATGGGGGGTAGGGGGTTTCAGCAGGGCAGGAGGGCTTGGGCTCCCTCCTACCCTGATCGTGTCAAGCGGGTGGGTTTTCAGCGGAGCAGGAGGGCTTGGGCTCTCTCTTGCCCTGATCGTGACGGGGGTTTGGGGTGCCACGGGGCATGAGGGCTTGGACTCCCTCTTGCCTGGATCATTGTAAGGGGGCGGGGGGGGATTCTGTAACAGGTGTTGTTTTTGACAGACACTGGTTACAGAATCCAGCTTTTAGGTGAAGGTCTGGCTCCTTCTTCACCTAAAAGCTCTTGTTTTGGGCGCTTGGGCGTTAGGATTTTTTTAGGTTGATTATATAGTGTTAGTGTAGATGTAGTGGTGGTCTGGGCATTTAAACAGCTGAACGTAGAGGCAGGCCATTATAAATAAAACCTCCTTTTGGACGTTTTTTTTTATAATGCACATTTTCCCTGCTTCTACTTTCAACGTTTAAGGCCTAAGGCCAAAAGGGGACTTAGATGTTTTTTTTAATTATGCCCCTCTACACCACTGGCAAAGGCATTATAAATCGTATCTTAGCACACCCTGCCTGCCTCCTACTCAGTTCTAAATATATATATATATATATATATATATATATATATATATTTATATATAATAATCCACTTATCTTGTTGTAGTTGTTGTTTGCAAATGATAATTCAATGCAATATTCCAAACGTTGCAGGTTAGGGCTTGCCAGCGGTTAAAACCTTCTTAGTGAAAAGTATTCAATACACTGCCATGATCAAATCAAGTCCAGCTCCATAAACACATAAACAGCTATTCTTCCTTGAGGAAAAATGGCATTTTTCATTGAGCTTGAGTGCCTATTGGTGCCTAAAAATCCGGCACCGTTTAGAGAATCCAGGCCCATGTGCTTAGGAAGTGCAGGTAGAAAAGTTACTGTAGAATGCTTTAGTGCAAAAGAACCCAAAAAGTGAGGCAAAACCATTCAAAAGACCTCCAGACAGCGGTAAAATGGTGAATATAAAACCAGTGTTTATTCACAAGAATAACTGATAAGGACTCAATGACGCCATGTTTTGGCAATGTAGCCTGTATTAGGATTCAACCAAAACCTAAATAAATAAAAACAGAACCCCCTCCCCCCCATAAAATATACTGCAATAAGCTGAGATGATGATTAAATAAATAAAATCATATAAATATCCATCATATGCTGATCAATAAAATATAAAAGGCAAACCTAGGATACTGTCTAATATATCTAAAATATCATAAAACCTAAAATAGATAAACCAGTAAATAAATATATGAATTGTTACAAGATGATAAAAATCAATCATAATAACTGAACAGGGTGCTATCAAAGGATTTATCAATATCTAAAACATAAATCTATAACATTAGCCCTAAAATAAGTAAATAAAAAAAGAAAGTAAGTAATTAACTTGTCCTTTTACTAAGGTGCACTAACCGATTTAGCACGCGCTAAATGCTTGGGTGCCCATAGAATATAATGGGCACGTTAGCATTTAGCACATGCTAAAGATTAGCATGCGCTAAATCGGTTAGCGCGCCTTAGTAAAAGGACTCTTAAACCAGGAACATGTCAGCCTTTACTACCATCAGCTGCACTGGTTGCCAAAGGACGCAAGAGTACTTTTCAAATTTGCTTGTATTTGCTATAAGATGTTATTTGGATTAGCTCCGCTATATCTCCTCTCTCATTTTGAATGGTACCGTTCAACAAGGCCTATTGGTTTATTTACTTTTCCTAATCCAAAAATTGCCATTATAAAAAATATTTTGATCGATCTTTGACTTATCAAGCAGGTACAGTTCAAGTATGGTTATACGACCTGATTCATGCTTTGGATGTATGTTTATATTAAAATACTAATAAAAATGATTGAACTTAAAAAAAACAAAAAACAATCTGCATCTTATTGCACCTTTAGAAAATTGGTTAAGACCTATTTGTTCAAAAAATTTGTTATTTGATTGATGACTATGTCATAGTTTCTTATTGTATATTTCACTATTGAAATATTGTACTGCTTTTCTGTGTGCTTTGTATCATCACTGGAATGTCCAGTCCTCATCATTCTGTGAACCGCTCAGAACTTTATGCATGTTGGCGGTATAGAAAATAAAGTTATTATTATTATTATTATATGAATAAACAAATAGATAAATGCTTTAGCGCATCCTTCATTAGGGCATTTTTCCTATGTTAGGCACATGTTAGTGCCTAATACAACTTAGTAAAAGACCCCCCCTAGATTGTAAGCCCTCTAGGGACAGGGAAATAACCTGTTGTACCTAAGTACTGTATAACTGAACTTGAGCTACTAGTGAAAAAGGTATGAGCTAAATCCAAATAACTCACACCAGGTTTTCAAAAGCAAGTATTTACATATTCCCCTGGGTTCTATACATGACATCCAGAATTGTGCACCCAGCTTTGGGCATGCTTGGTTAATGAGCTCGGAACCTTTAATAATCGGGTGCTTACAACTAATTGATGTTAATTGACATATATCCCTAATTGACATATATCCCTAATCCTAGGTCTAATAGACTACTGCAACATATTATATCTCCCATGCACAGCAACCATGATAAAGCAACTACAAACAATACATAACACAGCCCTAAGACTGGTCTACTCACTGAAGAAATTCGACCACATCACAAAGGCATACCACGACTCACATTGGCTCCCAATACAAGCGAGAATACACTTCAAATTTTATTGCCTACTATTTAAAACAATAAACGGAGACAGCCCAGCCTATTGGAACAATCGACTAGTTCAATCCATCTCAACCAGACATAGGAGAACCCATGCACCATTCATACTCCCTCCAACCAAAAACGTCAACAGAAAAAACTGTACGACAACCTCCTAGCCACTCGAGCTGCAAAACTCGACCCACAACTCTACAACCTATTGACCACGACCACAGACTATAAAACTTTCAAAAAAGAAATAAAAACCCTTCTATTCATAAAACACATAAATCTGAACTAACGCAATCAGAAATGTCCCAGGCATCACCTGCATCACCTGCAACTACTACATATGAACTTCCAGTATCATGACAACTCAGATGTAATCCTTAACAGCTCAAAGAAATGTACAAACTACTCCCTAAATACTTCTAATCTCTGGACAATCCATTTGTAATCCACCATGAACCTCAAGGTAATGGCGAAATAGAAATCCCTAATGTAATGTAATATATTAAAATTTGTGCATGCACTTAGCTGCATGTTATTCATAAGGCATTACACCTATCTCCCACAGTGTGTATCTCAAAACAGATGTGGAGGAGTGTTCTGAAAAGTTGCACACGGTGTTTTAGAATAATGCCTAAGCATGCCGAACTTGGGCATCATTTGCTCCTGGTTTCAGAGGGTGTACGTTTGGTGGCCAAAGGTTAGCGACAGTATCTGCATTAAGCGCTATTCTATATAGGGCATGTGCCCTTTGTCGAATAGTGCTTAGTGATGAATTTTTTTGGCACACAAGTTTGGGCACCATTTATAACATTCTCTCTGTTTTCACTTGGGAAGGGAGGGGGCAGACTCATAGAAAGCATACACCCTCATATTTGCATGTGTTTAGCATGCACAAATTTCCTAAGTTGACATGGGTACTCTTTAGAAAGCCTCTACTTGATTCAGGTAAACTTACGTGCATCCATTATGGGATTCAAGGGCAAGTTGGATGCACACCTCCTTGCAAATCACATTGAGGGATACAGGTAAACAAGGTCTCATCAAGGAACACCTAGGTCTTCATCAGGAAGCACCTAGTTAAGCTTCCACGTGTGCGGGTCGCCGGACTAGATGGACCAAGGGTCTGATTCGGTGAAGGCATTTCTTATGTTCTTAAGACATAAACTGAACGATTTTAGAAGTAGGCTGTATTTAATCCTCTGTTTTAGGCACATATCTGACTTTTTAAATGACAAGTCCTGTTACTACACATTGTTCGGTTTCACAATTTTATCATCATATAGGAGGATTTCAGTGCCAATACTAAGTAAATTCCTTTGGTGGCAGTCTAAGATTTATTGCCACTAATAATGATCTTTATGGAATCTGTCAAATGGGAACATTGGAATTAATGAATTTTATGAGACCGAACAATTTCATTAGTATGGACATTTTGCCAAGTAATTTATGCAAAGTGTTACATTAAAGGCAATAAAAGTGCTTAATAATGCTTGCTTGCCTATTCAGTTAAATTATGGATGAAAAGCACATATTATCGCTGGGAACTTTTATTTTAAACAATTTTTCTAATTTACTATTTATATTTTGTACATGATGTTGCAAAATGTAATGCCCTATTGCTTTTTTCTTACATTTAAATGTGTTGTACTTATAGTGCTTTGCTTTCTGTGATTGTATACATGTGCTCTTATTTTGGCATTTTGTAGTGGGAAGCTATGCAGTATACCCAGTTGTAGAATCTGAGTTTCTATAGTATTTATGTTTCATTGCTATTTCAAACTTTAGCAAAATATCTCCAAAGAGCCAAGGGCCAAGTTAAACTGTGTGCATTAAATCTTTAATGAACCTGAACCTTTTTCAAAACGACTGACAATGGGGCTCATTTTCAAAAAAAGAAAAACATCCAAAAGGTGGCATAAAGGGGCAGATGAGTGTTTTTCTCACCATACCCTTCCAATTCACTATTTCTGAAACCTCTTTTCTAGATAGATTTCTATGGCACTTGTCTGGGGTACATGTAAATCTCAAGGGGGTGTGTTAGAGGCATCATTTTAGCGGGACTAGAACGGGCTTATGATTTAGACTATTTTCTGCAATAATCAAACATTTTAGAAAACATCCAGAGCACAATTTAGACATTTGGGGCTAGGCCTTTTTTAACACTGAATAAGTACCAAAAAAGTATCCAAATTGAGCAGATGATCACTGCAGGGATGAAGGTATATCCTCCCCCTCACTCTCCCAGTGATCACTGACCCCTTCCCAGCCCCCAAAGATGTGAATGAAACAATACATATCTTCTTGTATGATAGCTTCACATGTTATGGCCAGTCCTAGTAGAGCACCAAGGAAGTTCCTGGAGTAGACTAGTGGGCAGTGTAATCAACCATAGAGATGAGGACTCAGGCCTAGATGCACTAAAGTCAGTGATCATCGCTAAGCCAAGCGATGGTCCTACTCCCACTTCATACCAAAACACTGCCTTGAGATTTGGGGCAGGCAGGAGGAGAGTTGGGCAGAAGAGACAGAAGAGTTGGGCAGAGGAGTGAGAGAGAGAGAGGCAGAGGGTGAGGGGCTGCGGTGAGAGGTAGCTCCGCCCACCCCCAAACGTCATCTGCAGCAGATCCGGAGCTCCCTCCTTAAAAGGGGAAGGGCCAATGGCGCTCAGCTCCAGTTTGCCTTGAGATCGGGGAAGGCAGGAGAAGAGTTGGGCTGAGGAAAGAGGAGAGTTGGGCAAAAGAGTGAGAGACAGAGGCAGAGGGTTAGGGGAAGCGGCGAAAGATAGCTACACCCACCTCCGAGCATCATCCGCAACAGATCCGGAGCTACCTTTTTAAAAGGAGAGGGGCCTATGGTGCTCAGCCGTTTAACGAGCATCAAAGGCGAGCGTTAAAGGCGCTCACCTTAGCAAGAGCACCTTTGTGAAGGGCCTTAAGAAGGGACGAGTCACTGCAAAGAAGAGCAGAGGGCAACCACAGCAGACACAGAGGACACACAAGCAACAAGCAAGCAAGGATAGCAAATTTAAAATCAGGAGAAAGACTTCACAGTAACACCAAGGATGCTACACACAAGGAGAAGCCACTTCAGACAAAGTGTAAGAAGGCATATAGGGAAACAGGGAGAAGCCACTTCAGACAGCAGACCGGAAAGCGGACGGCAATGGAAGCAGCAGACAGAAGCAGGATGTTGAGCTACCCAGTTTTCTGCACCGTTTGCCATATGTATGACTACCTCCCCTCTGGGAGGTGGTCCTATGTATGCACTTGATGCAAGGAACTGGAGGGCCTAAAGAAACAAGTCAGACAAGGCAGAATACTGGAACTAGAAGCACTTCGAGCAGTGGAGGAGGAGATCAGAGAAGCAGAAAACTTCAAGACAGAGGAAACCATTGAGGAAGAAGTCCAGGAGTTAGAGAAGTTCATCGAGGAGGCATACAGGGAGGCCATGGAAAATCACCAACAACAATGGAACTGCCAAGATACACCTACAGTGAGTGAGGACCAACTGAAGGACAACCACAAGGAAGAAATA